>NC_090277.1:30855192-31470961 GCF_040414725.1 Anabrus simplex | reverse complement strand
TCTTCACATTAGAGAAGATCTTTCAGGACCAACGGACAAGGGCAATCCAGTCCACCAACAGATCCAACGAGCTGGCATTATAAGGTTCTGTGGTCGTCACTCCAGGAACAAAAGTTGTTGTGTTCGGAGGATCCGGAAGAACGACTGGAACTAAATCGGCAGGATGTTTCTCACGAAGTGCTTCCTATACAGATGCATCAAGCGTGGAGACTGTGTCATCGGAAATAAGCAACCGACCTACTCTCCGAACGTCATCGTCGGCAAGTTTGTTCTGCACGCTCTTTACACTGACTGAGCTGAGAGAAGAGTGAGATTCCGATCATGTAAAGAAGGACAGGGTGTGGCATCAATGGACATGAATCTCTAATTTAGTTGTTTATCTTACCTGATTTCTGAGTAAAATGGAGAGTAGCAAAAGAAAAAAGCAGCCGATCAGTCCAGGCACTAGTACCCTTGGTATACATAACACGGTGAAAAACTTCACACAAGGCGGTGGCTACAGTTAAGCGAGTTCCTCTTGGCACAAGAGGGGCACCGGATTTTAAATGAACAAGGAACGGGCCAATTTTGATAGTAGCAAATTCTTCCGTTCCGTACTGTTAATGTGTATATATCTCGAGGAGCCATGTCGATTATCCTTTTTAACGCGGGATTGTTCAGTATTTCCTCTAAGTATATCAATATGTGACTAACTAATATGGATCGCAAGACACCTGGAATTCACCACGAATTTAGGGCAATGAGGAGAAGGCACTTCGTTTATACATTTTGACACATTAATAACGCTACTTGTGTCCTTGACAAGCCCTACTGAAACAACTTCATTGTCCTTATTTTTAAAACTGTAATAACATTCTCCTTATGATGTTCTCATGGTCTTGAAATTCGGCGCGGTGTGTGAAGTCATTCTGACACCGCGCTATTCGTATACTAAAGGAGAAATAAAATATGTGTCATGGATTGTGCAAAAGCTGATTGTGACGGTGCCATGTATGAAAGCCTATAACATTCCATAGTTCGAGTTCTTGCCGACTAGCTGATGATCTATTGTTCTGTATTTCTCTTCTCTTAATAGCACGGCTTTTTAGATGATTATCAAGGAAAATTTAAACAGAATGGTTGCACTTCAGGACTCGAAACAATTAGAAGAAATTAACAGAAATCTCGTCACGGATGGCAAAGGTAATGTAGATAATACCAATACATATGAAAAACTCACTTATACACCAGTAAATGTTGATAACTGCCTCTAAGTGAGAAACAGTACGTCAAGTATATCGTGCATCAGAGTGATGATATCGTTTATGACACGCATTTTAATTCCCACTCCACGAACTTGGTGATTGATAGATGATAATTACCTCCCTGAAAGCTGCTGGTAACTGCCAAAAGTTTTCTCAGTATTGTCAGTTTTCATCTTCCATGGTGGCCGGTGAAAGTATCTGTAATAAGTGTGCTACGGCTCAAATGAATTGTTATGTAACTTTTAAGCCATGATCAGAATTTTAAATGAAATGTCAAGTGCTTATTTATTGCATAACTGAAATCTGATTCCAGAGGATTGCTGTGCAAAGTAAGTTTTACACATATTTTTAACCATACTGAACCTATGTGTTATGTGGAACCAGAGTCCTAAAGTCATTACATGAGGTCCCATATAAATTACAAGTCATGAGCTCTAGCTACATTTTTTATCTCTGACCAGAGACGGCACGTGGAGGAACAGGTGGCGATTCTCATTCACGTCACCCGCACATATAGAATAGATATGTTAGACTACGTTTTCTAATAAAAAGTATATTTCAAGAAGAGATGGCGACAAAACTGCCATAGTAAACGTTAGGAAATTGTAAGTGAAACAATTTGGTCATTAATGGTAAATATTTTAGACCGCTAAATAGCTCCAGAAGGAAATTTGCCAAAGACGCGCCTGTTCGTTCGAACTCTGTTACATCGAACGAATATAGTGCCTATCTTATGAGGTAATTTAACCATTCAGGAGGTTAAGAGAAATCCTTAAATGCCTATCATCAACACCGCTAGTAAACTAAACAACTATGTGCTACATCGTGACCTGCCTTCAGTACAATTTTATGGGGTAGAAAAAGTGTCTGTAAAAATTTTTGCGGTAAGTGCACACAGCATGAGAGTGGAGAGAAAAATGGTACAAAAGAACGATGCGCCATTAGCAATCTCGCATTGTGTCCAGTGAATTCGAGGTGACTCCGCGCACTTCAGATAATAACTTTACAAACCAGCGTTTGGAAGACTATGTCCCAAAAGGAAAGATAGGTTTGGCGGAAGGTGGCTGTAACACCATCTCCAAGTAGAGATACTGTAGGTATAAAAGGTACGAAATCGCGAACAATCTATGAACTACGATTTAAACTGTTGTGTTGTAGGTTTGAGCTGCTTAATGTAAGTCAGTCAGTCAGTCAAAGTATTCTTCCTATAAGGGTAATCGACGGTATTCCAAATGTGGAATCATCACGTAAATTCTAATGCCATGATTCTGCAATTCCTGCAATTGAATCTGCAAAAATACCGAATGTTAGAGGTTCGAAGGCGATCAGATACCGCCCTAGTTCGAACCATAAACGATGCCAGCTAGCGATCCGACAAAGTTCCTCCGAGCACTCGGTGGGCAGCTCACGGGAAACGAAAGCTTTTGGGTTCGGGGAAAGTATGGTTACAAAGCTGAAACTTAAAGGAATTGACGGAAGCGCACCACCAGGAGTGGAGCCTGCGGCTTAATTTGACTCAACACGTGAAACCTCACCAGGTTCGGATACCGGAAAGATTGACAGAGTGAGAGCTATTTCTTGATTCGTTGGGTGGTGGTGTATGGCCGTTCTTAGTTGGTATAGTGATTTGTCTGATTAATTCCGATAACGAACGAGACTCTAGCCTGCTAAATAGTCGCACCCGGTATCCGATCGTGCCACCGGCGACAACACATCTTCTTAGAGACACAGGCGGCTTCTAACTGCACGAGATTGAGCAATAACAGGTCTGGGATACCCTTAGGTGTTCTGCGCCGTACGCGTGCTACACTGAAGGAATCTGCGTGTCCTCCTAGTTCGAAAGGACCGGGCAACCCGTTAAATAGGCTGAAGTGCTACAAACAAGCAGAGTCACATTAAGCTCTACAAAATAAATTCTTGTAGCCAATCAGTTAGGACACTGCTGTAGTTTATCATTTATTTTACATGAATTATGGTACTTCAGTACTCTATTCTCTACGTCATGAGACATTTCTACCAATATTGTGAATTATTTAAGCCACACGTCTGCTCTTGGAAAACTGAACTCTGAATGTCAGATGTATTTTGTCACTAAAAGCAGTTACATGGGACAACATTTTGGCATGGTATTCTTGATTTCATTGAATATATCGTCCAATACGTCATCACCCATTTTTAAGCACATATAAATTACCTTTTATCCCATGTTTGTACCGAAATATCTGTCCGGCTCTATGGCTAAATGGTTAGCGTGCTAGCCTTCGGTCACACGGTTCCCGGGTTCGATTCCCGACAGAGTCGGTAATTTAAACCGTAATTGTTAATTCCGCTGGTATGGAGGCTGGTTGTTCGTGTCGTCTTCATCATCATTTCACCCTCATCATGACGCGCAGGTCATCTACGGGAGTCAAATAAAAATACCTGCATCTGGCGAGCCGAACTTTTCCTCAGACACTCCCGGCACAAAAAGCCATACACCAATTAATTACCGAAATGCCTAATTGTAACTAGGGTATTTTAATGGCAGGCACTCGTTGCTTCAGTCACTACATATTTTTGGTATTTATTTAACAGCAACAATCAATCAATCAATCAATCAATCAATCAATCAATCAATCAATCAATCAATCAATCAATCGATACTGATCTGCATTTATGCAGTCGCCCAAGTGGCTGATTCCCTATCTGTTGTTGTTTTCCTAGCCTTTTCTTTAATGATTTCAATGAGATTGGAATATTATTGAACATCTCCCTTGGTAAGTTATTCCAATCCCTAACTCCCCTTCCTATAAAAGAATATTAGCCTCAATTTGTCCTCTTGAATTCCAACTTTGATCTTTCCTACTTTTAAAGACACCACTCAGAATTATTCGCCCACTAATGTCATTTCACGCCTTTTTCTCCGGTGACACCTCGGAACATACCATTTAGTCGAGCAGCTCATCTTCTTTCTCCCAGTTCTTCCCAGCCCAAACTTTGCAACATTTTTGTAACGCTACTCTTTTGTCGGAAATCACCCAGAACAAATCGAGCTGCATTTCTTGTATCAAGTAATCCTGGTGACGGTCCCACATACTGGAACCATACTCTACTTGGGGTCTTACCAGAGATTTATATGCCGTCTCCTTTACATACTTACTGCATCCCGTAAGTACCCTCATAACCATGTGCATAGATCTATATCCCTTATTTACAATCCCATTTATGTGATTACCCCAATGAAGGTCCTTTCTTATGTTAACACCCAGATACTATCTGCGCACCTTTTCTGGATACATTTACACCCTAGTGCTGAATTGGTCGACCTCGGTAACCTTCGAGATTCGTACTGGCAACCTTTGAAACACAAACTATGAATCGCTTATGCATCGCTGTGCGACATCTGGCGTACACTTTACGTACTAGTACTGTTGTTATTTACACAGCAATGCCAAACTATAGAATTCACTCTAGGAATAAGATTCGCATCGACAAATGTTATATAATGTGTGTGTGATACAGTTGTTGGCTTAAGATCACAAAGGTTTAGCAAAATTCATATTGATCGATCATATTATCGATTCAATTCAGATTTCATTTCCATTCAGTTGGCAGTACTACTGGAACCGGAATTGCTCCCTCCTTACTCCTCACACCCGTACACAAAATTAACGCAGTAATTAAAACTGAGAGGACTTTTCCTATTTGTGAAACTCACAACCTGACTTTTAACCCCGTTTATCATCATACCATTGCCTACTGTCCAACTCACAACAGTAACGAGGTCATTTTGCATTTGCTCACAATCTTGTAACTTATTTATTACTTTCTACGGAAATCATCACCCGCAAACAGCCTTACCTCTGATTCCACTCCTTTACTCACATCATTTACATATATAAGAAAATATAAAGGTCCATTAATACCGCCTAGATGAATTCCCCTCTTGATTAGTACAGGGTCAGATAAAGCTTCGCCTACTCTATTACTCTGAGATCGATGTTGTAGAAAAATAGCAACCCATTCAGTCACTCTTCTGTCTAGTCCAATTGCACCCATTATTGCCAGTAGACTCCTATGATCTACCCTATCAAATGCTTTGGACAGGTCGATCGCGATACAGTCGATTTGATCTCCTGAATACAGGATATCTGCTATCTTGCTGGAATCCTACAAGTTGAGCTTCAGTGGAATAACCTTTCCTAAAACCGAACTGCCTTCTATCGAGTCCGTTATTAATTTTGCAAACAAGTCTAATATAATCAGAAAGAATGCCTTCCCAAAGCTTACATGCAACGCATGTTAAACTTACTGGACTGTAATTTTCAGCTTTGTGTCTATCACCCCTTCCTTTATACACAGGGGCTACTATAGCAACTCTCCATTCATTTGGTATAGCGCCTTCAACCAAACAATAATCAAATAAGTACTAAAGATATGGTACTACATACCAAACCATTGTCTTTAGTATATCCCCAGAAATCTTATCAATTCCAGCCACTTTTCTAGTTTTCGACTTCTGTATCTTATTTTAAATATCATTGTTATCATATGTAAATTTTAATACTTCTTTAGGATTAGTCACCTCCTCTATCTGGACATTATCCTTGTAACTAACAATCTTTACATACTGCTGACTGAATACTTCTGCCTTTTGAAGACACTCTCATGCACACTCTCCTTCTTCATTAGTTATTCCTGGAATGTCGTTCTTGGAGCTTGTTTCTGCCTTAAAGTACCTATACATACCCTTCCATTTTTCACTAAAATTTGTCTAACTGCCAATTATGCTTGCCATCATGTTATCCTTAGCTGCCTTCTTTGCTGGATTCAATTTCCTAGTAAGTTCCTTCAATTTTTCCTTAATTCCACAGCCATTTATAATTGCATTTCTTTCCAATCTGCACCTTCTTCTTAGTCTCTTTATTTCTCTATTATAATGAGGTGGATCTTTACCATTCCTTACCACCTTTAAAAGTACAAACCTGTTTTCACATTCCTCAACAATCGCTTTAAAACCATCCCAGGGTCTGTTTACATTCTTATTTACCGTTTTCCACCGATTATATGTACTTTTCAAAAACTGCCTCGTGGCATATGGTACTACCTGATAGTCCTACATTTAAAACCTTCCTTTTTCTATCATATTTATTTTAACTACGACAGAAACAGCTTCGTGATCACTAGTACATCTATTACTTCGGTTTCTCTATAGAGCACATCTGGTTTTATCAGCAGCACGCCCAGGATATTTTTTCCTCTAGTTGTTTCTGTCACTTTCTGAATCAGCTGTCCTTTCCATATTAGCTTATTTGCCATTTCTTGGTCGTGATTCCTGTCATTCGCATTTCCTTCCCAATTGATATTTGGTAAATTCAGATCTCTCGCTACAATCACATTCCTTTCCATGTCGTTTCCTACATAGCTGATTATCTTATCAAATAACTCTTATCCGTGTCAGCGTTACCCTTTCCCGGTCTGTACACTGCAAAGACATCAAGTTGCCTATTATCATTAGAAATTACCCCTACACCTAGAATTTCATATTTGTCATCTTTAACTTTTTTCGTAGCTTACAAATTCTTCTTTCACCAGAATGAATACTCCCCCTCCCACCATCCCTATCCTATCTCTACGATACAAACTCCAGTTCCGTGAGTAAATTTCTGCATCCATTATATCATTTCTCAGCCATGATTCAGCTCCTATTAAAATATCGGGTAAATATATATCTAATAAGTTACTTAATTCTATTCCTTTATTTACAATACTTCTACAGTTCAACACTAATATTTTTATGTCATTCCTACTTGACTTCCAGATCTCTGGACCCTTATTACTGCTCCCTAGACAACCCCGTGTCCCTGAATGTACCTCCCTATTTCCCTTTCAAACAAATTTCCTAACTTTTACGTACCACTGCGGTTTAAGTGAAGGCCATCTGAGCGCAGATCCCCATCTCTTGCCCACCCATTAGGATCTAACATAGTTGAAGCGTTATACAGTATTTTACACTGACATCGCATTATATGCAATGCATGAATTAATTTTTAACGAGTGAAGTTCTTATAAATCCCAATATAAGTGAAGTACATAAGCCGCTACTTTGAGTTGACAAAACATTGGTAAAATTAGAAGCGAGCCATAAAGCTGAGGTGTACCTCGGAAAATCCATTAACTCCGTCCACAAACAGCACTAAATCTAATGGAAAGTAAACAAATGTAATCCAGAAATGTGGGAATAAACAACTAAGTCCAAATTATTCATGAAGTGTGCACTGTACCCTTAAAGTGATTGGAACAATGTTGAGCGGCGTATCGGGCAGGTCAGGATAGAACAGGCTAGGCTCACTGTCACAGTTATAAGACAAACTTCCTCACACACATTTTGGAAATAAACAGTTATTACAATATCTTTCTGTCGTATTAATAACTCAAATACTTATGAATGCATCTTTTTAAGTCGCAGTGGCAGGTAAGAGGAAGTATATCATTCCTTTACTATTGTTTGCATTTCGTTGGTGAGCGACACCAGTAAGTAAATGAAATTTACTGTTCCATATTTTACTACAGTTCTAAAGTGTACCTTAATGCTGCCGCTCCTTAAAGTAACTCTAGAAACTAATAAGGCAAAAGCCAGAAGGGGATATATAGGACCAATTAACGAAAATTCTCGAGAAATACTGCTGTGTGAATTCAGGTTATGTGTCAGATAGGGACTTTTTCATCACGAGAATGTAACACTTGCTTTATTCACTCCCTGCGTCCTCATGTGAAGGAATGTGTCTTAATGAGGGTACGATACAAAGAAATCATGTTTTGCTATTTCACTAGCCCTTGCATACCAGGAGTGTACATTCTCGCTGTACTCCTGCTTGCCTGCCCCTCACTTGGTAGTCACCTTCACCCCTGCTCGTATGGGAGGCTGCAACTACCCCGATCACTCTTCAGTTAGACATACATATGAATGTTATTTGAAGCAGTGAACAGTCCTCTAAGCTACCAGAGTTTTAAACATGGTCCTCAGGACCTGTATTAATGAAGGTAATACCAACTTTTTGATATGTGATATTTATCTGTTGGACGGTTTTAACCTAACGATTTTTAATATAACAGTGCGGGAAGAAGAAATGAAATGTATGAAATAAATGTAATTCTTAATTAGTTTCAGGGACTCAGCACATCATGTTCTGTTTTCTGCTGGCTTGGAGATTTAATGTTCCCTAATTCCATTTCTTACGTCTACGGTCACCGTCATTATGAACAGGGGCAGGTGACCTCGTAGTTTTGAAAATAGTTACCAAGTAGTTCCTTACCATGACGATATTTCCACGTCAGTGATGGACTTGGTAATCTTCACTATGTCCGCATTCCGAAACGACATCACGCCTAAAGCGCTGAACAGAATTTCATTAAATTTTGCTCAACCATCTCATAGGGAGGTGTCACATGATCAGCCACGTTTCGCTTCAAAATATAGACCTGTACTTTTGTTAAAACATGTTGGTGATGACTTACTGCCAGGGTAATTACCAAGGTAACGTGAGTACAACAATAAGCGACATATTGTTAGTCTGTAAATATCGGTCTGTTTAGAAGTTTTCACATCAACAATTTCTTAATAAATAGTCCGGCTCCATGGCTAAATGGTTAACGTGCTGGTCTTTGGTCACAGGAGCCCCGGGTTCGATTCCCGGCAGGGTCGGATATTTTAACCATAATTGGTTAATTTTGCTGGCACGGGGACTGGGTGCATGTGTCGTCTTCGTCATAATTTCATCCTCATCACGACACGCAGGTCACCTACAGGAGTCAAATCGAAAGACCTGCATCTGGCGATCCGAACTTGACCTCGGACACTCCCGGCACTAAAAGCCATACACCGTTTCATTTCTTTTTCTTAGTAAATTATATTTCCTAAGTGACCTCAGATGTCTAACTAAGCAATTTCAAGAGCGCTTAAAAATGTCCGAAGCTTCTCTAAAACCAAGAATAAGTGAAATTAAAATTTGTGAATTCATATGTTTAGCTTATCATCTTAAAACACAATAAAAATTTATTTTCGTGCCATACTTGGAAAATGATACCAAGCACAAACCTACATGTAGGACATAAAATAACCGGGATTTAGATTGTACAACTCATAGAGAAATAAAAGGCCTGCACGATAATCGGACGAATTATATTTATATCGCTCTGTTCACACCCAGCCATTGCTGTGCGGGAGTGAAAGCTGTGTGGACTGAGAATATCTTAATCGTAAGTTAGAAGTAGCTGACATGAATGTAGCGAGAATGATTGGCAGTACAAACACGTGAGAAGAATGGCAGCGGGTCTTCCAAATAAAGAGATAAGGGCTCTAATGAAAAAGCAACCGCTCTTGATGAAGTCCTACGTGTCATCTAGTTTCTGTGATAGCGACGTATGAAGCGAACGGAGGAGAATGTGTTACCTTGGAGAACAATAAACTGAGCCTTGGAGGGTAAGAGAAGTACAGGAAGAACGATGCAACGATGTTTGAACTCAGTTCATGAGCTGTGATCGGAACTGCAGGACTCGTACTTTACGCTACGTTTTGTTTCAGGACATTGACCTGAAAATGTAATATTTGCGAAATAATTGTAAAAATCACGTAGTAGTTTAAAATGAGACGCTGTCTTCATTTGTCGCTTAATCACAAGACATTGCCTCAATGAGCTGTCTTGGCTATATTTAAGGGAGAGACGGTATCCGCACTCCATGTCACTTGAGAGCAGACTTTCCATACCTGTCCTCCAGAAATAATCACGAAACAATTCCCTACTAATTTTCCGTGCGATCTCGCTAATATTCGACTGTGGAATTCCATGCCATTCCTAGTACACAGCTGTTTAAAAGAAGTTGCAAATATTATAAGAACGAAGTTCATAGCGCATATCGTAAAATAACTTACTTTATTCGTGTAAATATTAGCCGTAGCTTATCATAAGTTGCCGAGTTTTAGATTTTTTTTTAGAATATAAGATAAATTAGAAGTGTATATTATAGTTTGGCATAATAGCAGATTCTGTAGCCACATTACAATAAATAAATAAATAAATAAATAAATAAATAAATAAATAAATAACCTCATGGAACAATTCAGATGAAATTTGGTATGGATACCCATCAGATATTCAGCTGAAATGCAAGGTACTTCGATTTTTCCTATTACGAACGTTTTCTAATTGGCGGGCGTTAAAATGTAAGTATTCACTGAAGGGGTGTACGTACTGCCTATGCTGAGAATGAACATTGTTTCAATTTTAGGTACAATTAGGTAAAAAGTTCTTTGTCCCACTGTATAAACTTCTTCCTTTACATTCTTGGCTTTAGTTTCAAAACAAAATGCTTAGTTTTTTGGGGGGATATTTTCCGAACTTCAATTATTTGCATAAAAAATTGAGGAATAATGTTTTTTCCTGGTCTTATGTATTAACATATCTAAAATAAATATCAGCTTTACAGAGAGAATGTGCGGAAGTATCACTGGTAATCACTTCATATTTCTATCTTTCATAATTTTTAAGTGAGCGTACATATACAAAAAGAAAAACAAAAGCAGAGAAAACTAACTTTAAAGTTTAGCTCACATAAATGTTACTTGAGATGTAGTCTAGAACCTCCCTGCTGCATATTCCTCATCCTCGTTGTCCTACGGACATCTTTTCATTGCTCCTCATGACTTCCTTATGTGGCCTCCACTATAACACCTTTACATCCTCCATTATGACCCGTGGAATATCTAAAGCTTGAAACGCACTGAGCGAATTCCACCCTGGGGTTGGATCCCCAGCTGTTCTAGTACCTTAATTCTCCCTACATTACCATATTAAATGTTATAACGTTGTTAAAAGGCTCGTTTACATTTTGGGTCTTCCCATGCAAGCATTTCTTCAATAAATCTGGATGAGCGTGATCCTTATAAATGGGCTTTATCATAATCATCACTTCTTCGGGAAGACCATGGTGTTTGTAAATTTCCTTGTCTTTATTATACTTGCACCAGGAACCGAGTAGATTATGCTGGGGATTCTCATCAGCAGAAATCTGATGAAGAAACTTTACCCACACGGCCTCCCTCATTTTCTTCGTCACCAACATTCTCCCTTATAGCTTTGCCATAGTAATTTTGTAGGCTGTCTATTTCAGAAGAAGTGAGTCTGTTACAGCATTCTGCAATTTCTTCCCGTTCATGTCATGGAATAACCTCCGCGTTCTTGAACCCTTCCTCTTGTGGACATGACCTACACATTTCAACCCCATATGGTCTTTCAGACAATACTCTGTCTCCATCACCCGAAAACTGACATACCTCACACCCCTGGTAGCAAGTGACTTCTCAAAAATCCTTGATGCATCCTCAGCTTCCATGGCCCTACTAGAACCAGCATAATTTGTCATACTCACATGTTCAGTTTGCGATTTGCATGCATGGCAGTACTTAGTGAGGCACTACACATCAGCTGTATGGACACCAACATGCTCTCTGGTGTGGCCTCGCTTTTGCCAGCCACCATCAAGAGCAGCGGCAATGTCACTAACACCTTCGCTCTCTACAGTATTACTGCCTCGTGAGTGTCTTACTAATAACGTTTGTGAACGTATGGAACCTAGTAGGAGGACTACTCGTACACAGCTCCAGCCTTACCAACTGATCCGAGGTCATACACAGATCGAAGGTCATCTGATACGCGCCTTTCACATATTTTGTTGTGGGAAACTCTATTTCTTTCCTACAAGTTGCGCATAAACGAACAATGGTGCAAGCTTCGGCCAACCGCAATGAAGCATTGTCAGATTCACTCAACATTTTTACAATATTTACACTGCACAGCAGCACACGAGAGCTCAATATCTATAACCTGGTATCGTACTGAAATAATGTGAGAGAAAATCTCATATAGCGACCAGCTTTCTACCTGGACCTGCCTCACCGGTGTTTGAATGGTGGGTAAATACTCACTACTCCCAATAGCAGCACCTTTAACAAGCATGTCTTTCTGTTTTTATATTGATTCCCACGGCACTACTTCCGCCGAACATTTTAGCCCTCGGCACTTTGAAAGTAAACACTCAAAGATGTGCCATACTATTTGAATATAAACAAAGATGTCGACATGACACTTTGCTGACAGTAGCACCAATCGCTAAGTAACAAATTACCTTCAGAACGAGGCCATGTTCACGAAGCCACTTGCATTTCCTAGAAAATTATCAAAGAGTAAAGTCCAGCGTGCAGTCAGGGAAGGGTGTGCCATTTATAAATGTGAATATCCAAATTACGGAAATTAGGAACGCGGTTCTCTGATGTACACATACCAAAAAATACTGAAACACAATTAATTCGCAATTTTTTTTTGAAAATTGAGGTACGTACTCTCCTGAACTCCTGCAAGCTAAACCTGTATACTACCTCAGGTATTCACTGAACATGTTAAGTTTTCCTCCACTGAAAACAAGGAAATTCCACTTTTACGTATTAAAGGAGGAGTTTGAGAGCACCCGGCACGTGGTTCTTGGTCGGTCTTCTAAACACCAGAGAGTGCGGACATAACACGTCAACGAAGACACCTGTTAGCAATTCATAAAATACTGTAATAACTTCCCAAGATGTTCAGTTAAATTTAACAATTACTCGGCTAATGATAGCTTGGTACTATTATTGACATATTACAGTTGTGTTTACCGACAATGAACCCTTACCAACTGCAGCCAGAAAATGAAAGTAGTATCACGCCGCAGCGCCAACTCATAGAAAAAAACACCGCTCTCTCTCGACTGCATTGATAACTCAATACGTTGTTCTTGTTTCAGTTGCAGTGGTATCCAAGTGGCTGTTATTTTCAGCACCTTTGTATTTCTGTGACATTCAAATCATGTACTGGAAACGTCTAATGAGGCAAGAGTTTATTTCAATTGTCAACTGTTTGTGATCTGCTTCTTGCTCATCGCTCACTGCACATTAAACTGAGATTTGCTCCAGTAGGAACGAAGGCGTCCCTGTTGCTGTTGTTCTAATAAGCATTTCATACCTTCCAGAGTTTGAACCTTGCTCTTATAGAACGGTCTAAGGAGTGTCTGAGAGATGCGAGGGAGATGGAGAATCATCCCAGATGTTGACGAGGATGAAAGGACAAGAGGCATCGATAAACAAGTTTACTTATTGGTTACACTTCTATCATTTATGTTCTTTATTTTCCCGTAGTTATGACCGTATTTTCACACGTATTATAGTTCTTCCAGTTGTTTATTTTCCCGTGAATACAATACATCACGCTGTATCTAAAGTGTGTTTTCAGAAAGTCGATTGGAAAGAAACATCCTTGCGATATAAATTCACACATAAGCATGCAAAAAAATGTTTATATAAAACACGGAGTGAATATTTTACTTATGGATAACTTACTGAAACAAACCAAAATGTTCCTAGACAGGGCGAGTTAAAGGTAAAACACCTAGCTCGATAGCTGCAGTCGCTTAAGTGCGGCCAGTATCCAGTATTCGGGAGATAGTCGGTTCGAACCCCACTGTCGGCAGCCCTGAAAATTGTTTTCCGTGGTTTCCCATTTTCACACCAGGCAAATGCTGGGGCTGTACCTTAATTAAGGCCACGGCCGCTTCCTTCCCACTCCTAGCCCTTTCCTGTCCCATCGTCGCCGTAAGACCTATCTGTGTCGGTGCGACGTAAAACAACTAGCAAAAAAAAAGGTAAAACATATTAAACCATAAGATGGTAAACATTAATGGATATTTTCATGATTAGGAAAACATATCGTAACAAGATAATGGGTGAAGTTATGATGACAAAGTATTATACATTAAGAGCCATTTCGTGCATAAAATATTACAATGGTTGACTTCAGCTGAATGTCTTATTCCTACCCACTCACGGGAGAACGAATTGTCCGAGGAGCATCGGCTTCTGAATTATCTCTAGAAGATTGGATTTAGAGAGTGGTCATCGCCAGAGTTAGATCGTACTTCACGTGGTGGTTCGATTGTACTAGCTAATATAGTCTTAAACCTCCAAGTGATATGAGTCGTTAATTACGACTCATTTGTGCCTTTGTGTAATGATAAAGTCGTTATTAACGACTCATTTCTTTAGGGCTGTGTTGCTGGGCAACCATTTAATGAATATCGTCGAACTTTGCACTAATCAATAGTTCAGTTCGTTGCCTATTTTGATTCATCTAGCTGAATTATCGAATAGGTTTCTCTGCTTATGTACTGTCTAAAACAAATCTTAGCGTTAGTCGCTCGAAGTACCACACCGCATGGCAGTGTTCTAATGTTGTTCTACTTGATTGGTTAGTGTTTCAATAAATTAAAATGTGCGATCCATGTTGTTCTGACAATATTCGGGATATGTTAGAAGAAGATTATGAAAATTGTGTTTTCAGTGATGACAGTGATGACAGTGATTTGCCAGGTGACGAAATACCAAAAGCAGTTTCTTTGAGTGGTGACTCGTCAGAAAACGAGGATGATAAAAAGAAAGCGGAGCAAATTCTGGTGCCCTAAGTGTAATTGTGGCATTCATCCTACTTGCTACCCTCAGTTGAAACACTTCTACAGTCCCATAGTAAAGGGGAGGAAAAGAAAAACTCTTGCAAGTGACTCGAAGTAAGGAATTATGCCCGAAGAGGAGCTGTACATAGTTTTGGTTTTTGTACATAACTTTCTGTTCTTTAGTTTTACGGTAAATATGTACTCTAAGTCTTTTGTTGCTAACAAAATGGTGAATATTTTATACGTTTACCTTTTGTTTCGGTCGTTTATAGTTTTGAAGCTACGTGCAGTGAAAGTTGAAACATTGTTTTTTTTTTTTTTTTTCAAAAGTGAAAAGTTGTAATTCACCACCCCCAATAAAATGGAATCAAAGCATCTACCCAATATTATTGCATAATCACATTCTCTAGTTTATACTGAAAACAAGATATGTAATATGACATATTTTACTGTTATTGTGTATGTTTTATGAATTTTTTAATGAAACTTGTACTAAGATGTTACAGTCGCTTATCACTTAAGAGGTTTTTACGTATCACTTGGAGGGTTAAACATTACTACAACTTTGCAAGTGATGTGGCTAGATACAGATCATATCCATGTAAGAATGCGATGTGAAATATCGGTAAATTGTAGCAATAAATCTAGAGTAGTTCCAATATTGTCAGACCTCGCCTGAACAACGCGACGTAACTCAAAGTTATCTGTTGAGACATAGCAAGAAAAATTGAAACCAAGATCAAAATTATGCGAGTACTCTGTGCAAACATCCAGAAACACAACACAGGGCGTTTACTTTCATCAGCCCCGTGATTCTACTTCGAGTTCGTGAAGATGTTCGAAATTCATGTACATTTGTTACCTTCTGAACACAATAGCGCTCGAAAATTCCTCATTTATTTGCATTGCTTTAAATAAAAAAATGTTTCCATTTTTTATCAATATATCTATTGGTCTGTTGTTTCAAGTCCTATGGTGTAAGGTACAAGTCAAAACATTACTGAATAGAAATACTAAAAACGTCACCATGAAGGAAAGAAGTTTGCAGTTTGACGTGATATCGTGACTGTAGCCACAATATTTCCAATGTTACCTGACTGTACTTAGATTCAGTGATGATAGCCACGTGACTCCCAGTTTTACGTGATTATTTATATCGTGATTATAGTCGCAGAGCGTGAATGTGGATACTGGAATCACTGCAATAAGACCGCCACATTTACGTGATATTGTGATGAGAGTCGCAGTCGCTCTTGTTTCACGTGACTATTCTAATCGTAATTATCGCCACGCGATCTCCAGTATTTTTTTTGCTAGGGGCTTTACGTCGCACCGACACAGATAGGTCTTATGGCGACGATGGGATAGGAAAGGCCTAGGAGTTGGAAGGAAGCGGCCGTGGCCTTAATTAAGGTACAGCCCCAGCATTTGCTTGGTGTGAAAATGGGAAACCACGGAAAACAACCTTCAGGACTGCCGATAGTGGGATTCGAACCTACTATCTCCCGGATGCAAGCTCACAGCCGCGGGCCTCTACGCGCACGGCCAACTCTCCCGGTAATCTCCAGTATTAACTGACGGTTAATATCGTGATCGTAACCACAGGTCTTCCTTGCCATTGTTGATATTTGTGATGATGTTATACTCATATCTCTTCCAGTCCATGTTCCGGGGCAAGTTGTGTGATATATGTAGCAATAAACCTTCTCCTAATGTACTGTCATTGTCACAAACTTTCTTACTCAGTAATTTTCCTTACATAATCTGTAATTAATTGTGTACATGAAAACACTAGCAAGGTACATCTTTAGTTCGTACGTTAGTGGTTTTGTGCAAACATATATACTTTTTCGTATCTAACCAATACGGTACTTAGACCCGGTAAAACTGAAATCGTTTAAAATCGCTTATTATTTGACATCTAGGACACCGACGCTACCATCATCTGAACTTTGGACTTCGTGCAACGAACAGTTTTGGATCAATGAATGTTCTCTTCTGAACTCTCCTTTATTTAAATCCTCTTAGAGGTCGAATGTCTTAAAATATTAATTTAACACATAAAGGACCAATTATTGTGTGAAGTTTGAACTTCGTACATCAAACTGTTTTAGAAAGAAAGCTAGCTGTAGTACCCGACGTTGACTGAGCCTGTACTTGATGGCATTCTTTCCGCCATTCGTGTTATTTCCCAGATTCTGAGGCATATTAGTGGGCATGCCTCCCTCTGTCACATTCGAGGGGGCGCAAAAGGTTTAATGAAACTTGGGACCGCCGACTTTATAAGGCCCCTTGTCTATGAGAACTGGAGGATTTTTACATGGTACAAGTGGTTTGTTCTTATTCTGTGTGTGTGATCGTGGAGTCTTGGATGCAATGCGTTAGTTTCGTTGCTACTGGTAGTGGTATGTTATTTCTATAAAGAAAACGAAAATCATCTATGAGCCAACTACAGCTTCTGCGGAAGTGAATACGACTCGATAACATCGAGGTGATAGACCTCACTATCGGTACAAGAGGAACAATTCCTAATTTTTTCTAATAATTCCGATCAAGACTAAAACTACCAGAGTCGATGACGAAGAATATGGTCCTCAAAGCCTTGAAAGGTTCACTATCATTATATGGTCATAAACGTACCTCATTATGGGTGAAGCGTTTTCTTTACATTGCTTAGATTAAAAGAATGCTATTTCTCTGTCGATCGCATTCACTGGAGCAACAATATGATGGGAATTTGATAAAAATCGGTATGTTCAGTTGGGCAATGAGGCAGTACAATCCAGGCTGTAAATAATCATTTTATTCACACTGACTCAAATTGTAGTTTAGGGGAAGGCCAAAATTTAATTCTCAAATATTTATGTTATTAATGGTCCTGTCGATAAGTACTATAGTACATAAGAAACTTATATAGAATTCAGATATCTACCATTTATGTCTGATACATGTTTGTCGTAACGGCTGTTAATGAATTTCGAATTTCGAACCACGAAGAAGTGGAAGAACTGAATTTATTGAAAATCGATATGTGAAGTCTGGGAATAACGTGTTACAGTCTAGATTATAAATAATTTGTATTCACGCACGTTGAAATGGTAGTTTATGGGAAGGTTCATAAAATGTGTTTTTAAATGCCTCTGTTATTGGTCCTTTCGAAATTTATTATATACTGTAGAAAATGGTCTAATCATTGAAGCCTTGTACAGTTTTGCCGCACCGACTGTGATAATAGAATTGTTGCTTAGTCCATATCAACGCCAACATGAGAATATTGTTTAATCTTGTTGACTGGCGATGCTTTTCACCATGATTGTCTTGAGGTGTAAAATTGTATGGTCCTCGGTCCGTATCGATAAGGAAAAGTGTGAAGATGATTATAAAATTTCAGAAGAAAACGGAAAGGAACGATCGGTTGAAGAATAAGACAAGAGAGAGTCCTGAAGGGAAGCTGCTCTAATATCACAGAGTCGGAAGACAACTACAATAGTGAAAGCTCATAAAACTGATCAACAATAATACGTGATGTGGTTTGTCCCTTCTGTTGCCACTCACCTCTGATAGATGGGATTAGTGCTGCGTCCCGAGTAAGAACAGCTTGCCTGAATATTGGCGGAAAGTAACTGGAGAGTTGCACGTGCTATATCATTGTCCCGCCCACGACGCGTACACAGCTAGTGTGCATGTGAAGACTCCAGTTCCAAAACTGCCCGCATCCTTAATAAATGATTTTGTAAAAGTCGCCGAACCCTAATAATTCCTTTCGTTTTCGTGGCAGTGGCCAACTTGTTTCAGTTTTATAGCTGGGTGAACAGACATTTATTACGTGTGTATGTTCAGTCCTCAGCCCTAAGGCTGCTTGGATCCTCAAGAGCTCTGTCATCAGCCGTCATAGATGGCCTAGCCATCACTGAAGAGGCGTACTAGGGAAATGAGGGGTGAGATTGTTTCACGTTGCTTTCCTCGCCGAGCCAGAAGTTGCTATTACGTGTCAGTCTGCCAAGCCCACTGAAGTGCATGCACCAACCGACCCTATGAGCAACATTTTCACACCATTCATAGCAGCGACTGGCTGCATAAAAAATGGCATTACTAGCATCGCCCACACCTCAGTCACTTTCATATTGTCAAAGCCAAGGATGAGACTGAGACAGAACAATGATAGTAACAAAATTGCTCTAGCCTATACTAGACGTCATAGTGCACTGTAAACACTAGGTCCTGCCAGCAAAGGCATTAGTGACAATTGTGAACATCAAGGCTCGATATTTGCAAAGATATAAAGAGTTTAGGTTGCATGTAGAAAGTTTTAGATGTGTACACTGGAATGTGAGAGTTTTGAAAATGACTTTTTTTATTTACTTTAAAGTAATATTATCTATATAAATAAAGTCGTGGGGGCCCGCTCTCTGTAATTGCGTTTGTAACCGATGGAGAATTTTCGAGATGTTCAAAAATTTATTTTCTACCCCCCAAAAAATATCGAAATGTGGAGGCAATTTTTCATGACGATGCAGACCTTCATTTCGAGGTATTTGGTGGCTAAACGGTAAGTCGTATCACAAAACGGATGGCACAATCTCTGTTCAATTTGGAGTGATCTACAACTTTGGTCCTATGACTTTTTTTCGTATCTCTATCCCTTATGATAAATTTGGCTCTATTTCTGGATTTACCTAAATTTTGCACTTTGTGCACGTATAATTGATGGTTTGTGTCACTTAGAGAAAAGATGGGATCATCAAATTCTACACGAATATTGGCCCACCCAGCCAAATTCTATGTTTGAAGCTGTCGCATAAGTATCTAAAAAGTAATTCACTGTTTGAAAACCTTACACAAATTTCACCCTATTCAACGATTCTAAAATAATCTTGTCTTTAAATAGATGAGATACGAGGAAATATCATAGGGCCAGCCATTTAGGAGGCCAGAGTCGTCTTTTTATACAATCCGTTTTTCCAATATGAATGCACCGTTTAGCAGCAGTTATTTTGTAAATGAAGGTGAACATGCATATACTTCCGTATGTCGATCTACATTTATTAATTTAAGTCGATTTGTAGCGATTTAGAAAGGGGTCTGTCTTACATTGTAATTAATACTTTACAAATCAATAGTGATTCTCAGCAGGAGGGCGTCTGCTGTTGTAATCAGTACTCCCCACATCGACTTTAACTAGCAATAGGAATGGGGTAGTTCTCCAACGCCTGTGTATCACTGTAATGCATAATTCCCTTCTTGATTTGACTAGCCGAAGGCATGGGAGCGTGCATTTTTTAAAAACTCTTTTACCTGATTCTCTTTATCATTAGGTATAGGTGCTCCCGATTATAAACAGATTTACCCATCAAAATGTGACTGACGTTACGCGTAGTGAATTGCGGCAGAGAAGTGGACCTGTCGTTATCATCACAACTCTGCAACTCGCACTTCACATTGGAAACAACGTCTGCGTACCTCCCTATGCTTTTTCTCGGATAACGCCAAGAGACATGCAATTAAAAAATTTTAATTCACTTCATGTACAGCAATTTACTTCGATATCCGTATACATTGTAGAATACCGTAGCGAAGCACGGGTACATTTGCTAATTCTAAATATGGTACAAACACCCATCCATCTTTGAAGTTTGGTAAACTACCTAGGTGAGGGGTAAGACTGTTGAAAACTGCGTGGTCATCAGCAATTAGCAGTCGCTAATGAGCAAGGGTCAGTTAAGCATGGGTCAGTGAGCAGGGTCTAATAAGCAATTGCAAATGATCACGGGGCAATTAAGCAATGGATTCCTAACAGTTACTAATGAGTGCGGGCTAATGAGCAGTGACTGAATAGTGTGGATTAATGAGGTGAGCATTACATTTTTTTTTTTTTTACATTTTATGCTACCATTTTCTTACAACTCATTTAAGTTTGTGTTCATAAATATCTGTTTTTATATAGCCTGTACAAAACTCAAAACCCAAGTTCGGCCAAAAATGATTAGAAATGTTATGTTTTACATCTTTAGTTATGCCCTATTTCTAGAATCTCTGCTTCATACTTTGTGTAATGACAACAAGAGTTTCACGAGTAGGTTGGGATCTTACATCTACATACGGTAACAGAGCCTTGTTGTTAACATTTCGGACTACGTGCAGACAGTTGATATATAGAATACTGTATTTAATCTGCTTTGTTGGTAACAGGCGTTGAGACCTTTTTGGTCGTCTTATTTTTCATCGCCTCCTTCATTTTTTACCTCATCCGGCTGCTTTCCTTCTTTAGATGTTTGCACTGTGATATAACATTTAGTAAGCTTAGGCACTGAAATACAATTAAAAATTGTGATGGTAAATACCAATGAGATCTTCTTTTACTTCCTCTTGAGATGCGAGCATAGGAACAGAACTTGTTGTAAATCTAGACAATTGAGTAGAGTTTGAAATATTTTGTAAAAGTTTACTATTCATAAATAAATTATTATCTGGTAGAATACACTTGAACTCTTTAAACTTTTTTCTCGATGAAGCTACACTACTGGTTTCTTCATGATATTTGCCTTTGGAAGGGTTCTTGAACAGACTTTTACAGTGTTTGCACCAAAAAATTGCACTACACAAGATCTTATGACACTCTTGTTGTATCCCAAGAGGAAGGTTCTTCCACAATCTTTGCAAATATAACCCAGGGTAGGTTGTTTCATGGTAGATATTTTCCTAATGACAGGGAGAGCCAAAGAGTGATGAACCAATGTTTTTAGTATAGTAGTTATTTCATTCTCCCCACTACAGGAGTGAGCCATCACTCTAACAAATGGACTCTTTGTCCAATTACATTTACAGATATTTGTTTTAGTTACGGTTGTGTGCTAAATTCACACGTTTAATGCAAGTAAATTAAAAACTTTTCTTCTGCCTTTGTAAAACAAGTTGCCAGAAATAAAAATAGTTTTCTTGTTGAAGTATTGAATCACTACAAATATAATAACATAACAGAAAACTTTTTTTTTAAAGTAAAAGGGTGTTAAATATATTTATTTCATATTTTTACTTAGATTCAATTATATATTTTTAAATTTAAGTATACAATCGATGATATATAATCATTAACCAATTCGTCTCCATGTGAAAAAGCCAAGTTGTCATAATTTGTGAGCAAGAGAAAAATAACAAAAAGAACCTCGCCCAGAGATGTGTGATCTGCATTTGTCCATAATTTAATTTTGAGTTTAAATTTATGTGCTGTCTGACTTGGAAGTGGGAAGTGGTGCTTGGTAGGAGGTGTGATTTGTATGACTTTCAATCCGCAGGTTTGACCTAACAGCCAGGGGAGGGGGTGAATCCTGTTGCATACCTTTTTATAAATTTGGTCCAAATGTACATTCCATTGAATATTATTTTGAAAAGTTATGCCTAGGTATGTAAGTGTGGTCGTTACAGCATGGGGTTGATTATTTAAGATTAGAAGGAGTTTATTAGTGGGACAACATCTACAGTTATGATTAGGATAAAATTTGAAATTCTTTTGCTAAAATTCATTTCGATTTGTCAGAGATTAGGCCATTGTTCGAGTTCATTTTTAATTGGTTTGGAGACGGGATGGCAAGGATCAGTTATTGGATTATTCAGCAGCAGGACATACAAAAGTAGTGACAGTGGGACACCTAGTGGTACTCCTCCTTTAATTAGAAATGTGTAGGTAAATGTGTTATGGATACTGATTTTGGCTAGGAAATGGGTGATTGTCATTGGAACTAGAAGGTGATGGAGTTTATGTATCAGTCTGTTGAAAGGCATTCTCAACATCAAGACTGATAAGGGCTGCACATATTTTTGTAGGTAAATATTTTATGATGGATACAGAGATATGAAAGATATGGTTGTGTATGGAGTGCTGAGGACAGAAACTGGCATGTTACTGATGTGTAAGATGGAGGGAGTCAAGATAGGTGTATATGCAGTGAGCTAAGATGATTTCTAAGATTTTATAACTCTCTGTTAGAAGACTTATGGGACGATGTGAATTTCATTGGGATAATAGTTTTCGGGGTTTTCAAAATAACAAAATTTTGACATGTACCCAATTTGGGGGAAGGGAGGGGAAGAATCCGGTATGGAGAATTATCGTGTATACTTTATTTTAAAGTTGTAGGAGGCGATATGGAGCTTCTTTTATGTGTCAGTAAGAAATTTGATCAAGTCCAGGGGCAGTATTCTTTTTAATCCTGAGTGAGTCTTTTATAACTTAGACTGTAATAGGAACATTTAGGATATGTTGAGAGTCAAGAGCTGGAGGGGATTCAAAGGTAGGGCAAAGAGGATTTTGTGTGATACCCGAATATTCCGATATTGCATCGAGGTCAGGATGGTAGATATTGGGATTGGAAGATGGTGAGAAAATTACTTTATAATGATCTGCAAAAATATCAGTCTTTGTTTTATCATCACTGAGTGCAGATTTGTTATGTATTATTAGATAATAAGGGTAGGATTGCTTTTTATTTGTCAGTTCGTTTAACTTGGTCCGGTATTTGCGAGCGTCAGTTGTGTTGGATAATTCAGTGCAAATATTTGCACATGCTTTTCTTTTAATAGCTTTGATGAATGATCAAGCATCTCTAACAGTATTTCCAAATATTTGGGTCACAGGTTGGAAGGTATGCCTTGTATTCTTCATGGGAATATTTTAATATTTGGAATGCTTAGGGTGGCAGGGGAGGTTTGGGAGGCTGGGAGGTGTGGTGAGGAATATGGAGTCGGTTGACAATAGTTAGTGGGGATTCTAATTTCTTAACTTTATCTTGTAATTCGTGCTGTGAGGTAGGTGGCTCAGCATTGCATATTATGTCTAATATTGTTTGTATGCTACCCAGTAGGCTCATGTATACCATATGACTGTTTGGGGATGTTGGTTAT
Source organism: Anabrus simplex (assembly GCF_040414725.1). NCBI lineage: Eukaryota > Metazoa > Arthropoda > Insecta > Orthoptera > Tettigoniidae > Anabrus > Anabrus simplex. The sequence goes on along the minus strand of NC_090277.1, from coordinate 31,447,307 downwards.
GTTGCTGTGGGTTTGTAAGTACATTTTAATGGTTCGTAGGGCAGGGAAATGTTCATTTCCCATTGAAGGTAGCATGGTAATGTTACAGTTCGTTGCTAGGTTAGGGCTGAGGAACAGACATTCAGGGCTCGTATTTGATGTAGGGCGGTTCGGGGAAAGGGAAGTGAAAGTCAACATCCTGGATATCATGTAGTAGTGATCGTAAATAGCTTGTTGTTGTTGTTGTTGTGTATATGATGCAATTTTAAAATCTGTGATCATGATGTAAGTACTGTATTTACGATTGGTATATTCTACAAATATCTGAGGTGGGGAATAGCCAGAACGTATATAAATTGTTGCTAATGCTATTACTTTCTTTCCAATTGTGATTTCTATTTTTAAGTTTTCAGATAGATATTCATTTAACAGTGATAATGTTGTTCTGGAGGGATGGATTTATGAATACTAATTGCTACCCCTCCATGACATCTATTGGGGCAACGGTCACTTGACCCTTAGGGTGCACACATTGTAGTAATAAACTTTGATTTACTACAAGAGTGGACTAGGATCAAGCACAAATAATGCACAGTGCTTTCACGTCCCGTAGAACGTTCTATCAAGGTTAGTCTGGAAGATCAATCGTGCTGCTAGCTGGATCTGATACAGAACATCAGGACTTTGGAATGGGAGAATATTCTGGACCTCCATACTGATGATTTGCAGAATGTTCTCAGTAGAAGGAGGGGAAGAGTGGAAGGGGAGGGTGGGGTAGGGATGTCAGTTGGTGTGATAGGTAACGCTTTTTCTGGCTGAGTGGAAGAAGGTTGACGTTTACCCTTGCACTTAACTGAGAAGGTGAATGATCTTCACTGCAAGTGTTGTATTTGAGTGATCCCCTTTTTTTGCAAGCACTTGAGATGTGTTGACCACTACAAATCGCACATATATTTTGAAGAAAGTAGTAGTAGGATGATCATAGAATTGGCACTGATCGCAGTGTCTGCGCTGTTGTCAAGATGACCACGAGGCCTCCGCATGACGTCGCTTCACGTAGATCAGCGAACCATCCCTCAGAAGCTGGTTCATTTATGCCACATTCTGGCAGAGGACACTCATCTGCGAGGTGTGTCCATTAGAATTCCGGATCTGAATGGCCCGGAATATTTGATGTCCCTGTTTCTGATGATGGCCAGCAATAACGTCGTCCGTGTGGCTGCTATCGACTCCATGTGCCACCACTGACTAGGTGGAGGCCGGACTCAAAGGCGGTTAGTTCGCCACATTGTTGATCCAGGTTCTTTGCTGTGGCATATGTCTAAAATGCGCCAGCCTTGTTTTGTTGACTGGGACTGTGTAATAATTTCTAGAAGTTTTGATGGTGTGGCCATCTTTGCTGTACTGAATTTCTAGGAGATAATCTCGTGTGGCGTTGGTCAGAAGTTTGGTGATAATATTGTAGATTGGAAGTGAGTGGTTGATATCTGGGTTCAGATTTCTCATCTTCACTATTTAGAATGGGGCAAGAAGGCCAGTGTTTGTTGCTGGGCCATGGCGTTGTTGTACTTTTTCTGACCAGTGTGGCGTTTTTTGCTGCCTCTGCTTAGCTCCTGATATTTAATGGCATAAATACCAACGAGTGGTTCGCAGCTGGTAAATGGAACTCTGCTAGAATATCACTCTGATGTTGAGAGGTGATGTGCCGCCTGACTGAGAGTGGTGTGTGTGTTCTTCCAGTCAATGCAAGTGGGATTTATTCCTCTGGAGCAACAGCAAGCTACAGTACATGCAATGATTTGGGGTTGGGCAATCACTGTCTTCCAGGCTCCTAGCCTGCATCCCTGCGTTCTTCTGTATTGCAGTTTGTTGTCCTCATGGTGGTGGTGGTGGTGGTGGTGGTGGTGGTGGTGGTGGTGGTGGTGGTGTAGAATTTCCAGACATCATGGAAGAAGCTTTTCCCGCAGGTCCTGTATTTCTTACTGATGGTGCTCTCTGTTGGTTGAGTTGAAGTTGTTATATTGCAGCTCATAGTTGCCTTGTCATACTACTCAATATCGTATGATGTGAACTTCATGGTTTTGATCCGTATTGAACTGTATATATCTATACACATTGCATAATATAGGATTGAAAAGGTGCACCATTAAAACATAAGTTTAATTATGATAGTGATACTATTGAATAGTAGCCTGTATGGCTCAGGCGGCAGCATGTCGGCATCTCACCGCTAGGTTCCGTGGTTCAAATCCTAGTCACTCCATGTGAGATTTGTTCCGCACAAGGTGGAGGTGGGACAGGTTTTTCTCTGGGTACTCCGGTTTTCCCTGTCAACTTTCATTCCAGCAACACTCTCGAATATCATTTCATGTTATCTGTCAGTCATTAATCATTCCCCCACGTGAGTGCGACAGGCCTCGGCAGCCGGCACAATTCCTATCCTCGCCGCAAGATGGGGGCTTCATTCATTCCTTCCCTGACCCGGTCAATGACTGGAAAACAGGTTGTAGGTTTTCATTCTTACTACTCAATAGTCAAATCTCGTGATGAACCGATTTTCTGTCAAAAGATTATGTGAATTCCAGTTTGCTAAGTGAATACGAGTGGTAATACATTTATCTAGTATGGAATTTGTAATTTTTGGGTTTCAAATCTCTATCTCAGAAATCAGAGATTCAAGGTTTAATTCTTAATGGTGGTGGTCAGGAAGGCATTTATTTTAATCTGAATGGATGAAGTATAAATTTTAACACCAATTCATTTAGGTCTATTCGATAAATGTGTAATTGTGATTGTCTTTTAAGAGGTCCGAGAAATATATCTGCGGTTTACTAAACTTTGTAACAAGAATGAGTAGTAAGTACTCCTTAAGGAGGAGATCAAATGCTACTAAGTCTTTGAGGAGAAGGAGTTTCACACTACAGTGACATTATTTAAGCAGCTTGGCATGACAATGCGAATCCAGTTTAAAACTATCTTCTGAGTTACGGATTCGAGCTTACCATCTCTTGAGTGGATGTTCTGGGCTATAGGACCTAAAAATCATGTAGCAAACTCCCCTGTTGAGGAGGAAAGCACGCCGACTCCGGGATGCAAACAGGCTGGTGCGGCATCGAGCGTTGGGACTCCAAGCTAAGTTGTATGTTTTATCCTAAAGTTCTTTCTAGTCTTACCCTGCATAGTGAAGTCATTAAAGCATTGTCAATTAGATCCACTGATTGTTTCGAATTCATGCTAATTTTTCATCATGATTCACTTTAGATTCTTGTCAATGAATACATGTTGAAGTTTTAATTATCATTTCATTCTGTTGCACCTCGTACCAGTACGGCTTGGTACCTTGCGGGTAGGCTCCTTTAAACATCGTCATCATCACTGATTAGTCGGTGACCATGTTTAGTCCCACTATGTGTGGAACACCATCGGTCTGCATTGCTTGTGAATAGTATCCTAATGTGGGGAACACCATTGATCTGTGTTACCTGTGAGTGGTGCCATTATGTGTGACATGCCATTTGTCTATATTACCTGTGATTAGTACCAGCATAGGAGGATGGCCATGGTTCTGCTTTACCACTAATTAGTACTATTGCAAGGGGCAGTGACACGGATTTTGGACCCTTTTGGACAACATGCATTTTCTGTGAAAATAAGGCATTGTGAATTGATCCACTGATAGTTTTGAATTCATAGTCATCTTGTCATTGTCATTAATTTTTGATTTTACTTCACAATACCAACAAGAGCACCTCCTTTAATTGTAAGTGTTGCAAACTTGATAATCATTGCAATTCTGATTGTACAAAGTTCAAACAAACAAACCTTATTGCCACAAGTTTGTGAGGGAAAATAACCTTTGGTCTCTATGTTTTGCTTCTCATGTATCTAAGCAATGTAAGCGATACAATTACCCCCGGTACAATGGACCCCGCATCTTATTGGTTTGTAATGACCAAACAATTTCCAACAATGTTAGATTTTATGCAATTTTGTCACCCACTCAAATATTTACCTAAGCACAGCTTGTGTAGTAGTGAAGAACAGTTCAGGAGGGATTGTACTAGTTAAAGATTATTTGGACTGGGGGAGTCATTTATCCTTAGTGTCTTGTAGTCTTGTCATGAAGCTTGGCATTTGTACAAAGATTTGTTCGCTACCTATATTTGGTATAGGCAATACTGGAAAATCGATATGCAGTCTTGTTTCATTCTCTATTGTGTCAGATTATACATCGAAGTTGAACTGTGCAGTCGTAAATACAACCACAAGCCCATGCACAGGAAATTGAATGTTCCAGTTGGTATATTGCTTGTGATGTCATTTTAAGTGTTAGTATATTTAAGCAGCTTTCTGCTATTTATATCATGATAATAGTTTAAGTCTACTATGAAATTTTGTCTTCTAATACCTTGCATAAGAAAGGTTAAGCCCCTTGGTAGATGACCAGATTTGCTTGGGGATTGTCAGGCACCATCGCTGAGTTTTGTGTTAAGAATAACACCATGGTTTGGTGTGCCAGGCTTATAAATCTTGATTCTCTTTACACAAATATGCAAAGGTTTTGGTAGCTTGAAGAACTCCATCAACCCTTTCTTACTCCTGAAGAAAGGACATGCAAAGAACATTTTCTTGAGTAATGATCAAATGGATGATTCTGGCGGGTTTCTTATTCGTCCTGAAGTGTCACCTATAGCTCAGTCTAAGCATAATGCAGTTACAACGCTCAAACACATTGAAACTAAGTTTGCTGCATTTCCAGATTTGAAGCGGCTATATGTAATTTTCATGCGTGAGTACAGTGAAGCGGGACACATGGAAATTGCCCCCCTTGAGGCTTCTAACTCATCACGCTTTTATATGCACCATCATTATGTGCTCAAAGATTCTAGCATGAAAACCAAGCCAAGAGTTCTGTTTGAGAGATGTTGTAAACCTTGAAATGGGATAGCTTTGAACTCTTTCTAAATGGTTGACGCTGAAATTCAGCCTGACTTGCTGCCTGTTCTTTTAAGTTTCAGAACTTATCTTGTTACTCTTTCAGCTGATATTGCTAAGATATACATATTTATGTTAATACATCCCGACCACTGGGGTCATCTGAGTATTGCGAGCCATGAATCCTCTGATGAAGAGATCAAGGACTGCCATTTTACTACTGAACCACACCCCCTCCCTTACCAAACGCTAACCTAGCTCAAACGAATGTATCGGGAGATCTGAGGCGTAGATCGTGACTAGGAAAGGCCAAAGTACACAGCCTTGAACTGGAAAAGACCCTCATTGCCAATGAAGAATGCTAAGAGGCTATTACTACAAGTAATAAAATTCAAGTAAGTTTAATGAGGGTTTATTGAATTGTAAAATAAAACAGAAGTAAAGAATAAAAGCAATCAATTAAAGATATGAGAAAAAGGTACACACATGAGTAGACTTTGTTCAGTCGATGTCGTAGCATTATTGCGTGACCATGGCATTATCAAACTCCAGGTAAAATTAAACTTACGACGAGCTCACTCAGTTAAATTGGGAATCATAATTCAGTATGCCACTTCCAATATATGTAATACAGTTCAAACAGGTCGTTCTTTCCACGAGTTCAATTCCATCTTTCTACATACACATTTCAACTCCATCATCTCACCAACAATGACCGTCGAAGCTCCCACGCCTCACGGAGAAGAAGAAAAACCCAGAGAAGGAAAAAGAAAATATGTAAGATGTAAGTATGGCACAAAGAGAAACATCTCTGGACCAAAGAAGAGATGTCAATAACCCCAAGGAGAAACTCAGGCATGCACATAGCCTAAATACAAAAGAAACATGGCAGCCCCCTGCGTAAGCTAGCGCCCAGAATAGGTGCGAAGGCAAAATAAACAGTACCGTACGAAAAGCAAAAATGAGACACAAACACAAGAATTAAAGTGGAATTTTAACTGATCGATACGTCATCCTTTCACTCTCCTCTCATACCAACACACGTGCATACCATTCAGACAAAGCTGGTATCGGCAACCAATATGAGCATCAGCTCCAGTTAAATAACGAACTCATTTTCATGTAGTATGACTCCCAGGTCAAAAAAACAAGGCTTCGTTAACACCAGACGTAGCGTGCACAGCAAAAATGAATCAGCTGCGGGATCAGAGAAAATCCGTTCTCGTGCACAAACCCACCAGTGTACGCGCCTCGTACGAAGCGAGTGGAAGCTCGTCGCAGCGACACGAAGGGCAAACAGTTATTTGATGGCGAAATACATTAGAATGCAGTGCACATAAACGAAGTAATATGAGACCCTATTATCACAACAACATAACTCCAATAACCACAACCAAACGCGCAGCCCATTCATGCTCTGGAGCGAAAGGACGCGTATGAATCAGCTATGAATACCAGTGCAGATATCACAAAAGAACAGTAGAACCAATAATAATATGAAATACTTGCCATACCTGCAAGAAGAAGGACAGCAGTATATGCTAAGTTTGAATCTAATAAATACCCATCTATAGCTCAGAAAAGCCACTCCGATCTGCGTGGGGTCCATTTTATATTCTTCTCTCTAAACCACAACAAACATTCGAGTCAAAGAGATAAGGTTACCGTCTCGCCGGAAAGAATAATCCTCCGTGTTCACAACTGAGGGTGCTGCCCTCTCTAGTACAAACTTGGAAATAGTTAAGTCAATCAATGAGAAGTCGGAAGAGGCCTTTAGCTATAATAGAAAGGTAACTTTTATGATACTGCCATTCAAACATGCTCATCATCTCACTGCCCCCTTTTAAAATGTGTATTTTCTTGTTGATCAGACAAGGAGACACATTTTAAAGTGAGGTTCAAAACCCTTAAATCTAATGTGCGCGCACTATTAAATACTAAGGACCTAAAATCTAACTAAAACTAGGAATATACATGTATATACTCGTACATAATTACAAAAATGAGTCTCAACAATGCACAATAGAGTGCAGTTCGCCTCGATTTGAGGTCCGTAGTTCATGAACAATATCTTGCTGAATCAATCAGTCTATTTCAAACAATTCGTTCAATACTTTCACGACTTAGAAGTCAGGTATCCAAGGGAAACAATGTAATTAAACATAACATCGTCGCGTACTGAAAGGATTCGTTTTTATTTGGTCCCATCTTAACTGAGTAACGCCGATATCCCTTCCTTCCCTTTTATTGATCATATATTCCCTGAAAAAGAAAAGGACTTTAGAATAGTGGTAATTACATAACATGCTAAATAAACATTCAAAGATATAAACATAAGGTTTTACGTGCGTCGGCGATGGTAAGGCTTTAATAAGGACACATGAGCCTGAGATATCCTCTTACCAGTAAGATCCTGCAATTCAACAGTGATAGGTCCCAGGAACCTTACATTTTTCTTGAGTTTGGGCCATTTATAACAAAGTTTGGCCGCGATTTGGTTCGCTGCCGAACTGATCGGAAAATTTTTTACTACCACCAGATCTCCAACTTCTAGGGCGACCTTTTTCCTCCCTTGGTTGAATCTTTTTGCCACGCGGTCGCGGGCTTTGATCAGGTGTGCGTCGTCTTCCTTCCATTTGCCTCGATATTCATGTTCCTTGATGGCTCGGACAGATAGCCAATGTCCCACTTCAACTGGAGCGGGTCAGCAAGACTTCTCCCTATAAACAAATCAGCTGGCGTCTGGTGGTGAGACTCGTACACAGCGTTGTTGAAGGCTAAAACAAAAAATGCCAAATTATCATCCCAACTGCGCTGATCAGCGCTGTGGAATGCACTCAGACAGGATTTTAGATTACAGTGGATTCTTTCTACATGAGACGGCTTAGGGTAGTGAGGGCTCAGAAAAACATGCTTCACTCCCCACCCGAAACACAAGTGACGAAATTTATTGCAGCTGAAGGTAGACGCCGAGACTCAGACTTTTGGGGGCCCATAAACTCCAAAAATGTGCCGGGTTAGAATGTAGACGGCGCTGCTCGAGTTTATTTTACGGACCGGGAACAACTATACGAATTCAGGAAAAGCATCGACAATGGATAGGATCCCAACGTTGTTGTTTTTGGATTTCATGAGAGGACCAAAATAATCATCAAACAACTTTTCTCCCGGGTACGACGCGACGTCAGCGGAATGGAGTCCAATTTGAGAGGTTTGCGCAGGTTTACACCGTTGGCAAACGACGCAGCTCTTCACATACTCTAATATATCCTTTTTGAGATTCGGCCGAAATTTTCACGAGAGACACGATGTAACGCTTTGTACTGACCTAGATGAGCGCCCAACTACGAATCATGATAATAGTGCAACATCATGGACCTTAATTTGCCAGGAACAAAAAACTTATCTTTTCCATTTTTACGGCTACGACGAACCAACGACCCTCATTTGATACGAAACGACTTGTCTCGAAACGACCCATCAGTGACTCCTTTCATCTGTTCCTGACACTCACTGTCTTCCTTTTAGTGCACGGAAATATCCGTGAAGGACCAGGGATAATTTTATAGGATGTTGACACTTTCAGACTGATGACAGTTTTCCTCGGACTCGACCTCACGATCTTTGACTCCGTCGAACATTCGCGACAAACAGTCGGCCGCAACATTCTCTTTCCCACGAATGTGCACAACTGTGAATTTATAGGCTGATAGCCGGAGGATCCACCTATCTGTCCTGCCAAGTCGCTTGACGTTGGCGCTCATCCACGATAGGACTTGATTGTCCGTTTGGACGATGAAATGACGGTGCTCTAAATAAGAACGGAATTTCTCGACACCTAAAACCACGGCCTGGCATTCTTTTTCATAAATAGAATATCGCAATTCAGCCCCATGCAACAACTTGTTGAAATACGCAATTGGGACCAGTTTCCCACCGTCATCGGATTGGTTTAATACAGCCGAAAAAGCGAGATCGCTAGAGTCACACTGGAGAACAAAGTCACGGGAAAATCAGGACTGTGGAGGACAGGGGCTTGGCATAGGGCATTTTTCAGTTGATCGAAGGTATGGGTTTGATCTTCGCTCCAGACGAAACGGCAGTTTTTCCTTTTCAGAAGGTTTATCGGGGCCGAAATTTGGGAAAAGTTTTCGATGAAACGGCTGTAGAAACCTACCATACGCAGGAATCTTCTCGCACCGTGGACATTCTTGGCCGAGGAAACTCTTTAATGCATTTGACCCTGTCGGGGTTTACAGCGATTCCGGAATCGGATATGATATGACCAAGGAAATTCAAGCGCCTGGAGCAAAGAGATACCTTTATAGGATTAATAGTGAAACCATGCTTACGCAAACGACTAAAAACCTCTCGAAGATGAGCAAGATGCTCTTCAATGCTTGGAGAAAAAATGAAAAGATTGTCAAGAAAGTTGAACACATAATAAAATTTCAGATCTCCAAAGATCGAATCCATTACCCGGCTGAGCGCTTGTCCACCAATAGAGATGCCCATCGGTACTTTATTGAATTCAAACAGGCCAAAGGGATTGGCGAAGGCAGTGCAAGGACGACTTTTGGGGTCCAAAGGAATTTGGTAGTACGCAGAATTAAAGTCAAAAACAGTGAAGAATTTAGCACCATGAAGATGTTGAAAGGCACGTTCAATGGTGGGCAAGGGGAAACTGTCGAAGACTATATTCTTATTGACCTTCCGATAGTCTAAGATGAACCTAAATCTACCGTCCTTTTTCGGGAGAAGGAAGGCGGGACTACTGAAAGGAGACTTGGAGGGACTAATTACCTTCTTTTCCAAAAGGTCGTTAACACATTCTCTCATAGCGGACAGTTTGGGGGGGAGCAACCGAATGGCGGGTATCTAACAGGGGTATCATCTTTCAGTTCGATGGAATAGGAGAAATTTTTAGCACAACCTAAATCAGCAGTTAACACTTCAGAAAATTCTTCCAACAAACTGTTTAACATTAAGTTTTGGTTATCAGTTAAATCACACGAGGCGTTGGGAAGTTGGGATTTTGAAAGGGCGCATACAGTAGCGCGTTGGAAAGGGGCTTCAAAACTGTAACTTACTTCAGATTTGAAGCGAAAGGCAAAGGTACGAGTGATAAAATCAATGGATAGACCAGTAGCCAGCATGAAACCGGTTCCTATAATGACCGGGACAGATAGATCGCGGACAACATTGAATGTCCAATCCCATGAAAGGTTATGAATTAATGGCATTTGATTCGACCCACGGGACATACCTGACGGCCATCAGCAGACATGAACTGCCCAGAGGTGTCACCGGCTTGGAGAAATTTTTTCATGGAAGACACAAGGGATTGGTTGACGAAGGGACCGCAGGAATCGGTATCTAACAAGGCATATAGTACGCGCGATCCACAATAAATCTCGGCCCAGGGTATAGATGAGGGTAGGTCCCAAATCGTTTTATTAACACCAAAATCAGGCGCCAACGATGGGCCGTCACGCCGGTGCGGATTTAGTTTCCCTCCCGAGAGTTGCACTGAGGACACACGTGCTGGGTGACACCATTAAGACCACCCTTCGAGCATTTCAGAGGAGACTTTGACCAACAGTTCTTAGAAATATGTCCTATTTTCCTCCAATTCCAGCACTTTCTAGCAGCAGTGTTGCTTAGCACGCCCGAGTTAGAAGATTGGACGGCATTAATGCAGCGTTGGGGCGGAGATACAACGTTGGGCCTGCGATCGGGACTGCCAAAGGGGCGAGATGGAGAGGGGGTTGCACAAAAATAGACCGATTTCACGGGCGCACGACAGGCAACGTCGGGAAACGAACAATGAGATGAAGTAGGCGGACGGTACAATTTATTCTGACTGACTGTCGACTCGAATTCGCGACCTAAATTAATGATATCCTCAACGCATTCGAACTGAGATCTTTTTATATACAGTTTATAATCAGGGGCTAGATTTCTGTAAAACTGGTCGAAAATTTCAGATTCCAGCACCTTGACACAAACGGTTGAACATGGTCAAAATACCGGTGGCGTAGTCATCAATCCCTTCCCCTACTCCCTGGGTTCTTCTAAAAATTTCTTGTTTAAGAGAGTAGTCCCTGTGGAACAACCCAAAACTCTGTTTGATACGAATGGCAAAGTCGTTCCTGGATCGAATGTTAGCTTTGATTACCCTGAACCATTTCAACGCTAGCCCTTCTAGCATCGCGGGGGTGACAGGAATGAATAGGTCAAGGGATAGAGAGCTGCACTCGAAACCCTAATGTGTCGTACATCAAACTGAAATGCAGGAATCCTGATAGCCCAACAGGAGATACGTCCTGTGTGACGAGGCGTAGCTAAAACCCAACTAAATGCTTGATTTTCTGTCTCTAATTCAAATTTGACATGTTCCAAATAAAGGCGGAACTTCTCCAGTGCATGCAAGACTGCCAAACCCTCTAGCTCATAGATAGAATACTAGACTTCTTGAGCCGACGAAGTAGCAGACGCACGAGCAATGGGCCACCTTCCGAGTTCTGTTCCCTGGAGGACAGCAGCAACATCAGATGAAGAGGCAACGGTTTGGACAATGATTTTCTTAGAGAAATCAGGCATAGTTAATACAGGAGCATTACAGAGAGCTAATTGAAGGTCTTCAAAAGCGGCTTGCTGCTACGGCCGCCATTCAAATTTGACACCCTTCCTACGCCGCCCTATTAGCGAAGTTAGGAATACATTTCCTGAAATAATTCACCATGCCTATGAATGTTCTAATGAAGTACTTACCTGTCTTTCAGTTTTCCCTAAAATTCACTTGACAGCGAATTGTGTTTACCTTCGTGTTATACTTAGCTGATTTTTTTCGATAAACTGAATTTTCTGTTAAGTTCCTTCAATTTTTCTTTACTTCCCAACTATTCGTAACTCTTTTCCTTTGTTATCAGATAGTGGATCTTTGCCATTCCTTATAACCATTAGCAAGTAAATACCTGTTTCCATACTCCTCAGCTATTGCCTGAAACCCACCCCATTGGCTGTTTACGTATTTATTTACCACTTTTCATTGACGTAATTGATTATTAAAAACTCCCCCAGCTCTCTCTTAACAACCACATGGTATTGTCTGATTGTCTTACTTTTACACTCTTCCTTTCTATCGAATTTATTACTAGCTACGAAGAAACTTCGTGATTACTTATACAATCGATCACTTCAGTTTCATCTGGCTTTTTTCAGCACCACGTCTAGAATATTATTCCCTCCAGTTGGATCTGTCAACCATTCCGGTGTTCGGGCTGGTGAGGTTTCCCGTGTTGAATCAATTTAAGCCGCAGGCTCCATTCCTAGTGGTGCCCTTCCGTCTATTCCCTTAAGTTTCAGCTTTGCAACCAAACTTCCCCGGAACACAAAAGCTTTGTTTTCCCGGAAGCTGCCTGCCGAGTCATCGGAGGAACTTCGGCGTATCGCTAGCTGTATCGTTTATGGTTAGAACTAAGGCGGTATCTGATCGCCTTCGAACGTCTAACTTCCATTCTTGATTAATGAAAAGATACTTGGCAACTGCTTTCGATTCGATCCGTCTTGCGACGATCCAGGCATTTCACCTCTAACGTCGCAATACGAATGCTCCCGCCTGTCCCTTTAATTAAGGTATGAAAGTGGGAAATCATGGATGGGATTTGTAACCTCCATCTTCCGAATGCAACCTCAGAACTATGAGACCCACACGGCCAACACCCAGGATAGAAATACATCTGTTAAGTAAATTCTTAATTATAGTCCTTTCATTATAATATTTCTAGAGTTCACCAACTACAAGCTGAATTGACTTCCAGCTCCCTGTACTCGAATCGCCGCTCCCTAGACCAGACTTTCCTGGAGCACTGTCATTTTTACCAACATTCTAAATCAGTAATTTACCTTAAAATATGAGATGTATTGTTCCCACATGAGAATATCTGCCAAATACTCTTATTTATGCTTAGTAATTCATGTTTTAAAATTCCACCTTATTGAAAACCCAGGCCCCAGCAAACCGTACCTGAGAAATTCAAAATGTAAATGAAAATAATTAAAATAAAAGAGAATGAACTTTAAGATTTGAATATGGTCTCAGAACGAGATTTTTAACAGATCCTCTCAAATCTTCTCCTTCGTTCGTTCAATGTCTGGACATTCTCCAAAGACCCACGCATTTTCACCGTTACTCAGGACACATAAAATTTAAGATTTATCCCTAATAGTGAATAATTATTTAATTTAAAATGTGATATGGGGTCACAATAGTCATCATATTTTGTTCAATTCTGGCCACATTCCGTAGTTCCTATCTCAGGGCGTGATTCTGTAAGTTGGTGGAACCAAGAGATGGAGCTGACAATTTTCCTGTTTTTAATGTGCTAGCCTGACATATCTTCTCTCGATTATCGGAACATCATACTTGGGGTTAAGGGAGGTCATCCTCTCTCTAGTTTTACTGTGCAGTCGAGGCTTTCCCAGCTTTTGACTCTCTGATATAAGCAGAAGTAGTAAAATCAATATCAAAACATAAGAAGATGGCGCTTTCATTGGCGAGATTCTTATTTTAATATGGGTACAAGGAAGTTTCTGAAAATTAATTGTTAATCATTCAAGTTCAACAAAGTATTGTGAGGAATAGTAGGATGTGAAATTAAGTTACGTCAGAAATGAAAAAAATATAACTGAAAGTCCGGGATGAAATGGCTCAATAAAATAACAAGTTTAGCGTAAAATTCGAGTAATGCACGCTGTGATTGGTAGTCTTTCATCACTGTACGAGACACCGTGTTCGCAGAAACTTTGTGAATAGAGAATGCTATCGATGCTGGAGAGCTAGCCGGAGGAAAATTAGTGCCGTTTCAGATCAGAGAAGGACTTCCAGGAGAAGGTTTTCAGTATACTCTACTTACTTACTTACTTACTTACTTACTGGTCGGCGCTACAGTCCTTGTAGGTACTTGACCTCCTTTATCACCTGCCTCCATTAATCTCGGTCCTCAGCTTTTCTTCTGCAACGTTTAACTCCTAACTTTCTAAGGTCATCCTCAACATCATCAATCCATCTTTTCCTGGGTCTTCCTCTCCTCCTCCTTCCATCAAGTTTTCCTATAAACACCTTTTTAACGGTGCAGGTTTCTGCCATTCTCTGAACATGACCGGCCCACCTAATTCTTCCCTGCTTAATTTTAGTAACAATGTCTGGCTGGCCAAACAGTCCTTGCAGCTCTACATTCTCCGCCCATCCTGATCTCTTACTGCACCGAATATCTTTCTCAATATCTTTCTTTCCCACCGTAACAGCCACTGTTCTTCTCTGGAGGTCATTACCCAGCATTCTGATCCATACATAACCATTGGTCTTAGTACTATTGTGTATATTTTAATTTTTGTATTCCTGCTGACATTCCTGGATTTAAACATATTTTGCAAGGCGTAAAAGCATCGGTTTCCACTTGTTATCCTCTCCTGTATTTCCACGGAGGTTTTATTGTCCTCTGTTATTATAGAGCCTAGATATTTGAAAGATGTGACTCTTTGATATTCCTTCCCATTTAATCTTACTGGGGTCCTTCCTCTTACTCCCTCTGTATCTCCCATCTTAATATATTTTGTTTTGTTTATATTCACTTCTAGTCCTAGATCCCGTGCTTTATCTTCTAAAACTGAGTAGCTCTCTTCAAGAGCTCTTTCATTTCTTGCAATTATTGCTACATCATCAGCATATGCTATCACTTGTGCTAATCTGTTCAAAATGGTTCCCCCTGGGTTGATGGGCAATTGACGGATTACTTTTTCCAATGCTAGGTTAAAAAGGAGTGTGGAAAGTACATCTCCCTGTCTTAGTCCTCTCTCCACTAAAAACTCCTCTGACATATCTTGCTCCACACTCACCTTGCATACTGTTGTTTTCAAGGTCATTTCTGTTAATCTAATCAATTTCCTCGGGATTACAAATTCTTCCACAATCTTGTAAATTTTACCCCTATCTAGACTGTCATATGCCTGTTTAAAATCAACACACAGCTAATGTGGCTGTTTGTCATATTCATAAAACTTCTCTAGCACTTGTCGTAATATAAATATTTGATCCAGAGTAGAGCGATGTATTCTAAAGCCTGCTTGGTAATCCCCTAATACTCTTTCTTCCATAATTCCAATCTTAAGCTAGTACCTTACCAAAAACCTTGTACGTTCCATCCAGCAAGGTGATCCCTCGATAATTTCCACATACTGCCTTATCTCCCTTTTTATGTATTGGGTAAATTATACACAATGTCCAATCCTTGGGTATTTCCTCCTTTGTCCAAACCTCCTTAATCAATTCATAAACAGCCTTTTCTATTGCCTCTCCCCCATATCTCAACAGCTCTGACTCCATTCCATCTTCGCCTGGGGCTCTATTATTATTTAATGCATTAATTGCAACTTTGACCTCTTCTAAGTCTCGCTGTTTTACTGATTCCTTTTCCAATTCTCTTTCCTCCCCATCAGCATTTATATTTTCCCCCTCTGTATTGTACCGGTTACGACCTGTACATAAGTATTTTTTGAGCATACGTTACGTTTATTTACCACGCGTAATATTCCGAGCGCGGATGGTTTGTTTACCAACAGCGAGGACCAGCTAGCGAAGTGTATGACGACTGTGAGCTGTGACGTAGCCACAGGGGCTAGCCAGGCCGCCCGCTCGTCTCAACACGTGTTGCCAGCCTTGACTGGTATTTTCTGGATTCCACGCCACTTGTTCTAGAGAATTCGATGGATAAAATTTTGAAATTTCTATAATAATGGTGCTAGCGAGTCGAGCGATATGTCATCTTGTTTGGGATCACCTAAACGTCCCAATGCTCGAGTTTCAAGCAAATCCATCGAGGGATTCGGGAGATATTCAATCAAACCGTATTATGACGTAGACATCCCGGATTGAATAAAAAGGGGACCTACTGTAGCCTATTCACACAGTCTCAGCTGAGTAGTCAGCGAGGACACACTTGCTGCTACTATCATCGTGGAACTCTGTCATTATACAAGTGTGGGAAGACGATTCTTCCAAGTTTTATAAAGTGGACTCATAAGACTTCGAGTGTTGTAGAAATTTTTCTAAATCTTCGTAATTGAACTTAGAATATTTTACAAGTGTTCAGGAAATGGACTTGTATTATTTACATGGGTTCGAGACCCGAATTCTTCTAAGTGTTCATTGAATGGACTTGTATTATTTTCATGTATTCGAGATTGGAACTTTCCTAAGTGTTCGTAAAATGGACTTGTGTTTTTTACGTGGAATATTTGCAACTGTTGAGGAACTCATTCTTCTAATAGACAGTGATTGATTAACATTGCCAGTGATGAACTAACTTTCCAACGGCTTTGAACAAAGTTAGGATTTCACTTGCATTTACTCAAAGACTTGTACATTTGCCAGTGTTGGTTTAAAGGACTTATAAATTTCGTCAGCGAATTTATTTATGCGAATGGACTTGTGTTTTCGTCAGTGGTCACTCAAAGACTTTATGAATTTCACCAGTGGTTAACTTTAAATATATTCAAAATTCCAAGTGAATGGACTTGTGTTTTCATTCGAGTTTAGGCAAAGACTTACACCTTCGCCAGTAACGAACTTTGAGTTTAACTATAATTTCACAAGAAGGGACTTGTATTTTTCGTTGCCAAACGTTATTCAGAGACGAAGATTTTCCTAGTGATGAACTCTAAAATTAGTAATACCACTCATATCATTTTAGGAGTGTTGGAAGTCTTGATGTACAGTTATCAAGATCTCTGCTTATAAGTTGATCATCCAAGGTGTTCATGGACTCAGTGCTACTAGTGACCTTGGGAACATCAATCCTCTCAGTCTCATTGGGCTGAGGTAGTACATGACTATCTACAACATCGCCTGGATCATCGGGGTTCAACCCGGGCCTCAGAGTTCGAGACATCTCTACTTGACGTCAATCCAGACAGTCCAGCTGCCTCTGTCTGGAGTATCTGAGGTCCCTGGAATCCCTGGAGTCTTCTGGAGCGTGCTTCAACCAGCTTGGCTTGATGAGCTGGAGAACCCAAGCCATACTATTGGAATACGAGGAAGACAGTCCATTTCTACTTAGAGGTGATGTGCCAATTCATGACTTATTTGAATAAACTACTATACAATCAGAGTCAAAGTTTTT
This sequence comes from Anabrus simplex, assembly GCF_040414725.1. NCBI lineage: Eukaryota > Metazoa > Arthropoda > Insecta > Orthoptera > Tettigoniidae > Anabrus > Anabrus simplex. The sequence continues at coordinate 31,430,211 of NC_090277.1, read as the reverse complement.
CTGTAGATAGGACCCTACCTCCTATACCGAGCCCTAGCTACAATTAATCCAGTTTTCGCCCTGAGATCTCTATTTCATGCCACTATCAAATTTAATCTGAGAGTCGGGCTCTTTTACTGGTACAGAGAGGGGGTAGTATACGTGGCACCCTACACGTAGGGGCTCGATAGCTAGGTCAACAGTGCTATCCATTAAGAGACAATTATAACACCCTGGACGTGGTGTTCTTTCTTACTTTCTTTATTTGCAAAGTGAAATTTTTTGCCCTGGACGTGGCAAATAACTTGTGTTTTATGTGTTCTGTGTCATATGGTTGATTTCTATGTGCTGATATATGATGAACTGAGTGCTTTTGAACGTTAAAGCCAGTGCTATTTTAATTTATATTTGAAAATTTCTAAGTGTCACATATTGAAATATTTTATTACTCTCAACATGGAAAATATATTAGCAGCAATTGAAGCCCTTAGGCTTAATATGAATGAGGCTAACGCCAATTTAGAGACTAGGCTTACTGCAACATGTGCTAGCTTAGAGCGACGCCTCACGGAAACTAATACTAATCTTTCTAGCTTGGCTGAGGCTAATGTTCAAACTAATGCTAATCTTGCCAATGTAGACCAGCGTTTAAGTAACTTAGCCCAAGCAAATTGTGAAGCTAATACTGAATCTAAAGCCACTCTTGCCAACCGAGATAAGCGAGTGACGGAATCTAATACCGACACGAAAGCCACTCATGCCAACCTAGACAGGCGGTTAGTTGAAGCTGACGCCAGGTTAGATAAGCGTTTACATGACGTGGTTCAATCCCAATTTACGGAAATGAACACAAAATTAGATTCTCGTTTTGAGCAGGCAGTGTTCGAATAGAAGAAAGGTTCACTGAGATTCATTCCCAATTTACTCGCAATATCGAAGAAGTTAAAACCTCTATTAAAGACCAAGTCTTAGAAGCTGTTAAGGAAGATTTAAAGAAGGTTGCTCCTTCCGTTCAACAACTTTCACAGGGCATTGAGGAATTCAAGGCCGAATTTCAGGAGTATCATGGTCTGCTTTCGCAAATGCAGGCCAAAATTGTTTCCGTCCAAGATACCTTAAGAGAGACAGTTAAGAATGACATTTCCAGAGTTGGAAACGAAGTTGCTCTATTAAAATCTAAACAGAGCGAGTTTGACAAACGATTCACTCAGCAAGCCGATAATACGACCACACAAATTAGTCATATTTGCAAAGATGTGGGTGAACTTAAAACCGAATTGAAGAACGATGTCAAACAAGTCGAAGGAGTAGTCCAACTCCAATTAGGAGATGTCAAAAGTAATCTCGAACAATTAGCCACTAAGGTCGTTAATCTTGAAATTCGAGATACTTCCAGACCTATCTCTAGTTCGATAGAAGGAGTCGAAGGAACATCGTACCAGACGACTATTGTTAAAATCCAAGAGGAAAACCTCCTAAATTTTCCGGTAAAGAAGTCTATACTGCTAAGGAATTTCTGATTAATGTAGCAGAATATTTTCAAGAACATAAGATTGGCGAAGGTAGAAAGCTAAGGACAGTTGCCCGACTACTAGAAGGCAAAGCCCTTTCTTGGTTTTCTGTATTCAAGTCCAATTTCAAGGCATATTCTGATTTTGAGAAGGCGTTAATTGATCGTTTTTGGAATGCAGAAACGCAACACCTTATCAAACTTCAATTGTACTCGAGAAGGTATAACACCTCCAACAATACTTCTCGATACGCAGATTTTCTACTATCCCAGTTGAAGAAAATGCAATACTTAGATCCTCCTTTGCCTGAGAAGGAACTTATTCAGGTTATTACTTTACAATACCCTTCTCACGTCCAAGAAATTTTAGTAGCTGCTAACATCCAAAACCTGGATCAATTCGATGCTGTATTGCGACGTCTGGATACTGCTCATGCACAGGGGCCTTTAAAACCGAGCAAGAATAAAGACAGCTGCTCACCCAGTGCAGGTTAATGCTTTTGAGCAACATCGTCAAAGTCCAGAACGAATGGATAACAAGGAAGAGAGGGATGCTCAATCAGTAGTATAATAAGCGGGTTGTGCCGCCTCCCCCGCCGCCCGCGGCGCTGAAATTTGAATTTTGGCGGGAAATTTGAATTTTGGCGGGAGATTTGAATTTGTAAACAAAGTCACGTGCTTTTTGACAACTGTCATCGACAACAACGCATCGCTAACCTCACTGCTGCCATCTTGACGGGCCTAAACCTCACTAGTGCCAACTTAACCTAACTAGCATGAGGTAAACAAAGCCACGTGTTTTTTGACAGCCATGTGCTTTTTGACAGACAACAACGCATCGCTAACCTCAGTACTGCCATCTTGACGGACCTAAACCTCAGTAGTGCCAACTTAACCTCACTAGCATGAGGTAAACAAAGCCACGTGTTTTTTGACAGCCACGTGCTTTTTGACAGATTTGTAAACAAAGCCACGTGCTTTTTGACAGACAACAACGCATCGCTAACCTCAGTACTGCCATCTTGACGGGCCTAAACCTCAGTAGTACCAACTTAACCTAACTAGCATGAGGTAAACAAAGCCACGTGCTTTTTTGACAGCTGTCATCCGCCATCTTTGAGCACCGTGCTGCCCTCTTTCGTCACCTGTCATCGGCAGTGCTGCCATCTTGACGGGTCTAAACCTTAGTGCTACCAACTTAACCTCACTAGCTCGAGATAAACAAATCCACGTGCTTTTTGATAGCTACGTGCAGCTGTCATCCGCCATCTTTAAACTACAGAGCACTGTGCTGCCCTCTTTAGATCCGCCATCTTTGAGCATCGTGCTGCCCTCTTTAGCTACTTACCTTTGACAGCTGTTATTCGCCATCTTGCATCCGAAACCTCAGTGCTGCCTGGTGACGGCAAATTCCAAGTGCTCTTGTTTGGAAACAAAGCCACGTGCAGCTGTCATCCGCCATCTTTGAGCACCGTGCTGCCCTCTTTAGCTACTTACCTTTGACAGCTGTCATCCGCCATCTTGCAACCGAAACCTCAGTGCTGCCTGGTGACGGCAAATTCCACGTGCTCTTGTTTGGAAACAAAGCCACGTGCAGCTGTCATCCGCCATCTTTGAGCATCGTGCTGCCCTCTTTAGCTACTTACCTTTGAAATGTGGTACGTCATCCGCCATCTTGCATCCGAAACCTCAGTGCTGCCTGGTGACGGCAAATTCCACGTGCTCTTGTTTGGAAACAAAGCCACGTGCAGCTGTCATCCGCCATCTTGCATCACAAACCTCAGTGCTACACTCTATGTGGTGGCGGCAAATTCTAAATGCTTTACAAACCTATGTGCTTTTTTGACAGCTATCATCCGCCATCTTTAATCACCGTGCAGCCCGGTGGCGGTAAATTCCACATGCTTTACAAACCCATGTGCTTTTCTGACAGCTGTCATCCGCCATCTTTAATCACCGTGCTGCCCGGTGGCGACAAATTCCACGTGCTCTTGTTTGGAAACAAAGCTTTTAATCCAGAGAGAACACTGCTGCCCCGGTGGCGGCAAATTCCACGTGCTTTACAAAGCTATGTGCTTTTTTGACAAAAAATTCTGCTCTCGAGATACTTACCGAAGTAGACAATACTATACTTACGAATCCGCTCATCACCTTCTTTCTTCTATGAGTAATAAACAAAAACTCTATCTTGCTAATAAGGAGCGGGAGGAAGGTGATACCTAACCTAAAATAAAAGAATATGCCAATTCTACATTATTTATTTACATCTTGTATGTACAAGTTTTATCTTGAATCATTTTACCCTAGTGATGTTTGCGTACTTCTCGATGCAATTCTTGAATGTACAAGTTTAAACTTGCCGTACTACGCTCTCAGCGTACCTCTCCCCTACAATATGTACAGTGAATTGTGATGTAAGACAGCGTAACGTAAGTACACACCTCTAGCATAATGTTTATGTAAAGTAGTACCTATCAATACTACTATGCCCCCAGGCTAGCGTGTTGGTAGAATTTGGAATGACAAACCGTTTACAATCATCGCTATTAAGGGCTACCTTACTAATTAAATGAGTGTGCAACTGGTGCTTCTTGCTTCTAATGACAGACATTTGCTTATGCAAAACAGGCGGATTACTTTTAATGCAATTGTTATAGTTTTCAAAACTTAGCTGATTCTGAACGACATTCTTTTTAACCCCTTTCAATCTCTTCATTTGTAATTCATTTAAGAGTTCTATGCAATATGACTTGGATTTAGTACCTACAAATGAATCGATAATATTCCCAGCATATTCATCTTTCATTTTACCTAGAACCTTTTTGTTCACTAGCGGTAGATTATATTGATTATCTGCAGGATAGTTACTTGTATCAAACCTACCCAAGTCCGGCTTTATATCATTGTAATAGTCATCAGTTTTGATTTGATAAATAAACGAATCGGTATCTGTGTAGAGCAATTGTGCATTATGCGCGTACTTCTTCATCATATAATCGTAATGGAATTCATACATGAGTGTTTTAGCCAATTCAATTACTGCAAAGCCGACGTAGGTAGGTTTGTCATACTTAACCTTAACACGATTCATCTGTATAATAACTAAATTCTCATGTATGATGGTGCAGCTGTGGAAATTTGGTTTACTTATTAAATAGTTAGCACCATACCTTTTCTTAATATTATCCCAGTTTGTAATCAATTTTACATCAACGCGTTTGTCAACATTTTCTATAGTCTTACCAAACACACTGTTATTCATGAGCTTGTAGAAATCTTTTTCAATCTCGTTAACCGCATTCGTTCTTAAATTATTGTTCAGATCGATATATGGCTTTAGCCACGGTGCCTGATTAAATTCTAGTACGCGATGAATTTTGGATAACTTCAAACCATGCTGCAAACACTGTTTTAAATTTCGGTAATGAATGATATACTTAGATTTATCGCACAAATTAGCAATGAGCATTTTCGTCGTTGATGTAATGTACGGGGGCTTCATATTTTCAGGGCAGAACGGTAGGTCATTATGAGAAGTGTGTAACTCTTTAGGATACTGTAAGTCAACTTCGAGGAAATAGCCTTTATCAGCTTCATCACCTAGGGCGTGTAGCTGTAAAGCATCAATTTCGCACTGCGTCAGCCAGCGGAAACCACTCACCGGTAGATGCTGACTCATCGCCCACCCATACTGATTATTAGCATCTAGGTAAACGATATACCGAGATTCCTGACTAGAATCGAAACTCGGCATGTACTTATTATTCGCCTTCGAATACCGCCCGCTGCACTGACTCAGACCGCCTCGAATTGATGACTTTATAAATTGCACCATATCGATATCTGTCAGCAGTTCCAAATTCACATGCGTGTGTTTTAACATAGCATCCCAACTTAACCCAGGTGCAGTAAAATACTGACATGGGTCAAGGCTGTAGGTGTTCATGCAAACACAGCGAAAATTTTCAAAAACATCAGCTAACAAAAGTACATCTGTCTTTAAATATAAATCGGAGTATTCACCCAGCGTTTGAATGTGGAACTGCTCCCAGATATGTTGTGCATGTAAATAATCATCATCACTAATATCTGCTGAATTCAGCGAGCTGTAAAAGGATTGTTTCGATGGTAAGGCACGTTCTTCGAGGCGGTCTAAGCAGTCGAGATATTCATAACAAGAAACACCCTTACGCCGAAGTAAATTAAACTGCGCTTCTTCGAGAAAAACGCGTCGAATTTCCGTAAATTGTTCAGGCTGTAAATGACTAGAAAGTTTATCGAGGCTACTCGCCATAAAGCGAAACGAGTCAAGGAATCTCAGTTTTATAGAATGCTCAGCATCTATTTTTACAGACTTTGCAAACGCAATGTACCGCTCTTTATTCTGAGGGATTATATCTACTTTTTCATCTGAAGCTCCAAATTGTGAAATGATGAAATGAGAGTCGTAACCAGATAAGTTATGAAAAATTACAGGGATAAATTTAGGAACTCTATACTTAAGATTACAGCTATAATGAGCGGCACATCTGCAGAAACCAGTTAAATGATCATGATCAAAAACTTTAAGGTCATTTTCGGAAAATTCCCCATCACAAATGCTACACTTTGTAGCACGTTCATGATCATTTAACTGAATTTCGGTGAGTGGCTTCATAGGAATATTACTATTCAGAATACGACCGAGACGAACTGCATCACTTTCAAGTCTTTCTAAAAATACTTTAGCAGCATCATGTCCTCGATACAGCTCTAACTTGTTAAGCGTACTATCGTAACTACACTTGATATAATACGCGAAGCTATACGAGACATGCATGTGCGTAGTATTAGTGAAAGAGTTGTCAGGATTAGGTGAGCATGTGTTGCATGGCGTGAGGATGGCTTCAAAGTCTGCATAAATCACGAACGGTACCCACATCTGCTTGTGAAAATTTGTAAATTTTAAAACATTATTACCTGTAGTAGGTATCTCTGTACGTACATGATTGCAGTCATTCTTGGAATGCTTCGTTAACTGATCTTCAGTTCTAAAATACTGCAAGCATCCATCACATAGCCACTTTTTACACTTATCTTTTGACAACTGACTGCTAACAAGTCTACTCAGATTTTTAATCCAGCAAAAGTGGCTATTCACACTGTTTTCAATATAGAGTAAGTTAACATGAGTACTCTTCTTATGACATGTATAATACAGAGGACCTACTACAGACTTTTTCTCTACACCATACACATTAATACTAATGTTATTTAGTTCCTCAAAGCGCTTAATATCCTTTATCTGCACAGGAAATTCTATACTATCGAAATTTAGCTGCGTTGAATAGTGTAGATACGATGATGTTCTATACGCTACATTCGATTTAGCAGGATTTAAAGCTGACATAACCGCCCATGCAAAACATGCTTCGTCATTGTTTTGGATGTTTACAACAGCTTTTCTTTGCTGAATCCATGTCGGCAGCTCAATGTGCGAAGATCCACGCATAGGATTGTACTTATTGATGTTAACTTCTAGATACATTATTTCAACTAAAGCCCACCCTGATTCCTTTTCCTGAAATTCCTCGCTCTTAGTTAAAATAATGTTAGAGACATCCCTAAGTACATCACCAAAATTAGTCGACTGACTTATGACAAAATTCTCCGTATTAAATGATTTAATGTCCGTTATTTCGGATTCATCCGTGCTTTTAATGTACAAGGCGAAAAGTTCAAAATTAACTTTAAATAAATTATGATTGGACAAAGATTTAGCAAGAAGCTGTTGTACACCCGGTTGAACGCAATTTAAAAAAGTTTGAAGTGCTCTGAAACTTTTGACTGGTGCGAATTCGGTAACTAGCAATCCTACTTTTAAATGCTGTATTAATTTCCTCGATGTTTGCGTTACTACCACTTCTACACGCATTATTTTTATGTGCATTACTCCGTAAGTGTCCCTGAAAATGCGAAGATGATACATCGGTGTTACAGTGCTCGCAGTGAATAGTTTGAAGTTCATGATTTTTTCTAGGTTTTTTACTACTAGTACTTTCTACAGCTACATCAGTAGCTGTACGCTTTTTCCCTACTACTACCTGAGGGCAAGCAGATATTTGATGTACCTCTGCTAAGTGAGCCTCGTATCGCACTACGTTAGCGAAATACACACTACAAACTTTACATAAATCAGATGTTATGCTAGGGTGTTTTGATTTCATATGGCGCATGAAGTTATCACGCCTTGCAAACGTTACATTACATTCCTCGGAGCAGGGGAACATCTGAAAAGAGAACGACCGAAAGAGATTAGGTGAACGTTACGGAAGAAACCAAGTTTCAACGTATAGAGGTTGGACATGGCTGTGAGTTAGGCCCATAGCATGAGGATTGAAGAGAACGACTAAAGTTACGATGTTCGGAAGAAACCAAGTTTCAGCCTATTGAGGACAGACATAGCTATGTGTACGTGTTTGAAATTATACCACGTCTATAGTATGCGGGTTGAAGAGAACAACTATTTATGTTTAGCTTAAAGTTACGATGTTTTAGAAGAAACCAATTTTCAGCCTGTTGAGGATAGACATAGCTATGTGTGCGTGTTTGAAATTATACCACGTCTATAGTATGAGGATTGAAGAGAACTATTTATCAATAGCTTAAAGTTACGATGTTTTAGAAGAAACCAAGTTTCAGCTTGTTGAGGGCAGACATAGCTATGTGCACGTGTTTGAAATTATACCACGTCTATAGTATGCGGGTTGAATAGAACAACTATTTACCAATAGCTTAAAGTTACGATGATTTAGAAGAAACCAAGTTTCAGCCTGTTGAGGATAGACATAGCTACGTGTGTGTGTTTGAAATTATACCACGTCTATAGTATGAGGATTGAAGAGAACAACTATTTATCAATACTCTAAAGTTACGATGTTTTAGAAGAAACCAAGTTTCAACCTGTTGAGGACAGACATAGCTACGTGTGCGTGTTTGAAATTATACCACGTCTATAGTATGAGGATTGAAGAGAACAACTATTTATGATTAGCTTAAAGTTATGATGTTTTAGAAGAAACCAAGTTTCAGCCTGTTGAGGACAGACATAGCTATGTGCGCGTGTTTGAAATTATACCCCGTCTATAGCGTGAGGATTAAAGAGAACAACTATTTATCAATAGACTAAAGTTACGATGTTTTAGAAGAAACCAATTTTCAGCCTGTTGAGGACAGACATAGCTATGTGTGCGTGTTTGAAATTATACCACGTCTATAGTATGAGGATTAAAGAGAACGACTATTTATCAATTCTCTAAAGTTACGATGTTTTAGAAGAAACCAATTTTCAGCCTGTTGAGGACAGACATAGCTATGTGTACGTGTTTGAAATTATACCACGTCTATAGTATGCGGGTTGAAGAGAACAACTACTTATCAATAGACTAAAGTTACGATGTTTTAGAAGAAACCAAGTTTCAGCCTGTTGAGGACAGACATAGCTATGTACGCGTGTTTGAAATTATACCTCGTCTATAGTATGAGGATTAAAGAGAACGACTATTTATCAATACTCTAAAGTTACGATGTTTTAGAAGAAACCAAGTTTCAGCCCGTTGAGGACAGACATAGCTATGTGTACGTGTTTGAAATTATACCACGTCTATAGTATGCGGGTTGAAGAGAACAACTATTTATCAATAGCTCAAAGTTACGATGTTTTAGAAGAAACCAAGTTTCAGCCTGTTGAGGGCAGACATAGCTATGTGCGCGTGAATGTAGTGTAGGGTACATCATCTAACCTAGTTATCTTTACAACTCAAAGTTCGAAAACATACCTTTAAAAAAATGCACGTACTGCAGACTGTTACTCGGATGAAAAATTGCGTACTTTCGAACGGTACCTAAAAAGAACAAACATATATGAATGTAGATGTCTAGCGTAGAAGTTGCTTTGCAAATAAAAAAGTAACTAACAGTTCTACCTTACCTTAAGATAAAGGCTGAAGAATAATATTCACAGCAGACGGGAGATGTGTGTGTACGTAATAAACGCGTACAGAGAACTGTGAGCACTTCGCGCAGACTGCAGCGAGTAAATATGCTGCTTGTTACCAAGCGGATGTGAATAATCGCTGACAACTGCAGTACAGTCGGAACGAAGTGTTTATACAACAAGAGCTCCCCCCCTGTAGTCCTACAGGCTGACGTATTTAAGCCGGAATCGAACCTCCTGTTGATGTCGAGGTGTTAGAATTTAAGAGTTCTGCAGCGGATCGAGCCTTGGAAAGTTAGCGCGCGATCCTCGACTTCTCGAGGGTACATACGCGGTATTCCTTACCTGTAGGCACTTAAAGGTATTGAGCTATAGCTAGATCATGTAATGACGATCGCGCAGGCCCCCCTCGCCTAGCATTTGCTACTTTTTACGGCTTCTAGTTCGAACCCGCTATCTTCCGAAGTAGCGAGAATGATCGAAGAGTGTTGAGGGTGATTCATTTGTCGGATGGAGGCGTTAAGCTATATGCAGGCTTCTTCGGTAGGAGTAGGCTATGTCGGGACATCTAGTTATCGATTTAAAAATCCTAGTCAGGAAGGGTACGCGATTCAAATCCTGGCAACTTATACCGTCGGGAAGGGCATCCGGCTAGATCATGTAATGACGATCGCGCAGATCCCTCGCCTAGCATTTGCTATTTTTTTACAGCTTCCAGTTCGAACCCGCTATCTTCCGAAGTAGCGAGAATGATTGAAGAGTGTTGAGGGTGATTCATCTGTCAGATGGAGGTGTTAAGCTGTGTGCAGGCTTCTTCGGTAGGAGTAGGCTATGTCGGGACATCTAGTTATCGATTTAAAATCCTAGTCAGGAGGGGTAACCGGTCGTATAAAACTATGGTGTGAGGCGGGGTGTGCAAAAAAGCTAGCAATAAGTAAGGGCTGTTGATGGGGACGTTAAACCTTGTGCAGACTCCTTCGAAAATGATTTTTTGAGTACAAGACGTTGAGGGTGATTCATTTATCGGATGGAGGCAATAAGCCTTGTGCAGGCTTCTTCGGTAGGAGTAGGCTATGTTGTAATGTTCAGAAGAAACCAAGTTTCAGCCTACTGAGGTCGGACATTGTCGTGAGGGGTTTGAGTTCAGCTCGAAAAGCTGCTAATAATTTTAATGCGAACTGTACGGGTGTAGCGGACTCTGTACCCTGCTGAGGCAAACACATTCCAGCGAGGAGCTAGCGAGCCGGATGCAGCTTGCGTGCGCGCGTGTGTGTAGGCATGCTTCAAAAACACATCCTCGTTTTAGAGTCTGTTACCCTTCCTGATGTAACAAGACTAGGATTTTTTTTAGACTGCACTTGGCTAGAAATAGCTACATGAAATATCGCAAGAATTTGTTGAGTTGCCCTTCCTGATGCAAAACTGGGAGTATCTAGCCTCTTACATCATACACTATGGTTTTCGAATGGTTGCCCTTCCTGACAACTCGGATTAAGAATCTGTCGAGAATCGGGGATTTACAGCTAGATGCACTTCTTAGATTGTAAATCACGAACTATTGTTTTACAGCCGGATGCCCTTCCTGACTAAGATTTTTAAATCGCAAGAATTTGTTGAGTTGTCCTTCCTGACGCAAAACTGGCAGTATCTAGCCTCTTACATCATACACTATGGTTTCGACCGGTTGCCCTTCCTGACGCTGAATGACCAGGATTTAGCCAGTTACCCTTCCTGATGTAACAAGACTAGGACTGCACTTGGCTAGAAATAGCCACACGAAATTATTATATAGAAAGAGAATTGCTGGGCTGATGACAGCTGTCAGAAAAGCACATAAGTTTGTAAAGCACGTGGAATTTGCCACCACCGGGGCAGCACTGTTCTCTCTGGATTAAAAGCTTTGTTTCCAAACAAGAGCACGTGGGATTTGCCGCCACCGGGCAGCACGGTGATTAAAGATGGCGGATGACAGCTGTCAGAAAAGCACATGGGTTTGTAAAGCATGTGGAATTTACCGCCACCGGGCAGCACGGTGATTAAAGATGGCGGATGATAGCTGTCAAAAAAGCACATAGGTTTGTAAAGCATTTAGAATTTGCCGCCACGACATAGAGTGTAGCAGTGAGGTTTGTGATGCAAGATGGCGGATGACAGCTGCACGTGGCTTTGTTTCCAAACAAGAGCACGTGGAATTTGCCGTCACCAGGCAGCACTGAGGTTTCGGATGCAAGATGGCGGATGACGTACCACATTTCAAAGGTAAGTAGCTAAAGAGGGCAGCACGATGCTCAAAGATGGCGGATGACAGCTGCACGTGGCTTTGTTTCCAAACAAGAGCACGTGGAATTTGCCGTCACCAGGCAGCACTGAGGTTTCGGATGCAAGATGGCGGATGACAGCTGTCAAAGGTAAGTAGCTAAAGAGGGCAGCACGATGCTCAAAGATGGCGGATCTGAAGAGGGCAGCACAGTGCTCTGTAGTTTAAAGATGGCGGATGACAGCTGCACGTAGCTATCAAAAAGCACGTGGATTTGTTTATCTCGAGCTAGTGAGGTTAAGGTGGTAGCACTAAGGTTTAGACCCGTCAAGATGGCAGCACTGCCGATGACAGGTGACGAAAGAGGGCAGCACAGTGCTCAAAGATGGCGGATGACAGCTGTCAAAAAAGCACGTGGCTTTGTTTACCTCATGCTAGTTAGGTTAAGTTGGTACTACTGAGGTTTAGGCCCGTCAAGATGGCAGTACTGATGTCAGCGATGCGTTGTTGTCTGTCAAAAAGCGTGTGGCTTTGTTTACAAATCTGTCAAAAAGCACGTGGCTGTCAAAAAACACGTGGCTTTGTTTACCTCATGCTAGTGAGGTTAAGTTGGCACTACTGAGGTTTAGGTCCGTCAAGATGGCAGTACTGAGGTTAGCGATGCGTTGTTGTCTGTCAAAAAGCACGTGCCTGTCAAAAAACACGTGGCTTTGTTTACCTCATGCTAGTTAGGTTAAGTTGGCACTTGTGAGGTTTAGGCCCGTCAAGATGGCAGCAGTGAGGTTTGCGATGCGTTGTTGTCGATGACAGCTGTCAAAAAGCACGTGGCTTTGTTTACAAATTCAAATCTCCCGCCAAAATTTAAATTTCCCGCCAAAATTCAAATTTCCCGCGCCGCGGGCTGCGGAGGAGGCGGCAGAACCCGCTTATTATGCTACTTCAATCATCACCTCCGCGGTATAGAGGGTATAGAAAACGCCCATACCGTAGCCAGATGCCATACCCAACCAAACCTACTTGGTTGAAACAAGAAAGAAAACAAGAGAGTAGAGACTCAAATAATCCGGACTTACACAAACGATGGAAGGAAACACAGGACTACCTCCATCAGTTAAAACAGGAGGGTCATCAACCTGGAGCGACTTCTCTTGAATATCAAGAATATAATAAGAGAAACAACACCTTTGGACAAAGTCCAGAATCCACGGGTGCTGATACCAAAAAAAACTTAAATTTTTCAAAAACAAGATTGCCTGAAAATGAGGAGGTCGGGTCATTTCACGTCGATATAATAAATTATTGGCACATCGATGATGACTTACTGTTTGAGGACAAGTCGCCTATTCGTCAACAAGTCCAACGAGGTCTACCTATAATTAATATTACCATTGGAGGAGTCCAAGTATCATCATTGGTGGACTCGGGAGCGCAAGTGTCCCTGATTGCTGAAAAACTGGTAACATTGATTAAGGATAAATGTGATCTTCTGATTTTGCCAGTTGCACAAGTAAAGATCAAGGGCATTATTCCTGACCGGAATATTAAGTGCAAGCAGCAAGTATTCCTTGAATTTACCATTAATGAGGAAGTGTGTGAACATGTCTTTTTGATAGTTTCGCCTATGAAATTCAACCTTATCTTAGGTTCAGACTTTTTGTCTGAGTATAAGGCTACTATTGAATACTCTGCCAACACCATTCATCTATGTAGGATTGGGTCTGTAGAGTTGCAGCTGGTGGATGGTGAAGACTTTAGGCTTCAAGGGATTGATTTACCCTTTACCCAAGTCGATTGTGTTATTGGCGAAGCCGCCCCAGTCGACCAGGTATTGAGAGAAGAGGGTGATCCCGAGAAAGAAGAGGGACCCGTGTCAGAAGAAGAAGGAGATCCCGATGAAGAGGGACCCATTGAGGAAATTTTACATGACAAAGGGCCCGATTTTCTCACTTATATCTCCAGTGTAACTGAAGCGCCAGATCACCACCCGGACATAGTAGCGGCAGAGAAAGAAATCTATCAGACTTATTCGGACGTTTTTGATGAAAAGCCCGGAGAAATTAAGAATTTTCAGCACCACTTCCACGTCAAGGATACTTCGCCTTATAAGCGCAAACCATATCCAGTGCCCGAGAAGTACATGGAAGAAACCAGGACACTGATTCGCCAGATGGAGGCTGATGGAATTATTTCAAAGTGCGTCACGCCTTAGATCAATCCGCTCACCAAAGTAAGGAAACCCGATGTTAAGCTTCGTTTGTGTCTGGACGCTCGTGCCTTAAATGACCGACTGATCCTTAAATATGACCACCCTCCTCCGTTTAAAGACGTCATTAAGCGATTTTATGGAAATAAATATTTTTCAAGATCTCTAGATCTTTGGACAACGGTGCTTATGAGATCACAAGATTAGATGGCAACCTTGAAGGCATTTACAATGTTTCTAATCTCAAAAAATACTTTGAATAAGTTTCATTAAAGAAAATCCTCATCGTATTTTCTTTTCCCTGAGAGGGAGGGATATGTACCGGTTACGACCTGTACGTAAGTATTTTCTGAGCATACGTTACGTTTATTTACCACGCGTAATGTTCCGAGCGCGGATGGTTTGTTTACCAACAGCGAGAACCAGCTAGCGAAGTGTATGACGACTGTGAGCTGTGACGTAGCCAAGGGGCTAGCTAGGCCGCCCGCTCATCTCAACACGTGTTGCCAGCCTTGACTGGTATTTCCTGGATTCCACGTCACTTGTTCTAGAGAATTCGATGGATAAAATTTTGAAATTTCTATAATAATGGTGCTAGCGAGTCGAGCGATATGTCATCTTGTTTGGGATCACCCAAACGTCCCAATGCTCGAGTTTCAAGCAAATCCATCGAGGGATTCGGGAGATATTCAATCAAACCGTATTATGACGTAGACATCCCGGATTGAATAAAAAGGGGACCTACTGTAGCCTATTCACACAGTCTCAGCTGAGTAGTCAGCGAGGACACACTTGCTGCTACTATCATCGTGGAACTCTGTCATTATACAAGTGTGGGAAGACGATTCTTCCAAGTTTTATAAAGTGGACTCATAAGACTTCGAGTGTTGTAGAAATTTTTCTAAGTCTTCGTAATTGAACTTAGAATATTTTACAAGTGTTCAGGAAATGGACTTGTATTATTTACATGGGTTCGAGACCCGAATTCTTCTAAGTGTTCATTGAATGGACTTGTATTATTTTCATGTATTCGAGGTTGGAACTTTCCTAAGTGTTCGTAAAATGGACTTGTGTTTTTTACGTGGAATATTTGCAACTGTTGAGGAACTCATTCTTCTAATAGACAGTGATTGATTAACATTGCCAGTGATGAACTAACTTTCCAACGGCTTTGAACAAAGTTAGGATTTCACTTGCATTTACTCAAAGACTTGTACATTTGCCAGTGTTGGTTTAAAGGACTTATAAATTTCGTCAGCGAATTTATTTATGCGAATGGACTTGTGTTTTCGTCAGTGGTCACTCAAAGACTTTATGAATTTCACCAGTGGTTAACTTTAAATATATTCAAAATTCCAAGTGAATGGACTTGTGTTTTCATTCGAGTTTAGGCAAAGACTTCCACCTTCGCCAGTAACGAACTTTGAGTTTAACTATAATTTCACAAGAAGGGACTTGTATTTTTCGTTGCCAAACGTTATTCAGAGACGAAGATTTTCCTAGTGATGAACTCTAAAATTAGTAATACCACTCATATCATTTTAGGAGTGTTGGAAGTCTTGATGTACAGTTATCAAGATCTCTGCTTATGAGTTGATCATCCAAGGTGTTCATGGACTCAGTGCTACTAGTGACCTTGGGAACATCAATCCTCTCAGTCTCATTGGGCTGAGGTAGTACATGACTATCTACAACATCGCCTGGATCATCGGGGTTCAACCCGGGCCTCAGAGTTCGAGACATCTCTACTTGCCGTCAATCCAGACAGTCCAGCTGCCTCTGTCTGGAGTATCTGGAGTCCCTGGAATCCCTGGAGTCTTCTGGAGCGTGCTTCAACCAGCTTGGCTTGGTGAGCTGGAGAACCCAAGCCATACTATTGGAATACGAGGAAGACAGTCCATTTCTACTTAGAGGTGATGTGCCAATTCATGACTTATATGAATAAACTCGTATACAATCAGAGTCAAAGTTTTTCTGTAGATAGGACCCTACTTCCTGTACCGAGCCCTAGCTACAATTAATCCAGTTTTCGCCCTGAGATCTCTATTTCATGCCACTATCAAATTTAATCTGAGAGTCGTGCTCTTTTACTGGTACAGTATCATCTTCATTATTTCTATTGAGCAACTCGTAAAAATACTCCTGCCATCTTCCAAGCTCTTTGCTTTTATCACCCACGAGGTTTCCATTTTTATCCTTGAAGGAAACAGCTCTTGGTTGAAATCTTCTCTTAAGGTCTTTTGTTCTTTCATAGAACTTTCGTACCTCGTTTCTATCCTTCATTTCATCCAGTTCTTCGATTCTCTTTCTTTCAAAAGCTCTTTTCTTATATCTACATACCTAATCTGCTCTTCTTCGTTTCTCTCTATACTCTTCTACTGTCTGTCTTGTTCTCCTTTGAAGCACTCTGTTCCTAGCTTCATTCCTCTCTTGGATTAACGTTGAACATTCCTCATCAAACCATTCTGCTCTCTTTACCAATTTCTTCTTTCCCAGGGTACTATCTGCAACTTCACTGATAGTTGTTTTCAGTATCTTCCATTTATCTTCCACTTTTCCTTTTTCCCATAACTCCCTCTTTATTTCCAAAGATTCAGCCATTTTTTTGTATTTCTCTTGCAGTTCCTCAGTTTTTAGACCTTCAATATTGTGCTTTGCCTTTCTTCTAAATTTTTCCGTTCTTGCCAAATCTATTTTTGTCTGTACTTGACTCTAAGAAGATAGTGGTCTGTATCTGCATCAGCACCTCTGCAGCTTCTAACATCCATAATATCTGATGCATGTCACCTGTCTATGATAACATGGTCTATTTGATTTCTTGTCACATCATCTGGTGAAATCCAGGTCTCCTTGTGAATGTTTTTTGTAGGATGCCAAGTACTTTTAATTATCATCTGCTTTCCACTCACAAAGTCAATCAATCTCAACCCGTTATCATTACTTACTTCATGCAGGCTTTCTTTTCCTACTAAGTGTTCGTACACCTCTTCTCTTCCAATTTTTGCATTTAAATCTCCAAGGATAATTTTCACATTGTGTCTTTGAACTTTATTAATTTCTTCCTCCAATTTAGTATAAAATGCATCCTTCTTCTCATCTTCTGCCTCCTCAGTAGGAGCGTAGACACAAAACACAGTTACGTTGAAGAATTTTGCCCTAATTCTCACAGAGTACATCCTATCGTTGATTGGAGTAAAGTTGATCACGCTTTGCTTTACCGACTTATGTATGATCCTGTGCCATTACTGCCTGCTTCTTCTCCACTGTACATAAAGATATGTTGTCCAGATTGCATCATCCCTTGCCCTTTCCATCTTAGTTCCTGTAGAGCTGCTATTTTCACTCCATACTTATCTATTTCATTCCTTAATTCTTTCAACTTGCCAGGTCTCTTCAATGTCTTAACATTCCACGTTGCTAATATAATATCCTTTTTCCCTCTCTTTAGCCGTTTTTCTCGCCGGTTCGTCACCAAGTTTTCCGGTCCTGCTTTATTCATTCTTAAGATATCCGTAACAGTTGTTTTTACGAGGTAGGGGAGTTAACTCTACGCTCAAGCCCCAACCTGGAGGACCAGGGTATCACTCTTAGTCTGGATCATCACCTTAGACCTGTCCGGCTTGGGTGGCCCTACCAGGAGCAGATGCTCCCGCCGGCATAGCTCCAAGGATCATTTGACCATGCAAGCCTCCAGTAAACACCCGGCAAAATATATTTTGCCTTCGTCAAGGTGGTGATACCTTCGGGAGGTTAGGTATACTCTCCGTCAAGTAATTGGGGAAATGCTCCAAGAGAAATAGATAAATAGATAGTTAATTCTACGTCTCGCACATCTAGAGAAGGTGTATAGGGAAATACAATAGGAAGATTTTGGCCATAAACATGAGTAGCTGGAGTTAGAAATTATGGCTTCTCGGTACTCGTGGTTTATTGGATTAGAAGAAACTGTAATCATACTGCCCAAGGCTTGCAAGTATATATGACGGAAATATAAGCCATGCTATGGAGAGAATGTTGTAAACAATTTAGCCTATATTGATGACTTGTTTTTATACCTTGCAGTTCGAAATCTTGTAACCTAAAATTTTGAGTATAACATGATAATGAGCATTCCTGAAACGAATGCAAGGCCAGTTGAGAGGAAACCGAGGAAGATTCATAGATAGTAAGAAACATGGAGTTGAAACCGATGGCCCATTTTCATTATTTAGGTTATGTATTCTTCTTCGATGGTCGTACAATGAATCGAATCAGGGTTGTAACAATAACAATGGTAGTGAAGTAATCTCAACGTCGCTCACCTTAAAGACCGACATTGATGTAAACACGTCAAAAGCTTGGTGTAAACATGATGTACATTTTATGAGCTGGTAGTGACAGACATAAAATTGGTTGTATGATTGATTAACATATCTTAGGGCCAAGTTCTTAAAATCCTCATCAGGTTCACACGTTGCGGACCAAGTTCTTGAATTCGTCATGAGGGCAATGAACATACACTTAGGATAAACTTCATACAGCCCTCGTCATGATAATTAATAAATACCTTAGACGAAATGTGGAAAGCACTGTCAAGACACCTAAAACATTGGAGGGAAACAGACGATTATTGAACACATTTATGTACAGGTCGCTGCATTATTAACAGGCCATCAGCTCAGTGTCGATAGTGATGTGACTGTTCAGTGCTACGCGAATGAAACTGAATTCTGCATATTACACAAAACGCCAAATTCTCTGTTGTGATCCCTTTTAGAATGCCATTTCCAGAATAGCCATATGATCTGCTCTGCACTTGTTCCGGGTTCTCTTGTCCTTGTCCTTTCACTGGTAAACAGTGAGCAGTGTGTATCGTCTCCTGGCTCCAGTATCAACTTGTCTTCCATAGCCCGAAAAATGCCTCTGGACACTGGATCATAACGGTACCGTACATGCTAAAGTGTACAGTTGTTGCGCCATGTTGGAAGTTTGATAAACATAGTGCTTCATGTAAAAATATACTTATTACTACAGTAATGTAGTTTGCATACATAAAGCAGATAGAAGTGAGTAAAATTATTATTATTGCATTGGTGGAATTAAAATATCCAAACACCAAGAAGAAGTTGTGCTAGATTAACGGAAGTTGGTAGGCGTAATTTTACATCTGAAAATGAAGTTGATTCAAATTTCCCGCAAATCGCATTCGGGTGGCCCTTGTAGCGGCCATATGACGTTGCACATCAGGTTTGCTTTAAATACAGGCTGCATTGTGCGAGAGCGTTAGTTACCAGTGAGATTGGACAGAGCGCCTTTACGACGACGAAGATGCCAGTATGAACAGCTCACGGCGGTTGAAGGAGGCCGTCAATAATAGGGCTACGTGAAGGCGGACTTTCCTTCCGCGCTATTGCAGAACGACTTGGCAGGAATGCCTCCACTGTTCATGCGTGCTGGCAGCATTGGTCATGAGAAGGTACGTTCAAAAGAAGACCGGGCTTCGGACGTCCCCGTCACGACACCGCCGTATTTGGCGTATGGCTGTGGTGCAGGAGCAATTCCAGCGGCAGTTGGCAGCACAGTAACGTCGACGCTCTGCGGCGTTTATTCCACTTACCCCAAACTGGTAGTCTTCAAGACAAAGCCCGTATCCTCGCTGCAAATTTGCCGTATGAAACATTAAGTGGCAAGTTTTTATCCTAAGATCCAAGATAAAAAGAGCGAGTGTTCAGTTTATCCATTCTCATGAAGCCGCTCCTGTTTTTTCCTCCGACATCTGACTACATTTACACAAGTGCGCAATAATAGAAATAGATATAAGAGAAGACGTGTATAACGTGGTGCCTACAGGCATAGAAACGGGATCAAGGGAGACAAGCCTTCTACGTCTTGCTGAACAAGCTTAATAACTTATTGGGTTTATAGAACGAAATCTCTTGCTGCTTGCAGAATGTCAAGCGAGAGCTCATTGGAAGTTGGAGTGGAGGTCCGCTGTGTTTTTTCGATTAAAGCCGGTTCTGCTTTGGTGCCAGTGATGGCCACGTGTTGGTTAAAAGGAAGTCATGTGAGCGCCTGCACTCCACCTGTCTGCGGCTTAGATACACATAACTTACACCGGGAGTTCTGGTCTGGGGAGCAATTTCCTATGACAGCAGGAGCGCTCTCATGGTTATTCCACGCATCCTGACTACAGATGTATACATCCGTCCGTCTTGTGATTCGACCCGTTCTGCTGCCACTCATGAAGTGCATCCTCGGGGGTGTTTTCCAACAGGATAATGCATGCCGCCATGCTGCTGTTGTAACCCAACGTACTCAACAGATTGTAGAGATGTTGCCTCGGCCTGCTCGATCCCCCCATCTGCCCCAATCGAGCACGTAAGGGACATCCCTGGACGAAAACTTCAGCGTCATCCACAACCGGCATTAACAGTCCCTCCATTGATCGACGAAGTGCAAAATGTATGGAACTCCATCCCAAAAGCTGACACCCGGCACCTATACGACACAATACATGCTTATTTGCATGCCTGCATTTAACTGTCAGACGATTACACCAATTTTATTAATGGACCAGCATGGCGTATTTGCGATGGCTTTTTTCGCGTGGATATTAACCTGGAGTCTTGTATCTTTAATGAAATAAATATACTACCGCGGCAAATATATTGCCAAAATTTCCGTATGCTACATTCCATACATTGTTGTGTTTGTTTAATTTTTCCACCAGTGAATTATGATTATTACAATTAGTAGTAGTAGATAAACACACTCTCAACATTTCCTAAAGCAATACCAATTCCCACATAATTCTGGGCAAACTAATAATCATACTTTCCTGTATTATTTTACCACATACTAAGAAAGGCATGGGACGTTCTTTTGTTTGCGAATTTCAGCATAGTGTCAGCACATTATTATCGGTGCTGCAGGGCAGACTAACATTAATGCTCAAAAAGACCACATCGACTGTCCCGAATATGCAGCAAAAATTCAAGTTTGATAAGACTGAAAGTGATAAATTTGATAGAAGAATAAAATAGCCCAGCGGCAGTGCCAAACTGAGTCAGATGGTTTGAGAGATCGAGATACCTGCCGTCGTGTACTTGCCCGAAATATGAATATTTTTAAACTCCAGATTATTTCAAGTACGTCATTTCTCAAAGACAACCAAGTGCAGAATAACAGAAAATTATACAACAAGTAGACCGTTGTGCCTACAGGCATACAAACGGGGACAAGGTATCAACGTCTTGATAAGCAAGCTGAATAACCGGTTCCGTTTACAGAATGAAATCTGTTGCTGTTTGCAAATGTATTTAGTTTGAAACAAACACACTATTACCTGCTGCTTGATGATGATGATGCTTGTTGTTTAAAGGGGCCTAACATCGAGGTCATCGGCCCACTATTACCTACATCACACAACTAATTCTATTAACCTATTTAGACAATCGTACTATCTGTACTGTCTGTATTGTACTCTCTGCAAATAAGTAAATCTCCCTTCATGAAGAACTGCATCGTTCAATAAAAAAGTACTACTCACTGTAAAGGTGCGTGCTGAAACAGGTCCGAAATTACAATTTGCAAATTAAATATGTTGTACGATAGGGTAATTATTTTAAAAATAGATATGTTCTCTCAAGGCATCACGACTGGAGGAGAGCTCTTGTGGACAGCGATAATATCAGGCCTCCTTTTCTGAGCAGCCATTTACCCAAATATTTATATATAACTGAACATGCAACAATTATTGTTTGAAAGGGAATACTTCAACAACTAGCACCAAGAGATTCAAAACGAGACTTAAAACTCTAGCACACAAGAAGAAGATCAAGGTGGGAATTCCTTTCTGGACAGCACTAATTATATACTTAAATCTTAGTGTAAAACTGGTCACACCACAACTGCCAAGTGGCCGTATGAAACATGAAGTGGCAGATTTTTATCTTAACATCCAAGATGAAAAGAACAAGTGTTCATTTTTATCCATTCTCACGAAACCGCTCATGTTCCTTCCTCCGACATCTGACTACATTTCCAGTAGCTGTCAGCTTGAACGTTAAACACGACACTGAAGCTTAACACAAAATCTTACAAGAGAGAAATGATTAAGCCTACGTTCTGACGGATAATCAAATCTCCCCGCACAAGATTGCAGGAATAAAGTTTATATTTATAAGTAGAGTCTCCAGCTGTTAGACTATGATCTGTTGCGTTTGCAGGTTTGGTGTCTCAACTCTGGGCTCCGGGGTCAACTATAATCTTTCCGTGTTAATTAATTTAATGATATTAATATCATTGACTACATTTAAGGTTTTCGGAGGCGACGAGTTGCTGGAATTTACTCCCGCAGTACTTTTTCGTGCCAGTAAATCTACCGACACGAGGATGACGTATTTGAACTCCTTCAAATACGACCGGGATGACCCAGGATCGAACCTACGAAGTAGAGTTCAGAAGGCTAACGCCGTAACACTCTAAGCCATTAAGCCCTGCAAAATATTTAATAGTGTTGAAAGGAAAATACATACGTTTATTCACCTTCTCATTGCTTTTGTGGTTGTTATAGTGGGATGGAGTGATCTGTTTTGTTGCTACCTGAAATGTTTGAATTAAAACACGTATTAACTCGCAGTGATGGATTGATAAACAACAGCCTAAAGCTACCCCAAAGTAAATAGTAAAGTTCAATACATACAAGGAAGATACCATGTCTCTTGTGCGAGAAAATCAGACAAAATTCCAAATTAAATAAAATACCGCCTATAAATTATATCAAATTCAACGTTGAGTTCTAGATTAGGTGTACCAGAATGAACTACGTAGGCTAATCAGCATCAGTGAGGATCGAGTCAAGACAGTATGTTCTTTCATTTGAAGATTCCTCGTGTAGCAACTCATACGTTGACTGTGAAAATTCATAACTTCACTGCAAAATATCGAAGGTTCAATAACTCGTCCCCTGTTAATCATCACTTGACAGCATGCTTGAACACTCCAGGTTAACTGTGGCTTGGGTGTTTTATGATGAGGGTAGTGAACTCCGGAGTGCCCACCAGAAGATTTGCAAGTATTAGACATATCTCGATAAAGTAAATTTATATTTCATGCTTTCGGACCTTATTTATACGTTCCTCGAAAGCTGTGTCACTGAAATCGTCTACATCATGGTGAGGAAATACGATTTATAACTACGTACGTAGGTACATTATCAGAGAAAATCTGCTGCGTTAATAGGTAAACAATATTCATACTGCGATTAAATTTATAAAAATGAAAAGTCCATTACTGTAATTTAAGAGATTGTGTATTCTTTGACCACACAGCACAACACTTCTGAATTTTGTCATCTCTAGTGTGTTATTTTTCACTATTTTATAAATTTCCTTAATTATACTACAACATGTTTCCAGTCGCGTTATAGGTTATAGCAAATTTCCACAATCGATTTCTGTCACACAAATTTTCTGTAATCATGGGTTGTAACTTTGTAAAGTCAACTGAATCTTCAGAAATTAATGAATAAATGGTTTGCGTGATTTTACTGTAAGGTTCTGCTTAATACAAGTCAGCTTTAACTCAAGTGCCTCATGTAGTAAGTACAGGCTGAGCAGGATGAGGAATACGCTGCGAAATTTTCTTACTATTTTATATTTTCGTTTCATCTTTCATGTCATCTTTAATTTTAGCCATCCCATTTACACAACGAAAATGTATATGTTTCGATGTATTATTGATACGCCTGGGATTGAACTCAGCTATTGTACGATTTAATGGTAGATAAATCTCCGGCATCAATGAACAGCTTGTGAGATATCACTGATATGTTCTACGTTTCATAACTTAGCTTTAAAACAAGTGCCTCTTATTGTAACTATACGATAAGGTGGTATCTTGCTTCGTTGTATCAGAGTCCCAAGCCTCGCGGACAATTCAATACGGATGTCCTTATTAATAAGCAACATCAAAATTGGATGGAAGTAAAGAGTAAATTTCGTTATTTACCAAGAGAACATAACGTCAGATTTATAGAAGTCTAATGAACACATTGGACCCTACCAGACAATGATCCCAGGCCTAATACCGAGTGATTTTATCGCACCGATTATGTCTACCACTCCGTGAACCAGTAGTCCACAACAAGGGAGACTCGGTTTCTCAAGGGAAGTAGACAAAGAACAAAGGTCGCCAAGCCCCAATGTGTGAGAGAGAAACGCTCAAGCGAGACAGTCACAGGAAATTATTAACCCAAGCTTGTACAATTTGATCGCGGAAGTGCAATTGCGCATTTTGAGGGTTAAAATATGAGATGTTCCAACGTTGGAAAACCCAACGAACTGACTTCTATCTAGCACGAGTACCCGATATGGGCGAAATAAAAATACAAAACAGCCAAGATATAATAACAGTGGCTGTTATCGAAAGGGTTGCATCTCAAAAAATGGAATTTTTGAGATATTTCTGTTAATTTTTACCATTGCCGACCTCTACAACCTCCAAAATTGTAACAACTCATCATCTAATGCATTCATTTTAGCAAGCACTTCAAACAGTTTTCATTGTTTTGAAATTCGTCGCTTTTCTTAATTCAAAAGGCTGGCATTATGAGTTGTAACTCTTTTCCAGATTATAACATCTTTTTTTTTGCTAGGGGCTTTACGTCGCACCGACATAGATAGGTCTTATGGCGACGATGGGATAGGAAAGGCCTAGGAGTTGGAAGGAAGCGGCCGTGGCCTTAATTGAGGTTCAGCCCCAGCATTTGCCTGGTGTGAAAATGGGAAACCACGGAAAACCATTTTCAGGGCTGCCGATAGTGGGATTCGAACCTACTATCTCCCGGATGCAAGCTCATAGCCGCGCGCCTCTACGCGCACGGCCAACTCGCCCGGTGATTATAACATCCACGTTACATGCGCGTACACACCAATTTTCATAAAAATTATGTACATCATCAATTTCTGAGAGTAAATGATGGAAACTGATAAAACTCTAATCTCTTCTCTTGCAAATCATAAATTTTTGAAATGTAAGGCATTCGTTCTGGGCCATCCAATTATACAGCGCTGCCCAATCATGCATTAATTCATCATTCTGGTAGAAGCTGAGAAATTATCTCAAACCAATGACAGAAAGTCTGCTGCCCTGAGAAAGAAATGTTTTTTAGCCGGGGATGTACCACGCGTCGGTTGAGGGGGCCGTTAATTCAGAACATGAGTGTGCGATGCTTCCCCTTTCTTGTGTCCAGAGCTGTTGCTAGAAGTGCGTGTTGCCTGTTGAGAAGTCGGAGCTGCAATCAATGCTCATTGTGAGTTATACATTTTACACTTCGTTCAGAGCGGTTAGAGAATACAATCCACTTATTAATATGGAAAACTTAAAGAGGGTGGTAAAGTGCATTTGTAGATAGATTCAGTAATACTTGCGATCGTTAATGTGGTCGCTGATGTAGACCAGCTTATAAAATTGGCACTAAGGAATATGTACTTACGATTGGACGAACTAAGACCATGATGATGATGATGATGATGATGGTTACTTAAAGAGGCTTAACATCTTATGTCATCGGCCCCGACTAAGATCATTAGGTGTTATCTAATATCTGCTTATGACTGGACGGACTAATTCGAGTCAGGCAAGTAAGCACACCAAACACTTTCTGGTATTTTTTCAAAGCTGGAGCCCATGAGTTCGAGTGTCGCGCGGTAAACGTGTACATGACGTTGGTGCCGTCCGCTAGTTCGGAGAATTGTTAAGTGAACAATTACAAAATAGCACAATTTTTTATGTAGCAGTGACGCATTTTCCAACCCATCAAGAATAAGGCTCACTAGTATGGTGGTCGATATCACAAACGGACCCATGAACTTCCCTGAAGTCAATATTATCGCCATGAAGCACTAATCACCAATGAAAGACTCTATGAAGCCCATGTTCATCACAAGGTAGAGACCAGGTAAGTACTAATCATTATCATTGTATTTAAGGGAGTAGTAACCGCACACGGCCATCTACATAAATCTGTAAATATCAATCACTTATGATTCATTGTGGCGACTTTAAGTTTCCTAATTACCTTGCATGTAATTGGGTTAATGCATGTCCTCTTCTGGTTGATGGAATGCCTAAGTGAGTGTTAGTTAATCCGGTGTAAATATTAGTAATCATGAGCGTACAGATGTATTTGCTTAATGTTCAGTTGACACGAAATGACTTTAGTTTAGAATATATTATAATTAATGTAGAACAATTTATTCTTTATATGTTGTCATAGACCATTCATTGCCTGACCATGAACTTCTCGGGCCTCAAACTAACACTGGAAAGCTATCAGAAAAGTAACACTAACCGAATCAAATATTGCATGATGGTCAGGCAGAAAAATATAAGACCTTTAAAATATAATCTCAGTGGAAGAAGGAAACTCAGAAACACAGCAATAATTTTATACTGAAATATTCAAACTTAATTTAAGCTCTTCCCCAAAGGAAACCTGGCCAGAAAAATTAAGGTATTACAAAATCCCATAGTACTTCATAAGAAAGCTGATAATTAAAACCTACATTCCTCATCTTGCAAGTAATCAGAAAGGAAACTGATCTATTGTGTATCTAAGCAGGGTATTTCTGAAGAAAATTGGCGGCAGAAAAATAACAAAACGTTATATGGATGGAAAATATAAAAATTATTGTCAACGACAAAATTATTCGAGATCCTGAAGTTAATAAAACACTGCTGGGGAAATAATAAATAATGAAACTGGTAGGGAGGTTATAAAAGAGTCAACAGCCATTGTACCAAACATCCTTATTTACTTCTTTATAAACAAGTACAAACTGGATAACTTTCATATCCTTGAGGTGTGCTACGATTTACCTCCTGATATTCTGAGTTACCATCAATTACAGATGTAATGATGTACACATTGTCACATGAAATTACACTTAAAAGGTCTGTCCATGGTAACTGGCAGTATACATGAATTGTGTACGACTAGCGGCAAGTAAATAATAATATCCGCGTCTAAAATTTTCATTGCTCATTTATCTCAAGTTGTCATCGCATTTTTGTTGCTTTCTGCTCATGAATTCCAATTCTCTAATATTTCAAATTCCCGTTTACTGCAGTACGATGGTATATACTCCTCTGACGTCGTTTCCTGAAAATAACATTTTAAACAAGAATTACCTGCTTGTGCCCCTGTATCACCCCTCATGATATTAAACACAATTAGAAACAATACAGGTGACTACACATTTAATAGATTTCAGACTTAACAATTTGTAGAGTATAGCACGGAGCAATATTATAGAAAAAATACATGTGCGTAACAGTATTTTGGAGTGTCATCGAGCTCGAAGGGTGGAGTTGTAGGTTGATGAGCGGCAAGAATATTATTTTATTCATACAAGAAAGCAAAGATGTACTTCCACTGCTGTCTTCTCACCATTGCACTTTGAAAGATTAAACATCTAATCAGCCTTACTCCATAGTACGTACATAGGTCATTAAGGGGAACTCATTTGGCAAACAAACTTTCAGGCACAGCAGAACTACACGACATTTCTCCATAGAGATATAAGAATGTTATGTAATGATAACAATAATGTTACTAAGTCACACATCCCAGCTGCTGTTTAAAGAAAGACTTGTTAGAAAAACGTGGAGCTCTTCACATGAGAAATGTGCGGCCTGACACGTTGGTTAGTAGACTGGTAACATCGAAGATTGTACCACAGAAAATTTACTACTGTACACATCGCTGTGGATGGGCGTTAGCCCAAACCATGTTATCCCTAGAACAATAGGGTGCAAATCGTATAATAAACGGTCGGGCTAGTTGTGATAGAGCCAATATCAAAACAATTATGTAAAACATTTTAGTGATTAATTGTGGACCAAAAATTATTTACAATAAAATGGTATGTCAATATCCTGAAAGCATTCTTAGAATAGTCGACTCCATAAAAACTTTTAAATGTCCTCTGAAAAATCAGCAAAACATTAGGGTTCAAAACACACACGGATATGAAAATTTGTGGCAAACAATATGTACTTAATACATCTATCAGTTAGCCGTGTTTTCCAAAAATGAACACAGTAATTCTCAATATGGCAAGCAAAATGTAACATGTATATGACACAGGGACGTTCCAACTGAATAACATTCCTTGGTTTCTTCTGCCTTTATCAACTAAATAACGAGAACTATCTGCATTTGAATCCTTCGCAATCACCGTAACACTGGAATTAAATATATTTGCATCTCTTAGGTTTTATTCTTCTTCTTCTCCAATAAGTTAGCTGTTGGATTGAAGATTACTAGTTATCACAAAATCTGGGTCAGGGTTTCAATTATTCGAGGGTTAAACAGTCAAACAAGGTGAGACTTCATACGTAAACATATCTGCACGTTGAACACAAGGGTGTAGCCGTTCTATCAAATCTTTTCTAAGATTAGGAATTCCAAAAAATAACGCTGAATCGTAACATACGAGCAGTCTTAGCTTGGACGGAGGCCGAGTCAAGTAACGAGAGTCGTCGGTGAGGAACCAGGGCAACCCGCGCACTATTCCCAACCTGGATCATCGGAGAATGTCCACTGGTCGGCAGTCTCGACAGACGACATTATCCTATCGCGTAGTCAAGCGGGCTCAAATCAGCTAAGAACGGGCCAGAAGTAGGCAGGCCTTCCCGAGGATCACCACATAGGCAACAGCCTACAATCACTCCACTGGTCATATAGAGAACTAGCCAGATCAACCAGTACCAGCTCCACAGTAACAGCCTCAACAACAGCCACAGACTCTCGAACAGCTCTCTGCCATAGTTAATCAACTAGCACTCAACATGCAGACACTCACACAGCGTTTTTTTAGAGGATGGCCGAGAGTCGGACGAGGGGGGCGGCGACATCCCCGAAGCAGGCGACCTACCCTTTCGATCGCTCCGACCCAAGAACTACCCCTAGGGATTGGAAGTCCCGGCGGACTACCTAGTGTATCAAATTGCAACAGCACTGGAAGCCCTGCTCCCATCGATTCCATAAGGGAGAGATCACCACGACACCACCACCACCACCACCACCACATCGTGGTACCTGTCGGCCTGGTACAGCCTGGACCACGCTCAAGGCAAGTACGCGTTCAACAGGGCCAATCTACTCTATACTGCCCTATCTCGAGGCTGGAACGCCGCCATCCAACTCGACCAGGCCACAGGCGACGAGATTGCAGAACTTGCGCAGGGATTCCAATTCCATCCCATTCCGCGTGCACCGATCAGCCTCACCCCAGCTACCAGGGGAGGGGTCGCGGCAGTCTGGCCGGAAGAGGGAGAGGGGCGGCTGCAGAAGCAGCACCAGCGGCCGCCCCACAATAGACGCGGCGACCACCACTTCGCCACCGGGCAGGCTCCCCCGAGCCCAGCGGGAGTCCGCTACCGTCACCAACACCTTCCAAACGATCCACACCTGTTCTCCACCTGCTGCCACGGAAAGAACGCCCACCATCAACAGGAACAAGGAGTCCAACTCTACACAATCCACGAAAACATGCTGGAACACGCAAGATTGCTTAAAGGAAGGATGTATTACTGCAGGTTTTATTATATTATTTGTATTCTCCTTTACGTTACTTGTAGCACTTTTGCATTCTCTATATCGTCGCTCTATTGTACCAATACCATAAGAAAGACAGCACGGTGGGACCACCCTTCAGGGGTCTCACTACTCGATAGCCTCTTGTCCCAGCGCGGCTGAGCCAGTGCTGACTCTCCTACA
The DNA here is from genome assembly GCF_040414725.1 of Anabrus simplex. NCBI lineage: Eukaryota > Metazoa > Arthropoda > Insecta > Orthoptera > Tettigoniidae > Anabrus > Anabrus simplex. The sequence continues at coordinate 31,400,521 of NC_090277.1, read as the reverse complement.
CGCGCTAGCCGAAGTGGCTATTAAAGCGACAGGGGTAGTTGGCTTTGGAGTAGTTTTCGTGAACTGCGTCGAGTTGGTCTCCTTGTTCCTGTTGATGGTCGGCGTCGTTTCCGTGGCAGCAGGTGGAGAACTGGTGTAGATCGTTCAGAAGGTTTTGGTGACGGTAGCGGATTCCCGCTGGGCTCGGGGAGCCTGCCAGTTGGCGGAGTGATGGTCGCCGCGTCTATTGTGGAGCGGCTGCTGGTGCTGCTGCTGCTGCTGCGGCCACCTCTCTCCCTCTTCCGGCCCGATTGCCGCGACCCCTCCCCCTGGTAGCTGGGGTGCGGTTGACCGGTGCACGCGAAATGGGCTGGAATTGGAATCCCTGCGGAATTTCTGCAATCTCGTCGCCTGAGGCCTGGTCGATTTGGATGGCGGCTTTCCAGCCTCGAGAGAGGGCAATATAGAGTAGATTGGCCTTGTTGAACGCGTACTTGTGTTGAGCGTGGTCCAGGCTGTACCAGGCCGACAGGAGCCACGAGGTAGTGGTGGTGGTGTCGTGGTGATCTCTCCCTTCTGGAATCGATGGGAGCAGGGCTTCCAGTGCTGTTGCGATTTGATACACTCGGTAGTCAGCCGGCACTTCCAATCCCTTGGGGTAGTTGTTGGGTCGGAGCGATCGAAATGGCAGGGCGCCTGCTTCGGAGATGTCGCCGCCCTCGTCCTCCGACTCTCGGCAAATCTCCATAACACGCTGTGTGAGTGTCTGCATGTAGAGTGCTAGTTGATTAACTATGGCAGAGAGCTGTTCGAGAGTCTGTGACGTGGCTGTTGCTGTGGAGCTGGTACTGGTTAATCTGGTTGCGGCTGATCCTGTGGCATGGCTGTAGTTCTTTGTATGACCAGTGGAGTGACTGGGCTGTTGCCTATGTGGTGATCCTCGAGAAGGCCTGCCCAGTACTTCTGGCCCGTTCTTTGCTGATATGAGCACGCTTGACCACGCGATAGGATAATGTTGTCTGTCGAGACTGCCGACCAGTGGACATTATCCGATGATTCAGGCTGGAAATGGTACGTGGGGTTGCCCTGGTTTTGCACCGACGACTCTCGTTAGTTGACTCGGCCTCCCGTCGCAGCTAAGACTGCTCGTATAACAACATGGGTGGTACAGATAGGGTCTAAATACGTGTACCTAGCGAGCGTAGTTGCAAAAAGACCAAAAGAAAAATGATACATAACATCAGTGTAGATGTTCGCTACGGTGAGATACCATGCCAGTCCGAAAATGAGTCTTGTGGGAAACGTTCTTTATTCATTTATTAATATGGCTTGACCGACCTGCAGTGTTAGCGGGCGAGTTCTTCTTAAGGTAAGACTTTAAGAATCCTACCACCGCACTTAATACACAGAAGCAGCTATTCTGGAGACTGAGTGAGCAGGTGTTTACAATAATTACCACACTCGTACTAAGAGTGAGAGAGGTTCCACCAAATTCTTCAGAAGAACGTCCCCATTCCACACCACAGGTCGGCAAATGTAGTTTTATTGCACGCTTGAGAAAATTTACCATCACATTGACATCAGCATTGTGACCGAAGCTTGGGATGACTCGAGGGATTTTTTTCCAAGCCTAGCCTCTTCACTAAAGCTTTTACCTCATTCGGAACATTAGTGTGAATATTTTCCCTGATGCATTGGAAGATACTACCACACTCTTCTAATATTGTTGGCGCCCTGCAGTATGAGTGCACAGGTGTGTTTTAAGATGAGATATTGGGGGAAACGCTCACCATAAGAGCGTGGAAGTTCTACAATATCTTGAAGCATGTTGTACATTAAACTTGCACTTATCACAACATCCTTTACCACATTAGTTACAAGGGTTTGAGCGAAGGTCAGTATGCATTGACAGGTGTTTCCGAAAGAAATATTTGTAGAAAACGCACTATGACAGTCAAGAAAGGAGTGAAAACAGGCGGAACGTTATCCACAAGAGTACGGAGGCTTATAAATTATTTTAGCAGGTGCCAGTTGGGTGTGCTCCTTACACGAAAATTTGACCACATTAGTTACGACAGTTTGGGCGACAGAGGTTTCCGAAAAATATATTGGCGGAAAGAACACTATAACGTTCAACCCGGGAGTGTAACCAATATCCAGAGTGTGTGTGTGTGTGTTGTGTCAGTACATATATCACAGCCTCGCACTGTATTCAGAAGTAAGATATATTATTATTTTCAGTATTCGATTTAGTACCATTTTTATTATCATTATTTCATTTGTAGATTTAATCCTAATATTTGAAACTGGAAGGTATCCTTATGTGATATGAGTAATTTGTTTTCTACAAAGGGATGGGAAACATGCTAATTTCAACTCGGAAATTTGTATGAGTCATGCAGACATCCCAGATTCCGATGAGGTGGCCTTGTTGATGCTGTAGTTGGAAAGTTCCTATGAGTCATGTGAATAGCCCAATGTCTGATGAGCTGGCCTTGTTGACGTTGCCATGAGCTCCGTAAGGGGTTCAGGGCGTGCCCATGACAAGATCTTCTTCTCGTGATTGGGTGTTCACGATCAATCTAGACGTATCACGAAAGAAAAGGGGGAAGCTGAGTTCTAAATAGGCATGTGATCAAACGGCGAGAAGCGTACTGGACATGGTTTAATACTGGACTGGACTTCAAACTTTCGTGGATAAAACTTGACCTCAAACTGCGAAGGAGAGGAGATGTACCTTTTGTTGAACCAGGTCTAATTGTGTTGGTGAAGTTTGGTAATAACCTACAACTGTGGAATGCTTGGGCACTTGGTATTGTACCACTTGTGGCGGCTTGGTATTTTATGTTGGTGAGAGCTATGGAGTGCTGTATTTCAGACATTCCATAATTTATGTTCTGGAACAAATGTTAGTTGTTCGATTGATGTATCCATGAACCGAATATTAGAGTCAGTGACACAGCATCATAAACGTACAGTATCTGCGTGATATAACAAGTGCCAATAATAAGAATGTGCAAGTCGTATTAAAACACAGATACAGTGAAGGGTACTTATCTACATATATATGATTTGTTCAACGGACTGACTGCAAATGGTGGCATAGTCCTCGCTTTTGTTTTCCCACTGTATTTGTTGTTTATTGTGTCTTCAAGCGATATTTTCCGACCTTATTTCATGCATATTTTCGTGTGCTGATGAGATGCCCATTCACGGATATTGATCAGATTATATTTAATGATTTTAGAATTAGTGGAGTTATTGACGAACCTAGGTGCAGTTTTCAGAAGGTTAGGTAAGGCCTGAAGGACATGTTCTAGTAAGCAGCTTTATGTACACGCCTGGGGAAGAAAGTATTATCATGCTCTACAAAAATTCTGGTGAACTCCTACGCCCATACCATGGACATTTCGAAGAATTATTTTATAATTTATTTTGTTTAATGATGTTGGAGTGTTATTCAGATTGATTTCATCTGACGCCCAAGCGTGAGGCGATTATGTATTTTTTTCATATTTGATTTGATTTTAACCATATTGCAAGTGTTATCATTAACATTATATTAATAATGGCTCCCAGTGTGTGGAAATTAAGTATTTAATTTTACTCATTTTTGATTACATAATCACGACAATGGTTTTAAAGATTATGATTGTTATGGGCATTTGTTAGAGTGTGTGTGTAAGATATGATATATACATTTTGCACTCTTCATGAAACTTCATACCATATCCATTAGGCACTATTCATTAATCGCAAAAATATATTGTCGAATATTATATTTGGTTGATATATTACCATATAGAACACAATGATTTACACGTGCCCACCAGCACTGTTGACCAAAACTGTCATACACAACGTTTTCAACAACGTGGACAAGCTATAATATATCTTCTCTTTTCGAAGACTAGACTCGGTAAAAGTAATAATCGCATTGATCACACAAATTTAGACGCTCCACAGTATACGTAGGCATGTGCTGTCGAGGAACATTTTTCACGGAAGACTTCTTCCAGCGTCATCGCATAAATGTTGACGTTCACTAGTATGCGTTAACAGGCGTTGCCGGGTATTCGAATTCTCAGAAAACTCAATACAACGTTAAAGACAGGGGTTCGGACGCATGGCAGTGTGCGTAAGGTCGTTTCCAAATATTCGCTATTTGAGAAAACTTATAACCGCATTGATCACAGGAATATGGACAGAAGTTCATCTCTAAGTGTAAGCAGGAAACGCCGAAGATTCCATTTGAAAGAAATCTTACTACCATATCGATTACAAAAATGCGGACGCCCTCACTTATGTGTAAGCAGATGTCGATCCAGATGGGACTTCTGAGAAAACTTAGACCCACATTGATTGCAGGAATGCAGACGCTCCCCAGTATGCGTGAGAAGGTGTCGCCGAAGATTCGGTTTCTGAGAAAACTTACTTCCGCATTGATCACAAGAATGCGGACGCTCACCAGTGTGTGTGAGTATGTGTTCCCGAAGATGGGATTTCAGTGAAAACCGTTTACCACAACAATCACATGAATAAAGGCCCTCTTGAGTATGTGCAAGGACGTGTTTCCGAAGATCTGACTTATCAGAAAACTCACAAGAACATCTTCGACAAGCGTGTGGACGCTCTTTAGTATGTCTGACCAGGTGTTTCGTAAGACTTGACTTATGAGAAAACTTGGAAGAACATAATTCACAGGAATATGGGCGCTCTCCAGTATGTCGATGCATATGATCCTTAAGTCGAAACTTCTGAGAAAACTTTCTACCACATTGATTACAGGAATGGGGACGCTCGCCAGTATGTGAAAGGAGATGTCTCTGAAGACAGGACTTCGCAGGGAACTTTTTACCACATTCATTACAAGAAATACGACGCTCACCAGTATGAATAAGGCGATGTCTCTGAAGATCGCAATTCTGAATAAACGTAGACCCACATTGTTTACATACATGTTGACGCTCTCCAGTATGTCTGAGGAGGTGACGTCGGAGATTTGCCTTCTGAGAAAACTTTCTACCGCATTGGTCACATAAGTGCGGGCGCTCTCCTGTATGTGTAAGAAGATGTTCCCGAAGACGGGCCTTACGATAAAAAGTTCTACCACAATGAACACAGGAATATTGACGCTCCTTAGTATGTGCAGGCAGGTGTTTCCGAAGATCTGACTTCTGAGAAAACTTACAACTACATATCACACAGGAAAATGGGCGCTCTTGGGTATGTGTGAGGAGGTGATTCCTAAGATCTGCCTCCTGAGAAAACTTGGAACAACATAGTTTACAACAATATTGACGCGTTCCAGTATGTCTAAGCAGATGATCCCGAAGATGGTACTTCTGAGAAAACGTTCTACCACATTGATGACATGAGTTGCGACGCTCTCCCGTATGTGCAAGCAGGTGTCGCCGAAAGTTGGATTTCTGAGAAAACTTAGCACCACATTCCTTACAACAGACTGCCCATTGTGTAATAGGGTGGATTGGCCTCCGATCAGTTTCAGAGAACACGTGTGGGTTACATTCAGTATGAGTGGACAAAATGCACATTTCCCCACTTTCTTCTTTCAATATGTTGCAGTTACTGTTATATGTACCCACTGGACCTCTGTTCAACAATGCAACGTTCCCAAACCTACAAAACAAAAAGTTATTATATCTTACGAGTAAGATAAAAAATCAAATACAATATCCAAAAGCAACTGCAATATATGTAAGAAAATTATTATCTCATTACACAGCACTCCGAGCTTCAATAATTTCTGATAACGGCTCTAACAGATAACCCCATATAATTTCCAATTTCCAAATAGAATATATGATAAGTTTGCAATAAATTCACGAAAGTATAATATGGAAGCAAAGATTTTGAGAACGCTTCTCTTAGTGATTTCCTTATGTGCATTCTTCAATGTTTATTTGCAACTTAAACTCGTCACACTTAGTATGCAAAATAATACCCAATGTCTTAATAGCTTCATTCTTAGTGAGTTTATAGAATAGAATAGAATAGATTTATTTATCATCAACAGGTTATTTCCCAATTAAAGATGATTCATTAAAGATAATATACAGCAAATACACCTTAAGTAAATAACACTAATTTCCTAAATAAAAACCAAATTCAAACTAAATCTAAAGACCATTTTATATGCATATTTACAAAACCTTAAGTAAATTAAATAAAAAATAAAACTCAATCTCCTTATTAATTGACAGTATTAAACTACATCAAGTAACATTTACATATCTTACATAAAGGGCCTTACATTCGTTCACATGTTGACAAGGTTTCTCTATCATCTACGGGGACATTGGCAACGGCTTCTGGACAATTAAACGTTCAATTTCTGAGATACACGTGTGTACTATAAAGACATGAAAAATTTCTGACGTAAGTTCCTCAGCTACTTCAACTGAGCTAGTATCTGTCAACAACACGTCATCGACGTAAAAACAAGACGACGCAATAGGGAGAGATTCTGTGTCTTTGTCAGAAAGCTGAACTAGAAATCTTGGAGAAAGAAATGGGGCAGAACTTGTAACAGTATAAGGTGGTAGTCCTTGCTAATTTCATCCGAGGATTCACGCCACGCAATATTCTGAAGACTCCTGTGGTTCTGATGTATTAATACAAATTTGTACATCTTAGCAATATCAGCTGAAAGAGTAACAAGGTAAGTTCTGAACTTTAAAAACAATAGACAGGAAGTCAGGCTGAATTTCAGGTTCAACCATTTGCAAAGTTTTCAAAGCTATCCAATTTCATGATTCAAAATATCTGTCAAACTCATCTCTTGGCTTGGTTGTCAGGCTAGCATATTTGAGCACACAAAGATGCGGCATGTAAAAGCTTAATGAGTTAGAAGTCTCAAGAATTGTAATGTCCTTGTGTCCCACTTCACTGTATTCACGCATGAATATTACATACAGCTGTTTCAACTCCGGAAATATAGCAAGCTTATTTTCATTGTGTTCGAGCGTTTTAACAGCATTATGTTTAGACTGAGCTACAGGTGAATCTTCAGGATGAATAGGAAATACGCCAACAAACCCACCAGAATCACCAATTTGATAATTATTCAAGAAAATGTTCTTCATGTGCCCTTTCTTCAGGAGTAAGAAATGGTTGATGGAGTTCTTTTCAAGCCTCCAAAACCTTTGCAATTTTGTGTAAAGAGAATCAAGGTTTACAAGCCTGCTACAGCGAATCTTGGCGTTATTCCTAACACAAACTCAGGGATGGTGCCTCCAAATCCCTAACCAAATTTGGTCATCTCACAAGGTGGGATAACCTTTCTTATGCACGGTATTAGAAAACAAAATTTCATAGTAGAATTCAGACCTTAGCAAGATATAAATAGCAGAATGAATGATGATGACAAATTAGCACGTATTCAAAACAATCAGTGGATCCGATTGACAATGCTTGAGTGACATCATTATGCAGGATAAGATTAGAAAGAATTTTAGGATTAAATTATAACTTAGCATGGAGTCCCAACGCTCGATGCTGCATCAGCATCCGGAGTTGGCGTGCTTTCCTCCTCCCCAGAGCAAGTTTGCTACATGGTCTTAGGTCCTATAGCCAAGAACGTCCACTCGAGGGATAGTAAGTACGAATCCGCAGATCAGAAGATAGTTTTAAAGTGGTTTCACATTTTCATACCAAGCTGGTTAACATAAGGTCACTGTAGTGTGAAACTCCTACTCAAATACTTAGTAGCGCTTGACCTCCTCCTTATGGACAGAGTAGTGCGTGACCTCTTCCTACTCAGTACTCATTTCTGTTACAAAGTTGAGTAAACCTCAGATATCTCTCGGACCTCTTAACAGACCATCAAACTTACACCTATATCGAATAGACCTAAATGAATTGCTGTTAAAATTATGCTCCTTCTATTCAGATTAAAATAAATGCCTTCTTCACCACCACCATTATGAAACAAACTCTGAATCTATGAGTTCTTAGATAGAGATTTGAACCCAAGGACGGCAAATTCCATAGCAGATAAATGTGTTGGCACTCGTATACACTTAGCAAACTGGTGTTCACATAATATTTAGACAGAGAATTGGTTCATCACGAGATTCGACTATTGAGTTGTATCACTATTATAATGAAAAATTATTATAATTAAACTTATGTTTTAATAGTTCACCAATGTAATCCTATATTATGAAATGTGCATAGACTATATAGTATTGAAAAGGTGGACCATTAAAACGTAAGTTTAATGATTAGTGTGATCACAATTCAATACTGATCAAAACCATGAAGTTAATATCCTATGATACTGAGTAGTATGGGAAGATAAATATGAGCTGCGACATAACAACTACAACAAAAACCAACAGAGAAATATACCACCTGCGGGAAAAGATTCATCCATCGTGCCGGGAAATTCTACACCACCATGAGGACAACCAATTGCGACAGAGGAGAATGCAGGGAAGCAGGGTAGGAGCCTGAAAGACAGTGATCCTCCAAGCCCAAATCCTTACACATAGCTTACTATTCCTCCAGAAGAATAAATCCCACTTACATTCACTGGAAGAATACACACACACCAATCTGTTTTTTTCTAGTTGCCTTACGTCGCCCCGACACAGATAGATCTCATGGCGACGATGGGACAGGAAAGGGCTAGGAGTGGGAAGGAAGCGGCCGTGGCCTTAATTAAGGTACAGCCCCATCATTTGCCTGGCGTGAAAATGGGAAACCACGGAAAACCATCTTCAGGGCTGCCGACAGTGGGGTTCGAACCTACTGTCTCCCGAATACTGGATACTGGCCGCACTTAAACGACTGCAGCTATCGAGCTCGGTTACACCACTCTCAATCACCTCTCAATATCAGAGTGATATTCTAGCAGAGTTCCATTCACAAGCTGCGAGACGCTCGTTGGTATTTACGCCATGAATTATCAGGAGTTAAGCAGAGGCAGAAAGAACCCCACACTGCTCACACAAAGTACAAAAAAGCAGTGGCACAGCAACAAACACCGGTCTTCCTGCCACATTCTACATAGTGAAGATGAGAAATCTGAACCCGGATATCAACCACTCGCTCTGAATCTAGAATACAATCACCAAGCTTCTGCCCAATGCAACACGAGATTACTTTCTAGAAATTCAGTAGGGCAAAGATTGCCACACCATCAAAACTTCTGGAAATTTTTACACAGTCGCAGTCAACAAATTAGGACAGGCGCATTTTGGACACATCCTGCAACACAGAACGTGGCTCAACAATGCGGTGCAAATAACCGCCTTTGTGTCCAGTCTCAACCTGGTCAGTGGTGGACCACGGGGTTGATAGCAGCTACATGGAGGATGTTATCGCAGGCCATCTTCAGAAACAGGAAACATCAAATATTCCGGGCCATTCGGAGCCGGATTTCTAACGGACACACCCCGCTTATGCGTATCCTGTCCTGAAATATGGCAACAATGAACCAGCTTCTGAGGGATAGTTTGATGATCTACGTGAATTTACATCATGTGGAGGCCTCTTGGTCATCTCGATCACAGCGCGGACACTGCGACCACTGCCAATTCTACGATCATCCTACTATTGCTTTCTTCAAAATGTATGTGGGATTTGTAGTGGTCAAAACACCTGAAGTGCTTGCACGAAAAAGGGATCATTCAATTGCAACACTTGCAGTGAAGGTCATCCACGTTTCTCAGTTAAGTGCAAGGGTAAACGTCAACTTTCTCCCACTCAGCCAGAAACCCCACCCTCCCCTGCCAGTATTCCCCTCCTTCCTCTGAGAACATTCTGCAAATCATCACTATGGAGCTCCAGAGTATTCTCCATTTCCAACGTCCTGATGTTCTGTATCAGATCTAGCTATTGGCGTGATGATCATCCAGACTCATTTTGGCGGAACGTTTTCTGGGGCATGAACGCATTGTTCATTATTTCTCCTTGATCCTAGTCCACTGTTGTAGTAAATGAAAGTTTATTACGATAATGTGTGTTCTTGAAGGGTCAAGTGATCGCTGCCCCAACACATGTCGCGGAGGGGTAGCAATTATTATTCAAAAATCCATCCCTTCAGAACAACAATATCATTCTTTAAATGAATACCTATCAGAAAACTTAAAAATAGAAATCACAATTGGAAATCCAGTAAAAGCTTTAGCAACAATGTATATACCTCTTGGCTATTTCCCACCCCAGAAATTTGTAGAATATACCGATCGCTAATACAGTACTTCAATCACGATCACAGATTTTAATATTACATCATATACACAACAACAAGCTATGTACGATCAACTATTACATGATATCCAGGGTGTTGACTTAACCTTCCCTTCCCCCCAACCCGCCCTACATCAAATACGAGCCCTGAATATCCGATCCTCAGCCCTAATCTAGCAACGAACTCTGACATCACCATGCCACCTTCAATGGGACATGACCATGTCCCTGCCCTACTAAAAATAACAAATGTACTAACAAACCAATAGCAACATAACCAACGTCTCCCAACAGTCATACGGTATATGCGAACCTACTGGGTAGCATACAAACAATATCAGTCACAATATGCAATAATGACCCACCTACTTCACAGCAGAAATTACAAGAAAAGAAATTAGAAACCCCACTAGCTATTGTCCACCGACTCCATATTCCTCACCACACTTCCCATCCTTCCAAACCTCCCTTCCCAACCTAAGCACTCCAGATATTAAAATATTCCCATGAACATCACAAAGCATACCTTCAAACCTTTGACCCAAATATTCAGAAATACTCTTAGAGATCCTTGATCATTCATCAAGACTATTAAAAGAAAAGCGTGGGCAAATGCACTGAATTATCCAACACGACTGACGCTCGCAAATACCGGAACAAGTTAAAACAACTGACAAACATAAAGCAGTCCTACCACTATAACATATTGCACCCACTCGCGTCCAAGCAGGACACAATTAACTCCCGACAGACAGATGTAATCCCAGGGTATGTCATTGAATAAGAAAAATATTTAATTTTTCTGTACGTTTCGCTTTACGTGGGCTCCGAGAGAAAATGATTCGACAATACGCGATAATCTCCGAATGAACGTCTCCATCCTATCGCATAAGCCTAAAATTCACCACCGACCGCAATATCCTATACGCAATCCACAAGAAATTCACCTTACAAACTAAGTCTATGAAGTAAATATTACTATAAATTATTACTCACAGAATTATAAAATAATGAAGAATCATATTTACTAAACTAAGGAAACTCCAAAAGAAATGAGAACTATATTCATTATGAAATTCCATAATTCCTATTTGGAATAAATAATTCATAAAATCCAATATTTAAGTCAGCACTGGCTTATTACCAAAATAACATGACATGAATTCAATATTTCTGAAATGGAATTAAATTGTCCATAATTATTCCTGAGAAAATAAGGTTTTACGACCCTAGAGACTCTTATATTCGGCTCCTAATCTACGATCGTCTCATCTAGAATCTTTGCATAAATTATAAAATAATACTCAATATATAAAATAATCTATCTTCCTGTTCTATCCACATAATTCTTAATTTATTACATTTTGGCTCGATATGCATTCATTCGTCAAGTTTTACTCAAATTCCTACTGTGCAAGTCATTTAACAAGTATCTGGAGTATAACATCTCGGTACTAAGTTTATACGTCAGCTCCATTATATATAACATCTCACCTATTTCACACTTCACATGTTTTGAAAATACGTCACACAACTCATATGTGTCTACATTAACAGCCGTTTTTACTACCACATTACCTCCTAAATCTCAACTACATATGAATATTCACAATCCATATCTCATATCCAGTCACTCCCGCGGTGTATTTCCTTCTTAATACTCGCATCGTCTAATTGAATCAATATCATTCATATTTAACGTTTATCTACCTCATGTATATCTCGTAATTACCGCGTCGCACATTATAATACACTGAATGACATCGCAAATGCAACACCGAGAAGGAGTGGTCAGAACTTTATGCCAATTGCAGGGTAGACTGACGTCACTGAGGTATGCTCATGATGTGAAATGCGCCGCTGTGCTGCGCACGTAGCGAACGATAAATGGGACACGGCGTTGGCGAATGGCCCACTTCGTACCGTGATTTCTCAGCCGACAGTCATTGTAGAACGTGTTGTCGTGTGCCACAGGACACGTGTATAGCTAAGAATGCCAGGCCGCCGTCAACGGAGGCATTTCCAGCAGACAGACGACTTTGCGAGGGGTATGGTGATCGGGCTGAGAAGGGCAGGTTGGTCGCTTCGTCAAATCGCAGCCGATATCCACAGGGATGTGTCCATGGTGCAGCGCCTGTGGCGAAGATGGTTGGCGCAGGGACATGTGGCACGTGCGAGGGGTCCAGGCGCAGCCCGAGTGACGTCAGCACGCGAGGATCGGCGCATCCGCCGCCAAGCGGTGGCAGCCCCGCACGCCACGTCAACCGCTATTCTTCAGCATGTGCAAGACACCCTGGGTGTTCCAATATCGACCAGAACAATTTCCCGTCGATTGGTTGAAGGAGGCCTGCACTCCCGGCGTCCGCTCAGAAGACTACCATTGACTCCACAGCATAGACGTGCACGCCTGGCATGGTGCCGGGCTAGAGCGACTTGGATGAGGGAATGGCGGAACGTCGTGTTCTCCGATGAGTCACGCTTCTGTTCTGTCAGTGATAGTCACCGCAGACGAGTGTGGCGTCGGCGTGGAGAAAGGTCAAATCCGGCAGTAACTGTGGAGCGCCCTACCGCTAGACAATGCGGCATCATGGTTTGGGGCGCTATTGCGTAAGATTCCACGTCACCTCTAGTGCGTATTCAAGGCACGTTAAATGCCCACCGCTACGTGCAGCATGTGCTGCGGCCGGTGGCACTCCCGTACCTTCAGGGGCTGCCCAATGCTCTGTTTCAGCAAGATAATGCCCGCCCACACACTGCTCGCATCTCCCAACAGGCTCTACGAGGTGTACAGATGCTTCCGTGGCCAGCGTACTCTCCGGATCTCTCACCAATCGAACACGTGTGGGATCTCATTGGACGCCGTTTGCAAACTCTGCCCCAGCCTCGTACGGACGACCAACTGTGGCAAATGGTTGACAGAGAATGGAGAACCATCTCTCAGGACACCATCCGCACTCTTATTGACTCTGTACCTCGACGTGTTTCTACGTGCATCGCCGCTCGCGGTGGTCCTACATCCTACTGAGTCGATGCCGTGCGCATTGTGTAACCTGCATATCGGTTTGAAATAAACATCAATTATTCATCCGTGCCGTCTTTGTTTTTTCCCCAACTTTCATCCCTTTTGAACCACTCCTCCTTGGTGTTGCATTGTCACTGTCAGTCAGTGTACTTGAAATCAATTCATATAACTCCTTATTACCTTATATAACCTTCAATTAATTCAATCTCAACTCTTCCACAATATCTATTCTCATCTCTCATAACCCTCTTCATATCACTCGCAACTACTGAGATATAACACTCATTAATACGTAAATACTTCTTTCGTTACTCAATTCCTTTCCAAAATTTACGACGCACAACCTTAAATACCTTATTTGTGCACCTAATAATGTTGCTTTACAAGGAATACTATTTTTTTCTTTTCTCAGACGCGGTCCATCTGTGAAGTAATCTTTAAATGAATAACTTCGCGAGATTTATCGATATTCTTCACCATATGACAATCTTTGCAATCAGCTGTTACATTATTTTCTTTCCTAATCGTATTCTCAACTACTTCATTGAAACACTTGTTCAAACATAGTAATCCAACGCGATATATATATATATATATATATATATTTCATTTTTTAAAATATTCAATTCTACTGCATATGCCAAAATTAAACTAAGAATTATGTTATTAATTGTAAACACTTAGCACGTCTTTCGTCACATCCGTCGTTAGTTGCTCTCCTTCTGTCCGTCAAAGTGGCTGGTTCTTCGGCCTCGGTCTGATGTTGGGCTGGACTCCTCCTCTCATCTCGGGTAGGTTCATCTGTTCGGATGATATCTCCCTCTAGGTCGGTCCATCTGGATGCTTAGCAGATCATCTTCTTTGAATAACTGCCAATAAAATCAAACAAGATGTAAATATTCATTTTAAATTCTTTTGAGAATAATATATCTCTTAAATTATTCTTTAGCTTCCTTCTGCGTTGTAATCGGCCAAGATATTTTATCTTGTTATGTGAAAATATTCAAATTTAGATTATTTATTTTTCACAAATATTTCTTCTTCCTCGACTTTTCCTCTAATGGAATATTTTTTCTTATCTCCGTTCTCTTCTTGCTGCTTCCAAATTACGTTTCCCGCAGTATCGCTGGACTTGCGCCTCGTGTTGATCAACATGCGTATTTGAATACATTTTCGTTTATCTCGCCGTATTTATAATCTCCACAGCGTTTTTACGGGTTGTTTTATCGTTTTCTTCTGGATTAGACTAGTTTTTCCTGAGAATTTCTGCCTAAATCTTGACAATCTTCGTATTTTTATGGAGCAACCGCAATTCACTTCTTGTCTTCTCGAGTTCAATTTTTCAAGTAAGTTTTTATAATAATCTATTCTATTTTACTTGTTTTTTTAAACAATCTGCTTGACCTTGCACTGTTCTGCACCGCCTTTAGAATGCTGTCATTCCAAGTTACACATGGCCTCCTATTATATCCCAAAATTAAGACTTCGTTGTGTATTCTCTTTAGCTTGAGTGGTCTATACCTTTCTTAGTCGCCATTTTGGAACACGTCCGAAAATGCAACGGGCGCAATACTAATATATAACAAGTATGCACTCAGTGATAATAAAACTGACTGACATTTTTCAGATCATTATAAAGTAATTTTCTCACCATCTTCCAATCCCAGTACCTACCATACTGACCACGATAGAATATCGGAATATTCGGCTATCACACAAAATCCTCTTTGCCCTACCTTTGAATACCCTCCAGCTCTTGACTCTCAACATCCCCCAAATGCCCCTATTACAGTCTAAGATATCAAAGACGACGTCAGGACTAAAAAGTACACTGCCACTGGACTAGATCAAATTACTTACCGACACATAAAAGAAGCACCACACCCCTTCCTCCAACTCCAAAATAAAGTATACACTATAATTCTCCATACTGGATTCTAGCCCTCTCCTCCCCCAAATCGGGTACATACCCAAATTTTGTTATTTTGGAAACCCCAAAATCTACCATCCCAATAACATTCATAGTGTCCCATACGTCTTCTAACAGAGTGTTCTAAAACGTCAGAAACCATCTTAGCCCACTGTATATACACCTGTCTCGAATCCCTTCATCTTATACCTCAGTAACACGTCAGTTTCTGTCCTTAGCACTCTATACATGACCACGTCTTTCATATATCTGTATCCATCACAAAACATTTACCTACAAAAATATGCGCAGCACTTACCATTCTAGATGTTCAGAAAGCCATTTCGAGCCAAAATCAGTATCCATAACACATTATCCTACACCTTAAACTTAATGTAAGTAAAAATGTTTATAATTTTTCCTAATCGTAAATGTAGATGCCGTCCGACTAACAGACTCTTTCTAACCTTAAATAATCAATTCTGTGCTGTAACGACCACACTTACCTAACTAGGCATAACGTTTGAAAATCATCTTCAATGGAATGTACATTTGGACCCACAGGTTTCACCTCCTCCCCTGGCTGATAGGTCAAACCCTTGGTATTAAAAGCCATACAAATCACACCTCCTACCAAGCACCACTCCCCACTTCGGAATCAGACCCTATATTAATTTAAACTCAAAATGGAATTATGGACAAATACAGATCGCATATCTCTGGGCGAGGTTCTTCTTGTTATTCTTCTTTCCCTCAGAAATTACAACAACTTGGCTTAATCACATGGAGGTGAATTGGTTAATAATTTATGTCATCGATTGTATACTTATATTTAAAATATATATAAATGTATGCAAGTAAAAATATAAAATACTAGCTGTTACCCACGGCTTCGCTCGCGAGGATTTGGTAAGTTGATAAAAATTAATTGTTCCCCGGTACTGAACTAAGACATTATCTGAAATTGCCTAAAGTACAAAAACTCACCGAAAAATTGCATTTCATTTACACCAGAACCTCTTTGTAAACCACGTTTTTGGCATTGCCTTTTGGGGCTAAGAAGACCAGGCTACCGGCAGAGCTCAATCTGGAACGTACGACATGGAACTCTACATGTGAGAAACAGATCTCTTTTAATTCGAAACAAAAGGTCTCTTTCTTTCTAAATGAGATTCCAAATACCAATTTTTATGTCTGGAACATATTAGTATTTGAGATATAAGTACCCTCATAAAAAGAATTCAATTTCATCTTCACTTATTTTCGATCTCCAGCTTAAGTTGATTTTCCGAAAAAAAAAGTACGTGTTTCTTTGTTTATAAAGGGGATTTTCAGGGCTGCCGATAGTGGGATTCGAACCTACTATCTCCCGGATGCAAGCTCACAGCCGCGCGCCTCTACGCGCACGGCCAACTCGCCCGGTTTCACGAAATTTATTCCTAACTAGGCTAACAGAGCGGCGCTCTTGAACTTACTTCGCAGGAACCCGTCAAATTTGAGTGGGGACCGTCTCAACAAGCCGCTTTCGAAGATCTGAAATTTGCTCTTTGTAATGCCCCGGTCCTTGCTATGTCTGATTTCTCGAAGAAATTCATCGTTCAAACCGACGCCTCGTCATAGGCGGTGGTTGCTGTGCTTCTTCAAGAAACTGAACTCGGGAGGAGACCCATCGCCTATGCGCCCAGGATATTATCGGCTCAAGAGGGCAAATATTCCATTTATGAACTTGAGGGTTTGGCAGTTTTATTTGCATTAGAGAAGTTCCGGCTCTATCTGGAACACGTCAAGTTCGACCTAGAAACAGATAATCAAGTCCTAAGTTGGGTCTTGGCTAGGCCGCGTCGTACAGGTCGTATAGCCCGTTGGGCCATCAGGATTTCTGCCTTCCAGTTTGATGTTAGGCACATCAGAGGATCCGAAAATGATATTGTGGATGGACTTAGCCGCATGTTTTCTCATGATGTGGAGACCACCGAGCAGGAACATAGTTCGTCTCTTCCCACGCCCATACCTTCGGGTACTAATTCCATTCTAACTGATGCCCCCATGTTGTTTAGGGATATTGAAAGATATCAACGTGAAGATCTCGTGCTGGCCCCTATTATGGAAACCCTATCCTCTGGGGAACATGTAGTCCCTTATGAGTTGAGGAACGGGCTTTTGTGTTGCCGTTGAGGCATGATCAAAAGATGAAAGTTGTGGTTCCCGCTGTTCCGGTGCCTATGATCTTCAAGTACTATCAAGAGACCCCAATAGGGATCATTTAGGCATCTTCAAAACTCGGGAAAAGATCCAAGAGATGTTTATTTGGAAGGGTATGGACGGTGAATTTCGAGAATTGGTAATGCTAAAGCATTTACCTCCAACCTCTTCCGTACATTATGTTTTGATCTGTCTATATCACATGTAAATACATCGGCGTATTATCCTCAAACATCTCTGGCTGAGCGGGTCAATCGTAATGTTCGATTTGCTCTCATTGCATTTCATCATGAAGATCATTTCAGCTGGGATACGTCCCAGCATTGGTTGGCCTTTCCTTTAAATTCGGCAGTTCATGAGTCCCATAAGTTCACTCCAGCTTCTCTGTTTAAATTTGTGCCGAACACGCCGCTCTATTAAACGTTGGACACTTAATAATATTTTACCAGAGACAACAGATCCCGATAGTATTAGGAATCTATGGAAGAAAGCTAAGCACAACCTGAAGGTTTCTCATGAAAATGTTAGGGAAAGATATGATCGTGGACGAAGGCCCACCAATTTAAAAGTCGGAGATCATGTCATGGTTAGAAACATTGTTCCCGCGGGCAAGATGGCCCCCCAGATTTCACGAGCCGCGCATTATACTGGATTTTATGACTCCCGTTACATTATTAGTAACCAATCCAGCCACAGGGAGGATCTTTAGAGTCCACCTCTCTCAAGTGAAACCTGTATAAAAACTGTACCTTTTTTGCCGCTAAATTTAGCATGAGTTTGAAGGTTGCATTTTTTCTAATTATTATTCGAGGCCTTCCGCCCCGATTGTTATTAAATTTTGTATATGACCTGTTATGTAGGATCTTCCCCTCTGGTTTTCCTGCTGTCAATTCCTTAGTGGCCATTTCCAAGCCGCCGTCTCATGCATCTCCGCACTATTGGCATACAAGTACCTTCCACGCCGCCCGCCCCTCTGCATTACCAATAATGATCGTACTCTCAAGTCTGCAACAACACTTCTATGTCGCCTTGATCTTACTATTTCAGTGCCCCCTCAGCCGTTCGCTGCCGTCCTGCAACTGACGTGGGGTATGGGCCCACTCCACTCCCGTGAAGGCTCCTTGTGAACGGCGCGCTGGAGTCAATCTCCCGGCAAAGGCTGAAGTGCGGTGCCCCTACCGCCAACTCATATGGCGACTGTACATACAATTCTTATCTGCGGTGACCGCTCTCATAGTACCGGGAGAGGCGTATCTCAGAGTACACGGGGGTCCGGGGCGACCTCTCCTGGATAGCGGCACCGGCGACAGGACTTGCCGCCAAATTTATTAATATATATTTCATAGTCTACAACAAGGACACTCTAAAGCTGGAGTTCAACTACTTTCTACCAATGAACAAAAACAAAAAAACAAATTTTCTCTAAAAAAGTTTTCTCAAAATTCTTCTGTGTCACCCCAAAGAAGGATGTTTGGTGGGGAGGCCTGTACCGGGAGGTACACCTCAGCGCCGCGCATTCAAAGCTAGCGCCTAAATGAACTCCTCTCTTGGTGAAACAGTGAAACTTATTCTACAGCAACTTGGAATTTTAATCAGAAGATGCCACCACCTAAATATTGATTAATTTTGTTATTTTGCAGTTTCCTAACCTGAGTGAATTTCTACTTGTGTTGTTTGACATTCATCAAGAAGTTTGGACATTCTTCCACAGATGACACCACTAAAAACTACGAACATGCACCCTGGTGCGAAGTGAAAAAACCTATAATTTAAAGAAGTTTTGTATTCCTAGATTTTTAACCAAGTGATGTTCATTTATATTTGGGTTGGCAATATTTACTTTTTCTTTCCGCCAGTTTTGAATGCAACCAACCACTAATTTCTGTAATTAATTTTCCACCTATCACAGGCTTTTTCTCCGATTCTGAGTGTTACTTTTGAAACCTACCAATAAAATTCAGAGGGTGTGGCTTGATTAATCGCGAATGATCACGAATCTTCTCGGAGAGTTTATAAACTGCGGCTTTACTCGTTTCTTGGCCAACTGATCGACATCTTACTGAGTGTGCGTGTCAAAAGGGAGGCGGGCGGCCTCTTTCGTCAGCTGCTAGAACTTCTACAAGGTAATGGCCACATAACTTATTTCTTTCTTGCTACCTCCGCAGTTTAACCCGAGGGAAAGGTCCGAATCATTAGCTATGAAACCTAGCTTTTCTAAAATGTAACTTCTTCCGTATAATGTAAAAACTTCATAAAATCTTTAACTGTAAATCGTGGATAGAGAGTGAATTACCCTCTCGAGCTCCCCTTCATCTTGGTTTGAGGTGACTACGTTTTCGAACTGTTTTCCGACTGTAAGTGCTTAATGTAATTTCTATACGAGTCACCTCAGTAGTTTGGGAATAGCCCCTGTTTTTTCAGCCTAGAGCCCCTTAGGTTTTTTGGTGTTCATATCTAGGAGTGCAAGTACGCCTCCATTCATTTTGTGTTTCGGGCCAGTCACTTAACATGTTCTTTTCCGCAAAGGCCCTATAGGTTGGGTACGAGATACCTCTGTTTTAAATTGTAAGTTGTGCCTTGAAAGGCCAGAGGCACGGTTGCGGCAGATACCACCAAACTCAAAGAGTCATAAGAATTACCTATCAGCATCCCAACCTTGGGAGAGAAAGAAATTGATGAGGCTCTCTCCATTATCACAGACACCACCGAGCTAGCATCTGTAGTTAGTTTTTTTGAAGTGAGTGATCCTTCGGCTAACCAACTTAAAAGAGTACAGGCTAGATTGTTCCATTTTTTAATACGGTTAGGGACCTATTGTCTCTCAAACTAAAAGAAGACCATGCCAAGGAGGCTAGTACCCTTGTTGAAAAACTTTCTGAAATGTCAAATAAAGTTCTTCAATTCTTGACTGGGACAGCTACTCCCAAAACTGACCAAGCCCCTGTGATGAACACGGTGAGTGGGGAAGATTCTTCCAGGAATGTAGAAGGTACAAAATCTGTAGCTTCGCAACAAACATCCGCCCCACTGGAAACCGAGTCTGATCGTCGCACATCAATTCCACATTTCTTTTTAAATAATACAGTGTCTGAGACTTCCCAACCTTCTAGGCCGTTAGCTACTATGTCACCTTGGTCAATGGTTTGCCTCATCCTTTGGCTATGTTGCTTACGGGAATTTCTTAGTTTTCTATAAATACTACTAACGAGGTCACTTCATTTGTAAGGTTTTTCGTTGAATTTCAAAATCACGCACTAGCGTTTTTCCTCTGGCACTCTCAAAATTTTCAAATTATTTACCCTTACTCCATAGGTGTCCTCTCGGACAAAATTGTTAAGGCATTAGCTGAACAATCTTCTATAGAACACTTTCACGCCCATCTGCTGGCTAACATAATTCCGGCTCGAACAATGTCATCATTAATTCAAAAGTACTATTACAGAGTAGAGCGACTGGATGAAAATCTCGCAGAATTCATCCAGGACATTAAGTTTTACACCAGGGTATTCGCTCTTCATTTCCCTGAAGATCAAATTGTGCAGACGATTGTTGAAGGCAATTCCCCGCCCTATAGGTCGTACCTGTGTTTCGCGTCGCGTCCTCAAACCTTTGCTGAATTAGAGGCTTTGGCGGTCTCAGCCGAAGGAGTTAGGTATGCCGACACCTTAAGAGTCGCTAAGGAGCCCCCTCCATCTTCTAATAGTTTTCGGCCTTCACCTCGCCGAACCTTCACCACCCGCAAATGCTATGCTCGTGGGTCCACGGATCATCTGCGTTACAAATGCCCAGTAATAAAATCGAGTGGGACAAAGAATGGAGCAGGGTCATCGCAAGGATGTTTCAAATGCGGCCTTTTTATTCATAACGATAAAAATTGCCCTAATGCCAATAGCACCCCCTCCTGCTCAACTTCTGGTGCAACCTCCACCATCTCAAATAATAGGAAATGACTAGTGTGTCAGGCTGAGTCGGCGTGTTCTTCTTTTCAAGGCTCAGCCCCGGTTAAGCCCTCCGAAAGCTCATGTACGGATAAAAGTTCTTCTAATTTGTCTTTTGAAGGGAATAAGGAATGCCTTAGGATTGCGGCGGAGACCCCCGCACGCGTACGTTTTCTCAAACTTGAACAGTGAACCGGTTACTGCTCTACTAGACTCAGGGAGTGTTTGTTCCATTATTTCGGCTGAATGGTATTCTAAATTAAAGAATATCTGTAAGTTTTCTGACTATTTTTCTTCTTCTGTTCAATGTATTTCGGCTAACTCATCTCCCATAAAAATTCTATGGTTTATCTTTACCAAAATTCTCATTTCTATGTTCACATGGAAAGTTAAATTATTTGTGGCTAAGCACTTGTCTTGCCCCATAATGTTAGGAGCAGACTTCATGTCTCATACCGTTCTAGTGCTCGACATTCAGAGCAAGTCGTGCACCTTCAAATTTGTTAATAACTGTAAAATTCCTTTGCTTAAGTATAATTATGTATCATGTTCATCGGTTTCGCCTACCCAGGATGAGATGTTGTTAGACCTTAGAGATCTACCTGAGGAGCAGGCTGATAGTATTCGCCAATTGTGTCAGTCGTTTCCAGATGTATTCTCCGATACTCTTGGTGTTACTGACGTTACTGAATACAAGATTGAGGTTACGGATTCGATCCCAGTTAGGTTTCCACCTTTTAGGCTATCTCCACCTAAAATGAAGGCTCTGAAGGAGATCATTGATCAAATGCTAAAAGGTGGTATTATTCGACCCTCTAAGATGGCGTATTCATAGCCCATTTTATGGTGTCGAAACCCCAGGTGGCTTCAGGCCTGTGATTGACTATAGGGCTTTAAATCTGTGCCTCCCCACCGACCTTCACTCTTGTTTTTCATGGTTTCGGGAAGCTAAGTTCTTCACCATCTTAGACCTCAATCAGGCGTACAACCAGATCCCTCTAGCTGAAGAATCGAAATATCTAACAGCCTGTGCCACGGACTGGAACTGGTAAGAGTACAAACGCGTGCCTTTCGGACTTCCCACGGGGGCAGCCGTGCTCTCTAGACTGCTAGATAGGGTCTTCTCCGACATGAAATTTGAATACTTGTACCATTATCTTAATGACGTCGTAGTATTTTCGGAGACCTTTGAAGAACACCTACATCATTTAAAGGAAGTACTCAATCGCCTTCGTAAGGCCGGGTTGACTGTGAAGTTATCTAAGGTAGCTTTTGCTAAACCTTCCATGTCATTCCTTGAGCATATTGTGTCGCCCGATGGTGTTTCTATAGATCATTCCAGAACACATGCCATCCGTGACTTCAAACTTCCTAAGGACGTCAAAGGTATTGCCAGGTTCATCGGCATGGTGAATTTCTTCAGGAAATTCATTCCTAACTTCGCTAACAGGGCGGCGCCCTTGAACTTACTTCGCAGGAAACGCGTCAAATTTGAGTGGGGACCGTCTCAACAAGCCGCTTTCGAAGATCTGAAATTAGCTTTTTCTAATGCCCCGTTCCTTGCTATGTCTGATTTCTCGGAGAAATTCATCGTTCAAACCGACGCCTCGTCATCGGCAGTGGCTGCTGTGCTTCTCCAAGAAAGTGAACTCGGAGGCGACCCATCGCCTATGCGCCTAGGATATTATCGGCTAAAGAGGCCAAATATTCCATTTATGACCTTGAGGGTTTGGCAGTTTTATTTGCATTAGAGAAGTTCCGGCTCTATCTGGAACACGTCAAGTTCGACTAGAAACAGATAATCAAGTCCTAAGTTGGGTCTTGGCCAGGCCGCGTCGTACAGGTCGTATAGCCCGTTGGGCCATCAGGATTTCTGCCTTCCAGTTTGATGTTAGGCACATCAGAGGATCCGAAAATGATATTGTGGATGGACTTAGCCGCATGTTTTCTCATGATGTGGAGACCCCCGAGCAGGAACATAGTTCGTCTCTTCCCACGCCCATACCTTCGGGTACTAATTCCATTCTAACTGATGCCCCCATGTTGTTTAGGGATATTGAACAATATCAACGTGAAGATCTCGTGCTGGCCCCTATTATGGAAACCCTTTCCTTTGGGGAACATGCAGTCCCTTATGTGTTGAGGAACGGGGTTTTATGTTGCCGTCGAGGCATGATCAAAAGATGAAAGTTGTGGTTTCAGCTGTTCTGGTGCCTATGATCTTCAAGTACTATCACGAGACCCCATTAGGGGGGCATTTAGGCATCTTCAAAACTCGCGAAAATATCCGAGAGATGTTTATTTGGAAAGGTATTGACGGTGAATTTCGAGAATTAGTAAAAGCTTGTAAGTTTTGTTTGCTTAGTAAACCCACCATGTCCACTAAGATAGGTCTATTATCCTCTCATCAAGCGTCCCGCCCCATGGAGCGCCTGTATATAGACTACGTCGGACCCTTCTCCCAATCAAAGGGGAACGCCAAGAAATTCATTCTAGTATGTGTAGATGGTTTCGGTAGATTTTTCTGGTTATTTCCGACTAAGCTGGCTACCGCCCAGTCCACCATTTCTTGTTTAAATACCATATTTACTTCTTTTGGTTCTTGTCAATATAGAGTTTCTGATAATGCTAAAGCATTTACCTCCAACCTCTTCCGTAAATTCTGTTTTGATCTGTCTATATCACATGTAAATACATCGGCGTATTATACTCAACCATCTCTGGCTGAGTGTGTCAATCGTAATCATCCATCGGCTCTCATTGCATTTCATAATGAAGATCATTCCAGGTCGTATACGTCCTTGCATTGGTTGGCCTTTCCTTTAAATTCGGCAGATCATGACTCCCATAAGTTCACTCCAGCTTCTCTGTTTAAATTTGTGCCGAACACGCCGCTCTATTAAACGTTGGACACTTCATAATATTTTACCAGAGACAACAGATCCCGATAGTATTAGGAATCTATGGAAGAAAGCTAAGCACAACCTGAAGGTTTCTCATGAAAATGTTAGGGAAAGATAAGATCGTGGACGGAGGCCCACCAATTTAAAAGTCGGAGATAAAGTCATGGTTAGAAACTTCCTTCCAGCGGGCAAACTTGCCCCCAGATTTCACGGGCCGTGTTTTATACTGGATTTTCTGACTCCCGTTACATTACTAGTAAGCAATCCAGCCACGGAAAGGATCTCTAGATTCTACCTCTCTCAAGTGAAACCTGTATAAAAACTGTACCTTTTTTGCCGCTAAATTTAGCATGAGTTTGAAGGTTGCATTTTTTCTAATTATTATTCGAGGCCTTCTGCCCCGATTGTTATTAAATTTTGTATATGACCTGTTATGTAGGATCTTCCCCTCTGGTTTTCCTGCTGTCAATTCCTTAGTGGCCATTACCAAGCCCCCGTCTCCTGCATCTCCACACTGTTGGCATACAAGTACCTTCCACGCCGCCCGCCCCTCTGCATTACCAATAATGATCGTACTCTCAAGTCTGCAACAACACTTCTATGTCGCCTTGATCTTACTATTTCAGTGCCCCCTCAGCCGTTCGCCGCCGTCCTGCAACTGACGTGGGGTATGGGCCCACTCCACTCCCGTGAAGGCTCCTTGTGAACGGCGCGCTGGAGTCAATCTCCCGGCAAAGGCTGAAGTGCGGTGCCCCTACCGCCAACTCATGTGGCGACTGTACATACACTTCTTATCTGCGGTGACCGCTCTCATAGTACCGGGAGAGGCGTATCTCAGAGTACACGGGGGTCCGGGGCGACCTCTCCTGGATAGCGGCACCGGCGACAGGACTTGCCGCCAAATTTATTAATATATATTTCATAGTCTACAACAAGGACACTCTAAAGCTGGAGTTCAACTACTTTATAACCATCAACAACAAAAAACGTAGAATTTTTTCTCTAAAAATGTTATCTCAAAATTCTTCTGTGTCACCCCAAAGAAGGACGTTTGGTGGGGAGGCCTGTACCGGGAGGTACACCTCAGCGCCGCGCATTCAAAGCTAGCGCCTAAATGAACTCCTCTATTGGTAAATCAGTGCAACTGATTCTACAGCAACTTGGAAAATTAATCAGAAATGTCACCACCTAAATATTGAGTTAATTTCGTTATTGTGCAGTTTCCTGACCTGAGTTAATTTCTACTTCTGTTGATTGACATTCATCAAGAAGTTTGGACATTCTTCCACAGATGACACCACTAAAACCTATGATCATGCACCCTGGTGCGAAGTGAAAGAAACTAAAATTTGAAGGTTTTGTATTTCTAGGTTTTTTAACCAAGTGATGTTCATTTATTTTTGGGTTGGCAATATTTATATTTCTTTCCGGCAGCTTTGAATCCAACAAATCACTAATTTCTGTAATTAATTTTCCACCTATCACTGGCTTCTTCTCCGATTCTGAGTGTTACTTTTGAAACCTACCAATAAAATTCAGAGGGTGTGTCTTGATTAATCGCGAATGATCTCGAATCTTCCCTAAGGGTTTATAAACTACGGCGCTTTTCTCGCTTCTTGGCCAACTGATCGTCATCTTATTGAGTGTGCGTGTCAAAGCGGGAGGCGGGTGGCCTCTTTCGTCAGCTGCTAGAACTTCTACAAGGTAATGGCCACATAAATTATTTCTTTCTTGCTACCTGCGCAGTTTACCCCAAGGGAAAGGTCCGAATCATTAGCTATGTAACCTTGCTTTTCTAAAATGTAAGTTCTTCCGTATAATGTAAAACCTCATAAAATCTTTAACTGTAAATCGGGGATAGCGAGTGAATTACCCTCTCGAGCTCCCCATCGTCTTGGTTTGAGGTGACTACGTTTTCTAACTGTTTTCCGACTGTAATTGGTTAATGTAATTTCAATACGAGTCACCTCAGTAGTTTGGGAATAGCCCCTGTTTTATCGGCCTAGATTCCCTTAGGTTTTTTGGTGTTCATATCTAGGAGTGCAAGTTACGCCTCCTTTCATTTTGTGTTTCGGGCCAGTCACTTAACTTGTTTCTTTCCGCAAAGGCCCTATAGTTTGGGTACGAGATACCCCTGTTTCAATTTGTAAGTTGTGCCTTGAAAAGCCAGAGATTGTGAGTTGATGTTGCCTTGAGTAGGCTTGAGAAACTGAGAGCCGGTTAGCTTTTTTAAAAAAATTTGTAACTGTAAAGTGTGCCTCTGGGGAGGCTGGATATTGTCTTTTAGGGAGCAAGGGCTCTGGAATTAGGGGATTTCTGCCCCTCATTAAATGATACCTCGTCTCTTTGTAAAATTGTAAAACTAGGGGCTTAAAGCCCAAAGAGTTAAGGTTCTGAATTTTGGATTTTTCCCTATCTTGTTTAATGATTGCTACTTGTCCCTGTAATATTGTCAAAAAAATTGTTAAGTTTGAAGTTCTGAAAATATAACCTTCAGTCTAAATTTTAAATTCTATTCCTGACAATGTAGTTAGACCCATTCACCCCGGCATCTTCTTTTACCTCTGCGTTCCTCGGAAACTCGGGAACAACTGTGATAAACAACTCCCGTGTAAAATATTCCAACACCTTAACGCCATCAAAAACCGTGTAGGAACGTAAATCCGATGTTTTCTAAACGTGATATCAAGTAGAAATACGACAGTCATCAACCTATTATGCAGTTTTTCGTAAAATGTAAAACAACGGAGGACTTTGGCTACCAAACGACTGCTGCTCAGATTAAAAAGGCCTGCAGATTACGAGGTAATGTGTGGTCAGCGTACATCGCCATTCATCACGACACGCCACACGTACCGGGGGAGTTGGCTGTGCTGTTAGGAGGTTACATATTGCATTCGGAAAATAAAGGTTCGAATCCCACTGTCGCAATAGTCCTTATCCAGGAGATAGTACAAGCTGGTTGAATGGTGTTCGATAGCCGGTGCTGTAGGTCTTGATGTGGCAGTAAATCTGCCGACATGAGGCTGTCGTATTTTACCTCCGGACTGAGCCAGAATAGACCCGGTCAAGACTACATGCTCCTGCTTTTTATTCTCACGTTATCTAATGCGATAATGTGGAAATACATAAAACTATCTTGCTGGTTCGCAATATAGCCTTACTTCTTAAATCCACAGACTGTTTCTAGTCATTCAGGGATATAATAAATAAAGCCCCTATCTAGTGGCGAGGATAGGAAAGATGTCGACTGCCGAAGCCTGTCTCACTCCCGTGAATAACTCAAAGATAAAATATTACCCCGCAGACCTGCAACAGGGCTAAGTTTTACGGACAGATGCCCATCTCGTCGTCATTTTGGAGGTGCCCCAAAAATAAGGTATTTAACGTGTTATTGGTCTCTAGATGACTTTGCCACGATTGAATCGGAGCGTTCAGGGAGTCAGTTTACTGAATCCCGAGTTTGAGCAGCGGTCTCTCGGTAAGCCAAGGTACTTCAAGTAGTCTCCCTTTATTATTAACCTCGCAAATGTAGTACTGTTATTATTATTATTGGCAGCCTCTGCCGAGTTTTGAACCCGTTACCTTCGGGTTGAGCAGCGGTCAGTTGTTAGGCCAAGGCCCTTCCTACGCGTTAGGGTGTCGGATGGAGACATACCGAATTTGCTTCTCCTTCAATCAATTCCACACATATACCGAGCGAATTGGCTACGCGAAGGGATGAAAGTTCGAATCGCATGATTTTTTATTCTGTTACGGTAACTACTGTGTTTGCGTTATAAACGAGGTAAGTTGTCTGTTCAGAACAGGATAGGGAATGTATGCTACCTATTCAAATCTTTACTGTAAGATAACAAGAGTATGTTCCATGCCCCCTGTAACAGGAATAAACCTGTTTGCATGTTTTGTCTTGTCGGATGGAGACACACAGCATTTGGTTGTCCTACAATGAATTCTATATTTTTGCGTGTAGAAAATTCCACAGCGTGGCTATGTCCCATTAAGAAAGTTTAAATTCCGCGCCCACGTGCTCAAAGAACCTAACAGTTGTCAAAAGAGCACGTAGACTTTCAATTCTGCGCCCTAGACGGCAGCAGTGAGGTTTTGACCTGTTAAGACAGTAGCAGTAAGTTAACTTGTTTAAAATATCCGCAGCAAAACAAGTGCACGTGGTTAGGACCTGTCAGCTGTCACTTTTTCAAATTCCGCGCCTCCCTACATGGTTATGATGGCAGCAGTGAGGTTAGGCGCTGTTAAGATGCTAGCAGTAAGGTTAGCTACGTTTACTTGTTTAAATTCAGCATCCACGTGGTTGGGACCTGACAGATGTCAAAAGCATGTGCCACATCCAAAATTCCGCGCCTGCACATGGCTACGTCCCGTCAAGATAATAGCAGTATATATAGTGTCGTTCTCTTTTGCAAAATTCCGCGCCACTTATCTGTTAAAAGCATGTGATGTGTGGCTAAGTCCCGTTAAGATGCGCACGTATACGAGATGAGCTTACATGCTTTTTTTTACCAGAGTGCGCAACTATTGTTAATCGACGCATGCACATCGACAATCGAAAAATTTCAATATGAGCTTATATTTTCTTATGTCTGCAACTATCGCCAGCCGATGTGCATGCATCGACAATCGAAAAGTATCGAAATGAGTTTATATCCTCTTTTACCAGAGTTCTCAACAATCGCCAGCCGATGTGCATGCATCGACAATCAAAAAGTATCGAGATGAGCTTATATTTTCTATTACTAGAGTGTGTAACAATCGCCTCATAATGCGCGCGCACTGCATGCTGATCTGTGCATCCCCACACCCGCTCAACGTTGGTGTAAATACAACTGCAAGTCGTAGTTTTACACGCTTGCCTTGTAAGAGGCGGCCGTGCCTTGGCATATTAGCCGGGTCAATAACTTTTTTAGAGGACACATCGCTACGGCGGTGGACCTCTAGGGAGAGAGACAGAGAGACAGAGCGAATCTCTCACTCACCCATTCCCTAGTTTTGGTAAGGGGAGCTGGGAAAAGAGGACTACCTCTCTACTCTCTCCCCCGAATACAACAATGCACCAAAATTCCCTGAGGTTAGCCTTGCACACTTGCGCCCGTCAGCTCCCAGTTAACTCACGTCAATGAGGTTAGCCTTGTCTACTTTTCCAATTCCGCGCCCGCTACGTGCCTAAGGTGGCAACGATGTGTGACCCTGTTAATTGGCAGCAGAAAGGATAGGCACGTTCACTTGTTTAAATTCCATGCACACGTGGTTACGACCTGTCTAGATGACAGCTGTCAAAAGCACGTGGATTTAAATTCCACACGCCCCACTTGTATAAGGTGGCAACAATGAGGTTATGCCCCGTTAGGATGGCAGCAGTGAGGTTAGCGATACCCACTTGTCCGAAAAACTGAGGTTAGTGTCCGTCAAGATGGCAGCTGTGAAAAACAACGTGGCTTTGTTTACAAACAGTGTGACGTCACGGTCACGTAATCATGACGTCATGGGATCAATAACCTTAGCCGGGGTCAATGACCTCGGGTGCTGACTCAGCAGAAAAAATTCTGACGCCAGTGATTTAGAACTGTGACAGCTCTACTACACATACTCTCCTTCATTGTCTAGATTTACAACAAGTTCTGTTACTATGCTCACTTCTCAAGAGGAAGATAAGCAAGATAAATAAGAGGAATAATAAGTAGATCTCAATGCTATTTACCAACAGAGTTTATCATTTTATTCCATGGTCTAAGCCAATTACAATATCTATCGCAGTGCAAACATCTAAAGAAGGAGAGAAGCAGGATGAGGTACATAATGAAGAAGGCGATGATAAAGTAGACAACCGAGAATGTCTCAACGCCCTTTTACCAACAAAGCATTTTAAATACAGTCTTCTACATATCAACTGTCTGCACTTAGTCTGAAATGTGAACAACAAGCCTCTGTTACCATATGTAGATATACAAAGTAAGATCCCAACCTACTCGTAGAACGCTTGTAACAGATAAGAGCCAATCAAGATTGTCATTACACAAGGTATGAAGCAGAGATTCTAGAAATAGAGCAAGAATGACATTGCATGAGTATTACAGAGTAATAGCTTTTACAGTACAGTCAATACAACACCTTTCTTTTTCCTGTAGCATACAGTACACTATAAAGTAGCAGACTTTGCAATAACTTACATCTCTTGGGGTTATATCTCCAACTCTATCCGTAGAGCAGGTCTCAAGACTAGATAAAGCAAGACAGACACCCGAAATAGTAGGCTAGCAAAAATGGTAGTTTAGGTGGAAGTATAAAATTTAATTCTTATATAACAGCGTTAGTAGTCGTTCTATCGAATAATGCTACATAACTAAAGATGTAAAACATAACATTTCTAATAATTTTTGGCCGAACTTGAGTTTTCAAGTTTTTGTACAGGCTATATTAACACATAATTATATTCACGAATATAAACTTAACTGAATTGTAAGAAAATGGTTGCATTAAATGTAAAAAATAAACTTGTAATGCACACCTCAGTAACCCACACATTTTAGTCACTGTTCATTAGCCTGCACTCATAAGTAACTGCTAATAAGCCCTTGCTCAATTGCCCCCTATCATTTGTAATTACTTATTAAACCCTGCTCATTAAGTCATGCTTAACTGACACTTGCTCATTAGTGACTGCACACTGCCGACGACCACACAAGTGTTCAAGTCTTACCCCTCACCTAGGCAGTTTACCAACTTGGAAGATGGATGGGTGTTTGTACCATATTTAGAATTAATAATAACATTATTGGCTTTGTCCGACTCGTTGGCTGAATGGTCAGCGTACTGGCCTTCGGTTCAGAGGGTCCCGGGTTCGATTCCCGGCCGGGTCGGGGATTTTAATCGCTTCCGATTAATTCTTCTGACTCGGGGACTGGGTGTTTGTGTCTGCCCCAACACTCTCCTCTTCAAATTCAGACAACATACCACACTACAAACCACACAGAAACACGCAATAGTGATTACATCCCTCCATATAGGGTTGGCGTCAGGAAGGGCATCAGGCCGTAAAACAGGGTCAAATCCACATGTGCGACTTAGTTCGCACCCGCGACCCCACAGGTGTGGGAAAAGCGGTAGGAAAAGAAGAAGAAGAATAACATTATTGGCTTTACATCCCACTAACTACTCTCTTACGGCTTTTGGAGACGCCAAGGTGCTGGAATGTAGTCACGAAGGAGTTGTTTTACGTGCCAGTAAATTTACTGACACAAGTCCGACGTATTTGAGCACCTTCAAATAACACCGGTCTGAGCCAGGATCGAACCTGCCAAGTTGGGGTCAGAAGGCCAGCGCCTCAACCATCTTAACCACTCAGTATTTACAATTTGATGACAATTTCCCAGCCTTAGTCTATATAAACTTGATATTCCACTAAAATTTTAAGTACAATTCTGACTATCATTCTTAAATCAGCCTTTTAGGCTGATGATAGTGCAGTTTTCAAGACTCGAAAAGCTAGCACTCAGCTTCTAAATAAGTTTTAGTAAGTCTACGCAGACCTGATACCTATCTTTCACCACATTTTTTTAAGTTCTGAACTCAAATCTTTCATCTCTAGGTGATGTAAACATTATGGTATGCAATTATAAGTCTCTAAAGTCCAAATTTATAAGCTCAAAAAGTTAAAATCAACAAGTGAGCGACTCCATTGTCGCTCAGCTCAGAGACCCTGAGATCGACCTCCATTACGTCCATGTAAGCAATTCGAATTGTTAGGCCTTACATCACCTCCCTAGTCCCATATAAACAATATATACTCACTACCTTGTACATAACTACATGTTCAACTCCGAGTCCCTCAGGTTACCTTCAATTACGCCCCTATCAGTATTAAACATTACACCATCTCTCTAGTCCCCTTAGCGAAATGTGTACCCACCATATTGTTCCAAGTCCAGCAGCAAGTCCTGAAGACCACCTTCGAATATTTCCCCTCTATGAGTGAAACGTGCGTATTAAGCCTTACACCATGTCCCTAGTCTCACTAGTACAATGTTTTGCCGCCGTTAAGTTCCAAGGTCCACTCCGATGGAGCTAATGCTCCTGCACATTGCTCAAAGGTAATTGATGTATGTTGTTAAGGTCGAAAGCAACATGTGGTGGAGTATTTTCTAGGCTCTTAATTACCTTGATCTCCGTGAAGTAAAGGATGGAGGGAGAGTGGTAATGGCTTAGCTGTGTTTGGGTACATATTTATAATTTTCCCTGGCTCATTATTGCCTTCTTTAAATTTATCACTGAACGTTGAGGCAATGGCCTTGGGGCAGGCTACTATTGTTATTAGAGTAGAATGCACTTGTGCTGATTTGCCATGTGTGCTATTAAGGTATTAACACATGTCATTGCTGTTGTTACTTATCTTATTTATGTAGTTTCTGTATGCTTTGTGGATGAGTTTCTTGGTGGTATAGCTCACGCATTTAAACTTGTCCGACATAAGATTGCTTGTATCTTGTTTCCGTTTCCTGTAAAGCATATTCCGTCTGCATATCATTTTGACAACTTCTTTTGTGATCTATGGAGTGTTTTTTCTTGGTAACGATGGGTTGATGGCTCCTTAGAAGTTATGATAGCAGTTCCCAGTCGGTTTTCTTGTAATAAGAGACTTCTCCATTACATTTTTTACTGGTGGTTTCTTGTGTTTTATGGTAGCTGTAATTGCTAGGTTTTCGGAGGAACAGAGGATCACTTCTGTTTTCAGTACTGAGGATGGAGGGTTAGTAAGGAAAAGTTTTCATCATACGGGTTGGTTCAGTAATTAATTGTTCAAGGAACACCTTGTAATTCTACAACAAAAGTTGTTGCTAATGGACTGATGGGAAGAGGCAGCAGGTGAGGGCGATCATGCTGCCAGAATATTTCCAAGATAAAATCACCAGCCGTCTAGATACATTTATATCAATATTGTATATTTTGCGCACGGCTTAGAGACAGTAGTAATTCCTCGTTGTTGTCACTGGGAGGAGTTCTGAGCTCAGTACATGGAACCCGAAAGGAACTTGCTTCCAGCGCACGTGAATTCCACCCAAGGAAATTTTGCCTTTTTTCCAGCTGCTCAAAGCACACAGGGTTGAATTTGGGTTTCATGGCAATAAGTGTTCCTCCCCATGAATTTTCCTAAATACTGTGTATGACTGAGGTACAACTTCTATGTCATAGTTTGACGAATTTAGCCAGGATTCACTAACGCACACAATTGGTGGGTCTAAAGCAGGAAGAGTGGCCTGAACTCCCTGTGTACAGTTCACATATTTCAGGCTGTGAGCATTAAATCAAAACACAGTAACTGCCCTATTATTTGCAGTCCAATATTCTGAGTTGCTAACATCACTATTTACACTGCATGATGTCATGTTGAAAATGATTCTGAGATTGAGGAGAACTACATTTCCAACATAAAACATGTCTGCACCCTTGAGTTAATTTTCTACAGTAGAGATGTTCTCCGGACTGGTGAGTAAAAAAAATGTACATGTCACAAATAGCTGATTAACATGTTGTTTAGAATTACACATGTTACACAGGCATTGAATGAGACTTCTGAGTTTGGTCCTGGGTTCAATTCCACATCTCCACTAAGTGCAACTGAACACATCACAAGGTAGCGAAATGATACAGGCGGTTTGGCAACTTTGGTCCCTCCAGCAACCCTCCAACCCCCAGACGTCCGATACCCATTCCTGCGGCGGACTGTAGACGTCACTTCTACATCATGCCCAAGAATTAATCTCATATTTAGTTACTACTAATAAGCGCTTATTAATTTCTAAATCTGTACACAATTCTCTGTTTGACAAGAAGTACTTTGACACTATTTTTGCAGATGTTATTACACTTTATACCATTAAAACATGACACAAACCTGGAGAACTCGTTTCACTACGGAGATACTTGCCACCATCCTGAACTATTTTCTGGTTATTTTGTTGTGATGAGCTGCAGATTTTAATATTCGAAAATAACATTCTTGCAAAACCAAACATTTGATTCCTTCACTTTCATCCAACACAGCCAGACAAGAGGCAGTGTTGCCAAAACTTATATCACAGCATATACTCTCCCCGGCCTGAACACTGAGGATGCTGAGGCCAACCTCTCACTCTGAAACAACCCCCAATTTTGCTTTTGTTTACTCACTTAATTTATCTGTACCAGGATGCATTTCTCAAGTAGGTTGCTTACCTGTTACTCATGACCGTATTTCAGTTTTATTGATTTGATAGTCCTGGAAATATTGTGATGAGTGAGTGAGTGTTGTTTTGAATTTCTACTATACATTGCCTGTGATCACCAGATTGTGCAGAAATCAGCTACTACTTACAATGCCAGATGTAAGAACAAGGAATGTGAAAGACCAACAGGAGGCCAAGTTAAATGTCACAGAGCAAGTAAGACTTGACACTTACACAACTAACTGCATGGAGCAGTGTCTATAATGAGGTGCTAGAAGTGAAGAAGAATTAACAAGGTGCAGATGATGTAATATAACACACCAGCCTCTGTGGATCATTGCTGAATTTTCAGCCACTGGAACCCAGGATCAAATTTTCAAAGGTGAGAATAAATTTTGAGTATAGAAGCAAATTGAGTACATGGTCATCACATGGCAAACAATCAGGCCTTGAAATATAAGAAAGATTCCAGGCAAAGTTCCGATGTTATTCTTCCATCTGGAACAACATTTAAAAATATGCCCCTAACAGCACCACGATAAAAATCTGTTATGCCATCATAGGAGCCAGTGTATTCTAAGGCTTTGAAACTTAACAAGCCACTGAATGTGACAGTAAATATATCGATATCACAGAAAGAAAGTACTTTCGAAGTGTCACTAATGAAATAAAATGGGGATTTGAAGGAGGAATGCAAAGATGTACAGAGGTATAAAATGAGACAGAATCAAGTGCCTAATTCAGAGCAGGTTGATTCTCTGAACTGGTTATGTTGCAAGAATGGTGAACAGCAAGATCATGGTCAACCAGACAACCCAGGAACACCTATTACTATATGGAGAAATGAACTGGGACAGTAATAATAATCACTGTACTGGCTCAGATACCAAGTGGTGCCAACTAGGCGGCCTGCTGATCAATAGATACTACAGGCTGACTTATTTTAATTTTGTGAAATGTTCTCACGAGCCACGATCAAACCAACAAGTTCGGACCACGAGTGAAGTACAGGAGACAGAATTCGAGAATGATTTGGATGGACCTGTGCTCACCTTGAACCCAAGATATTGGGATATTGAGGACTTCCCTCCACCTCTTGTCTGCAGAGGGAGCTACTGAACACATAGAATTCCATATTGTCGAGGGTAAGAGATGTAAAATCTACTAAAGCTAAACAGTACTTACTTGTCTTCTTCCTTGAAACAAGCAACCAACTGACCAACTGTTTGTTCATCTATGCATATTTCATCCTTAATATCGGTGGAAAGCTGTAAAAAAATATGCAAAACAAAGTAAGAAATGTAGGGTAAGCAGATAACTAGAGTAAAAGTTTATAAATAGACATGACACAGCTGACAAAGTAAACTGCACAATAAAGATATCAATTTATTCTCCCAATGTAAAAAGGAAACAAACAACTGTCAAGTTAAAATTATGTGAAAAGCAGGAACAAGAAAAGGCATTCATAATAGGATAGAGAGGACAGTACTGGAAGTGGGAGCAAAGGAAGAAAAACTTGAAGGACAACAATAATCTCTGAAATTTTTCTACAACTTCCCACAACTTACTGTCATTGTGTTCATCCTAGTATGTGTTCTTAAATGAATGGTCACTTGTTTGTTTTTTGTGTTCCCACAGATGACTCTGATTGCCAAACAGACATACATTGGATCTTAACCAGAGAACGTTCAATCTCCTACCTATCATGTTCAAGTTTGTACAACAAATAGTCAGTGTTGGACTTTTCATTGACTCTAGACAATCTGAAAGCTCCATCAATATCGACTTACAACATTTACATTCAGGTTTTAAGGGACAATGCTGACCATGTTTTCTACGGATAACAAGTACACCGCATACCCGGAAGCCCCAGAATTGCTGGTCCAGTCAGTCTATATGAGAACAATGAAGGTGTTAAATGATAGAGAAGTAGAATCCTTAGTCTAAAAAGCCAAGAATAATCGCCATGAAAATTTGTTGTGCTCACCACACATCAACTTACAAACTGCATGCCATCAGGCGGAGCAGAGGTCGATTGGCAGGGTAATGCTCACCAGAGCTGTAGAGCCACGGGTTTTGGTTTGGTCTTAAAACGACTCTGTTCAGATAGTTCAAAACTACCTAATATGTTTGCTAGACATGAGCAGAACTGCGTAATATTTTTTAAAATGATCATTCAACTGACGTAGTTTACACTTGACTTTGTATGCAATGTTAGATTAATGTTATCTCTCGGGTTTTTTGAAAGAGACAAACCTTACACTTTGCTTCCTCACAAGTGAATTTTCCACTGCTCTAACACAGGTGAAGGGATTCAATTTACTTAACTGTCATTGTGTATTTCATCAACAGAGCAATATTAAAATGAATTTGTCTAAACCTTACTAATGGAAGTTCAAGGATCATAACTAATGTCGTATATTTTGAAAGGAGCAGCCAGCAAAAGAGAAGAATCTCCCATTGTCTTGTGTAGTAAATGCTGCAAAAGGAAATCAAGGATCCAAACTACATGGGTAACACTTCCTTGGAAAATCAAAAGACACATTTCTTCTCAGATGAGTCTCTTCAGGATCGGGTGCATCTACGGATATGCCACGTTGCACATGTAGAATTACACTGACTTTAATTTAAAATGTTATACCGGAAAGGACACCCCATTTGTTCACAACAAGAAAGCTTTAAACAACAATCTATATTACCTTCGTGAGAAGAAACATGCTTGAAACAGGCGATTGTCCAGATATATCCACAAAATATTCCCAATGGGCTGTTCATATGAAAATTAAGTTGGCTACAAGGGGACGAACTGAGAAATGGTATTTAATTAGCCCCAGAATATGAACACGACTGAAGAATGGGAGATAAGACGGTTGGAACTTGAATAGTGACAACAATGCTACAGAGACGCCATGCAATGGAATCTAATAATGTCACTGACAGCATACGTTAGTTGCATGCCTACCTAAGTATAAACAAGGCACCAGGAATTGATACCCTCAGAATTACTGACCGCCCTAAGAGAAACCAGCATGGTGAGGTTCACATGAAGAGCTACATCAAACCAGTCTTTAGACTGATGACTCAAACATTAACAGGCGAGAAATAGTGTCCTGGTTAACAGAGACGGCAATTCCTTTCCAAGTGGACATGCTAGAACCCACTTATATTCATTAATCAAGATGAACAAGCCAGTCCAGTGCACTTATAAAATAGACTGTACTTAAGCCGAACATGGCCATACTGCATTACACCTTTCTCCATATCACCCTGAATTGAATCCCATTAAGCTGATGTGGGCCAGTGTCAAGAATGGCATTCCTGAACATAATGTGATTTCAGAATGGAAGCACTACCATAATTTATGGTTAACAAATTGATTCTATTACAAATGAGGACTGGAAGTAAAACTTGTGAGCACGTAAAGAAATTTGAAGATCAGTAATTTCAAGTGAAGTTTTATTGGACCCTGGTAAACATAAACATGGGAAGTGAAATGGACAGAAATAGTGACCGTGAAGGAAGTAATACCGAAACCGCAAGAGAAAGTGATAATAAAACGGCAGATATTGCCAGCGGAAGTGAAATAGATATGCATATGATGAAACAGTGTGAGGGGCATTCTCTAAGAGATTTACTATGCCTAGAAAGAGTGACAGTGAATGATCCACAGTCTTTTATCAAGTGATTAACATACTGAGTTATGTGTAATGTGCAGATATGTGTGTAATTATTGGAAGGATTTGTGGAAGTTTTCTTAGCAGGAATACTACAATTTACGATAAGATTTTATGTTTCATAAGGCATGCATTGTACAATATCCTCACTTATACTCTCCTATGTATGCTCGAACCTAGTCCTTGTCTCCTTCCACTACAGCGCTCTTCCTGTCCTGCACTTAAATGAGTTTCTCCAAAATTAGCACAAGCTGTACCCAAAGATTGTGACTTTGTCTTCAACACAACAAAAGCAACAAAGCATTCTGCTGAAATGAAACGCTGGATAGAGAAAGCATAGTCCAACATGAACTCCTATCCTGAAACGATCTCAGAATAAAGCTTCACTAAGAGAATAATGAAGTGCTGTGTCCTCTCCACCATACTAAATACTGTAGAGCCCTAGATACTTCATTACCCACAACTTTCAAGATGTGTATATACGCAGGTAGATCAAAATATCAGTTGCATTAATGCGCCGCAGGAGCGTGCTGTGTGTCGCAAACGTGGGCACAGCGGAGAAAGGGACAGACACTGCCCACACGTCTGTTAGGCAGGTCGCTGTGGTGTCTCGTCTAGTATTGTGTGAATAGCGGCCAAATGCAATGGCGCGTCAAATGGACGTTCACTCCAAATATCAGGTGCGTGCGACAATCCGATTCATATGGGCCAAAAGGAAGATTTGCACGGACATTCATCGTGAAATTAGTGCTGTGTATGGGGAGCGGGCCATTTCCCGGCAAGGTATCGTACAGTGGTGTCAGCAATTCGAAGCCGGACGCACGTATATCATCGCGAAGGCAGGCCCGCAACGTACAGGAGCGGTGCAAAGGTCAACAGTGTGAATGCGATCATTAGACAGAATCAGCGCATTAAACTGAGAGAAATCGCGACGCAGCAGAACATGTCGTATGGCAGTGTGCTCGCCATTGTTCACGAGGACCTTGGATATCGTAAGCTGTGTCAAAGATGGGTCCCACGTCTTCTCACCGATGAGCACAAGGGACGACGTTTCCAATCCTCCCTGGCATTTTTGCAACGCTATGCCGCAGACGGCAACGGGTTTCTGTGGCGAATCGTCACAGGCGACGAAACGTGGGTCCACCACTTACCCCCCGAAACGAAGCGAACATCAATGGAATGGGTGCACACCTCTTCACCACAACGAAAGAAGGCCAAGGTTCAACCTACAGCCGGTAAGGTTATGGCGAGAGTGTTCTTTGACATGGAGGGTTTGCTGCACGTGGAATTCATGCCGAAAGGAACGACGATCAACGCGGCGTCGTATTGTTAAACGTTGCACCGGTTGCGTAAAGCTATTAAAGAGACGCGCCGGGGGAAATTGAGCGCCGGTGTGATTTTGTTGCACGATAACGCAACACCTCACAAGGCCCGCCAAACGAGAGAACTGCTGCAGCGTTTCAAGTGGGAGGTCTGGCAACATCCACCCTACAGTCCCGACCTAGCATCATGTGACTTTCATCTGTTCGGTAAGCTCAAAACGGAGCTCGGTGGTCGACGTTTCCAGACCGATGAGGAGGTGACGGCCGCTGTCTCCGAGTGGTTGCAGAACGCTGGAGGAAATTTCTATGCATCCGGCATCGACAAGTTGGTTATGCGTTCGCAGAAATGTTTGGAGTCACTTGGAAACTATGTGGAAAAGTGACGTAACAGTGTATGTCGTTATAGTCGTGTTGCTGTTGTATAGGTGGTGTAATAAATGGCCATTACTGGGAAGTGCAACTTATTTTCTGATCTGGCCTCGTATAATTAAATATAACGGCAAATTGTATAATACCTGCGGGTCATGTTTTTGGCGACGATGTGGTAGGGAAGGGTTAGGAGTGGGAAGGAAGTGAACGTGGCCTTAATTTACCCTCACTTGACCTTGTGTGGTCCCTGGGACCTGTGAAGTTTGTTATATCTCTGTGAGTGGAATGCTTTGTCACCGATTTACTCCCCCCACCCAGTACGTTTCTACAGACTATGGTGATAAGACGTGCAAGTGCGGTGGCTTGGTAGGTGAGTATTTAGATACCCCTCCTCTGTGGGACCACACAAGATCAGTTGCATACTTTTCTCTATAATTTACTTATTTTACTCTTTTTAATTCTTAGTGTAACGTGATATAATGGATCATTCCAAACCTGGTCCCAGCTGGATAAATGTACGATCCACGGGTTTCGAGAATATTGCTGCTGACTGGCTGCAAGCGGGTGATGAAATCCAACAAAATGTGTCGGAATCCGAAGAACAGATAGGTACTCACGTGCAACATGCTTCAGAAGAAGAGTTTTCAGACCAAGATGATGCCGATTACATACCCAGTGATCATGAAACAGCTACTGAGGTAAGTGTCTCAGAAAAAGAAGGTACAGAGGCTGAAGGTATGGACGTGGCAGGTGAAGAACGTAACCCAAGGGAACAGTGTTTCTATTATGGTAAGAATAGATTCAAGTGGGCTCAAGCTGAACCAACTAGATACGTTAGGATGCCGTCGCATAATATTTTGAGACTGCCAACTATTCGAAGTTCAGCACGGCGTGAAAAACTACTCAGTCCAAAAGAAACTTTTGAACTGATTTTTGATGAGCATATGCTTACAATCATTACGACAGCGAAAAATACAAATCTCGACCTGATGCGACAAAAATTTCATAGCTAGCTAGGGGCTTTACGTCGCACCGACACAGATAGGTCTTATGGCAACGATGGGAATGGAAAGGCCTAGGAGTTGGAAGGAAGCGGCCGTGGCCTCAATTAAGGTACAGCCCCAGCATTTGCCTGGTGTGAAAATGGGGAAACCATGGAAAACCATCTTCAGGGCTGCCGATCACAAAGGTGATATGAGTAAAGTACGATTTCTCACTTTTCTTGGTCTTCTAATTTTTAGCTCTGCTTTCAATTCAAACCATGAAAGCATTCTGTCCTTATTCACCATGGGTGGCACGGGCAGAGAGGTATTCAGAATAACGTCATCAGCGAAGAGATTTTATTTACTGCTGTTGGTTTTGCGATTTGATGACTTTGAGCCTCGTCACTTGCGTAAACAAGCAGATCCGGGTTGTGCTATCTCTGAAATTTTGAACTTGTTTAACGAAAACTCTCAGAACCATTACTCTATAGGAGCGAATGCCGCAGTTGACGAAATGCTCATCACCTTCCGTGGACGCTGTAAATTCAAAATGTGTAAACCCAATAAACCGGCCAAATACGGCTTGAAACTTCAGTGCCTAGCAGATACTAAGACTTACAACATGCGCAGTGTCTACTTGTACAAGGGGAAGGGTTCTGAAGGGATGAACCTTTCTAATGATGAAAAGAAGTATTCTGCACCAACTCAAGCGGATCTTCTATTATGCAATCCCATTTACTATTCAAATCGAAACGTCACTTTGGACAATTGGTACTGTTCGGTGGAGCTACTGGAGGTACTACAATCTAAATGGCTCACAATACTTGGCACGTTGCGGAAAAACAAAGAGGAAATTCTTAAGGATTATTTGCCTGACAATAAGAGACCTCTCTTCGGTTTTACCAAAGACGGGACGCTAGCAAGCCATGTACCAAAAAAGAACCAAGCCGTCATTCTACACTCATCTATGCATCATAATAAGGACATATATCCTGTTACTGAGATGCCTATTATGATTATGGACTACAACACCGAAGGAGGAGTTGACTCAGTAGCCCAAAAAACAACTATATACAGCAGCAATCGCCGCACAAGAAGATGGCCGATGGCTGTGTGGAACCAAGTGCTGGATATTAGTGCTGTTAATGGTTTTGTGACAGACCAAAGCCAAGCAAGAATGAAAAATATCCCACGCCTTCATTTTCTGAAGCAATTAGCTAGAGACTTATGCGAGCTGCAATTGAAAGAGAGAATGTACAACAAATCGCTGCCCGAGAGAAACGAGACTAACCATTGCCCGTAATCTAAAACTAAATCTAGATCCCGACAATGAGACATCAGAGGAAATAAAGGATCGCAACAAACGTAAATGTTGCTCAGTGTGTCCGGCGAAGAAGAGAACGAACACCGCTTACCTCTGTTACAAATGTAAACTACCA
Source organism: Anabrus simplex (assembly GCF_040414725.1). Classification (NCBI taxonomy): domain Eukaryota; kingdom Metazoa; phylum Arthropoda; class Insecta; order Orthoptera; family Tettigoniidae; genus Anabrus; species Anabrus simplex. The sequence goes on along the minus strand of NC_090277.1, from coordinate 31,358,346 downwards.
ATCTGCTTACCGCCCAGCAAGAAAGTTTGCAATGGCTGCGTCAGTGAAAAGAATTAGGACATACTAACACTTTGCAGGATTCTTTTCCTTGATCTGATATAATTTTGAATTTTACTGACATTTAGATAATATATTTTTGTGTTAAGATGCACTTTAAATTACCAAACATGAAAAATGGTATTTTTTCTGAAGCAAAGACTGAAACTTCACAATTTTAGTAATATTTTGATATTTGTGCAATTAGCAGCTTGAGTAATGTATAATTTTATAAAATCTTGTTTTATATTGCAATAATATGGATGCACCTACAATGTTATTTAAATCAATAAAGAGAAAACTATATCATTTACGAAATACACATTTTTTATTTTCCTGGTCCATGGGACCACACGAGGTTACGAGTGTGAGTATTTTCCACGATGTTAATCAAGGGTTAAGGTACATTTGCCTGGTGTAAAACAGGAAACCACAGAAAACGATCGTCGGGGCTGCCAACAGAGGGTTCGGCCCACTATTTCCCAAATACAAGCGCACAGCTGTATGACCCTAACCACATGGCCACTTGCTCATTACAGATATACTGTCCATTGTGACTGGACTTCAAATGATTGTACTGACAAGCAAAAGGTCAGATTGTTGCCTCAAGAATACCAGCCCTATGTTCAGCATACGGCTGCACTAATCAGTGTAACTAATCCTAGGATACATTTTGTTTTAACTAAGTGTTACTGAATTGTAAGTGACATTGCTTTTGTAATTCCTGTTTGATATTAAACCCATTCTAATGTTTAAACAGAGGAAATACTGTGAAACACAGTTATTATTCATTTGATCATGTTTCTGATTTCCTTTTTAAAGACCAAGGAATTAACTAAACAATGGGTTGTGAGGATGAAAAGAGACAAATGGTATCCCACCCAACACAGTCATTTATGCTCTGCATACTTTGAAGAAAAGTACATGTATCAATAAACCAGTGGCTATTACTGCCAAACATGGTTCTAAGCATTTTATTTTCCCTCACATTTGCAAACGAAGAAAATACAGTACTGACTGCCTATAAAACATAATAAAGAAAACCCACCAGAGGCAACCTTTCAAAATTAAAGTATATAAAGTGGCGACTATTAAATAATCTTAAATTATTTTTCCTAACAATTTTCTGCACATATTTATCATGCAATTGAAAACTGTAGTGATCTGGATGGCATTTTTTTTTAATTTCATCTTTTAAATCACCACACCTATGACCAAAACTACAGCTTTTGTCCAATCCCTAAGAAAATAAAGCAGCAATTGGGGCAAACTACCAGGAAAAATTGGCTGAAATCATGGCAAAGCATACACACAGAACAGGAGGAAAGTCTTCCATCAGCAATATATCATTTAAAGTCTTCACAAGAAACATAATGATTCACATCTCAATATTCTGGGTAGCTATTTCCAAGAGGTGATCTGAGACCTTGTCAGGCTTCTGGCCAACCTAACCATGCATTGATATCCCCAGTATCCCTATTGTTACTGCAGGAAATTTTCACAATACCACATCTTCAAAATCCTTGTCACTGGGCAACATCCAATGATGACAGTCCAGGATTTACAGAGGAGAGTTTTGAAAAGATAGAAAAAGTTAGGGCTATTTCACAATCAATCCTCGGAACTTAGATGTTTAATGAAACGGCTGATAAGAGGGACTTGGTGCGGGGCAATAAACAGTTTTGTGTCTATGTTGAATCAGGTCAGGGATATTTAGACACTGGTGAGTATGATGTGGCCAAGTAAGCACTAGAATTTATGGTGGCAGCACTGAATAGGACCTCAAAAATACCAGTGAGTGGAGGGACCATACAAAATAATCGTATAGTCAGCAGTTGTGAAGGGATTGGGACTAGTAGCCTTATGAATGAAGTTTGATGGACTGAACTCCCAGTGTTCTATTCCTCATCCAGCAGAGTTTGAGCAAAAGGCATTAACTTTCCTTGATGCTGCTCACAATATAAAATTTGCAATGAATTTCCTAGATGAAAAGCTGGTTCTCATAGATGGTAGTGATCCAGACCAAGAACATATATTACTGAGGTGAAATACCTAAAAGAACTTGGTACTATTACAGGAAGTGAAAGGCCTGCACACTGGTTATTGATTAAGGAGAAAAAATTTGGAGTGGGTGATAAAGAAGACAAACGTTTTCTTATGTGCATAAAACTTCAGTAATTCTGTTGCTAAAACACTTAAATTTTGCAGAGATCTGGGTCATGGAATGATTTCTGATTATGAAAGTACCACTAAGTTGCAAAGTTCCTAAATCTTGCATTTCATTTAACAAATTCATGCCATCCTATGGGTAAGTGAACAAGGCTGCAAACAGATATTCCATCAAGGCCAAAATATTATTATATTATTATCTTAACAATACTATGCTAACTCATGGTTCAGCCCTAACTCTAAGAAATAACTGCAATGAATGGTATCTTCTTGAAATGTTTAACTGTGCAAGGTTTTGCAGAAATATATGTCTGGGGAGAGGATTCCAAAATAAAAAACCTTCTCACATGGAGGTTAAGCCAGGATCATCTGGAATTATTATTTTCATGTGTGAGGTATAGAGAAGGAAATAAAATGCTGCTCAATTCAAAGCTGCACACAGGAAGTGTCTCATTGGTCAGATCGACCCATCTTGTAGTTCTAATATATTTGTTTGAAAGGTACTGTTTTTTGAACCATTATCTTGTGCAGATAATTCAAAAAGAAATTGAGTTTATGAGACTTGAACACCGATATATAACCAATTATGAAGTCCTTTCTTCATATAGTGAATACGTTGAATATACTGCAAGCAGTGTGGTAAAATGTATCGCTAATTCCATTAAATATGTGCAGTATTTGCATTTTTCGCAGTGTTATATAATATCAATTTCATATCCGTATTGATAGTACTTATAAAACTTTATTAGTTCCTCCCCTTCAATACAAACTTCCATGTAACTTCACTGATTACTTGAGGCCTTGTTGCCAGTAGGGGAAAACAGGGACACTGAACTAATGCAATCCTTATCTTGCATTGACAATGAGGAATTAATAGAGTCTTATAAGTGTATAATTCTTCTGTATTGCACAAGTACTAATACATGTGGATTGGTGCAGTGTAATGAGTTTACATGGAATATATCCCTTCCTTAACATCATTGTTGAGACACACAGTATGGAGGATTTGACAGATTTATTGTTCTTTGCCTCAGTGCTTAGACATTCCTCTTTTCCTATAGGTGACAGCTCATAAAAACGCAACAGACCACAGTTATTATTATTATTATTATTATTATTATTATTATTATTATTATTATTGTACCCGATGCATTTACTGGACGTATTAAAAATGGCGCCTACGGAAGGTAGAGGCCAGCCAAGGCAAAGAAATGTGTAATAGGGTATCGATATTGATGTATGCTAGAAGGCCATGACTAACTTAAACCTACCACTATGAAGGCGGTGTACAATGGTGTAGAATCGATAGAATTTTTTTTAAATAAGAAGGATAAAACAGATTATTATAAAAAAACTGACTTAAAAAATTGACGTGGTAAGGACATGATATCCCGAACATTGCTCTCAAAAATAAGCAAGATTCACAAGATCTAACGCGAAATTTTAAGCTGAGAGGGCGGAAATATTAAACGAAACGAAGAGATAAACGTTGAAATACTGTAAAGTGGGAATAAAATCCAGAAGTTTTGAAAAAGTCCGTCCAAATACTTAGACGCAAAATCGTTTGGAAACAAGAAGACGATTGAGACGAGAGAGCTCGAGGTTGAGTAATATTAAGTGGAAATAATAGCAAGGACAGCCTAAATAAAGAAGCAATCGTTAAAAATATATATATATATATATACTACGCAGAACCATGATGAATTCATATTTTCCAGAATCGACGAATATTGTCTACTGTGTTCCTGAACAGATGATGGCTTGCTAAATCGGCATAGACCAACCTGGAGGGAGATGTCATCCTGGCTATTAAAACCACCCGACCCGTGTGGAGGAGGTCATTCTACCTGAGATACCAGTGGTGGAGAACCTGCCCAGTTCCTAATCCAAGGCCTGCGACCAGACCGAAGAGCAACTAAGGACCGAGATATTGAATGGCGAGCTAAGTAATAGTATTAAGTAGTATAATTTCTTATGTAGAGTATTACCAGTATATGCAATAGATCTGAATAGCCTAAGCGTGAGATAATTAAGTGTGCAGTGAATATAAGAAAGTGCAGTGTGAAATATTTAAGACGATATCTCATGACAGAATGGTAACGTGTTTACTACATTACCTTATCCAAGGATGAAGGAATACGATTTAAAATATGACATAGTGTAACAGCTGTTTTCAAAGAATCCCGGTTAATTAGAAAGATCCATGAGTGATGTAATACCACCCAAACCCAGTTACGTCACAGAGGGACGCATGTTTGAATTGGTTAAGTTAAATTACCATACTCTTTGCTATGTGAATATATTGAAAGAATAGATACTGAATTTGGGGTTATATGTTGAATTGTATGACAAAAAGCGTTTTGAGGAACGAATTCTGCGCTGTTGGAGAGATACGTATCGTTGTGTTTAATTAATATTGGAGGTTAAACGCGGTAATTATAGATGTTAAAGGAATTAAATATGGGTTGAAATGAAGGTTAATAATGAAATAATGGAAGTATATATGGTATTTTAAATGATATATTGCGCAGATTAACAGGAAGTAAAACGTATATGATATATATAATGTATGATGTAGGAGCACATGTAAAGCGACTACGGAATATAAGTACGCCCCAGGGAGGAACTATAGCAAGGTATGGACAATAAAATTACGCATATTTTAATGAAGTGTGAAAGTGGTTTGACAATAATAACAACCGGTGATGGGTAAATGAATACATGATTGTATCATATTCTGAATGAATGGTAATTGCGTGGAAGATCAAACTTGTATGCAACTAGTATGATAATGTAGTGTTGAAATATCTTTATGTAGGCATTTGCACGTCTATATATGAAAAACGCTTAGTGACTATGTGCATATTGAACTGGAATACGTCACATAAGAAATTATCTAGCTAGAGTAGGGAAATTATTTGAGATTTACGTAGGATATCATCGATGTTTTGTTAATCTGAAATATTATTAGAGCGAATATTTAGTTAGGAGCCGTAATTTAAGTGGCAATCGGACCGAGAAACTTAGTGCGTCATTCAATATTTCATTTTCTTCACTGTAGTCTGCACCAACGAATTCAGATAATTTTCAATGTAACTTAGGTCACTGATATTTGTATTCAGGACACTTTATTCAAATTCAGTTCATTTCCGCGATAACTTGAACAATGTAATGGTTGTATTTTTGATCAGGGTGTATAATTAACACCGTGAGTGATGGAATAATTTATTGATATCCGAATTTTGACCGTGGTCTGAAGACTTTGATGTAGTATATACTTAAGTGACCAGATGTAAATTTTAAAAGGAAGATGAAACAAAGCAACAATTCATTTCAGGAATACGCGACCCAGAATGTTAAGATATGTAAACTTAGTTTAGGAGTAAGGCAGCGCTGACCTAGAATATTTGATTCAGTAATTAAAATATTTATTTATTAGGTTGATAATTGGAAGATTATGAGCAACATTTGACATTAACCATTTCTTTCCCGAATCTTGATAGTTTAATAAATGTGTTTCTTGATTAATATTTTTTTTATAGAATGAAATGAGTTTCATTTATAATTGTAGTCAGTAATTGTATTTAGTAAGTAAAGTTCTCATTATGCGGATGTGTTTTTCGAGAGGTTGTCTGAAGTATATGTTCCCAAAATCCATTACTGAGCGTTGACTTACGTAATTCTGAACCGCATATGGTGCCGTTACTTTCTCTTTGAACACACGTTCAACCTAAACATAGAAAAATTAACCATTTTTCTGGAGGCATGAATACCCTGAGATATATAACTGACTAGTTGGGAAAATACTGTAGTCACCCTGACCCATAGGGTGCATTATTATTATTATTATTATTATTATTATTATTATTATTATTATTATTATTATTATTATTATTATTATTATTTTTCTGGATGGCTAAATTAAGATGAGAAGAGTTATTGCTTGAAAATTTTGCTTGATGCTTATTCCAATAGCAAGACATATCCTTAATAGGGCTGACTGATCAAAAATCACCATCAGGGATGTGATCTAAAAGGGAAACAACACTCAAATCAGATAGCATTTTTATATATCATGTAATAAAGGCAATAAACAGACGATGGTATATAAGAATGCATTTAGTATTTTGCACTGCATAAAGAATAGAGGAATCTTCAGGATAACTTCAAGCCATGCTGCCAACGGGGGCAAACACGGACACTGCGATAATGCAATTATTATCCATGAGCACATTAAGAAATGTCCTGTTATAGGAATACATAAATACACACATCTTCATTATAGACCATAATTTCATTCTGTGTTCAGTCTGCGAGCCTCTGTGGGTTCACTTATCACCACAACAAACCCGTATTTGTAACTAGTTCTATATCTTTTATTTTAAATCATAAGAAACTGAGACTAATTATCACTGCATTTGTCTCCCTGTATACCTCTTACCCTCTATGACTGACTCCATCATTCTACTTGGTAACCTATCCTGCTCCTTTCACATCACATGACCCCTATCACCAATTTGTTTCATGCATACAGCTCTATCCATTGAGTTCAATCCTAATTTAGCCTTTCTCTTATCATATCGAGTACCTTCCTGCCGTCTGATAACATCAATTCCTTGTGGAATTGTCTGTACTAGATCATGGTTCAATAAAAGAGTACCTTTCAGAAAAATCTCTTTTTGTTCCCACCAGTTTTTACCAGCAATCATTCTCACTACTTTCATGTCTGCTACTTCTAACTTGTGAATAAGATATCCTAAGTCCACCCAGCTTTCACTCTGTAAAGCAAAGATGGTCTGCAAACACACCAATGTAAAGATAGTTTTGTCTGGGAGCTGACTTCTTTTTTACAGAAAAATCTTGATTGCAACTGAGCTCATTCCATTAGCTTGATTCAAGTTTACTTACTATTTTACCAGCCTGCGAGTACACACAACCTTAATGTCTGAAATTGTCTATCTGTTCCAACTTTGCATCCACAATCTGACACAATTCTCTTGGATCTCTGACATCAATTTAGTCTTATAAACACTAATTTTCATACCATACTCAAGGCACCTATTTTCAAGTTCAAAGATAGCAGACTGCAGGATTTTGGCAAAATCTGCCATTAAGATATAATCATCAGCATATGGCAAACTGCTTACTAAATTTTAACCTTACTAAATCCATCCCTGCCACTTCTTACCTTTAGCAGATGATGCATGAAAACTATGAAAAGGAAAGATTTTTTGAAATCTGGTGCATACCAAAAATCTGAAACTAACAGCCCCTTTGTGGTCTGAAACCACACCGCTTTTCATCCAACTTCCTCTCATCCACTGATCTCACCCTCCCTTCCAAGACACCAGTGAACACCTTGCCCAGTACACTTGTTGTTGAGATACTTCAATAATTGTTGCTATGCTTCCTATTTGCTTGTTTACAGGTAGGTGCAATTTAGAGCTTTCATCCAATCTGAATGTATCTTACTAATACGCCATGGTAATCTTACCTCATGAAGCCATTTCAACGTTTCCTTCACATTATACTTCATTATTTCAGGTCCAATCTCATCTACTTCTGCTGCATGATGACACTGGAGTTTATCATCCTTTCCACTTCCTTAAGAGTAATTTCACCAATATCATTGTCTTCTTGGCACAAGAGCTCAGAAACAATAGGGCTTACAAGTAATAATGCTGTCTAGAGGTAAAGTCTACATTCTACCAAATTGGGGTGTATTTAAGGACAGTGCAAATTAGACCCATATTTGATGCATCCAGTACTAGGAAGAGGGAGTTGTCACTGATGACTGTATGAACAAAGGTCCGAAATTAATCGAACTTATTCCCTCTGTCCTGTTCAAGCTTAGAGAGAGGCCAGAGGGTGTGATCTCGGACATAAAAAAGGCATTCCTACAAGTGTCAGTAAAGAGGGTTGATCGATTTCTGTGGTGGAAAGATCATACTCATACGAGCTTCAAGGACTTTCGTCGTCGCCAAGTGGATGGAAAAATAGTGTGCTTTCTTCAGGCACAGAAAAACCAGTCATTCCACCACTGGGGCTGCTAGGTCTTGTCATGAAAAATTGCAACATTCATTATGAGCCTGTAATGAGGCGAGGTATTCTATGTGTCAGGGCGTCTTTTTCCCTATTGGTTTCTCCTATCCTGAGACTCTGATGCTGAAGGTTCTGTTGCAAGACAGTTGCGGACAGAGAACAAGTTGAGACACAGAGCTACTACCAGACACAAAAGACATCTTCATAAAGTGCAACGAACAATGCCTATTCCGAGACAATTTACCATGGATGACTGCAAGGAAGCCTTATTAACTTCAGTAACTATGCGTATGCTGCAATTATATTGTTGGGAAGCAAGCATCCCGATGAAATCAGTCTGCAGCTAATATTCACAAAAGGGACGGTAGCACCATTTAAGGAAACCCAACGAGAAAAATTCTTTCCTACCATATTGGTGCTTGAATGTTAACCTCTGTAAAAGACAGTCTCAGGCTGGTTGGTGTGCAATGCTATTTTTGTACACTGCATTGATATGGATAAAGAAGAGTGTCTTTTTATGACTCAGAGTGAAATATTAACTTTCTCCCATTTACGAGGAAGACTTAATCGAGTTAATTTGTCATCACGAGGTTGCAACGTGGATGAGTTTCAGAAGAATCCAAGTGTTGGGGAGGTCCTGCCCTGTTGAACCTGGGAGAAGAAAAGCGCCCTTGTGGTGAAGGTGACCTGCAAGAAGAGGAATTTGATCGTGAAAGAGATAAGGAAACTGTGACTTATGCTGCCTCGTCTGGAGAGCCTCTTTGTTATCTGGAATTTTTCCTTCCATATCAGAATTACCAGAATGGTCACCTGGATGTTTCAGTATACTATCAACAAAAGAAGGAACAAGAATGAAACACTTGAGGGAGAGACAACCATGGATAAAATAAAGGCATCAGAAAGGATACTCATTTGATTAGTTCAAGAAGTAGTTTCTGGGGGAGAAGGGATTTCTAGCTGGAAGTCACTTTGCATATTCAAAGACTGTGAAGGAAATCTGTGAGTAAAAACAATGCTCACTGAATGAAAAGAGAGTGAGAACTTCAGATGCCCAAGGGTACTACCCAGTAAATATTGTCTGGTGCAACTTTTGATTCATGAGAAACATGTTAGAATGTTACACGTTGGCACTCGCATGTTACTGTTGCCCTTACGGGAAAGATATTCGCTTATATGAGGAGGAAGGAGCAGCCAGGCCATGCTGTCAATATGTGTGAGATGTAAGCGGCAGGATGATAAGAAGACTGATGCTAATCCTGGAACTCTATGGAAAACAGAATAACAGATGATGTGGCATTTGAGGAGACAAGTGTACACCTTGCTGGACCCGTGATACTGACAGAAGGAGGAGAAGGGTGTATCAGCCATACCGGCGATTACTGGTATGAGTAAACAAAGACTTTAGATAGTACAATCCAAGAAAACTTTAAAATGAAAGACCAATATTTACAGATGACATTCAAGAAAAGCTCATTAAATGGAAAGGTGCACCTTCGCGAATCTACAATAGTAATTACCTAAGTGCTAAATTGGTTAGTAAAATAGACTTTGAAAATGAATAACAGTGAATAATTGATTAACTAAATAAAAGTAAGAAATACACCTTTAAAACGAGGGACGCCCTCTAAACCAAGAAATAAATTAAATGAAAACTTGAAATCGATGGGTTACAGGTTAATTATTTGTACTAATGTCCATGGACTAATTGGACTGTTCGCTAGAGGAGCTCGAGTAAACCCCTTACGCTTACAAGATTTTAGTTGTATATTAAAGATTTTGAAAATACTCTTTCTGTAGGAATAATTACTTTTACATCAAGTGAACATATGTTGGAGTGAGGCTGCCAGATACTTTCCTGAACCGGATCACGGGAACCCAACTAGAAATTAATAACATGCATAGAAAGCATATATCAAAACCGAAAGGCGCCCCCAAAATTAATTGACACGAAACGGGGATCAACCCCAAACATATGCCACACATGGAAAAGGCAGAACAAGATAGCGTTAAGAAGGTAAACCCCCCAGCAAAATTTTAGAATAAAATCATATATTATAAGAGCAAGCAGCTGAAATCACAACTCAGTGACCACACGTTAAACCAGATCGGCATAAAGCACAAGGCACCACAATCCACCAAGGAAATCAACCACCAATTAAATCATGAAACAATAAATGAGGTGAAAAAGGAGTCAGCAGCTCTCAACGTAAAGACACGCTTGTCAATAATTAAATCAGTCTTCAATCCTTCCCCAAAACATATTAATAATCACCCGAAAAATAGTTTCCATTGCAACGGTTGTCATGGTAATGAGTAGATAAGAAAGAAGGGAACTGGACTGCAAGACAGTTGTAAACAGAGAATAAGTTGGGACACAGAGGTACTACCAGACACAAAAGACATCTTCATAAAGTGCAACAAACAATGCCTATACCCAGACGATTTACCATGGCTGACTGCAAGGAAGCCTTATTAACTTTAGTAACTATGCTTATGCTACAATTATATTGTTGGGAAGCAAGCATCCCGATGAAATCAGTCTACAGCTAATATTCACAAAACAGACGGTAACACCATTTAAGAAAACCACAACACTCCGGCTAGAATTACTTTCCTGCCATATTGGTGCTTGAATGTCAACCACTGTAAAAGACAGTCTCAGGCTTGTTGATGTGCACTGCTATGTTTAGACACTGCATTGATATGGATAAAGAAGAGGGTCTTTTTATGACTCAGAGTGAAAGAAATATTAACTTTCTCCCATTTACGAGGAAGACTTAATCCAGCTAATTTGCCATCACGAGGTTGCAACGTGGATGAGTTTCAGAGGAATCCAAGTGTTCAGGAGGTCCTGCCCTACCTGGGAGAAGAAAAGCGCCCTTGTCGTGGAGGTGCCGTGCAAGAAGAGGAATTCGATCATGAAAGAGATAAGGAAGCTGTGACTTATGCTGGTTTGTCTGAGGAGCCTCTTTCTTATCTGGAATTTTTCCTTCCATATCATAATTGCCAGAATGGTCACCTGGATGTTTCAGCTTACTATCAACAAAAGAAGGAAAAAGATGAAACACTTGTGGGAGAGACAACCATGGATGAAATAAAGGCATCAGAAAAGATACTCATTTGATTAGTTCAAAAAGTAGTTTCTGGAGGAGAAAGGATTTCTAGCGGGAAGTCGCTTTGCATATTCAAAGACTGTGAACGAAATTTGTGAGTAAAAACAATGATCACTGAATGAAAAGATAGTGACAACTTCAAATACCCAAGGGTACTACCCAGTAAATATTGTCTGGTGCAACTTCTGATTCATGAGGAACATGTTAGAATGTTACACATTGGCACTCGCATGTTACTGTTGCCCTTGCGGGAAAGATATTTGCTTAGACGAGGAAGAAGGAGCAGCCAGGCCACGCTGTCAATATGTGTGAGATGTAAATGGAAGGAAGATAAGAAGCTGCTTGCTAATCCTGGAACTCTATCGGAAAACAGAATAACAGATGCTGTGGCATTTGAGGAGACAAGTGTAGATATTCCTGGACACTTGATATTGATAGGAGGAGGAGAAGTGTAGAATGTGCTGTTTACATTTGCCATGAATAGGGCAGGCAACTTGGAACTGGTCAGCAGTTTCTTAAGGAATGGATTTTTACTCAGTTTTCGACAGCTCATCGCTGCTCGATGAGGAAGACCAAAAGCTGTCTACAACGACAATGGAACAAATAACACTCGTACAGATAATATGTTGCAAACTGTCGACTAAAACCACACAGAAACAGAGTGCACAATGCATCAAATACAGTGGAGGATTAATCCTCCCACAGCAGGCTGGTGGAGTGAAGTGTGAAGCAGTGGTAAATTTCCGTCCCCTTACCTACTTGCCTGAGAAGCCTGAAGATCTCAACCAACATCCACCTTCAAGTTCTTTGCAAGATGAAGTCTGCATGGGTAGATTTAGATCAACTGGATTCTGTGAACTTATCAAGGAGATATTGATTTCTACAACAGTCGTGACAAGATTTGAGAAGAATATTTTTCATATGCATTGTTTTTCATGTTTTTTATGTTTTGAACGGCTGACGAAGACCTGGACTAGGGTCGAAACCGGTCCCATTTCTAATTACTATTAAATAAGAATGTAATCACTACATTTCTTTCTCTTATGTATTGAATAGGTTGAACCTCTTTTTTAATTATTCAATTTTAAGAATATTTAAGTCAGTTGATCCAATGGCAGAATAAGATTTCTATGGTGCAGGTTGGAGCTTATGGGAAGAATGGGATTGACTGGCCATTAGCACGGGTGCTGGAAGTTTATCATGGGAAAGAGTTGAAAGTGTTGCGAGTTTGAAAACATTGTCAGCTGAGGCGACTAGTCTGCATCAGTGACTTCTGGAACTTCGAAGGAGGATTCTAATGACTGCCCCAGTAGCTTTTACTCTCATGAACAGTCTGACTCATCAGACTCCTCAAAGGAGGTAGTGGTAACCAGGATTGATGGTCGACAAGCAAAACTGCCGAATAAATTTAAGTTTGTGTATTCCTTCAATGTTTAACTTCTTATTTCTGCAGATTCTTTTAGGTAAGTGACTGAAATTACCAGATAGATAGTTTGATGCCCATAGTGCTTAATTTTGATATCTGTCACTCCTTCCAAATTGGGAAGGATGTGAAGAACAATTTGTTGTAAATATTCGCATTTTGTTTTCTCCTTGGAATTACTATCAATGAGTTTACGCACCATGAGTGTGTATTCCTTGTTATTTTGAAAACATGTCTACTGATTCATGTCAGTACAAAAAGCTAGTAAATCTAAGTAATTTACAATAAATGGGATGCTCCTTTCAGGTAGAAACAATGTCACAGGCTATGTGCTCTAGGAATTAAGACTGTAAGACATTCTATTAAAGATAAAGCCTCCTATCAAAATAGTATATATTAGAACAACGTTTCAGAAATAGATTGCCAGTCAGGTTGATACATTTCAAGTAAGGTTGGAAATGTATATTTTGTCGTAGAGAAAAATCACTGCTTCAGTCTTCCTAAAAACCCCCAGTCAATTAATGGATTTTGAAGTGATATTGAATCTAAAACTATCCATGGATAAGAGGATTCTAAATGTGGATTCAGTTACAAGAACTCAAACAACAGAAAATACAGGCAAAACTCAAAAGCTAAGAAATATATAGGTATCGTTATTACACCTAAAACGGATAATTATAAGAAAATGTTGCCAAAATAAACAATGGATAGATACACAGTTGTTAAAATTTTTTATACTGTATATATTACAAGAATCAAGCTAGCCTCAGGTCCTTGGCCTGTCACTTCACATAGGGGATGGTCTAAAACATTTAGAGAAATCAGGACATTTTGGAAGATCTCGGGATATTAATAATAAATCCGGCTAATAACCCCTATTGTGAGAGATTTCGGCACAGTCATTAGGAGGAAGTAATTGAACATTTTACAATCATTTGATGAAGCTATCTTCTCAGGGTTAATTTAATTATACCCTGAGAGAAGTTATGCAGTCTGTCTGCAGTGTGAAATTACACGTGTCAAGGACATACAGCCATTTACAGGATTTACGAACTTCTACGAGGAAGACAGCGAAGTCCCAGATATCTCGCTGAAATTATTATTAATACGGTTTATTTTGACGATCTGTAATGGAAAACAATTGGTTTCTTGTGAGATATAGCATCGTTGTCCCATGGTCATTCACGTTTGGTGAACACCTGGCAGAGAAGGGTAGGAGCTTTGCACGATTACATTAGTTAACTCGTCGAGACGGAATGGTTAGGTCCATTTTCAGTTATGTGTATAATAAAATATGTTACTATGTTAGTTCAAGTGAACTGTCAGCACAATTAGAGGTCTCGAAATTAAATACTATGTTTTGTAGTTAGAAATGTGAATTTTTTTCCCCTTTAAATTAGTTAGTATATCATGACACCGGATTGTATATGTGGCTTGCGTAGAATTAATTGTGTGGCGATGACGACAATGTGTCATGTCGGGTATACCAAGAAACACTGTAGGTGGGATTGTATGTTAGTTATGACGCGAGGCATTGAACTGTATTCAATTTTTTTAAATGTTAAGTTAAATATTACAATGAAAATCAGTAAAATCCGTTCGTGCCGGTAGAAGTTACAATAATAATAATAATAATAATTATTATTATTATTATTATTATTATAAAGTAAAGATAACAATTATAGGAAGCCTCCGTGGCTCAGGCGGCAGCGCGCCGGCCTCTCACCGCTGGATACCGTGATTCAAATCCCGGTCACTCCATGTGAGATTTGTGCTGGACAAAGCGGAGGCGGGACAGGTTTATCTCCGGGTACTCCGGTTTTCCCTGTCATCTTTCATTCCAGCAATACTCTCCATTCACATTTCATTTCATCTATCAGTCATTTATCATTGCCCCACAGGAGTGCGACAGGCTTCGGCAGCCGGCACATTTCCTATCCTCGCCGCTAGATAGGGGCTTCATTCATTCCATCCCTGACCCGGTCAAATGACTGGAAACAGGCTGTGGATTTTCAAAGATAACAATTATAAAAATGAAGTTAAATATTACAACGCAAATCAGTAAAATCTGTTTGTGTCGGTGAAAGTTATAACAATAATCATCATAATGTGAAAGATAACAATTATAAGTGTTCTAAAGTCAAATGATAACAGGGATAATAATATTCGCATTAGGAGTAAATCGAGATAATAATACATTCAGCAGTTATGTAAGCGCGATTTACAGTTTTATATTCAAATCCAGCGAAGCAAGATAATTTTGGCATTTGGAAATTTAATCTTGTGACACCGTGTGTTTGTGATATAGAATCATAACATGTTATTTTGCTCCTAAGGTCTGGGAAAATTTAGAGAAAGCTTCTTTGAGATCCGATATGTTGTTTAGTTATGGGATAGCTTGAACTTAAAATCTGGTCACGCAAGAAGATATGGATCGTAATGAGGAAGAAAATATTATGAGATAAATTAGGAAGAAAGTTTCAAGCAGAGTAAAACCTGTATTGTATGAGTCGAAAATTTTAAGCAAGACACGTAGAGAAAAGGCCCTGCAGTTTGATGGAAAGACTTTTTTTTGTGACAGGGTGTATATATTGATGTATGATATTTCTGAGACAGGCTGTATAAGAGAACTGACATCCTGTAGCGATCCAGAGCGATAGAAAAATGTAAGGGTTGTCAAATCCAAGTGAGTGCATTGTAGCGCATATTTTAAGTACCGGTACACGTAATGTTATCCCATGATTATTACTTTACGTAAGACTGTAGACAACGTCAGTTAAGCCTAGTTGACAATTCTATTTGATACTAGCGAAGTGGATTTTGTTATAAACCGACCTCACGAACAAAATACCTTCTCATACGCGGTCGAGATAATATATGCTTACTGGAAAGTGAATTTTATTCTGTATCTTTACGAGGCGAAAAGCATCGCGAATTGGAAACACTGCGCGCGAAAGAGAATGAATTTATCTGATTGAGAGCTTATCCTGCGTATGTTGATGAGAGTTTACTTCACTGGAGAGAATACAATGATACATGTTTGATATTGCAGATTATTTGGAGCCTCACACTCCAAGCTATTCCGCGAATATTGTTTTCAGTAATATCACGTAATATCATACGAGAATTGAATTTACTTTTATTTAGCGAACTTCACTTCATGTGTTAACATTTTAATGAGTGGTAGACTGAACTATTCAGTACCGTTATTTAATTTCGATTTTGCAATTTATCGCAGGAAATGGACAGATTAGAGTTCATTTCTGTAGCGAATTTTAATTCATGTGTTTGAATTTCAAAGAGAATTAGATTTAAATATCCGGACGTTGTTTTAAATTTCCGATTTCGCCCGACAGTATCAGTGATGTGTATATACTTTAGTGTTGGCTCAACGATAGGTTTGGGATGCCGCGTGAATATAATTATTGTTAGAGGTGTGTAGACACTATACTGTTGGCTCTGCGATAGGATCAGGGCACCGTTTGTACTTTGTCAAGTCATAGGTTAAGCATTTTTACGAATCGAATTGAACGATGGTAGTGTCCGGAGTAATGGGTGAAGGTACGGAAGATATTAGCTGGTACTATTCAGGCCATGTTTAAGAGATGGGAGGTGCTCCTATGAAAGCATCGCATCAATAGTGGCTTAAAAGTAAGCATTATTGCACGTGGAAATCTTGCTGATGGAGGCTGGTCCCTACTAATTAGCCGCGTGCGGTCAAGTTCGATGAACTTTCGTTTTCCATTTGACACTGTTTCTTTTCCTTTACTTCGAGATTTACTTTTCAGGTGTAAGGTGTGTTACGATAGTGCAGTGTGTTAACAGTTAATTCATACACTACGTCTGCGGTTTCATTCGTCAGCTGTTCTAATACTTGAATTTTATTTCATGTTACTCACATTATTTAGGTGAGACATTGATCTACCGATCACTTGTAGTTTAGTTTAAGTTTAAGGGGACAAGTGTAGGTAGACAAATTTGTAATTGTAGTTACGTAGAATTTGACTTGGAGTGGGAAGGAATTAGCCGTGGCCTTAATTAAGGTACAGCCCCAGCATTTGCCTGGTGTGAAAATGGGAAACCACGGAAAACCATTTTCTGGGATGCCGACATTGGGGTTCGAACCTACTGTCTCCCGAATACTGGATACTGGCCGCACTTAAGCGACTGCAGCTATCGAGCTCGGTAAATGGTTGGTATGGTAAATCACCATCAAGGGTAACTTTACCTGAATAATGGCAATGTGTGATATTTTTAATACCAATATTACTGTGAAAATCTTCGTTACGTTCCTAATTATCTCCAACCACAGGAATTGGCGGTGTTCCACTTAATAAATCGTTTTCAGAATCACTCTCACTGACTACAACCACACTAGAAGTGCTTTCAACACTGCTATGAAGACCAGTTCACTTTCTGACTCGACATAATCATCGTCAGTCTCTAAACAATGGATATAATCAGATCATCGTCATGTGTAAACATAACCTTCACGTATTTAAATATTCGTCGCACGAAAACAAATAATTTCATCCGGCTCCTAGAGGTAAATTTGGGGACTACACACAGTCCTTGATAAGAATATCCTAATAGGTGTTACCATCTAACGGAAAAGGAAGAACTACGACGGTTTCCAAATAAGTCTGCATGAGGGATGAAATATCATTCCTGGCACTTTTGGCGAGTTCACAGAGGAATGAAAAATCATCCCTTGGTGCTCAAAGAGTTCATAACCTGAAAGTTGGTTTAATAAGAAGACATCTCCAGTGATTTAATACTTCTGTTTAACTTCAGTGTTTGGTGTTCCTTCTAAATGTGTAGTGAATCAACGTTGCTCTGCATTTCACAGTTTTGTTCCTTCAGAATGATGTAACATATGATCCCTCAGATCAAGTGTTGTTGGTTCATTCTGAACATCTGTTTGGGGTGATGCATGTTTCAGTATCGGGAATCATCTATAACTTAAGGGTGTTATGAGATGGTAACACATCGTATAATTTTATTTCAGATTGTGATAATTGCCATTAACTTGTAATAAACACCATGCTTTCGAATAATAGTTCACAACCTATTCAAGGCAACTGATATTTTAATTGGTTCAATGAAGGATCCATTCTGGGGATGTTCCGGTATCCGAGAGGATAGTCGACTGGTGGATAACCTTAATTAAGTACAAATCTCGAATTCTACTTTCTACTTGTTGAAGGTCAGATTTTTACATGGATCGTGTGGGTCAATGTTGTCGGATTTTCAGGGTTTCTATTCTTTTTCTGGTGTTGCTGGTCACAAACCTTACATTGCATTTTCACATGTTGAAAGACACTAATGTAAATAATTTCTAGATCCTTTCACCATTCACATTATGGATTGTGACTGTGATATAACATGTTGTGACAAATATAACTGATTTTTTGGAATTCATTAAAACATTATTATCATGATTTCATTGAATAAATGTTCAGTAAGTACACTTTTGCTCCTCATTTGAAGTACTTGTGCTCACATCTGAACACTGTTAAATGGTCAATGAAGTGACTGAAAAGAATCCTACATGCCTCCAGATCTAAGAATCAATATTGTTCTACCGAAGTACCCGAGACAGACAACCAACAATGGAACGGTAAGTTCAAGGGTTTAACAGGGAATGAGAATAGTAATCCCCGAGATTTATCTAACTGTGCAAACTCAAAAGCAAAGGTGTAGGAAGCCTTAAGTGTATTGCAAGTCATGTTATACCTTGAAACATTGCTGTTGTGGTTATTATAATTCTGGTAATTTTGAATTTCCAACAGGTTGGAACTTCATCTTACTGATGAATAGAAGTTGTATTGCTGCCTGGAGGAGTAACTCTCAGCTGCTAGATTGGACTCAGTACTGAGAACGACCTGGTGGTGTTCACATGACCTTCTAGGTTGTATTACTTTTTTGTTGTGGGGACAAATTTAAAGCATTCTTTAAGTACCACTATTGGGTACATACAATTGCAAGGAGACTAATTTCACAAATTGCCCCAACTGCTCCATCCAGGAGCCAGTATTGCCAACAAGAAGTGCCATCCTGAGCAATTGTTCAAGTAGAGGAGTATAAATAACAATCTATCATCCTGCCATAGTTCTCTCTTAACATTGTTTTTCAGTGGCTTCCACGAGTGCTGGATGTTCTGCATGTTTTTCAAGAATATTGTTCTAATATGGGTCTAACTACAATATCAAGAACTGAATTAAAACAAAAGGTTATATTTCCTTTAGAACTTCAAACTTAACAATTTCTTCACTGAATGATACATCAGGTACAATGCTAATCTTGAAACAAGACTATGAAAATCCAAGATTAGTGAAATTTTACAGATTTGGTGCTTCAAGCCCTTAGTTTACAATTTCAGAGATACTGGATCCAGTTTACAAAACTTGCAAACTCTCAATGTTTCAACAAGGACGAAAGTATCCCAATTTAAGAGCGCTTACAACAAAAGTTACAATTTTTAGCCTTCCAGAGGCACTTCACACTATAACAAAACTTTGAAAAGAGCTTACATGCTCTCAATTTCTTACAGCCCACTCAAGGCAACAATACATCAAAGTCTTACACTCTCCGGCCTCACAAGGCACGATTTACCAATGGAAACAGTTTTACACAGGGGTATCTAGTACCCAACCTACTGGGCCTTTGCAAAAATAGAACAGGATAAATAAATGGCCTGAGCACAAACTGAATGGAGGCGTACACTGCGCTCCCAGATAATGAAATATTAAAATCCTACAGGGCTCTCAGCTGATGAAACTGGGGCTATTCCCAAGCTACTGAAGTGGCTCACACAGAAATAACTTTTATATATTACAGGAAAGAAAACAGTTAAAAAATCGTAGTCACCTAGAACCAAGATGAAGGGAAGCTCGAGAGGGTAACTCACTCTCTATCCCCGATTTAAAATTAAAGACTTTATAAAATTCTATATGAAAAGGAAGAAATTTACATTAAAAGGGTCACATAGTTAAAAATTCTGACCTTTCCCTTGGATATGTATGCGGAAACAACAAGAAAGATTAAATTTATGTGGCCATTACCTGGCTGATGTTCTGCCTGCCTCCTGCCTTAAAACGTACACTGAGAAAGACGACGATCAATAGACAAGGAAACTCGAAAAGCCGCAACTTATATACCCTCAGGGAAGGTTCGAGAGAATTCTGGGCTAATCCGGACACACCCTCTCAATTTCCATTGGCTAATTCAAGTGAACAAGAAATGCGGGATTGGTTGAAAATTATATTACAAAATTTCATGATTGGCCAGATTCAAAACTGGCGGAATAAAGAGAAGTGTTGCCAACCCAAAAATAAATAAACATAGATTCAGTTATGAAAATCTAGAAATACGAAACTTCTTTAAGTTCTTCCACCTTGCACCAGAGTGCATGATCAGAGTTTTTGAAATGACATCTATGGAGGAAGGTTTAAACTTCTTGAAGTAAACTAACACAATGCAAATAAATCCAGTCAGTTTAGGAAACTTCAGAACACAATTACTCAATACTTCAGTAGTGACACCTTCTGATTAAATTTCCAACCTCATGTAGTATCAGTTTCACCTTTAGGTCGATAGCGGAGTTCATTAAGGCGCTTATTTTGAATGAGCAGAGTTGAGGTGTACCTCCCGGTACAAATATAATTCACAATACTCAACAGAATGGTTCATAGTACGGTTAATGTAGCTCTGATATTAGAAACGGCTTTAAAATGGAGAACTAAACAAACTCATAAAAAATTATTGATATCAATAGAAAAGAGAATATAAATTAAGTGGAAGCAGGGGGAACACAACATGACAAATTATACAAAAACAACTTAACCATGACCACACAGGACCATTATATAACGAATGGGAAAATCCAATTATGAAAGTTTACCATCAATGTTATAAAATCTATTCAATAAAGGAGAAAAGATGACTAAAAATCAATAATTACCAAACTCTCCATACACACATCTAATTAAATCTGTTGGTACCAAAGAGGATAATATAGAATTATCAATATTATGAATACTGCGATAATGGACTCAATTAGCTCACGATTTCAGGCAAAAATGACTCGACCGGGCACAATCAGTGATTGTGTCATTTACAGTAACCTAAATGTCAATATAGCAGTTTTACCATATGGAGAAAAAGTCCATAGCACAGATAGGATCCCAAATCAGCACTAAGTTTCAGTTACTGATATCTCAAACTCACTTGGAATCTTAACAGGGCCCTGTAAGTAAGATGAAGGTGCTCATTCTCTAAAGAATAGGGCTTGCTCAGTTAAGTTACATTGAAAATAATTAGTGTTATGTAAAAACAAACCAAAAACAAACACCAAGGCACTTAACACCCTTGAAAGGGCTTTGGCCTGCGCAGTGACCACTGCTCAGACCAAAGGCCTGCAGATTACGAGAGCCATGTGGTCAGCACGACACATCCTCTCGGCCATTATTCTGGGCTTCCGAGTCCGGGGCCGCCATCTCACCATCAGATAGCTCCTCAGTTATAATCACACGTAGGATGAGTGGACCTCGAAACAGCACTCAGGTCAAGAGAAAATCCCTGACCTGGCCAGGAATGGAACCTGGGGCCTCCAGGCAAGAAGCAGGCATGCTACCCCTACACCATGGGGCCGGCAGTGTTATGTAACCAATCATTAAACTATCCATGGGAAAAATAACGAATAAGACATTCCAATATCATCAACTATCCAACATTTCAATAACAATGGATGATATCCTACATGCCATCACCACTCATCTGATGGCCATTGACAGCTACAACATACAGCACACCTACCAGACTACCACATTGATATGTCATGCCATGAAATTAGAAAAAAATGAATCATCTGACAAAGTACCTTAAGTTGGAGAGTTCAAGCCTTTTGTTATGCACTGAACATTATTACAGATTAACTTATAACTCTGAAAATATTTCAATATATAGTAAATTAAATTCCAATCACTACTTACGAAGGATGGACTTGCGGTGCCTTCAAGACAGAAAGTTTCCTCCTTGATCTCTATTCTCTGGTCCATTTCACACTGCAACAGATGTCCTTATATGAAATTGAGCCAAAAATTACTTCCACTGACTTTTTACTGAAAATTAAAATACTGGAAAATTATATTATCACCATCATTAGGGTTATAGCTTATTGACCACACAGCCTCTAGTCTTCCATGGAAATCAATAAAAGGGACAGGGCTTTTATTAAAAACATCCCACATGCAGTGGCTGGGACTGACTGTTAAGAGTACATATTTTTGAAAACAGAGTATTCACTTCTCCTTTAGCAGGTTAGCAATCCCTGATTGCTAACACTGTGGGACCATGCATTTGGTCTGCCACTGCTAAGTACAGTTTTTTGAGGGGCATGCCAATCCAACTTATAAGACAAAATGGCATGTCTGGGCGAAACTCTGCAAACGCACATGGCCTAACCACCCAAAAGCTGGTTCTAATTCCAAGATTTTAAGATCTGCGGCCTTGAGAGCCATTTTTCGAATTGCATCTCTATGGGGAGTACATATTTTTGAAAATGGAGAATTCACTTCTCCATTAGCAGGTTAACAAACCCCTATTTGCTAACTTGGCTGGATCATGCATTTGGTCTGCCACTGCTAAGCAGTCTTGAGGAGCATGCCAATCCAACTGATGAGCCCAAATGGTACGCCAGGGCAAAACTCTACAAATGCACATGGCCTAACCACCCAAAAGCGGGTTCTATTCCCGATATTTTAAAATTTCTCCAACTCAATTTTGACTGGCATTAGGATAAGGGGCTTGTCTTTATAACTCCCTATCTCTATTGTTAATGGCAATTGGCTAGTGAGTTTGCCATTATGATGCAAACCCCTTAAATCTATTGTGAATGGTCTTAGGAAATATGACCTGCCATTATAATCAAAACTCCCCAATGGCCACCTTACATTGGAAACAGTGTATGGGGTCCTCCACATTTGTTTCTCAGATAGGGCTAAGGGACATAAAATTTAATATAAACTTACTCACTGCATGTACAGTAATTTACGTAGAAATCCATACAAAAAGAAGTATACTGTAGCGAAGCATGGGTACATTAGCTAGTTTCTAATATTTCTTCAAGGAATGTTTGGGATTATGAAAACATATGTGTAATTGTATGCCACATGCAGGTTTTTTTGAAGGTACTTGTTTACATATTTTGTCATTATTATCATTATCTCCTTCCTTTATGTTTCTGATTTTATGTTTAATGGGTTACTTATATTATCAACGCAATCTTTTATTAACCTCACAATGGTCGGTGGTGAAGGAATCCCTCAATTCTTAATTTTGTCGCACTGCACAATAATTTTGCACGCGTGTCTCTCCTTCTACGTATTCCGAGTTCATTATCTTCTGCATCACTCTGCGACTGTTGCATGTTGGTGAAGGTTTGTTACTTTTGTTTGTTGTGCGTTTTTGTCATCCCTGCAATTCAGTGAGATTTTCCCTCACCTTGCTCTTTGTTACATTAGTATTTCTGGCTTAGTTGAATACAGTAAATATATTGACTATATTCGAAAGTATTGCAGTATGGTTGTCAATAATGCACAGAAACTGTTTCAAGTGCCAAGGGAAAAGCAAGAAATGTAAATTCTGCAATGGAAGCATGACTTTTATTTTTCCCGTCAGACACAACAAAGCTATTTGTGCATTATACCAATCTCAAATTGGCAGAGGTGCATAAAAGAGTCACCTATGAAAGAGATGTTTGTGATACTGTACAAACAATGTAGAATAACCTACATTTGTATTTAAAATAGTGTAAAACTAAAATGATTCTTATGAAGATAAGTACAGAAAGCTTTAATTAACCAATTATACCTAAAACAGTACTTTAAAAATTACTTTTAATTTATTTCATGCGTGAGGAAAGTTCTTACCATGTGCCCACTTCTGTCTCTAGTAACCTCATCCCCTGTGCCAGGCTAAGTAATGATTTTATATATTAAGTGAATAAATTCCATGTATGGCTTTTCAGTCATTCTGAATCTCCAATGTTCTTAGAATTTTCGTGGAATTCAGATAATGCTTCTCCTTATCATGTCTGCCCTTCTTTTCTTTGTGGGCTGTCTTTGATATGTATCTGTCTTCCCACTGTTATTGTATCCTCTCTCCTTGAGTTTATGTGTGTGCATTGCCTTTTGTTATTGGAAATAGATTATTAATTGGGATTGAAGTGTCTGTGATGTTCAACATCAATTTATTTCCTTAATTGTGGGAAATGTGGGAAGTTTTTTCAGGATTTAGACTTTGTGAGCTTCTCTTGGTGATAATATTCAATTATAAATAGTTTTCTTCTAAATAACATTATTCTTGGTTTCAATTAAGGATTCTACATTTTAATATTCATCGGATTCTAACCATAGTTGTGAATTTTGTTTAAATTCAACTGCCTTAAACTATGTTTTATTATGGAATCCTTAATCATTATTTTAATTTAAAGGAAATTCATTACTTTCATCCCACTTATCAACTTATAATGAATCATGTCATGTCTTGCCATTTCAAATGCACCATTCATGTTGTTTTAATTCATAAAATCCATTGTTAATGGTAATGGGTGTTCTCATATCTTCCATTCAGGCAAGGTACAGAACATATTACAATCCATTTTGTGTTCTCAGTCACACCACTTTATTGTTCTCCAGGGAATGAGCCTGTCTTCAGCATTAATTCAGTTGGGTATCTTTGGAGTTGGGATGTCTTCAAAAGGTAGGTCTGTTACATCATGTTCCTTGTACTTGTGAGTTTTCTTGTTTTTTATGTTTATCATAAGGTGATAAATTTCTTATGTTTCGATGGGCTCTGTTTTACTTGCTCTGCCTTATACTGCCTCTAAATATGCTGTTCACACACAGAAGCAGTAAGGGGTAACAGACCGTAGTGCTGGGGTGGTGCAAAATAATACTTCATCATAAGGGATGACACTGTGCGGAACTAATAAATGAAGAACATCATAAAATCAGTGATATATTCTTACCGTGAAATTGAAAAAATTAACTATGCCTGTTTTCTTCCCTTACTACCAAGAACATGTCTTGCTCCTAGATGGTTGCCAGATATAGATGTACTGAGAAAAGAGGTCAATGCATCAAAATAAAAAGATGTAGCAAATCTACTGACACGAGGCTGACACCTTCAAATACCACTGGACTGAACCTGGATGGAAAGTGAGTCAATCACCCCAGCATGAACAACAATAGATCATAAAAAAAGTACTATCAAGTAACAGAACTTGAGCTACACAGGTGGAAACAGTTTCATGAAATATGAGGTAGATGTTGTATTAAAGGCACTATACAAGTCTGCACCAGATGGTATGGATGACAACATAATTAAATATATACACAACTTCTGGAAGACCGTGTTCAACAAGTGCTTACTTCTTGAATGCTTCATTGTATTCCTTTTTTTTAACCAACTACATTTTATCTTTATCTTATGTTTCTTCCCTTTTCTTGTATTTATCTGCTTTTCATCTAATCCTACATTTCCCGCATCAAGATTGAAGAAAGGTGAAGGTGGCCCTTCAATGAGTGCTGATGACCACCCTCCTGATGAAGTTGAGAAGCACAAACCAGCCTGTTGGAGGCTTAATTTGGATTGGTGAGGAGAAAGCCTGTGGCAGTGTATCAGGAGATTTTCGCCGTCCTCCTGTGTTTTCATGTTCATCCCAATCTCCCCTTACCATGCCTCCCTCTTTCTACACTGAACTGTGATTATGTTTATCCTATTCAGTGTTCATTTTCTTGTGACACTTGTTTGTTCCTCTCACCTTTCGTGTTTTTCCTGTGTTCCTAAACTTTTTACCTCCCATATTTTATTCTTACCCTATATTTCTTCCCTATTCATCTTCCTTCCTGCTTTAAGACTGAAGTTCTGTCAAGATGGCCCCTAAATGAGTGTTAATGCCCAATTTCATGCTGAAGCTGGGAAGGAGAACTCGTCAGGGACTGAGAAGAGATGGATGTAGAAGAAATGGGATTGATAAACTCTCCTATAATGTGTTCCTCTGTCTCTCTCTGTACAAGTTGATTTCACAATTGTTTGTTCCTTCCCAATCCGTATTCCTCCAACTTCTGATTGCTATAGATTAGATTGAAGACAAACTATCAAGTGCCCACTCCCGCTATCCCTGTAGACTCCCAAGCAGCCTTAACTGCCATCTGAAATGGACACAGAATGCATCTACTTGCTCTTGCAGAGGTGCCAACCTTTGAATTGGGTCAACAGGAATCCCATCTTTAACTCACGCTCCCCCACCCCACCCCCAAGACATTTACGAGTCAAATCCAAAGCACCCCTTTGCTCTTTCCTACAGCAATCCATTCTAAAGTATATCATATTACACAATAAAATCTTCTCTTTGCATTAGTTCTGCAAAAAATAATCTTTATACCTTGTTTTGCATCCAGCAGCTGCCTTTTCAGTGTAGGTTTCCTTGAAACATACTTCCCCCTGAGATGATATTTTTGTCTTCAGAAACTTAAGCAATTCCAGTGTAGATGTACTTAGTGTAGGTCTGAATTCTGTCTGATTTTTCCTAACAAAACTGAAAACTCTTTCTGTGGGAGAGTTACTGTGAGGTACACTTAGTATTGCAAATACAACATTACTTAATGTTTTATACTCAATTTGTCCACTTTCATTTTTAAGCTTTGAAATGTCGGCCCTGTTCATTATGTTGGGTTCAATGTACAATATATTCAGTAAATGTATCATACTGCTAAACGGCAAATTTCTCTTCAAGATTGTCTTGCTCATTTTCCTTGACCAAACTTGGGAATCTTCAAACAAAATATTCAAGAGATGAATAGGAAACCCTCATTCCGAGAGAGATGTCTACAACTTCGGCATGATGAAGAAATTCATCATCAAGGGGAGATTTACTGATAATGTAACTGCAAGCTGCCATATAAAACTTTCCAACAGAATTATAAAGCATCTCTTCATCACAGTCATTATCTTTCAAGTATGCTCTGAATTTTGCTCCAATTAACAAGTCTTCATTGGCTTTCTGGTATTTCTTCCTCTTGAATTCAACACTCAAAAGAGAGGTAGATTCTGACTGAATAGAACATAACTGAACAAATCTGACAAATAGGTCAATTAAATGATCAATAAGTTTCCTCCTAACAAGGTGTATGGTTGGAGCATCATTTTGCAGAAATAAATTCACTGAGTTAAAGACAGGAAGTGTACTCTGAAGAAGGTATCAAAACAGTTTTGTGTGTGGGTCTTGTAAGAAAGATTTTACAGTTTCAAACTGCTTGGTGCTCTCATTTTTATGGTGGCACTCACTACAAACCATGAGTGTCAAAGCTTCCCACTGCTCGAGATCGCCACCAATAGACTGAAGAAAAAGAGCTAATGGGTTCAGACATATTTCAAAATTTTGTAAAATTTTGTGACCCTCTGTGCCACAAACAGCCTGATATATTTTCAACACGTTTTGTCTTTTAGAACTCTTATCGAGATAGGAATATAACCAAAAAGTTATCTACATTGACTGGTAATTGGTCTGCTGCTTTTTGTGCATGGATGTGCATGAGATGACATGAACAACCTGGGACATAAACAGAAGAATGACTGCTCTTTACAAATTTGGCAACACCTTTATTTGCCCCTATACTGTATATGCATTGTCAGATGAAAAAGAAATGCAATTTTCCCAAGGAATGCCTAAAGAAGACAATTCACTATTAATAAAAGAGAAAATTCCCTCACCTCTATTGTCGGTACTCCCTAACAATGACAATAAAGGAGTTCACATTTGGCCTCCATGAGCATTAAAGAAAGAGACAACTATAGGATAAAGTTCAACTGCACTTGAATCCATCCAAAAAGGTGTTATTTGTAAAAGTTCACTTATTTCCTTTTTGCATCAGATGGCGTGTATTAAAATAAAGCAGAGGTTTTAGTTATTGCACAACCACATTTCTGAGATATTTTAGAGTTGGAGAACATTCATCTAAGTAATTTCCAGCATGGTCTGAAACTGATAACGGATTATTATGCTCCAAAAGAAATTATGTGAACAGCAATTCGGCACTTGTCACCGCAGTTCCATTACTTTTTACGAAGAACGACGAAACAGACTGGTTTTGCAATTTTGATTCACCGTATGTGTGATGTTTCTTGGATTCTACGTGTCTTCTGCAATCACCTCGACCACCGTGAGCCACACAGAAATCACACGAGCACACACTGCAGAACACGTGGTTTTCACTAACATGTGAAACATGTAGGCTTCCTTTTACAAAACTAATCACTCCTTTTCGAATCAACGCCTAGCATAATTAGAATTGAAACGCGCTAAATACACCACTCGTTCTACGCACACAACAGAGAGAGAACTGAATGAGTGCACTCGAGAACAGCAGAGCAAGGAGTAAAGCCTAATTCACGGCCGACTTGATGCGTCATTCTAGCTAATCGTATATCTATGTAGCTGGCCGTGATTTCACAACGCTCGCGGGAAGCAAAAGGAAGTGACGACCAAATAATTGCTATATATGTTTAGTTGGCAATTTACAAACATTTAAATGAGGAAGGTTTACCAGTAATGCTCTAAGGGATTGATTTTTTTTACTTCTTTCCTTTTCCCGAAGAAATTTATTTTTAAGGTGACATTGTTGCTTTATCGTAATAATATTCACTTCGACCGTAATGACGTAGTCATGAAGTGAAATCCTTAATCATTATGGACAATCCGTAATAGTTGACACTTCTGCTCTTGCAATCACAAATAAAACCATTCATGTAAATAACCTCAATTTCCTACACCGAGTCAAAGGACAAGATATTGCAAGATATTAATATTCTGTATTGACGGTTTTCACTTTACATAGCAA
Source organism: Anabrus simplex (assembly GCF_040414725.1). Taxonomy (NCBI): domain Eukaryota; kingdom Metazoa; phylum Arthropoda; class Insecta; order Orthoptera; family Tettigoniidae; genus Anabrus; species Anabrus simplex. The sequence goes on along the minus strand of NC_090277.1, from coordinate 31,329,658 downwards.
ATTCAATAAGTCTTCCTGTTCAATACATACATGTCCCCATCTTTAGATGGAGTAAGAATTGGTCATACAAGTTTCAGCTCTTTTGAGCCATCTTCAGTAACAAGAAAACTGAGGTAATTATGCTTGTGAAGAAAACAGATGCCAGAAAATTTGTGAGTGACTCATAGTGGAAACCACAAATGTGGATTAAATTTATTTTTCTCCCTGCCGTCTTGATCACTTGGGATTGTGACTCAACGGAAATAGACTTTTATTTTATTTTTAAAACAGTGTATTCGTCCTGGTTTTTTACTATATCATCCTGTACATTCAGACTATGAGGTCCATAACCTCATTTTAATTGTTCTTAATCCATCATGTCTCATTTGTTTTTCATTTATTTTATCATATTTTAACATATTCTTTATAAGACCAATTACGTAAATTTTAATTTTTTGTCACTGGAGATGCCTCAAAGGAGCCGAAACATATATGACCAACATCACGCCATCTGAAGATGGGGACATATATGTATTGAACAGAAGGACGTATTAAATTTGCTTTGTAAAGTGAAAGGACACGAGAGACTTTGAGGGAATGAAAGAGCAGACCACATAGCAAAAACTGCACCCAGCTATCCATTCATCATTTACCATAGTTCAATACCAATAACACGATGCAGGAAGTTACTGAAACAATGAAAATCCATAGCCTGTTGCCAGTCATTCAAGTGGGTCAAGAATGAAATGACGCTGCCATCTAAGGTGAGGATAGGAACTAAGCTGGCTGCCAAAGTCTGTTGCCCTCCTCTGGGGCAATTATTAATGACTGACAGATGAACTGAAATTATATTAGAATGAAAGATTACAGGGAAGACCAGAGTTCTGAGAGAAGTGCTTGTCCAGCCTCTACTTTGTTGAGTAAAAATCTTATATGGATTGACTGGGATTTGAAACAAGGAACCCAGCAGTGAGATTCCAGCATGCTCCTGCCTGAGCCATGGGGAATTTTACTGAAAAAATATTACACCAAAATCTGGATTGAAACATATACCAACTCGCAGAATACTTCTCACACTTAACTATTCATTCCAAATATCTCCTATAGACATTCTGAATATTTTTTGCCTAATTACGTCCACATGCAGTTCCTTATAAACGAAGGCTGCTTGATCTCCCCCCCAAAATGAACATAATCAGTTCACCACTGCACGACAGCCCAAACAAAGCGAAACAAATGGCTTACAACAGCATGAAAGAATGTACCGTCTTTACAAGGGAATATCCTACTGCACCTAAGTCTCTTCACCTATCTCAAGAGCAAACATCATATCAAAACTCTCAGCATTTAAAGATTCACTATATCAGCACTCTGTAAGATTAAAGATTAACATGACTGCACTGTAATGCAGAACTCTGTATGTACCCATAGTATATCAACACATGGTATCCTTTTCATCTGATAAATTAAATACGAAAGAAAAGGACCCAAGTGACGTTTTCCATCTAATGACAATATGACATTAATACAATATTAAACTTTATGCAATATCACATTTACAGTATAGCAGGTCATGGTTTCTGGAGAAAAATTCACTGTCAAACTGTTATCATTATTGATTCTATGTCATGCAAACTAGCTTTATGGATTTTGAAACACTAAGATGACAGAGTTGTTTCCATGAGAGGCTGATGTATTTGAGCACCTTTAATACCATCAGGGTAATAAAGGATTGAATATGCCAACTTGGAACCTGAAGGCAAGCCCTCCACAACCTGAGCTAATCAGACTGCCATTTTTCCTGAGAATAGCTACAGAATTAAAAGCCAGATACTCAGAAGAGTACACGGTACTCTGCTGAATGCAGGAACAAAGCAAACGGAGATGAAGAGAAACAAACATCATCTTTAAAACCTAACCAATGAATTCAGTTTTCAGACATGCTGTGTAAAAAAAAAAAAAATGCATACTTGTAAATTCTGCATTTATATAATCATGAAAAAAATTTAGTCAATTTCATATTTCTATACAAATATATATATTACACCCAATATGCGATTACCCCAATGAATAATTTAATTCAATTTATTAATTTCACATATTAAATACGCATTGAAAATCTACGGAAGATAGTCTCTAATTTCGGTAACAAAGAGGCAGTCTTGGTAACAGATCAAATCCTCTGTGCTTGTCTTCAAGCATGTAGCAGAAGGACCAACCGGCCATAAACCACCTTAAATATAATTTAATATGCCGACCGCAATGTTTCTTTTGCAACTTTCTCGTGGGAATCGAAATTTTGGAAACAAAGAAGAGCCACACCTTACTGTGAGACAGAGACATATTCCTTGAAGGAGGACCCACTTACACCTGCTACCTCTCACCGAACTTGGTACAATCCTAGTCAGAAGACATCTCTAGTGTAAAAGTTTCAAACAAATTTCTTTAAAAACCACCAATCCAATACTTTACAATCTTTGCGTTTAAGATACAAATATTACATATATGTTACAATGGGACATGTTTCGCTTAGACTTTGTAAGCATCTTCAGCCATACTTAATCTAAAACTAAGTCAGGGCCCTGAACTGGGTTTCTCATTAAAGTATAAAACAAGTTTAATACAAGATAAAACAGTCATAAAATCTAGTTTGTGGAGAAAGCGATGCTTAAATGCAAATAAAATTCATTAATGAACTTGTCATAGTATTGTATGTACATGGAATGAATACTAGTGTTCTTCTAAAAAAGTACACATTAGTTATTTGTAGAACGAGACATAGTCATAATGATCTAACATACATTTGGATTGTACAGATTGTTTGATATTAGTGAAATGTGGATTAACTGAAATAGCGAAAAGTAAATCTTCGAGCGTTATTGATTGAGAATCAGGTAACATAGAATTGCAGTAGAGTTGTTCACTCCAAGTTGTTGCGTGATAAGGTTAAAAGGCGCTAGAAGTATCAGTATAGAAGTGTTGTGTCCCTTTCTAGAATAATCTTTGTAATAGATTGTAGTCATAAGCTGTGTAGCGTAGATTCAACAAATAAGGTGTTCATTAAAGCCTTTGATGTAGGAAAATTCGCAGTGTAGCGCGTGTTGAAAACCTTAGTGTTGACAGACAGGTGACTAGCCTTGTTGGTTGTTTGAGACGATCTGGCAGTTGCTATTCTACTGCTATGTGTGTAGTAAGGGTTTTTCTTTTTAAATTAACTGTCAAAGAAATATCGTTTACATGAGGCGAATGTGACTTTGTTGTTTTAGAGGAGTTAGTTAATTGTGTGTCCTTTAGAAGTTTCAATTTCTTAGCCAGGGTTTCTTGTTTTTTATTTATTATAACTGATACATTGTCATTAACAAATTTGGAAAAAGAATCCCATTCTAACGGGGGCATATTGAAGAAGTTTCCAAATGTGTTCTGTAAAGTTGTAGATTCAGAAGTGATTTCTTTTTGTAATGTAATGTAAATAGGTTGTGTGTTTTCCCAGGATGGTAATATGGTAAGTGAGATTGAATCAAGGTGTAGTAAAGCTAATCAAGTGAGCTCGCAGTTGCGATCAGCAGTATTCTGTAAGAAGGAAGTCAGCTCCCAGACGAAACTATCTTTACATCGGTCTGTTTTCAGACCAACTTTGCTTTATGGGAGCGAAAGCTGGGTGGACTCAGGATATCTTATTCATAAGTTAGAAGTAACAGACATGAAAGTAGCAAGAATGATTGCTGGTACAAACAGGTGGGAACAATGGCAGGAGGGAACTCGGAATGAGGAGATAAAGGCTAATTTAGGAATGAACTCGATGGATGAAGCTGTACGCATAAACCGGCTTCGGTGGTGGGGTCATGTGAGGCGAATGGAGGAGGATAGATTACCTAGGAGAATAATGGACTCTGTTATGGAGGGTAAGAGAAGTAGAGGGAGACCAATACGATGATGGTTAGACTCTGTTTCTAACGATTCAAAGATAAGAGGTATAGAACTAAATGAGGCCACAACACTGGTTGCAAATCGAGGATCGTGACGACGTTTAGTAAATTCTCAGAGGCTTGCAGACTGAACGCTGAAAGGCATAACAGTCTATAATGATAATGTATGTATGTATGTATGTAATTTGACCTCATTTCTCAACCAAATATCATTAACTCTTTTCTGGGTATTTTGTAGATTTTGAGAAGGAATGTTTTTTCTTTGTAAGCATCTTAAAACCTTTGGAATTAATCCAAGCTTCAAGCATTCTTTTAAAAAATAGGTATCTCTAGAAATTTTGTGGACCTTGACTTTAAGATTAAGATAACTGTTTTTCATATTTGCCTGGTTGGCAGTTATATTACATGTTATGAGTCTTACTATACACGTTATGAGTCTTACTATACACGTAGCAGTAGAATAGCAACTGCCAGATCATCTCAAACAACCAACAAGGCCAGTCACCTCTCTCGTCCGGCTCCATGGCTAAATGGTTAGCGTGCTGGCCTTTGGCCACAGGGGTCCCGGGTTCGATTCCCGGCAGGGTCGGGAATTTTAACCGTAATTGGTTAATTCTGCTGGCATGGGGCTGGATGTATGTGTCGTCTTCAACATCATTTCATCCTCATCACGACGCACAGGTCACCTACGGGTGTCAAATCAAAAGACCTGCATCTGGCAAGCCGAACTTGTCCTCGGACACTCCCGGCACTAAAAGCCATACGCCAATTCATTTCATACCTCTCTGTCAACACTAAGGTTTTCAACACGCGCTACACTGTGAATTCTCCTACATCAAAGGCTTTAATGAACACCTTATTTGTTGAATCTACGCTACACAGCTCACTACTACAATCTATTACAAAGATTATTCTAGAAAGAGACACAACACTTCTATACTGATACTTCTAGCGCCCTTTAACCTTATCACGCAACCACTTGGAGTGAACAACTCTACTGCAATACTACGTTACCTGATTCTCAATCAACAACGCTCGAAGATTTACTTTTCGCTATTTCAATTAATCCACGCTTCACTAATATCAAACAATCTGTACAATCCAAATGTATGTTAGATCATTATGACTATGTCTCGTTCTACAAATAACTAATGTGTACTTTTTTAGAAGAACACTAGTATTCATTCCATGTACATGCAATACTATGACAAGTTCATTAATGAATTTTATTTGCATTTAAGCATCGCTTTCTCCACAAACTAGATTTTATGACTGTTTTATCTTGTATTAAACTTGTTTTATACTTTAATGAGAAACCCAGTTCAGGGCCCTGACTTAGTTTTAGATTAAGTATGGCTGAAGATGCTTACAAAGTCTAAGCGAAACATGTCCCATTGTAACATATATGTAATATTTGTATCTTAAATGCAAAGATTGTAAAGTATTGGTATGGTGGTTTTTAAATAAATTTGTTACCGGGCGAGTTGGCCGTGCGCGTAGAGGCGCGCAGCTGTGAGCTTGCATCCGGGAGATAGTAGGTTCGAATCCCACTATCGGCAGCCCTGAAGATGGTTTTCCGTGGTTTCCCATTTTCACACCAGGCAAATGCTGGGGCTGTACCTTAATTAAGGCCACGGCCACTTCCTTCCAACTCCTAGGCCTTTCCTATCCCATCGTCGCCATAAGACCTGTGTCGGTGCGACGTAAAGCCCCTAGCAAAAAAAAAAAAAACATTTGTTTGAAACTTTTACATTCTGTACTCCAATACGGCTATCAAAATGAGACTCATAACGTGTAACATCTTTAGTGCCTGAAGCAAAATACAGCCAATCAGAAAATTGCAAGGGAGAACCGCCTAACTGAGATTAATCTGTCAATTTTGAGATTGTGAACTGTGTAAAAGAAAAAGGGCTATGCTAGCATCAAATTAGTTTGATGAAGTGTAATACAAATCCTTCTGCCATCCCTTCCCAAGATCATCTGGGGGCTTGGCGTAAGAAGATACAAAAGAAAACATCGAAGCCGACACGGTACTCAGTCTTCTTTCAGGTGGTCATTCAGTGTTCAGTCAGTCAGTTGTCAGAAATCAATTGTTACTCAGTGTTGACTTGCTCAGGTGTTACAGTCTGAAGCACAGTCGCGATACGCAGTCTTCAATTATCATCCGGGTGTCGTTGTTGATCAAGGTGAGTGTTACTCTAACACAGACAATCATAGCAACTATGCCATGATCATAAGAGACTATGCACTCGTCATTATGTGACAGTCAATGTTCGGCTTTATGTTTGAAGAACTGATATATAATTTGACCAGCTTGTGTGATTTGAACAATTCATCGTTACTTCAGGAAAATGTTGCATTAATGTGAATTGTAAGACATATGTATAGATAGTTGCATCACTTAATGAACTCTGCTGTGCTCAAAATAATAAACATTTTTCACACACGTACAGTCATTTCTTTACCGCCATTCGCAAAGTGGTAATGATTTATTCTCAACGGCAGTTATACACAAAAATTCTCAATAAGGGAGCCAAAAGAATGGACATTAAAAACAAACATTATTGAGAACAGGGTTTATAAGAGACAAGGCACAACAGGAATTAGACAGGAGGAGGAGTGATGCTAGCAGGTAGCAAATTCCGGTAATCTGGTGTGCAAGGACAAACATTCCCAGCTCGCCCGAGCAAGGTCAATGGATGGGCACTTTCTCTTATTTACAAACAATGAAAGGAGAAAGTATGCGCCATAATAGCAACGTTATCAGTTCCACGCGCCAGAAGAGATAAGCCGATGGAGAAATTAGTTCATTTTCACAGTACAAACGCTGATCCAAAATTAATCTTTGTAAAATTGTGTTAGTCTGTACGTTTTATTACAATGCATCAAGAAACAAGATATGTGTGCACTACAAATAATTAAAATATGGTTATTTAACAAGTGCTATGCAAATAACATCCAAATTACGAAACGCAACATGTGTTAAAATACAGGATAATTAGGTCCAGCAGAATGCAGTAGCGGCCAGCAGATGAGGTAAAGAAATGCTCAATTTATTACCTTGATCAATTAAGACTGTAGATTAATGTGTTGTCCAACATTGTTATAATGTAGTATAATTGCAAATATTAAGTTTATGTACTGGGCAAACTAATAATAATGACAGTTATGTGACGTATGTCTTGTAATAATCATATTTTAAATCAAGAGATTAAAGCAGTCAGACTGGCGATTGAAGTCTGATTGTTGTAAGCTCAATCCAATAATAATAATAATAATTATTATTATTGAATGTATGGATTTTCCATGTAGCATTTCATTATATGCGGATAAATTGCAAGATCTAACATATATATCTGATAAGTAAGATTCTATTAGAATGAAATTAATTGTAGCCATCTATTCAATACAATTTACCATATGTGGTGATTAAATTCTAAGTGATTTGTATTCACTATATAGGTATATATTTCACCCTGTTTTTGGGCATCTTCAGCCTATTGTCAATATTAAGGTCAAGACCCAGGTCTTATCTGAGTTAAACATTTGGAACCAATATATACAAATATGATCTTATACTAAGAATCTTCTTATTTCTTACAAATAAGAAACGGGGGCCTTACTTTAGATGATATGTATAAAAATTATAAAAATGAGCAACTGCAATTAAAACAAAATTTGTTACATGAATACATCTAAAATTATCTATCAATTTACAAACTGTACAAAGCAACAACTGGATCTCTTCATCATTGGATGAATTGCTAGGTTCATAGTTTGTAGTAAATACGTTCGTCCAAGGTTCTTTCTGTTCACCTATGCCATTCGTCTGGCACCAAAAAAAAAAAAAATCGGAACCATGTTTCTTGTCGTTCTTGCAAAGCTTGAAATATCCAATGAGAAAAGAAGCATAGTAGGTTGTTACTCTTATAAGGAATTAATCAATTTTTGTGGATTAAACTTTGTGTATGTTGGAGTAGGTTATCCAATGTCATTCAGTAGTTAGTTGTTCCTCTTTGAAAAGTTACACGTTTTATATTGTATGACTGTAATATTTGACTGTTTGGAATCAATAATTATTAATGCTGTGACAAATAAAATACAGTTTCAGTCTTAGCAACATTATGTAATTTTAGTTAGTTTTGAGTCGTCAATACTTGAGTTACTGAACAACTTTTGTAATTCAGTCAGAGGATGTTGTTGTTTGTTAACTGTTAATCTTGATTTTCTGATTGTGATTTATTTTTTATCTCAGCTCTGTTAATGTCATGTTATTTTGTTAGAATTTTCTGCTACTTTATTTAATTTCACTTTTATTTAACTTCAATTTAATTTTCATTTGATTTGCAATTTTATTTAAATTTAACTTCATTTCTATTTGCTTTGATTAATAAAGTTTGCTTTATTCAATCTTATTCAGTCTTGGGGTTACATTATTCAGTAGTTTGCTTGAACAATAATTAAATCATGACACCCCTATACCAGCCCTGTACGAGGAATCATCGGACGGTCCAACACCCTGAGAAGAGAATCTATGTCGTGGTGAGTTATGTTTCTTTTTCAGCTAGCCGTGGCAGGAGTTGGAAGAGGCTCATCACCACACTTGCTCTGGTCAAAGGGCACAATATATATATGTGAGTGTATGTATGTATGTGTGCCTTAAGAAGAGACAACAAGATACTCATATATCACCTGAACAAACAGATAAAAGTACACTTATGTAACCAGTCATACTTAGACGACTCCCAAGTGTTATCACTATAAAGTTATCTGGAATTATACTTACACACGAAGTATTTGATGTATCCTCAAACCTGATTGGTTCCTCTTTGGTTTTTACTTCCAAGTCCATTTTAAATAGCGTGTGAAGGTTTAGGTGGTTTTGGGATGTAGATTACTTCCACAGACCTTGCACTGAAACATGAGCGGAAAACACAGTATTGTTGTTCTAGGTTAGTATTGATATTGTGCTCATAGCCACAGGACCTCCAGTTTTACCTGGAAATTGAACCTCAGTGGTAAATATTTTCACTGAAAGAACGTAACACATTCACAGATTGGGATTAATTTGCACACACTTTGTGTAAAGCCTGTAACTATGCAACTTGCATATCGCCCACTACAATGGGAGTCTAATGAATGGTTTGATGTACCTCCCCACACAACCCTATCCTGTGCTATGTTGTTAATCTATTAATTAAATATTGCCCTCTACCACCACAACTGAACTTTTTTTTAAATAATTTGTTTCACATCACATTGACACAAGTAGGACTTACGGTGTTATGGCTAGGAGTGGGAGGGAAGTGACAGTGGCTTTGAGTAAGGAACAATACCAGCATTTGCCTGGTGTGAAAATGGGAAAGCACGGAAAACTGTCTTTATGGCTGCCATGGCCACTTCCTTCCCACTCCCAGCCCTTTCTTATCCCACCATTACCATAAGTCCTATCGGTTTTTGTGCAACATAAAGCCATATGTAAACAAAAATTCTGAAACCAAACCTTCCAAACTATTCATTTTCTAGCTCAATTTGCACAGCAAATGATCTGCATTTGATCACTGCAAAATCACAACCTCCCCACCCTGTCCCTTCACTAAGTCCTTTGGCTATGTACATTCTGTACTGTTTTACACTAGAGTCCAGTGGTGCTTCAGTTACAATATAAATTTGAAAGTCACTATTAGAAATGTACTGATATAGTTCATTCAGTTTTGTTGTAAATGCACAAACATTTGGATAGTAAATGAAGAGCCCAGCATTTTCATCACACTTATAAATGATGTAAATCATCCTGGATGTTAATAGCAATTGTTTCTAAGCCCTGTGCCTTATGTATTTTAATAAGCCAATTTCTTACACAGATTTAGGCATAGTTCTTCTCTCAAAGCACAGTCCCCTCCTGGGCTAGCAGCCCCTTTAAGAGCTACCATGCACTATATTCAATTCAGTAGCAGTTTAGCCAGATTTCTTATTGGTGAAACAATTATTTGAGAGAGGATAACCAGGTACTCAACGGCAACTTTATCCAAAAATTTGAAATCTTTACTGATTATGTTACAATACATACTACCGGTATATGTTTGTTACATCAAACAGTTCTGGACTGGCTATTAACTTCTTTGTTACTACAAACAGTTCCAAACTGGTTATGAGCTACCTTGTTACTACAAACAGTTCTGAAATGGCTATTAACTCCTTGTTACAAAAGTTCCAAACTGGTTAAAAGCTCCTTTGTTACAACAAACAGTTCCGTACTGGCTATTAACTATTTTGTTACAACAAACAGTTCCGAACTGGTTATGAGCTCCTTCGTTAAAACAAATAGTTCTGAACTGCTTATGAACTCCCTTGTTACAACAAACAGTTCTGAACTGGTTATGAACTCCTTCATTAAAACAAACCAATCCAAATTGGCTATAAACTACTTTGTTACAACGAATAGTTCTGAACTGGCTATGAACTACTTTGTTACAGCAAACAATTCCAAACTGGTTATAAGCTCCTTCATTAAAACAATCCAATCCAAACTGGCTTAAACTACTTTGTTACAATAAACAGTTCTGACCTGGCTATGAAGTACTTCGTTACAACAAACAGTTCCGAACTGGTTATGGGCTCCTTCATTAAGGCAAACCAATCCAAACTGGCTATAAACTACTGTATTGTTACAATAAACAGTTCCGAACTGGCTATGAAGTACTTCGTTACAATAAACAGTTCCAAAACTGGCTTTAAACTGCTTTGTTACAACAAACAGTTCGAACTGGCTATGAACTCCATCAAAATTATCTTAATGAGCATACGCGAATCAGAATGCTTCTCAGAACTGATTGTTAATGATTTGTTGGAATTAGTAAATGGCAATTGTGAACTGTATCAACACCATCTACGTATTGTTACAAAACGTTTAATGTATTATAGTGGACCTCACCATTCCAATGAGAAGTACTCTGCAGTTGCACCACTTACTGGTCGAATTAAATGTGCATATATATATATATATATATATATATATATATATAAAACACGCAGTCTGTCGTATTGAATGAGAACTGCTGGCTACTTGGCTATAAATGGTTCTGAATGTACTGTATTATCGGCACACTTTAACTGGATGCATTTACAGCCTAGTGCTGAATCGGTCGACCTCGGCAGTCTTCGGGATTCGTACTGGCAACCTTTGAAACACAAACTATAAATCGCTTAAGCATCGTTGTGCGGTATCTGGCGTACACTTTACGTACTAGTACTGTTGTTGTTTACACAGCAAAGCCAAACTATAGAATTCATGCTAGGAACAAGATTTGCATCGAGAAATGTTATATAATGTTATATAATGTGTATGCGACACATTTGTTGGCTTAAGATAATGACGGTTTAGAAACTTCATATCGATCGATCATATTCTCGATTCAATTCAGATTTCATTTACGTTCAGTTGGCAGCACTACCGGAACCGGGACAGCTCCTTCCTTACTCCTCACCCCCGTACACAAATGCACCAAGATAAAGTGTGCCGATAATAGTTAGAACAGCATGAAAAGATTGGACTAGATCAGCTTCTTATAAAGGTCGCTATTATTACAATATTCAGCCTTGTATTCCTCCCTATCCTTGGTATTTGAAGGGTAACTATTCTCGCCGTCACATTACCAACATTATTCGTCTTCGCTTTAACCATGCTCTTACTCCTCTGTATAAACATCGTTTTAACCTCTCCCCCCACTCCTCCTGTATATGTGGTACTCTGAGTGCTGATGTAAATCATTTATTATTCCAATGCCCTGTGTATGATTCTTTTCGTCCGGCTTTTATTTCTCGTCTTCTCAGTCTTCAGAAAGCTCTCCCCACCAATGTCTCCTGCTTGCTTACCGATATGTCTCCTGCTCTAATACATGCTATCAATCAATATTTGGATGACTCTCATCTTCATTTGTAAATTACTGTCTGTTTATTGTTCGCACCGTTACATACTCCTGCTTCCACTGTTTTTTGCTTCTACGCACTTCCTTTGTTATGTTTCGCGTTACTTAAGGTGTGTACATAGACCCGATGCTCAACTGTTCTTGAGACCTTCGTAGTGAAATTCATTGCGTGTGACCTTCGTAGTGTGAATAATTGCGTGTGATTTCGCATTATAAGTGTAATATCACAATAATAAGTGTAGTGGCTGGGTGAAATAATAGAGCCCATAACCTCTCCGACAACAACAACAAGAACAGCATGAATTCAGAACTCAAAGTTCAGAGCCAGTTCTGAAATTCTGTTGGAACAGCGCGTATTCTAATCCGCATGAGCATGTCATTCAGAATCAATCAGGTACCATACTGAAACCAACATGCATTCATAATCACTGAGAATGGCAGCTGGGTAATATTTAATGTAAACAGCCTACATTCGGCTGTAAAACATAATTATCTGCCGCTGTTCTTTTGTCTTTTAAATACGAACAGAACAATAAAACTTACCGTATGTCCTATCGCGTACCGTACTATATTAAGTTCCTTTTTTTTTGCTAGGGGCTTTACGTCGCACCGACACAGATAGGTCTTATGGCGACGAATTTTGTTCCTTAATGGAGATGTAGAAAACGCCAACTTTATTAGCAGTATGTTCAAAGATTTGGACACAGTGTAAAACGTTACAAACTGCAATTACCTGATGAAGAAAATCTTAAAAGAAACAGCACAATCCACAGAACAAACATGCACAAGCTGCCGCAATATGTGTGAGATGTACAATATGTAACAAATTAACATGAACATTAAATAACAGCAAGCCAACCACTTCGAAAGTAAACTGGAAATAGGGAATATGGTTCCTAAAAACTTTATATAAAGTTTTATTGCAGCCAATGGACATATATGAATTGTTCTACTCTTTACAATATTCATGTAAGGTCTTTTCTCTTTTGCTATACTTATTGAAGTGGTATCGTACATATTTTCCCACATAATTTGCACACGCATTCGTCGCTTGGTTCGTCATAGCATCAGTCACGTAGAACTCCGGCCAGATTTCTTCTCTTTTGCTTAACCTCAGATGTAGGTGAGCAGTGGCTTGAGGTGTCGATGGTTCAGAAAGATATCTAAGGTCCTCGATAAGGAAAGACTCCTGAGCTAACTCATAAGCTAGTCTAGATGGAGATGTCTTAGAAATACCTAATATTCTTTTCAGAAAGGTACGGTAGCTTTCACTTTTTCAAGGGTAGTTAGGTTTAATGTTGACAATTTATCCCAGATTAAATGTATGCCATATGTCTGAAAGGGTAGTATCTTTGCATGAAAAAGTTTCTTTGCCGAGCCTATTGATATTTTGGTTGGGTCTTGTATATCGTAAATTCCTCTTATTGCTGCTGCTGGTCTTTCCCTCCCATGTATTTTGAACGAAGATCCTGACGTTTGTAGAGTGATTCCGAGACAACGAAACTTATTTACTATAGTCAAGTCTACCCCTGCATATGAAATTCTATCCGTCGCTGCTATTCTTTCTCCTTGTCTGGAAACCATACAGACCTTCTTGTTCTTGTTAACCTGGAAGTCGTTTGTTTCGGCCCATTCCTGTAATCTATCTACCGCGATCTGAAGTTCTTCTCTGTTTCTCGATCCTATTATCATGTCATCTGCATAGGCATAAAGCACTGCCGATATATTTTCTGTTATTGTTGTGATGTCTATTGTCGCTACGTAAAAAAGCGTAGGGCTAATGCGGTCTCCTTGTAACACACCGTTTGTTTGAGTGTTGGGTGAAGAGAGTGATACCCAATCATCCATTCTCACACTATTGTAGGCTAGATGATTATTTATTACAATCTTAAGTTCATTGTCTGCTCCAATCATACCGTCTAATTTTTCCATTAACTTTGATCTGTTGAGCAAGTCAAAGGCCTTACTGAAGTCAATGAATACAGTATAAAATTTTCCTTTTTGATGCCTAAGTGATTGTTGCACCTCATCTAGTAAATTAGCGACAGCTTGTAGAGTTCCTCTGCCTTTCCTGAACCCGAATTATTGTTCCTCTGGAAGATGAATCATCTATTAATTCGTTAAGTTTTTGATTAATGATTTTTGTATATACTTTCATAATGTTGCTCTAACGCTATCTCTCTGTACGAGTTTTCATCATCAGGCTCTCCTTTTCCCTTATATAAGATTTGTATGTAGGACGTCCTCCAGCTCTCCGGGATTCTACCCGTTTCTAAACATTTATTGAAGAGCTTGGTCCAATAAGGTGCTATCAATAGTAAAGTGTCTTTTAGATTCTCGTTGTAAATTCCATCCGAACCGGCTGCTTTGTATTTTTTAGTGTCTTGAATTGTTTTCGTCACTTTATCTATTGTTATATCTAGATTTTTTGTCGAACTACATTTTAAGACATGTAGTGCTAATGTTCGTCCTCCTGTATTTAATACATTATTAAAGTGGTTTTCTAATTTATTCATATTTATTTGATTCGATGGATTCACCCTTTTCCTCTTTAAAGGCAGAAAAGGATCTCTCAAAGCTTCTTGGGCTTCCTGTTGTGCCTGCATTTCGGTATAGTTGTTCCTTTTCGTTTTCAATAATTGTTTATAACTTCTTCGTTGTATGGCGTAAGCTTTTAAGGTGTTTGCAGTTTTAAGTCTTCTGGCTATATGTAGTAGAGATGGCTGAAAAATAACGTAGTAGTTATTATGTCCCAGTTACATGCCTGTCACTGTTACAAATGTAACGAGGGTGAGAAATAACAGGTTATCGAGTAACGACAACAGAAAAACGTACTAGTGAAAACAGTACGGTAACTCGGAAGTGGGGACCTGCCACTAGTAGCAGCTAACAGTCACAGAATGTGACCTTCAGATAGTAAGCATGTCTTCCAAGTGAGAGCGCTTTCGTAAGAGATTGCTTTAAGTTCCTGCTGTTATCTGGTAGTGGTAACTAAAGTGTAAGCTGTTATTACACATTCAACTGTTCGGGGGTAATCGCTGACTGAGACATCGCGCAAGGCTACCTACATTATAATATTGTTATAAGTTTCACCCGTATAATTTTTCTTGTACCATAAATAAATTATTAGGCTAAGTTTCCATACTGATATTATAGAATAAACGTAAGCTAGATAAAATGCATTTTGTAATACTGTTTCACTTTGACAGAACTTTCCCACTGCCCTCAATTCCTTTCAAAATTAACATTAGATATAATTTCTGTTACGATAAAAAGAATGACAGTGTTGGCTACACTAATGTAAATAAGTACTGCTCTCTCTTCCTGAGCGGTGTTATTGTTACGTGTAGGCAGCAGACTTGTTGGAAATGAGTAAACGCGTGAAGACCAGTTATTTGTGGAATTATTTCACTTCAATTGATAGCAACTTTGCAAAGTGTGATATATGTGGTAAAAAATGTTCGTACAAGTCCACAACTGCCAATTTAAGAAAACACATTGAACGCATACACCCAACTGTCAATTTGCAACATGATAGACCAAGTAGGCCCACTGTGCATTAAAATGACCCTAACGGCCTGGAACCAGTTCGACATCAAAATATTGCAGATCCATTTTTACCATATAGGCCCTACGATTATTACTGAATCTGCTCCTGTGGCGTCAACATCATCTGCGACGGCTCCTGAACCTGTTGCGTCATATTCTATTATATCTGACATACCGGTAAGAAAACAAACCAGTATAGCAACATTTATCCCAAAGACAGTTAGCAGCTCCATGAAGAAATCTATAGACAGGCATCTACTGGAATTGTTCACATTGGACTTCCCGCCTTTTTCTATAGTTGAAGATAGAGGTTTTGTGCAGTTCGTGAAAGCTCTAAATCCATCTTATGAGCTACCAAACAGGAGGGTGATTTGTAATGCAATGCTACCAGCAGTATATGAACAGTGCGTCAATAGAGTTCATGAAATATTGAATACTGTGTCCAGTGTTTCTCTAACAACAGATTGCTGGAGTTCTAATGCTCTTGGAGGTTACATGGCAGTTACAGCACACTACATAGCAGACGATTTCGACTTGAAATCCGTACTCTTGGGGTGCTCGCTAATTGACGTGTCTCACACCAGTGCCAAACTTGCACACGAGATAAAAAAAATACAGATGAATTCAGTTTGACAGATAAAGTGAATTGAATTTAGTTGTGCAAGATGCGCTTAAAGGCCTTAACGAAATGCACTATAAATTCAAAGCAGTGGTGACATTCTCCAAGAGGTCTAATCAGGCAACCCAGAAACTGTTAAAATTCCAAAAAGATTCAGGAGTTCCAAATCCAAAAAAAATGTGGTTCAGGATATGCCGACTAGGTGGAACTCTACGTTGTTCATATTCGAACGGCTGTCACTGCTTGAAGACACCATAAAAAGCACGGTGGCTTTGAGTAATGCTTCGCTTCCTCAAATTTCAACAGAGGAATGGCGAATCTGCGGTGAATTGCCAACAGTTTTGAAACCGTTTGAAGAAGTTTCTTCGAAAATTAGTGCCGAAAACTACATCATCGCAAGTCAGGTTATAGTGCTCATTCGGGGACTGTCTGCAGTGTGTAACAAACTTGTGAAAGAAGACTTTCACCCCACAGTGCGGAATCTGATGGATTCCTTAGACAATGGAATTAGAACACGGTTTCCGAATTTGGAATGGAGCAAAACTTTGGCGCTGTGCACTTTTTTGGATCCGCCCTTCAAGCTCATTCCATTTTCGAGTTCCAGTGCTGCTGACTCCATAAAAAAACATGCCACTGAGCTCGTTATGAAAGAACTGAACAGTCAACAAGTGTCAGTGAATGTTCAAGAAAATGTCAATACTACTGTGAGTGAAAGTTCCGCCTCCAATACGATTTCGGTTTGGGAGGAGTTCGATGCGATGGTTGCTACTGTCCAACCTCGGGGTACATCGTTATCGGAGGCAATAGTGGAAGTACAGCGTTATTTAGATGAACGCCTACTGCCGAGGTCGGGAAACCCCTTAATCTGGTGGAAGAAATACCAGGACGTCTATCCGACCCTCTCCAAAATCGTCAAAGAAAGGTTCAATGTTGTTGCAACGTCGGTTCCTTGTGAACGATTTTTTTCTAAAACGGGACTGATAATGAATGACAGACGCACCCGACTAAGTCTTCAGAAAGTCGAGCAATTGGTTCTATTTTTTTTTTTTTTTTTTTTTTTTTTTTTTGAACGCAAATTCTAGGCTGTGAAATTCGAGTGTTGCCTACAGTGTATATAAGTTTCATTTCAATCATTATATTAGGTGTAGCCCATTAAAGTGCTTTCGTCTTATGAACCATGCATCAAAAATATGACGCTCACTTTTTCTCAATATTAGGTTATTGTAGTAACTTTGTATTTTCTTTCATCCAGTACTTAATTAGATATAGAATATCCATTGTTTATTTAAACTTTGTTGTGGCAATTACAGGTTCCCCCAATTACAATGAACATATTTTAAATGCTTTTTTTTTCGGGGCGTCGACCTATTAAGATCTTTTGCCCCTACTGGCACCATATGTGAGGAATCTGCGTGTAATTGTAATGGCGGTAGTGTAATGTGTGGAATGTAAGGAAATGAACATTAAGGACGATACAAACACCTAGTCCCCAGACCAGGGATATTCATCATTATAATTAAAAAGAGACCTAATCCCGCCGGGAATCGAGCCCGGGACCGCTGGGTGACAGGCGGGCGCGTTGCCCCCTACACCGTGGAACCGGACAAAATAAGCGCAACTGTTTGAATATTCATAACAAGTATAATAAAAATGTCAGATTGTCATGAATGAAACAAATGTGATAACGTTTCTTTACCCACTGAAGTTTTTATTAATTCGTTTCACACAACTCATTATAACAAAATAACACAACATTACCGGTACTTCATATTAAACGATCCTCTTGTTCCGGTTTGTGCCAAGTTTGGCAGACAGATCATCATGTTTTCTTGTCTTCCATCCTTAACTGGGGCATTATCAGACTCACTCCTCTAAATTTCAGAAAAAGATGCTATGTTGTCTTGTCATTTCATCCGCTGTCTGCCTTTTGATAACTTTATAGCAAATAGGAATACGTGTTTTGTTGTTCAACAGTGTGTGTAGTGATGCCTGCGCGCAAGTGCGAGTGAATGAATGGCAATTTGGAACACAGCTGTAACTTGTAAGGGGACAAGCTTGAAGCCGTGACCAGACTGTGACAAGTAAAAGGTGAGTAACGTTGGACGTTATCAAATACAGTAGAGACAATACGCGACACTTGCGGATTTCGCCTTGCTAAAATGGGAGACAATTCGACGGTGGCGCTCCTAGTGACTTGACCTGAACAAATCGCGCTAAATTCAAATATCAATGGAAATGTATATACGGAAATGGATAAACAAATTACGTCTAGAAAGAAAGTGGTATTGAGATATTAACTTCGAAGTTGCTAAAGCAATTCTGGATAAATGAATGAAGAATTATTTGAAAGGTCATTATTCAAAGACTGAAATTAGGCACATAAACAAGATATGAAATGGGCTGCTGTGAAATGGCTTGATCTTTCATTTATGCATTACTTTTTTAGCTTTAGCATCCCTGCCTGAAATTTTACGGTTGAATTTGTCTTTTTTCTCATTTAAAAACATTGTATGATCACATTAAGACATTGTCAATAAAAATATCGGCACATTCCTTACACACATGATGCAATGAATTAACATTTAAAAGCTGGACATTTTTCCTCTTAACATGAAGTCTACTAACAGAAAGAAAATCTATAAAATTCCGGCTTTAATCTGAGAAGAGGGATTAAAGAAAGAAAAGTATGAAAATGTTGTCGATAGTGATGCTTTGAGGAATATTTACGTACAATTAGAGTAAAAATGTAACATACCCTTTGCTGTATAGTCGAGGAATTTTAAAGTCGCTGGCCTGGAAATGATCTGAACAGATCTTATAATTCTTATATAAGTGTAACGTCCCGTCTTTCTTGTACACCTTATCCAAATCACTTCTGTGACTTTTCAAAACCCACAGATCACACCTACAACACCACATCGGTATTGAAGGTTAACTGCTGCACTATACAATAAGATATGCGTATTACATTTTATGCCAGTTAAAATATGGGTCGTGCAGGTCAGAAGATTATGAAGTACTATAAAAATCTCTGTCACTGGAAGAATATATATGCAAACACAATATTACTTACATGTTCTTGTCACGAGGGAACCTGAAGAACGACCGCGCATTTTTCTCTACTTCGTAATTACTGCAGCCAAACACAGCACATACCTTTCCCCTCATGTTGAGAGGAGATATCAAGGAATGACACACGCTACTATTTAATTATGTCAACTCACTGAAAATGCAAAAATAACACCAAAAACTTCACACACAAATACACGTGCTCTTATGAGAGAATCAGTACTGTTCAGGTCGATCCGCTAGAGTGAGCTCCAATAGCTGTCCCTCGTTATCTCGCTCAGTGTCGTGTATTGCCTCTACTGTATTTGACGTCATACGGAGACAAGCTTCAAGCCGTGACCAGGCTATGACGCCATAGAACACCAATGTGTGACCGGTAAAAGGTGAGTAACGGTGGACGTTATTTTTCACTGTTACTTTTCACAGCTACATTATTATAGCAGTTACACAAAAATAACCGTTTGTCACACCTCTAAATGTAGTAGGCCTAAGTTAAGCGTTTTTCTTCTTTCTATGTAGTATTCTACATCAAACCATTCTTTGGACTTCCGAGGTTTCTTGTGGAACAAAGAATCCCTTATTATTCAATTGATGATACCTAGAGCTGTTTCGAGATCATCTTCCACAATGAGCTGATGAGTCTCTTATATCCTTTTGTTGTTTTCCTTGAGTTTGTTTTCGACTATACTTCTTGATCTTATGTGTAGCCTATATTCTCTGTTTCATGTGGGACCTCTTGTCTGATTAAGAAATTTGACGATACTGGTAGATGTTTCCTTTGTGCGGCGATACCTTGATTTCTCATAATCTGATGTCCTATCAATTTAATATTTCTTCCTCGGTAGAAGATTAAATCGATGGTACTGGAACCGTTTGGAACCAAATAGGTGACCTCCTCGCTCTTTTGATTAGACGGTATCCTTCCGTGAGCAGCATTTCTAATACGATATCTGTTTTGGTATTCTGTTTGTCCAGACGACAGTTCAAAACCTCCAGCTAGTATTACATTTTCATCCTTGTCAGTAAAGGCTAGAGGTTTGGCTATTTGCTCGACAGTGTCTTCCACTTTTTTCAACGGACTAACATATGTTCCTACTAGAGTAATTTCTTCTGCTTTCAAGATTACTAAGTTTTCATCTATTATTGTATCTCTAAGTCTTCCCATTTTGTTGTTGTACATGCAGGTCAGTCCTCCTTGTGGCCTCCCTTGATCCTTCTGAATTGATAATGCGTGTTTGTTGTAGTAGCCTGGCGTATCCATTCTCTCTGTCAGCATTTTTTCTGTGATTATAATTATATCACGTCCTCCCAAGGATTTTCTGGAGTTGTTGAAAGCAAGCCTCTTATTCCTTCTACATTCCATAAAATCAAGTCAAATGTGAGATTTCCTGAATCAAGGTTATCTCTTTTGATCAGTAGCGTAGCCAGGATTTCAGTTTGGGGGGAGCCCATTCATCCAGAATTTTATTTTGATAGGTGTCCAAACTTCCAGAATTCAGGTGGTGTAGAATACCTAAAAAGGAAATGAGTGTCCTTGGATCCAAGTAAGAGTGGCGGATTGCGGAAGCTAATAGTAATCTTCTTCTTCTTCTTCTTCCCTCGCTTTTCGCACATCTGTGGTGTCACGGGTGCGAACTGTGTCGTATATGCCGGATGTCCTTCCCGACGGCAACCCCATATGGAGGGATGTAATCACTGTTGTGTCTTTCTTTGGTGGTTGGTAGTGTAGTATGTTGTCTGAATATGAAGAGGAAAGTGTTTGGACAAACACCCAATCCCAGAGCCAGAAGAATTAATCAGACGCGATTAAAATCCCCGACCCGGCCGGAAATCGAACCCGGGACCCTCTGAACCGAAGACCTCAACACTGATCATTCATTCAATGAGCTAATATTAATATACTAGCTGATGTACCCGTGCTTCGCTACGGGATTCTCAGAAAGACTGACTTTGTGGTTTTCCTAACTGAAATCAACATAGGTCATTACAAAAACGTATTATGAATGTAGCGATTAAAAGCAATGCTATCATATAAAATACTCGATGAAATGGAAAGCCGCACGTCTTATCACTTTCAATGAACAGTGCTGCGGTTAGATTGCGGTGACAATCTAATAGTCCAAAGTTCCAGAGCTGGGATGACCAGGCCGCAGATTGCCATGAACACTCATCTGTCATTATTCCGCTAAATATGCACACTGTTCATTCGAATCAGTGCCTCAGAGTAGGGACTGAATAGCCCCAATGCTATGGTGATCCAGTGTGTTACGTACCAGTAGTATCAGAAAATTTATAAACCAGGGGAATGGCATGATAAAGAAGAAAGTTATCTAACTCCCCAGGCACTTCCCATCATTATTCAGGCAGGCTGTTACACTCTGTCCGACTGGGCGAGTTGACCGTGTGGTTAGTGGTGCGTAGCTGTGAGCTTGCATCCGAGAGATAGTGGATTCGAACCCTATTGCCGGCACCGCTGAAGATGGTATTCCGTGGTTTCCCACTTTCGCACCAGTCAAATGCTGGGCCTGTACCTTAATTAAGGCCTAATGCACTCCTAGCCCTTTCCTATCCCATCGTCGCCAGAAACCTATCTATGTCGGTGCGACGGAAATAAAATAATAAATACTCTGTACGCAGCAGTAATCCTATCTTCCGGAGATGAGGGGCAACAGAAGGCACAAAGCACATCACGGCAAACAATGGTCAATGTAATGTTATTGTTGATCAATGTTATGAGCTTTCTATATTGTAGGCCTACACATTTAGTTTTCTTTCGACTCTGTGATTTGTAAAATATTTTATACCGTAAACTGTAGTTTCTTATTCTCCGACTTTACATACCGATTTTCATTAAATACTGTTTACCGATTTTCTCGTTACTCGGCGCTGATATGGACTTGGTAACAAAAATCCAAATTCATGAATATCTTGGTGATCATAGCCAGTACGGTAACAGTGTATAAGACATGAATAATAGGAAATTTAATACTATATAACCTTAGTTATCTAGCATTCATCGACTACACTTCTAATAAGAAATATTTGAGAATTACATTTTAGGCCTTCCCCTAAACTACCACTTCACTCAGCGTGAATAAAATAATTTACAGCCTAGACTATAGCGACTTATTTCCTGACTTTGCATACCGATTTTCATCAAGATAGGACTACTAATAACAACAATATTTGGGAAGTTAAATTTTAGGCCTTCCCCTAAACTACCATTTTTCTCAGCGTGAATACAATTATTGATAGCCTAGATTGTAGCAATTTATTCCCCAACTTTGCATACCCATTTTCTTTAAAATACGACCACTAATAACATAAATAGTTGAGAATTCAATTTTAGGCCTTCCCCTAAACTACCATTTCACTCAGCGTGAGTAAAATGATTTATAGTCTAGATTGTAGCGGCTCATCCCCCGACTTTACATACCGATTTTCATTAGACCACTAATTATATAAATAGTTGAGAATTCAATTTTAGGCCTTCCCCTAAACTACCATTTCACTCAGCGTGAGTAAAATAATTTATAGCCTAGATTGTAGAGGCTCATCCCCCGACTTCACATACCGATTTTCATTAAATTCTCTTCAACCGTTTTCTCGTGATGCTTGTACATACATACAGACAGACAGACAGACAGAAATTACGGAAAAGTAAAAAGTGCATTTTCTTGTTACTATGGACATGACCAATACAGAAATACCATTATTTTCAAATTCTGAGCAATGTACAGACAAAACTCTTATTTTATATATATAGATATTATAAGTGCCGTGGGATTTGGTTTGGTTTATACATAACATTATGGGTGCTGTCCTGCCTATACTGACGCACATACTGAACTACAGTTTACTATAGCGAACTTTCCCTCCTGTCTGGAAAACAGCCAATATTATACCGGTACCGTACCTAAGAGTTTAGACCCCCAATCACCCTCTGACTATCGTCCTATGTCCATACTCCCTCCGCTTTCTAAAGCCTTTGAACGTTTAGTATACGAGCAAGTTCTGGAATACCTAAATAAAAATGCTCTTTTGGACCCTTTGCAATCTGGATTTAAGAAGGGTCACAGTACCACAACAGCACTTTTGAAGGTTACTGAAGACAATAGAAACGCCATAGACAAACGACTGCTCACTATACTTATCCTTCTTGACTTCAGTAGCGCCTTTGACACTATAGTAATTCCGACTGTGACAAAGAAAATGGAACTGTTAAATTTCGACCTGGCTGTGCTAAAAGTTTTTAGTTCTAATTTGAGTAACGTCAACCGCGTGTAACAGTAAACGACAAGGCCTCTAAATGGAAAATGAAATTTAATGTTGCCCCACAGGTTAGTATTCCAGGGCCCCTAATTTTCAGTATTTATATCAGTGACATACCATCTGTGACAGGAAATAACACACACCACCTCTATGCTGACGATCTTCAAACATATCGGGACTGCAAGACAAGATATTAACAATGAGATCCGACGACTCAGTGTATATGCACAACGAAACTCTCTTATACTAAACTGCACACAATCTCAGGCAATCATAATTGGATCACGAAAATTACTGAGCTGCTCAAACAATGTCAAACTCCCGCCTAGCCTACTGAATGGTAACATTATTCCCTACAGTAAAACGGTTAAAAATCTCGGCGTAATGATGAATGAAACAGTTGATTGGTCTGATCACCGGAAATAAATACGTAAAAAGATTTTTGGAGTTCTTCTCCCTCTTCAACGGCAGACGGATGTATGTCCATTTGAGCTACAGGCCAAACTAATACAGACACTCATTCTCCCTATTCTTGATTATTGTGACGTTGTTTTAGTTGACATGACGAGAGAAGAAACCCTTAAACTTCAACGAGCATTGAATTCCTGCCTGTCGTCGACATAAGTCCTGTCTGTGTCGGTGCAACGTAAAGCCCTTAGCAAAAAAATAAATAAATAAAATAAAATTCCTGCCTGCGATTTATTTACAATATCGGGCACAATGTTCATATCACCCCATACTATCAGACTGTCTCATGGCTGATGTCTGATAAACGTCGGCAGCTACACAATTTTACGATGGTGTTTATAGTGGTAGCTGAAAGTCAGCCGATGTATATTTCTCCTAAATTCATTTTTATCATTATTTCATAACTTAATACACGTTCTAGATTCATTCTTTCTATTCCACTGCACCGCACAAATAAAATTAATAGATCATTTTTGGTGACTGTCGCCAGATTATGGAATACCCTGCCAGCTCAGGTCAGAGAAACTAGCTTTTTTAAATCACGATTTAAGGTCACCTGCCGAGACTACCTGCTGAGGACAGCTGACTGAATGGTTGAGGTATGAATATGTGTGTGCCTGAGGATTAGTCATTTTTGAGAGTTTTTAATATTAATTAGTTTTAATATTAATTAAGTTAGTAATTTATTTAAATTTATTTTCGATTCTATTAATTTATGTAGTTTTAACTATTTTAAGTAACTCAGTATGTTATTGAAGATTCTGATTAGTATGTGGTTAAGTGTACGAGGGGACCAGGAGCCCTAACTTCGCCACTGTACAGAAGGCACTAATAAATAAATAAATAAATAAATAAATAAATAAATAAATAAATTAATAAATAAATAAATAAATATAGAATGTAAAGCGTATGGGTATAGATATTTTGTTGGTAAAGAAAGATACACGTCACAACATATGCTAGGTATGGTTTACCTTGACCTATTAGTTTCCCTCGCTGCTAGGGCCACGCAGCTCTGACCTTGCATCCGGGAGATAGTGGACTCGAACCCCACTGTCGGCAGCCCTGAAAATGGTTTCCCTTGGTTTCCCATTTCCACACGAAGCAAATGCTGGGGCTGTACCTTAATTATTAAGGCCACGGCCACTTCCTTCCCACTCCTAGGCTTTTCCTATCCCACCGTCGCCATAAGACCTATCTGTGTCGGTGTGACGTAAAGCAAATTGTTAATTACTTTCCCTCGCAAGCCTGGGATGGAGAATATAGTAGAGTAGTATAAAGTCACAGTTTTGTGACGCTAATATTCATATGTATAATTTTTATTTACGTGCCAGAAACCAACGACACGGAGCTGTTGACATTTCAACACCGTTTTAAGGGCCACCGACCCAAGACGGGATTTGAACCTGCGAACTCGGACTCAGAAGGACAGCGACTCAACCAACTGAGTCACATAAAAAGGAGGTGTTTGTGATCATTGTTATAAATAGATGCAGTTAGTATTAGTTTCTCGGTATTTTATTTAAGATTTAAGATTTATTTAAGAAGAACTAGCTGGAAGCTAAAGAGCCTTCCAGGGGTGTCGCTTCCTTCTCTGTTCACTTTTCCAAACCAAACTCCATGGCGTAACAGCCCCGAAGGGCCATCGCCTACCAAGCGACCGCTGTTCAGCCCGGAGGCCTGCAGATTACGAGGTGTCGTGTGGTCAGTACGACGAATCCTCTCCGCCGTTATTCTTGGCTTTCTAGACCACGGCCGCCATCTCACCGTCAGATAGCTCCTCTATTATAAACACGTGGGCTGAGTGTATCTCGAACCAGCCCTCAGATCCAGATGAAAATCCCTGACCTGGCCGGGAATTGAACCCGGGGCCTCCGGCAAGAGGCAGGCACGCTACCCCTACACCGCGGGGCTGGATGGTTACTTTTAGGTCTCTTTATTTTAGAATTTGACTTAAGGCACCCTGCATTCGATTCCCGGCACTGACAGAGTTAAGATAGGGATGGGATGGGGAAGATACAGCCTTGTTTTGGGTGCAGTAGAGTTGGCCTTGAATCTCCCGTAATCGAAATATCGGGCCGATGACCTTCGATGTTAGGCCCCTTTAAACAACAAGCATCATCATCATCATCAATCGAAATATCTACGACCTGGAAGGTAGTCACCTTCACGGTGTGTAGTATCAAAGTGGTTCCTTTTTATAAGGAGACAAATTAAATGAAGATTCTACTACAGTTTTAATAATGCAGGCGGTTTATGTTAAAAGTACAGAAGCTATGATTGCACATGGTATCAATCAAAACCATCAATATCTCCTGACGATCCGTCACAGCACTAGGTAGGACCGGCTTACTTTTCATATCGAACGGGCGAGTTGGCCGTGCGGTTAGGGGAGCACAGCTGTGTGCTTGCATCCGGGAGATAGTGGGTTCAGAACCCACTGTCGACAGCCCTAAAGATGGTTTTCCGTGGTTTCCCATTTTCACACCGGGTAAATGCTGGGGCTGTACCTCAATAAAGATCACGGTCGCTTCCTTCCCACTCTTAGCCCTTTCCTTTCCCATCGTCGCCATAAGACCTACGGTGCGACGTAAAGTAATTTCTACGGTAAATAAAAATTACAAAAATCTTTTCACAACCCCTCCCAAGGAAAAGTTGTATCCATGCTACTCGCCTGAAATTATTTTGTGGGTACGCCACTGCATCCACTCACCATTTAAGGTACAAGGTAAGCCCGAAGAATGGTTGGATACTCAAAATACACCACCATAAATGATGCGGTTATGGCTCAAAAGTATAAAGAAAGGTAAGGGGCGAGTTCTAGTGTTTTAAGTAGAATCCGTATCAACAGAACGTGACTTCCCATTTTCAAAATGTTTCAAGCATCGACTGCTATTCAAGCCTGGGCCGTCCTGATTAGAAGATGGAACCACTGGAACTGGGTTATCACGTCCGCTAATTTCAAAATAGTTTTGATGGTGCCATTTGACGTTCCAATCAGTTCCCGAACATTTGACAAAATATATAGGCCTACCTATCGAACTTAGGCACGCATGCGCGATTGTCTTGCTACTGTTAGAATTTTAAACAATATTTTTCATAACTTACCGTGCATGCACATAGTTTTGCCTTCTCAGTGAAATAACGGTCCCTCTTCAAAGAAAGTTACTTATATGGCACAAAATGAGGAACTACGTGCAGCTCACAATCCTGTCACAGTCTTCCAAACGCTGCCACTTAAACACAGCACATCTCTTAACCACGGTACAACCCGAGGATCCCTAGGATATTGTTGTTTGCGGGAACCGATGTGCAGAAGCTGACACGATGTTGTAAGCTTGCAACTGTCCCTGGCAGTGGCCCCCGTTATCTCGGTGGTCGCGTTCCGTCCCCCTATTGAGTAATTCCTTGCTAATTGCCCCTTTACTCA
Source organism: Anabrus simplex (assembly GCF_040414725.1). Taxonomy (NCBI): domain Eukaryota; kingdom Metazoa; phylum Arthropoda; class Insecta; order Orthoptera; family Tettigoniidae; genus Anabrus; species Anabrus simplex. The sequence goes on along the minus strand of NC_090277.1, from coordinate 31,302,418 downwards.
TGTCTTGACATTTGTCAACACACGGTTACATTCCCAATACTGAGGCCTCTACAGGGAAATATCCCTGCGCATCATAATCCTAAGTGTTTTCCCTTCATTCAAGGAGTACAAATATGGAGAATTGTGTATGGTCCTATTGAGCCTTGCTAGTAGATTCTTTGTCGCTACGTTAATTTAACATTTCGGCGTAAGATTTAAAGTTGTTCGTACCGTACGTAAAAGAAGAGCTGATCTTCGCTCTAGTTTCAGGAAAAATGTTGGTGGGGGCCCGGCCCCACTGGTCCCCCCTTGCCTACGCCAGTGTTGATTAATGTGTTAATTAACCAATTGAAATTTTGCGCCTTCTTGCCTACTGTTTCGAAAACTGAACTGTCTTACTAGAACTGCGGCTGGCCAGAAACCTGCTTCCATGGCTCGTTCTTTTTCCGCAAGCGGGATGGACATTTTAAAAGCTTTGAAATATACTTTAGTTTGTAATTCTTCACAAGTTACCTCGTTTGTTATTCCTTGTTTTTGAAGACGTTCCATTTTTTCTTCTATAGTATCTCTGTGAAGTTTTCCTATGTATAACCAAGCCTTTCTTTCTCCAGCTTGAAGCTCGGTATTGCTCATTATTCCAATTATTAGTGTCTCATTACCCATCCCTTTTATTTTTCTGGTTATATCATCTTGTCGGGGTGCTCCTGGGTTATTCACTTTTCCCATTTCCACATTCCTATTCATTGTGGTATCATTGATTTTGGATTTTGTATCCGTTTCAGCATCCTCCCTGATTTTTGCGTTGTTTCTTTGTATTTCTATGTGGCTTATTTCCTTTATTACTGATGATCTAGATGTTTGAGCAAATTCTGTGTTATTTTGCTGTCGAGCTGTAGATGGTATTTTAATTAGTAGGTCAGTTGCTTAAGTTGTGTCTCCATTAAAAGAGTAATTTTTGTCATTAATATTTCAACTAGGTGTTCTATTTTGCCTTTAATTCTGCATAATTACTATTATAGTTTCTGGCGATTTCTGATTCTTCTTGCGAAGTTTTACGTAGACCATAGTTTTGAAGCCTAAAGCGACATGATTCGCACATCCATAGGTTTCCCTTTCGTGAGTTCAATGCCTTGATTTCGGTTGCTCCGAGTGATGTACATGAATTGTGATACCATGAATTGTAGCCATCACATCCTATGGAATTATCATCTTGTGTTCTATGGCGCATTTTGCGCAATGTTCAGTGTTATTTCCTTGTGTTGCTGGCATAATTGTCTACTCTCTGATTTTTTTGGTGCGTCACACTCGATATAAATAAGTACTCTCTACAGTTGAGATTATTACTCTTCGATGTTTTATATAAAGGTTCTGCGGGAAATCCTCTGTATGTATAAGTTCTTGGTAACTACTAGAAGACCAATATGTCGACCGTTTCTATTATGAATGTGTATTTAAAGATTAAATCACTTTTACACACGAAAAATTTCGTTGGTTTTATCGGTAAATATAGAATCTCGACCGTTTCTACAATGAGTGTGTATTTTAAAAATTGGATCACTTTTGATGCCATAACTCACAGGGTGCCAGTACGGGTTGATTTAATTAGACTATAGGCGAACTATTTCTCGCGCATAAATTTATAACGTCATGGCCATCTATATACACTCCTTGGTATCTGGTGAGCCGTGACTAAGTAAGCGTCACTATCGATCCACTTGTTTAAATTAACAATTATAAATTACCAATTATATGTGAAGGTTACGTTAGATCACAATCCCAGCGCTATACACTCTAGAATTACGTTGTCATTTGAGATTTCACTCTAATCTCCCCTGGGGGAACAATGAAGTTGTCTATAGTTAATAATACATTTCACAAAAATAAAAAAAACAGCACTCGCAAAATTTTGAAATTTAGATGTTATAAAACACTGAGATTGAACGTTTAGATCTTTCCGTCTGCCATGAGGCCGGTTTCCCAACGACATTAACACAATATTAACGCTATATTAGCGATATTAACACACAATTATTTAGTATTTACTATAACACGTATACACTGGCCTTACGTTGGCTATACATTCTGTGTCAATCTTTAACATCACTTTTACACGTATGAAAACACTTCACCAACAAGTATGCACCACATATAATCAACTAGAATCACACATATGTTCTACCAGAAAAGAGACCAACAAGATTTCACTTCGCTGGATAGATGAAAATACATGATAAAACTGTTAAAATTATATTTCTAACATAATTTTGAATGTTTCCAAAATAAATTAAGGTGCGAAATTCCTCGATTTATTCTCTCTCATGAGAACTGTGAAACATAATTGGTTACCTTGGTTTTGAAGTAGTAGACAATTTCTTAAATTCAGCACCCAATGAATTGGAAGTACACCCAAAATAATAATGTTATTGGCTTTACGTCCCACTAACTACATTTGTTACGGTTTTGGGAGACGCTGAAGTGTCGGAATTTTGTCCTGCAGTAGTTCGTTTACGTGCCAGTAAATCTACCGACACAAGGCTGACGTACTTGGGCACCTTCAAATACCATCGGACTGAGCCAGGATCGAATCTGCCAACTTGGGATTAGAAGGCCAGCGCCTTAACCGTCTGTGTCACTCAGCCCAAGTTCACCCGAAATGATTATGTTAACCCAATGAATGGCCCTGGTAATGCTAATATAATGTTGCCATATGGCATAAGAGCACTTCACACAATGATAGTAACCTTAGTAATGAAACGTTCAGACACTAAAGATATAATAGATTTTTACCCATTAAAGAACATGAGTGCAGAAACTCTATTGACTAAACATTGATATTTAACCACATGGGCGAGCTTCAGTTCGGCGCTGTCTGCTTGATAACAGATAACCACAGCATGAATCTGAAGCACATAGACACTAACGGAATAACACAATATCAGTTATATTCTATCTAAATTAATATTTTTCGGGGAACACGAATAGTTTGGAAGTAGAGAAATGGCTTACCTAACCTCAGACTTATTCTCAAAAGGATGTACGCACGCTACACTTTTCTCATGGACTTCAAAATAATCACGATGCATATTCCTAATCCATTTCTCTCTTAATGTTCTGTTAAGTCAGAAACTTAAGAATAGTTGTATGAGAGGCATTGCAATAGTTAGAATAAAACCTGGTCCACCTAGTGCACTCATGTTCTTTAAAGGGTACATACACGATCAAAACAAGCACATTCTCATATTACTGTGTATAATTACAGATGCTATGTGTCCACCGACTCATATGAATACACTCGCTCACTTTATTCTACAAATAAACTAACATTTATCGTCAACTTTCATAAAATTACACCGACTACATACGATAACAACAAACCAAAACAAATCCACATTTCCAAAAATTCCGGCTTCTCGATTCACCATCTTTGAACGATCGAGAGTAGCATTAAGGTCTGAGGATTGGAGTCGGTCTTGATACATACACACCTGGTATAATTCACTTATCTCCAGTTTCTTCTTTTTCTTCCCCTTCTTGAGATGGTTATAGGCATGTTATGTCACCCAGACGTCATACATATAAATAATTGTATGATTATTACACTCTCACTAAACTTCTATTTATTTATACACAGATGATGTACTCAGAATTGCTTGATGGACAAGGACTTGCAAATCAAGTTAAGCAGAGTGTGACTGTACACAAAAAGTGCTTCCAAAGCACACGATATCGTTCACTAAAAACGTAGCATATGTACGAGCGTTCGTGATGGAATTACGTACCTAATGCACGGCATAAATAGGAAACACACAAGGACACAGGGTGCTTAACTTCACGCTAGAGTAACCCAACTCAGCGACTTTTTACAATACGAACAAGTCCGGATCGACATTTAAGGAATAGAATGGACAAGTAGGTGAAACTACTGAGGGGTTAAATATTAAAGGAATGTGGGACGCTGGACTGAATGAAAGTAGTAACTGAACAAATGGTGTTGGGGACATGGAATGAGGAAGGGTTAGTCGATGTCAGAAACAACTACCCATACCACATATGAATGTGGATCCGCGATCTGGAGGGAGGGGAAATGTGACAACAGACAGTAGCTATGTTGAGTGGGTTACAGGCAGGCGTGAGAGGGGAAGTAAGTCAAAAAATAGACTCGAATATGCAGTATACGAAGTGTTAGGGAAACGTACCAAGAAACCATTGAGATGATTTCGAATAATGTATGTAATGAATGATTAGAGGTGTATATTGGAGTCATCTAAGAACTGATTTAATATACTGAGTATCGTGAGAGAGGGTTTGTAGAGCATACATGCGATGCACGTTGGAAGAGGGTGATTTAGAGTTAACCCCTCAGCGCCGACCTCTATACGTGGTATAGACCCCCTTTTCTTCCGTAGCCGCCGACCTCTATACGTGGTATAGACCCATACATGGTTTCGCATTTACGGCTATAGCGCGAAGAGTTTTGGTGTTATGGATATGCAAATTGTTTTGTTTCCAAGAAGACATTTTCGGGTTTATCAGTGTTCTAAATAAGTATTGAAAATCGTTAAAGTGTAGCTGCTTTTGCAAGGATAAGTATATGTCAATTATGTCTGAGCACCAATTCCTGCTTTTTTAATAGTCCGTTTGCTTCATTCTTTCCCACAGAGTAAAATAAAGAAATGATGATCTGAGAAGTTTGTCTTTTCGTGTGATGTTCTTTGCTCTAATTTTGTATTAAGAGTGCGGTTTATTTATTATATTTGTCTTTATTTCTCAGCTTGTAGTCTTTTCGTAACTCTCTACGAGTACTCTGTATAGGCATCAGTTAGTGCTGCTTTCTGTCATACGACACGAGAAGCAGTTGTGCATGGTGTATATCTCGTTTGAAAGACGATGTATCGACCTTTTAATCTGAAATATGTATTGAGTTGTTTTGATTCGTCATAAATGTTATTCCCCTCATTCAGTTTCGTCCTGCCGCTTTCGGTCCCGCTGCAGCTTCATCAGCTTGTGTGACGCACCGCGCTCAAAGGCTAGCTCCTGCTGAGTGTAGCGTGCTTGAAATATTGTATAATTCAAATGAAAGTTTAGTCGGAAGTAGTAGTGGCAGTATTAGCAGTAGTGATAATGAAATAGATGATGTAGCAGTGGTAAATGATGAGAGTGACGATGAGGAGGAACCAGTACTTGGAAATTTCGTGTAGGAGGCTATAGATACGCATACAGGTCAAAGGGAAGCTTTCAACAGTGAATTATGATTCCTAGATTCTCCAATAATATTTAGACAAGTCACAGGGACAAACATTGAGCAGTTATCTTATCAGTTTCAGCTGATGGAAGGTTTGTTTACGTAGTACAAAATACGCTTCTCGGGCGGGAAACGAAATATTCAAGGCCGGCGCGCATCAGATAATACAGTTCCAAGGTTGCAAGAAATACGTTTTATCAGGAAATTAGCACTCAAGAGTGAGAAATCCAAACCTCAGAGACGTTGTATCGCGTGTTCAAAACACGGTGAAAAGAAGACATCGGTGTACTGCTGCCAGGAGTGTGCCTTGGGTCTCTGTCTCGAAGAGTGCTTCGAACTCTATCACACGGAACTAAATTACTAAAGAAATGTGAAACAGTTATGTAATTATCTTCATGTACATAGTTCTACCATAAGGAATTCCGAATTTCGTGAATATCGGGCCACTCTTATACTAGTAGTAACGCTTTAAGTGAATCAATGTATTTCAGTCGCGCGTAGTTGAAATCTCATCCGGCCGCGGGATAGGAAGCTCTTTAAACGGCTGCGACGCTGAGGGGTTAATAAACTTTAGTACAGGCGGCGTCGGGAGGAGTTATACAAAGGACATTGAAGGATGATATGGTTACTATCAGCATCTGCTGAACCACAGTCACAGAGAGGATGCTGTTGTAGACGAAATCTAAATTTATAGAGGGGTGTGGGAGCGTGATTAAGGCGAGGTCGTAAGATATTAATGATATGTCGACGGGTGTAGATTGCTTTATGATACCAGTGTGTGGTAGGTAAGAGTGGTTGTAGGGTATGATAGAAAATTCCCTTCAAGCTTGCAGATACAGTCCATAAGTTTTGCCTCGATCATGTTTGTTGGCATTTTAAGAGAGAAAAGAAATCAGATGCCGGAGCAGTAAATTTGAGCGGGGGTGTAGTTAATATTACCTGGTACCTTATGTTTTTATGGGCAGGAATTCAAATGAGGGTAATTTGGACACCTAATTGGTGTAAATTATATAGGATTTGTTTTACATTATATATGTAGGCCTACCAGCTTAGGGTAAACTTGTTGGATGATAGGGATTGTACCACAGGTAGTGAATCAGTAAATATGTTGGCGGAATGTATCGATGAGTTTATTATGTAGAGTAACGTTCGACGTATAGCTAGCATTTCTGCAGAAAATATAGAAAAATATGACGCTAAATGATACAATTCAACATACTGTGTTTGTTCGTAATAAAAGGCAGCTGCAACACCACAAGTGTTTTTGGAACCGTCAGTATAAAAGTTGTTATTAGCATGAACATATGAAATACAAAGTTTTCTGGAAAGTAGCGGAAATATGTAAGCCAATATGGGAGCAGAGTGAAAGATGATGCTTTAGAAATAATAATGGGAGGAGTGTATTGAAGCACGTCGTATGATACAGAAAAATATGGTAGCACATTGCTACGAATTATATCAGATTTAAATGGGGAGAAGGAACCATTAGCCCTAATTAATGCTGGGGCTCTGCAATTTTGTGTGAGAGGTGGTGGGAATTAGGTAGCAATTAGTTGTATATTGGGCACGAGATTAATTGAGATAACTATTAGCCGTTTCAGAAGATATTTAGAGGCAATAAATATTCGGCGAAGCTGAAAAGGAGGTCCACCCATTTCTACTAATAGTGGGGATGGTATGCAGTGCACCAAAACAAATTCGTATTGCCTGATGTTGTATCGGAGTGAGGGTTTGAAGTGCGGAGGGGGGTGCCATGTCAATTATTAATGCACAGTAATCAAAACGAGTGCGGATTGTTGCGCGGTATACTAATTTTGCTGTGACAGGGTCAGCTCCCCAGGAACGAAGTGTGATATCTTTTAGTAGTTTGATATATGTGGCAATACTGTTTCGTAGGCGTCGCAAATGTTGGGTGAAATTTAATTTTAGATCAATTATAACAAACATCAAAACAGCCCCTCGGTACCTGAAAATAGAAAGAGTTGATAGCTTTAAGTATTTGGGTGAAATAGTGCAATTGAAAACAAATGAAAGAGAAGCAAACAACACCAGACGGGAGAAAATGGCTGCGGCTTTTCGTAGGACATATCCTATATACAAGAAGAAAACCATCTCCAGACGAGCTAAACTAAGGCACTACAACACAGTGATTAAAACGGAATGTCTTTATGCTAGTGAATGCCTCCAAATGACAGGAAAAGCGGGACTGAGAGAAGCTGAGAAATTTGAAAGAAAGATCCTTCGCAAAATAATGGGTCCAAAGATTGTGGATGGACAGTATAGGCTGCGAGGAAGGGAAGAACTTTACCGAGACAATGAAAGGCTAACTGAGTCCATGAGAAAACGGAGACTTAAATTCTATGGGCATTTATTTAGAATGGATGAGAAGAGGCTAACGAAAAGGATTTTCACAATACTAGACAGCAGACCTAAAGTGTCGGACAAATGGTTCAGGGAGGTAAGAAAGGATCTCAGACAGGTGGGACTAAATTCGGAAGACATCTCAAACCGAACAAAGTTTAGGTCAGTGATCGACAGATTTCAGGGATTCCATGACGAACCAAAACTTAACCGTGGGTGGACGGACGAAAGAAGACAGGCTGCCAGAGAGAGGATGCTGAAGTTCTGGGCTGTGAGGAAGGCTTACAGAAACATGTAATTGTTATCTAACGTGGTCTCTAATGGCCGTAAATGAATATATATATATATATATATGTATATGTATATATATAATGCGAAGATATTTGTGATGAGTGCGGACAGGAATTTCATATGCATCGCATTGTAATGATTCTGAATTATAGGCACACTTGTTAGTAAAAATAACCGCAGAGCATTTATCAAGAGATAATGTTAATCCATGTGTGCTTAGCCAGTACTGGACTTTGTTCACGACTTGCGTTATGCAATGTCGAGCAGTATCAACGTATTTATGCGAAAAATAAATGACTATGTCATCAGCATACATGAGGATTCTCGCAGATTGTAAGACCAGTTTTTCGAGTTCTGATAAGTATAATGCAAAGAACAGTCCACTAAAGATATCTCCCTGTGGGAGCCCGACTGTTGTTTGACGAGGGTATTGTGCACTGATAGGTGATTTGAGAATAAGAGTTCGATAGATAATCAGATTACGCAGAGGATTGATGAAGGTAGTAGGGATTCCTTTCCGCGATAACACGTCCCATAACAGATGAAGGGTACGGAGTCGAAGGCTCCACGAATGTCAAGGAAGACAGCGACAATGTGCTGTTTCCGAGAGTTGGCTAATGAGATATCGATGATAAGCATATTAATCGCATCCTGAGCGCTCCTGCCTTTACAGTATGCATATTGGTATTTTGGGAGAAGAGAATAATACTCCAAGTACCAGGAAAACCGTTGTATCATTATCCTGAGAAATATTTTACGTTTACAAGGTGCTAAGATTATGCCCCTGATGTTTTTAGCAGTTGTCATGGGAAGGCGAGACTTTGGAACATGGACTAAGAAGAAAGTGTTCCATTCCGGGGGAGAAGTGGAAGTGGATAGTACAAAATTAAATTACTGTACAAGTACTTGTAGGGCTTTGATAGAAAGTTATTTTATCATAGTATAAGAGATGTAGTCGGGCCCTGGCGTGGATGCTTTTCAGGATTTCAGAGTGTATGTAAGCGCAGGGAGAGTTATGGGACGTGTAAATACTGAAGACTGACTAGCAGAAGCAGAAAAGGCTGGGGTGAAAGGTGGAACGACATAATCTGGCGTTAGCGATGTTAGAAATTCGTTAAGAATATTCGACGTTATATGAGGGAGTGGGATATGGTTCGAAGCTCTGGTAGGAACACGCACGGCGTTCCATAACTGAGGTGCAGAAATACGTGAATTAAAGAAGGATATAAATGTTTTCCAGGCTTGTCTTCTTTTTCTGTTGAAAATAAGTCTTACATGTGCAATGTGATGCTTCACATGAAAATAATGTGAGGGGTTTAAGTTTTGCGATATATTTTGAAAAGTCTCCTTCGTTTGAGTATTAATTTGTGGCATTCAGAAACCCACCACTTTAATCGAGAGGGGGAGGATGTGGTGCTATGCGAAGGTGTTTTAAAGGGGTGGTAGAGGTCAAGATACTTGTATATCATTTGTAATATCGACTGATAAGATAGTTCTGCCACTGGGCATGTCTCTAGTTGTTGTGCCATGAATGACTTCAAGCACAAATAATCAAAATGTTGTAGGGAGCGAATTTTGCCAGTGGAATATTTGGTAGGAGTGGTATGAGTAATCTGCCCAATTCCATAAGTAAGAATGATGGGAAAATGATAACTATTATGAGTATCTCCTAATACTCTCCATGTGGTTATAGAGGCAAGATTGTAGCGACAAAGTGATATAACTACTGCGCTAGGCACAGAAGCAGGAGCAGTTAGTCCAGTAGGAGAACCATCATTCAGAATCATGAGATAATGTTGATTTGCAGCATTTAAGAACTGGGTTCCTTTAGAGGTGTCTGCATGAGCTGCCCACTGAGTATGATAAATATTTAGATCCCGAGAAGAAGGAGTTGACTGTCAAATGGAAATTGGTTGAAAAATTTTAATCATTGTGCAAATGGGATATAATTATCTGGAGGATTATATAAATTTATAACGTAGGTATTGTGATAGAGAATGCCAAGGGCGTAAGTATGGGGTATTCTATACTGTAGTTGTAACTGAGTGTATGATATAGAATTATGGATTATAAAAGCTGCACCATCAAACCCTGGTCCGTCACGCCAATCAATATAATATCCAGGAAAACAGAAGTTAGTGGTTGGTGAGAACCAGGTTTCTTGAGGAGCTACTATTTGTGGAGATATTTCCTTCATTAGAGTTTTTAGTTCATATTGTTTGTTTTGTAAACTTCTAGGATTCCATTGCAGAATTTTGACTACCATTGTGAGAGACTATATGTTGTTGTTGTTGTTAGTCGTTTAGTCGCTTTCGACTCTCCGTGACCCCATAGACCAAAGTGCGCCATTTCTTCCTGTCGTATACAATTTTCCGAAGTCTTTCTAAATTGAGAGCCGTGGCTTCCTTGATGTCATCAATCCACCTCATCCGTTGTCGCCCTCTTCTCCTCTTACCATCAGTCTTCCCCAGCATTAAGGTCTTTTCCAGTGAATCATGTTTTGTCATGATATGACCGAAGTACTTTAGTTTTTGCCTGAGTATTTGACCTTCCAGTGAACAGCCTGGGTTGATTTCCTGTAATATGGACTTATTAGATCTCTTCGCAGTCCACGGAACTCTAAGGAGTTTTCTCCAACACCATAGTTCAAATGCATCTATTCTTCGGCCTTTCTTACTGTCCAGGTTTCGCTTCCGTACATTGCTACTGGGAAGACCATAGCCTTCACTATACGAATCTTCGTTCTTAAAGTTACGTCTCTACTCTTGAAAACGTTATCAAGGTTGGCCATTGCCTTCCTCCCAAGGAGCAAGCGTCTCTTAATTTCATGGCTGCAATCGCCATCAGCAGTTATTTTGGAGCCCAAGTAGATGAAACTAGGAACAACCTCCATTGTTTCACCATTTATATGCCAGGAGGTGATAGGTTTAGTTGCCATGATCTTTGTTTTCTTGACATTCAACCTTAGTCCAGCTTTTGCACTTTCTTCTTTCACCTTCATTAGTAGATACTTAAGTTGTTCTTCACTTTCTGCCAACAGGGTAGTGTCATCAGCATATCTAAGGTTATTTATATATATCCCACCAATTTTAGCTCCAGTTTCTGTTTCATCTAATTTGGCATTCCTCATCACATACTCTGCATATAAGTTGAATAAGAAAGGTGACAATATGCAGCCTTGACGTACACCTTTCTCAATCTTGATCCATTCAGTTGTTCCATATAGGGTTCTCACCGTAGCTTCCTGATCAGAGTAGAGATTTCTCATAAGGCAAGTAAGATGATCTGGTACTCCCATAGTCTTGAGTACTTGCCACAATTTATTGTGGTCGACACAGTCAAAGGCTTGAGCATAGTCAATAAAGCATAAGTATAGGTCTTTCTGAAATTCTCTTGCTTTCTCCATAATCCAGCGAATATTAGCAATTTGATCTCTGGTTCCTCTGCCTTTGCGGAAACCGGCTTGTTCTTCAGGTAGTTCTCGATCTACATACTGCCGAAGCCTATTTTGCAGGATCTTGAGCATAACCTTACTAGCATGCGATATAAGTGCGATTGTTCGGTAGTTTGAACATTCTATAGCGCTGCCCTTCTTTGGAACTGGGATGAACACTGAGTTTTTCCAATCTTTTGGCCACTGCTGGGTTTTCCATATTTGCTGACATATTGAATGTAGCACTTTCACAGCATCCTCTCCTAGGATTTTGAACAGTTCTGCTGGGATTCCATCGTAACCACTTGCCTTATTGTTTGCAATACTCTCTAGGGCCCACTTGACCTCACTTTCTAAGGTATCTGGTTCTGGCTCTGACAACAGAGTAACTTCATCATCAGGAGTACTCCCATCTTTCCTATACAAATTGCCTACATATTCCCTCCACCTTTCTTTAATCTCCTCTGCTTCAGTAAGATCTTTTCCATTTTTATCTTTTATCATTCCAATCTTAGCCTGGAATTTCCCTCTGATGTCTCCAATTCTTATGTAAAGATCTCTTGTCTTACCCAGTCTGTTATTTTCCTCAACTTCCTTGCACTGTTCATTCAAAAAGGCATTCTTATCTCTTCTAGCTAGTTTCTGAAACTCTGCATTTAATTTAGACATTTTCGATCTTTCCCCTTTGATTTTTGCATTCCTTCTTTCTTCTGCTATTTGTAGTGCTTCACCCGATAACCATGTGGCCTTCTTCTTGTTCTTTTTCTTGGGAATATGCTTTTCCGCTGTCTCCTTAACAACACAACGTACTTCTGACCATAGCTCTTCTGGAACTCTATCTCTTAAATCTAATCCATTAAATCTGTTTCTAACCTCTACTGTACATTCAAGAGGTATGCTATTTAGGTCATATCTGCTTGATGGTTTAGCTCTGTCAATCCTCTTTAATTTGAGCCGGAATTTGGAAATTAAGAGCTCGTGATCTGATCCACAATCAGCCCCAGGCCTTGTTTTGGATGACTGTACAGCACTCCTCCACCTTTGACTACAGAGTATGTAGTCGATCTGATTCCGACATTTACCATCTGGCGAGGTCCAGGTGTATAGGCGTCGTTTGGGCAATTGAAACAGTGTGTTGGTAATGACCAGTGAATTGTCTTGACAGAATTCTAGGAGTCTCTGTCCAGCTTCATTTGTTGTGCCAAGGCCAAATTTTCCCGTTACTCCATCTACAGTTTGATTTCCTACTTTGGCATTCCAGTCGCCAATAATGAAGACGACATCCTTCTTTGGTGTTAACTGTAGCAATTCTCGTAAGTCTTCATAAAACTGGTCAATATCTTCCTCTTCAGTTTCAGTGGTTGGTGCGTAAATTTGTATGACTGTGATGTTAAAAGGTTGGCCTTGAAAACGTACAGACATCATTCTATCAGTTTTAAAATTGCACCCCATTATAGTGTTACGCACCCTGTTGCTAACTATGAGAGCAACTCCATTTTTCTTTTGGTTTTCATGTCCAGAATAGTATACCATGTACTCATCTGTAGCAAATTCACCAATACCAATCCATCTCACTTCGCTTATTCCCAGTATATCGATGCCCAGTCTCTTCATTTCTCGTTTGACTATATCCAGCTTTCCTTGATACATGGATCTTACATTCCAAGTTCCTAAACAGTACTGTTCCTTGCAGCATCGCACATTTCTTGAGGCTTCTCTCAACGTAGTTCCCCCCGGAGATCCGACTGGGGAACTTGAAACTCCGGAATATTTTGAATTGAGCAAAGCCATGGGGTTTTCTTGGGAAAATTACAGTGGTGGTTTCCCGTTGCCTTTCACTGTCCTCCACTCCTGTTGGCTCACTGACCCAGTTTCCCGCTGGGGTTGTAAACCCAACCTTCCACTGGGTTGCTCAGCTTAACAGGGGCTCCACGCGTAGGTAGGATTTGGAGAATTGAGGTGTGAGAGGCTAAGTGAACTCTCTTGGTGAGTTCATATATTCGCATCACACCCCCGTTTCTAGCCAGAGTCTCAAGATGTTCGTAGAGACTCCCCCAGGTCGTTTCCTGGGCCCAGAGACTATATACTTTCGTGTATTTGACTAAGCACATGTATTATATTGGGTTGATCTCCAACGAGTTGTGTAATTTGCATTAGAAAATTGAGCACACACTGTTGAATATGTTCCCGCTGTGCTAGCGAGTTGCCTGTTTGTAAGAGGTGTTGTGCGGGTTGGAAATGGGTTTCTTGTTTTGATGTTGATGGAGTAGGCTGGGTGGGAGGTATGGGGTATTGATGAGACAGAGTTTGCATGGAACGTGGGAAATGATTGGGCTGCACGATCTGAAGATTTCCAGCTTTATCATAGCCAGGAGGTGGCATGGAAGGCAAGTCTTTTACGATTACTTGCGTGAATTTACGTTTGCGCGGCATTTCTGGCATTGGAGGAGAAGATTGAGTCGGGAGGGGAGGAAATTGTTGAAGGTTACTACAATCAGAAAAAGTTGGTCGATAAAATCAGGATGATGCTTCCAAAAACGAGATATTACCAATGCACATGTGCTTCTTAATCTCTACTTCTCTTTGGTGGACAGCACAGTCAGATGAGCCCGTGTAATGCTTCCGATTACAATGTAAACATAGTTTTACATTGGAAAGGCAGTCTGTGGTGACATGATTTAAGGCACAGTTGCGGCAACGAAATGTAGTAGACTGACAATTTCGTATCGTATGACCATAACGTTGACATTTTGCGCAAATAATTGGGTAGAAAATATAAGGTGTGACTTCCAGTAAGACCTTATCTCCAGCTAACTACTGTACATGGATAGAAGTCATAAGTCTTCTTCTTCTTTTACTACTACTGTTCTTCTTGGGGAAAATAATGGGCTCGTTTATTTCACCCAGTCTCTAATCTTGAAGTACACGCAAAATGTTGACAAACAAACCTTCGCTCCGCACGTATCTATTCTCATATTCAAAAGATCACAACTCACCTTCAGCAAAGTGGGGAATAGTGAAAGACAATAAAAACCAGTGGAAGTAGGAACATGTGTCGTTGGAATGAGAACAGAACACTAAAACTTACAAACAATCTTAGCATCATCCAGGAATGTATTAATCACTGCAATCAAATACAGTAGAGACAAAATGTGACACTTCCGGATTTAGCCTTGTTAAAATGGGAGACAATTTGCAAGTGGTGCTCTTAGTGGTGTGACCGGGAAATTCGCGCTAAATTCAAATATCAATGGAAATGCATATACGGAAATAAACAAATAAATTGGGTCTAGAAAGAAATAGCTATTATGATATTAACTTCAAAGTTGCTAAAGAGATTCTGGATAAATTAATGAAGAATTATTTAACAGGTTATTATTTAATGACTGAAATTAGACATATAATCAAAATGTGAAATTGACTGCTATGAAAGAGCTTGGTCGTTCATTTGTGCATTACGTTTTTAGCTTTAGTATTCCTGCCTGAACTTTCACGGCTAGATTTGTCATTTTTCGCATTTAAAAACATTTTATCATCACATAAGACACTTGTCAATAAAAATATTTGCACATTCCTTACACACATGATTCAATGAATTAACATTTACGAGCTGGACAATTTTCCTCCTAGCTTGAAGCCTACTAACAGAAAGAAAATCTATAAATTTAGTCTCAAAAACATTCAACATTTCCCTACAAGCAATACTTGCCATTATATTATGGTAAACCAAATTTGCTTCATCATATTTTTTCAACAAAATATGTAAATTTCTTAAGTCACTCAAGTTTCCTTCCGTGCTTGACAACGCATTTAGGCATTCCGAATGTGGTAACTTGGAACACAACCAGCCACACACATATGCATATGCATTTTTATGAATTAAAGTTGATAGAGTTTCTTATAATGGATAAGCATGACCACTCCACAAGAACCAGGACCATCACAACGCTCTATATTGAAGCCTTTGTGATGAAACACAGTATGGGGCAAAAACCAGGTCTCCTTTAATGCTATAATCTGTGGGATAATTTCATCAATAATGAGTTTTAACTCATATTGTTTGTTAATTATACTCCTAGCATTCCACTGGAGGATGTTTATCATAGAAGGTTAACATATTGTGCAAGCTATCACGGAGTTGGTGGAGAAGGTGGGAGACTTGCGGTTTGTGTACGAATAGGTGACGTAACTGGAGAAATAGTTGTTGAATATTGTTATGCAAGTAAGCCCTGTGACTTTGTACATTAATATTGGAAGTGTTAGGAAGGGGGTTGAGGAATATCGTGTGATCGAGGCGTAGAAGGAAGGGGTGAACCAGTAGCTATAGCAGGCGGAGGTGGGAAAACTGGTTGAATAGGGGCGTAGGTGGAGGGCGAAGAAGATTATGTAGTCCGCCCTATCATATGCAGGAGGGGGAGTTGGCCTTGGAGCTTGCAAAACGACTTGCGTAAATTTACGTTTACGCAATTTGTCAGCAGACGTGGGTGTAAATTCCTCAGAAAGAGTGGGGAAAGATGGGCATTTTGTGCGGGGTAGAATTCTGGAGGCTGCAATCGTGAAGATGCCTCCGAAAAAGGAATACTTTCAGTGCTCATAAGCTTCTTAATTGATGTTTGATGTTTATGGGCTGAACAGTCTAAAAAGCACGTAGAATGTGCTCGTTGACAATGTAAACATCTTTTAGTAGATTCTGAATACTCGGATATAAGATGTTGAAGAGAGCAGTTTCCTCAACGAGACACACGAGCCTGGCAATTTTTGTTAGTATGGCCATATCGTTGACTTTTGCTACAGAGGATAGAAACAAAGATAAACGGTTGAACCTCCAAGTGAACTTGATAGAGACATACATTCTGAGGGAGATGCTGAGAGCTAAACACCAATTTAATAGACCCTTTAGGTAAATACCCCGCTCCGCTCGGCTGCAAGTCATTGCGCTTGAGGCGCTGGACCGATTTGAAGGGTATCGTGGATTAGAGGTGTTTATGGTTGACATCGTCGGATGAATCTTTATCAACACTTCAAATAATACCAACGCGAAAAGTATTAGAGCTGGGAATATATGCCCTGACGTCAATTGTGGAGAGAAGGGAATGTCGTAAAAAACTATTGGCCTGTGTAGCAGATTGAAATTCTACCTGAAAGCGATTACGACCTTTTCTTGTGATACCTTTAACATAGATCTCATTATCGTATAATATACGGCCACAGTCCATAGGATGCAATTGCCCGATATTTTAGTACCATTAGATTCTACGAAAACAATAAACGGGCCGTAATGGGCTTGTGGGTAATACTCCGGTGCTAATAGAAGCAAGGACTGTCAGTTGAATTGGAAGAGAATTGAACTTGCTGAGAAGTCACTGAAAGATTTGAAAGTAAAGAGACATCACTGAGACGCACGATTTCTTCATGATCCACGATTAAGGGAGGATCACCTACACTCTCAGTTTCCATGTTCACACTTTTACACTGCTTGGAGTGTGTGTCACTACTCGCCACACGATATCCAAACACTCAACACTGCGTATTTCACAGGCACAACCTACTTTAACCACTGTCAAGTAGAGACTGCAAGTCATAAGTCATCTGGGACAACCATGACCAACCATTACACTCAGACCACGGGACAGAAAATACATGGCGTGCGTACCTACCGGGAGACGGGAGACTTCTTCTACTTCGTGATAGTAATGGGCTCCTTTAATTTTGCCCAGTCCAAAAATCCTAATTTATAGTGAATACACTCGCTATACGGCAAAACAACATTCTACACAACACCTATCAACTTAACTGCAGTATTCACACACCTATAGCACTTCAATGTATGTATCGAAAAATCAAACGAGACGGAAACACTATAACACCAGTGGAAGCAGGAATATAATGTTATAAGTAATAAATATGACAGTACACTGTGTTATAATGCAAGTTTAGAATCATCGTGAACCACATTGATCACGTCAATCGTATCAACAGTA
Source organism: Anabrus simplex (assembly GCF_040414725.1). Classification (NCBI taxonomy): domain Eukaryota; kingdom Metazoa; phylum Arthropoda; class Insecta; order Orthoptera; family Tettigoniidae; genus Anabrus; species Anabrus simplex. Next base: position 31,285,131 of record NC_090277.1, on the reverse strand, counting down.
GGATTATGCAACAAACAGGAAACACCAGCCTAGCAACGTGCTTTGCTAAATAGCCAGTATAGTGAAGGAGATTCCATAAATTATAGAGCGAACAAATCACACAACCATTTATTTATTTAATCAGTACAACAATAACAGGCCATCTCGGCTAAAAGAAAAGGCAACGAAATCATACACTGAGTAAACAGAATAGTCTTTTTAGTTCCATACCTAGCATATCTATAACATCACTCCCACCTTGCAATTTTAGGCATGTGATAAAATTGTAACACTACTTTATGCATCATAAGTCTAGTCTTTTAGGGACATGAATGTTTCTTCCTGCCCTGGTTGTAATTACTTCTGGGGTGTCACTAGGCACATCACAGTCCACTTTAAAAGAGATCTGCTGGACGAGTTTGGGAACATCACAGTTGAGGAAACCTCCAGGGGGTACAAGCGTTGCACAGGTCTCAGTTTCCCTCCTTCAGCGGTCTTCACTCTGGCTACCCGACTATACCCATCCTGCGCTCGATAGACTTCCAAGACGACTCCAAGTGGCCAGTGGGTCCTCTTCATATCCGTTCCGATTATCACTACGTCTCCTACTTTCAGCTATTCTTGTCGTCTCTGCCATCTGTGAAGCAACAGAGCAAGGTATTCATTTCGAAATCTTTGACGGTGGCGTTCTCGTAATGACTGCAGGTACCTTTACCTCCTGTTTAGACTCCTGTTGTCAATGTTGTCTAAGTCTGGTACTTCAGTTCCAGAGATGCCTTGCATGAAGTTAGCACATGCCAGGGGTTTCAAGTTTTCAAACTCATCTTCAGTGTATGTGAGATGTCGAGAGTTCATAATCGCTTCACAGGTACACAGCAGAGTTTCAAGTTCGTCATAGGTAAGTATCGCTCTTCCCAGATTTCTTCTCAGAAGTTCTTCAAGGGTTCTTATTAACCTCTACGACCATCCTCCCCACCAGGCAGCAGTGAGAGGATTGAAGTTCCATTTAATTTCGTGTTCTGATGAGAAAAATATTATCTTCTTCCAGTCCACAGTTTTCAAAGCATTATACGTGCCGACGAAGTTGGTGCCATTATCCGTGTACACGGTGTCGATTCTTCCGCTCCGTGCTATATATTTTCTGAGAGCCAGGAGGAATGAATCTGTGTTGGAGGATTTTGTATGTTCCGCATGTACGGCTCTCTAAATGGCATATGTAAATAGGACCTCCCAAACATTTCACCTGTAGTTAGATACAATGGCCCCGCTAGGTCAATTCCAGTTACCTGGAAAACAGCGGCGCAATTTGTGCAATTTTGGGGTAAGGGAGCAAGGGGAGGTTCTATAGCCTCCCCTCGAAACCTTTTTCATGTGACACATTCATAGGTTACTTTCCTAGCTAGTCTCCTGATGCCTGTTATCCAGTACTTTTCTCGTAGGTTTGACAACAACATCTGAAGTCCAGCATGCTTTGAATGGTGGTCTTTCTGACGGACCATTCTCTTTACAATTAGATTCTTACCCTACAATACTATTAGGCATTTTAAGTCATCACATTCATCCCCTAAGGTAAGTTTTGTCGTAACTCGCATGAGCCCTTCATCGTCGGTTAAAGTTTGAATTCCCTTAATCACTTTCTCCTCATTAGGGTCTGAACTTTCATCCTGAATACATTTCAACAGTGCCTTCTCTGCCGCCTGGGTCTCCTCACACGTCATTTCTCCATATTTCTAGCAATCGTTGCGACAGTGTTTATAAATCTTAGCATCCAGCCAATCATCCTAACTGCCGGGCTGAGTGGCTCAGACGGTTAAGGCGCTGGCCTTCTGACCCCAACTTGGCAGGTTCGATCCTGGCTCAGTCCGGTGGTATTTGAAGGTGCTCAAATACGTCAGCCTCGTGTCGGTAGATTTACTGGCACGTAAAAGAACTCCTGCGGGACTGAATTCCGGCACCTCGGCGTCTCCGAAAACCGTAAAAGAGTAGTTAGTGGGACGTAAAGCAAATAATATTATTATTATAATCATCCTAACTATATTTGAGTATTTTGAAAAAAAATATGTCAGTGACGATATAAAGGTTGTTTCCTCACAAAATGTGCTAGCTACCACCGTATTCCTTTCTTCAGCATTTACTTATTGATCTGGAGCTTGTTCATCTGAACTAGGCCATTCTCTTTGCTCTAGCTTCAACCATTCTGGCCCCTCCCACCACTGGCCTTCTTCCAACAGTTTTGCATTACAGCCCCTTGAAGGAACATCTGCAGCGTTCAAACATCCTGAGACAAGATGCCAGTCAGTGGGATGGCTGTGCTGTTGAATTTCTTCGACGCGATTGCCAGCAAATGTATTCCACTCGCTATCCTTCCCTTTAATCCATGACAGTACGACTGTTAAGTCACTCCAGTAATAGGTCTTGCAGTCTGAGAGACCCAGTGCCTCTTTAACATGACATCCAATACGAGTAGCTATAACAGCTTCCAAAAGTTCTAGCCTCAAGATGGTCATTTGTTTTAGTGGAGCTACCCTTGCTTTACATTCTATAAGGTGAATTGAAATTCTCCCAAAAAAATGTGCTCGAAGAATGACACAAGCCGCAAATGACACCTTGCTCGCGTCACTGAGTACACGAAGAGTCTTTTCGCAGTCCTCGTAAGGTCTTTCCGTGAGCCTCCTAGGAATGCGACAATTACTCAGATAATGCAGGTGTTTTAACCAGGCTAAGAATTGCCGAGTTATTTCTTCGGGCAATGCAACATCCCACCCACATTTCTGTTTTCAAGTTTGTTGAAGGATCCATGGAATGAGCGTTGTTGGACAAGTATGTCCCACTGCGTTAAGTATTCTTTGCGCTATCGAAAGGAGGACTCTCTTCGTAATAGGCTCCCCAGGAAAAGTAAGTCCACTGACTTCACTAAATAACGTGTCATTTTCAGTGCCCCAAGATACACCGAGAACAGGAACGACAATTTTATTCTCCCTGAAGTATTGACCTAATTTTTGTGCCGTTACTCAGTCTCTAAGCTCAAATTTTCCAGAGGCCATCAGCCGAGTGCCTTCCTTCACGAATTTACTAACAGATTCGTCAGGTTCGAGGCTGGTTATACAGTTATCAACATAAAACGCCTGCTCCAGAATGTCAGCCGTCCTTTTGAGTTCTTTTGGAGCATGATTCAGATGATGAGTGATGGTAGCTACTATAATAAAGGGACTTGATGAAACTCCAAACACTGCATGACGGTGTCTGAAACATATCATTTCTTGAGCATCAAAATTGCTCCTTCATAGGAACTTCAAGAAATCCCTAGCACTGGGCGATAGGCTGATCTGCAGAAATGCCCTCTTAATGTCAGCGCTGATACCAAAGGCATGTTTCCTGAACTGAATTAGTAACTTCTGAATTAGCTCAATTAAGTTTGGCCCCTTTCCTAGGCAATCATTCAAAGAATTACCATTACGATCCTTAGCTGAACCATCAAAAACCTGTCGGATTTTTGTAGTCTGCATACTAGGCTTAATTACAGCCCGATGAGGTAAGAAATGCCCCTTATCCCAACATTCAGGAACTGTCTCGATAATGCCTGACTGTAACCAGTCCTGGAATACTGCATGATAATTCTCCAGTTGCCCAATAGAGAGGAGTTGTTTTGTTACACCTTTAAGCCTCCTCTCTGCAAAAGCTTTATTATCCAGAAGCTCAGCGTGCACCTCATATCTATGTTCTTCATTGATTCTCACAGTTTCATTGAAAAAGAAAATGGTATCAGTAACTGATTTTTTTTAAACTTCACAACTTCTACTTCACTAATACCTCTAACATCTGACCTCCGTAAGTCTGACAAATTCAAGTTGCAGTTGTACGTTAAGTTACTCATCAGGTTATTCGAATTCTTCCCTGGCCCTTGTAAGGTCCAACCCAACTTTGTCTCAATAGCTATCAATGTTCCGTCCAACTGCACGTAGGAACCGGTCATTAACACTCCTGAAATGTCCAGTGGATTCTTCCCCATGTAAGAGAGAATAATGTTCTTCTCCCTGACCTTAGGATACAGGCCTCTACTTTCCACACTAGGTACATAACCACAAATTTTCGCCTGATCCAAAACAATTATTGATCCTTGAAATTTACCATCCATACTTCGGATAATTATATCATACACGTTGTGATGTTGTTTGTTGGTTTCAACTCACCCAAAAATACTATGGCTTAACATCTCCTTCCCAGATGGTTTCATATCTAGCTGTTCCACACCATCTTTGGAAATAAGGGACCTTTCTGCTCCACTGTCATAAAGGCACGTACCTCCTTAACTTCACCGTTATGCACAGTTTTAAACATTACTGTCTGTAAAAAGGTGACGTCAGTTTTCTGAGCCAAGAGTGATTGAGACGCTTGACTCCTTTGTTTAACAGTTTCAAAACTTTGGGTTTTGGACTGCATTGGTGTTTCTGGACACACGATAGTTAAATGCCGTTTAAGACAGACAAGGCATTTAATATAATTCCTACATCTCTTGGCACTATGACCGGAATTTAAACATATGAATAACAGTTTTTAAAATTAAGTAAAGCCTTTTCCCTGATCATGTAACATAGTTCTAGCTTTAAAATAGTCTGCCGCAGCATGTGAAGTCTTGTCGCACCATAAACATTTAACAGCATGCTGCTTAGAATAACCAGAAAGGATACATGCTGCTGTAGGTACTTTTCCCTATGACTCATTCGGCCCTAACACTGATACAGTCATTGCCAGAAATACCATTGCGAGCTAACTGCAGGTGCTCTTCGCTCTCAACTTTAAATTTCAAGAACTGTATTGAGTTAGATAAGCCATCACTAAGATCACAAATTTCAGCTCTAGTGACAGTTCGTGCTCTTTCCCATTCTGTCAAAATGTCCTCAGGTAAGGCTGATTCCACCAACGGATCTAGCATGGCAGCATATCTATCTCTTGTTACTTCTAATGTTTCTAAAGCTCTCAGTTGGGTCTCTATCCTGTCATATAAATGGCGTAAATTCATTGTTTCCTTATCTGCAGCTTGAATCATTACTAAACCAAGCAACTCGCGAACACATGTTTCTATTAACAATTCACCACGGGAGAACCTTGCCTTTACTTGTTCGATGGACTTACTGTAGTTAGGTTCTGAAGGAAGAAAACTTCGTACAAGTTCTCTAGCACTAGATCCTGGTACTGTAGCTTTGATTAAATACTGGAACTTATCCTCATCAGCTATATAGTATCATTATATATCTTACGAAACTGTCCCTAGAATCCTAACCAATTTCGGATATTGCCATCAAATGCCTTTAACTACAGTTTAGGCAGTCCTAAGTTTCTTATTGGAGAGCTTGAGAAAAACCTAGCCGCGCCACTTTCAGATACGACATTATTAATTATTCAATAAAACTCTCATACCGGCTCTTTGCTGTCATACATTCCTCTTTCTACTCTTCGGCTGCTCCGTACTCTTTCTCACATGCCTGCTCGTCGAAATTTTCATCTGCAAATAATAAATCTCGAATCTTTCCTTCTATTACGAGAAGAAGCTATGCTTTACCATCGAATACCTTAAATGCTGTAATAACATCGTCCTGCTCGAGTGGATCTGCTTTTAACTTCTGTTTAAATTCGTTGAGTGACCGTGTGAATTGACGAATTAATAACGTTCGCTCTCTCTTTAATTTCTCCCTAATGTAATTCGAAGTCCTGTCACGGTCGCCAGATGAAGTAGATTCCATAAATTACAGAGCGAACAAATCACACAACCGTTTATTTATTTAAACAGAACTACAATAACAGGCCATCTCGGCTAAAAGGAATCGCAACGAAATTACACAGAGTAAACAGAACAGTCTTTTTTGTTCCATACTTACGATATCTATAACAATACTTGTATGTCCAAGCACCAAAAATGATGTTAAATAAACTTCTGACTGTTCCAGTATGTAAATCAGGTGTTTGGCATTGTAATGGTACCTATTTGATGAAAGGGATAATGAAGACAAAGATTGCAATACACTCAGGGCATCCGTATATAGGGTAATTTTAATATAAGTGTGGTGCTTGGTAAAAAGGAGAGCTTGTCGTATGGCAAATACTTCAGCAGTAGATATATTAAATAATCTAAATTGCTCAGTAATATAAAGTTTTCCTTAATGATTCGCAGGCCACTGATTAAAGGTTGGAACAAAATAGGCCGCCCCAACCCCAAATACGGCCTTTGAGCCATCCGTATATATATATATATATATATATATATATATATATATATATATATATATATATATAAATGCTACCTTTTTAAACGTTAAGCTTCAGCTATTTTGAAGTCATATGAAGGTGGTCTTGAGCACTTATTGCTCTACTATAGTTGCTGGTGGTCGGGATAATATTATGAGGCTTGCAAAAGAGGATGGGGAAGGATAACGTATAGGAGGGGCTATTGTTAGGCTTCTTAATAGAGAATCTCGATAAGAATTTAGTGCTTCATAAGCACAATATAACGCAGGCATTCGGCGGGTTCTAGGATTTTGTGTGGAGTGATATTCATAGAGTAGTCGTAGCTTATGTACCAGAGGGTGGCCAGCGAGTGAAAATTTTTAAATCAAATAATTTTTGGCAAGCATTTGTCGTCGTATAGTCAGGTGAGGCTCACCTGATTCGACTAGAAGAGCATTTGTAGGAGTGGTTTATAGGGCACCCAGACAAATACGAAAGGCTTGATACTGGCAAGTGTTGAGTTGCACCAGATTAATACCGGAAGGTGTATCAAATAATTATGCTGCGTAGTCCAGATAGCCCTTGACCTCTAACACGATATGGCCACACACGGGTCTGCTCCCCAAGGCTTACGAGTGACTGCTTTTAATATCGAGTATAGACGTCGCTCTTTTCCCGAAAATATTGGAAATGTTTCTTCCAAGTTAGTTTATTATCTAAGATTACTCCCAAATATTTATATTGATTACCAGTTGGTATTTCATAAGTAACAGCTGAAATGGGGGAGTGGTCATAACATCGGTGGTGGGTAAAAATCATTGCACAGCAATTGGAAATGGATAGCTGAAAGCCATTGGCACCCAACCAGGAAACTGCCTCGCACATTGTTTTTGGTATATATTGTCTACAGGTGTCTAAGTTATCATGTGAATAATAAAGAACGAAATCGTCCGCATAGGCAAGTAAACGCACTGAATATATAATTACTGTTCGAACTCACTCATATACAGGGCAAAAAGATACCACTAACATATCTCCCTAGGATAAGCCGTGTGATGTTTGTCGACTGGGTATGAAGTGTTGGGTCGTTCTAACGATCAGCGTGCGTTGCGTGATTCATTGCAGTAGAATAGGTATGAATCGGTCGGGAATTTGTTTTAAAGCAAGTTTTTCCTAAAGAATGGGCAGCGGGACAGAGTCGTATGGACTTTTAATATCAGGAAAGATAGCTATGGTGCTTTCTTTTCTATACGTCGCCAAAAGAACATCGATGACAAAAATACTAAAGGCATCATGTGAACTTCGCATCTGACATTTAGGCACAATATGGTAATATCCTAGTGCCCATATGAATCGCTGTAAGAGAACTTTCAGAAACGTTTTCCTAAGGCAAGAGCCTAATACAATGCCGCGATAGTTATTGGGGTCAGTAGGTATCTGGCGGTCTTTGAGAATTGGAACAAGAAAAATTCATTACAATTTGTAGACGTCTTGAAGGTTATCAATATGTTGTTATAGTAGTCTAGTTATACTTTATTTGCATATGACGGTAGTAACCTTATCATCTGATATGTAATATAGTCTGGTCCCGGAGCAGAGTCGGAGGAGGAAGTTAATACGCCTCCAATTCCTTATATTCGCAGGGTTGCAATAAAACAGAAAGTTATGAATTGGAAGTTACCTGGGTGGAAAGAACATTATATAGCGCGTAGTCGGGAGTTGGTAAAGCAAGAAAATCACACAGAACTGTACTAGGTATTACCGCTGGAGGCTTATGTCTTGAAACTCTTGTTAGAGCACGTTGTTTGGCGGGTACGTGGTGGGTTAACGATGATATATTCTCCTTCCAAGCCGTTCGGCATTTATTGTTAAAAATTTTCCGGGTATAATCTATGTGGTGTTTGAGGCGAAAATAATTATGCGGCGTGAGATGTTTTCTATAGTGTTGAAACAGTCGCCTGCGAGTTTGGAGTAACTTTTGGCACTCGTCATCACACCATCTTATTTGTTGCGGACGTCCGTATGAGGGTGCGATATATTCGTTGAAGGGATGATAAATGTACCGAGAGGTACACCCCTACGCCGCGCATTTAAATCTAGCGTCTAAAAGATCTCCTCTACTGGTGAAACAGTGATATTAAAACTTAGAACTTTACTCAGAAGATGTCACCACTACTGTAAAATCTGATGTAATTTTTTTAATGTGAAGTTTCCTGAACTGACTGGATTTCTATTTGTTTTGCTTACCATTCATCAAGAAGTTTGGATATTCTTCCACTGATGTCACTACTAAAAACTATGACCATGCACCCCGGTGCGAATTGAAAGAATTTTTTAAAAATAAGTTTTGTATTCATAAGTTTTTTTACTGATTGATGTTCATTTATTTTTGGGTAGGCAATATTTATCTGTTCATTCCGCCAGTTTTGAATCTAGCCAATCCCAAATTTCTGTAATTCATTTTCAGCCTATCACAAGCTTCTTCTCCGATTCTCTGTGTTACTTTTGAACTGAACCAATAAAGTGAGAGGATGTGGCTAGTTTAATCTTAAATGGTCTCGAATTTTCCCCGACGGTTTATAAACTGCGGATTTTCACGTCTCTTGGCCATTTGATCGTCATCTAACTAAGTGTGTGTGTCAAGCAGGAGGCGGGCGGCGCCTCTTTCACCAGGCAGTTCTTCAACAAGGTAATGGTCACATAACATCTTACTTTCTTGCTAGATCCGCAGCTTAACCTGAGGGAAAGGTCCGAAATCGTTAACTATGTAACCTTATTTTCTAAGAATGTAACTTTCTGCCGGCATATGTAATAACTTCTCAAATCTTTAACTGTAAATCGGGGATAGAGAGTGATGTACCCTCTCGAGCTCCCCTTCATATTGGTTTGAGGTGACTACGTTTTTAACTGGTTTTCTTCCTTTCCGTAGTGTCTTAAAGTATCATTATACGAGTCACCTCAGTAGTTTGGGAATAGCCCTCGTTTCATCGGCCTAGTGCCCTTTAGGTTTTAAGAGTTCGTATCTAGGAGTGCAAGTACACGCCTCCATTCATTTTGTGTTCAGGCCATTAACTTAATCTTTTCCGCCAAGGCCCTATCAGTTGGGTACAAGATACCCCTGCTTCAAACTGTAAATTGTGCCTTGATGGCGAGTGATTGTAATTTCCTGATATTGCCTTGAGTAGGTTGGGGAAACTGAGAGCACGTTAGCTCTTTTTCTAGTGTTGTGAAAGTGCCTCTGGGAGGCTTGATATTGTAATAGAGGGAGCAAATGCTCCATGATTTAGGGAGATTTCTGCCCTTATATTAATTTGTGCTCTGTTGTAAATTTGAGCTAGGAACTCAGGAAAAGTAAAGTGAGGGCTTGAAGCCCATGATATGCTAAAATCACTAATCTTGTCTTTCCTAGAATTGTTTTATGATTACCACTTGTATCTGTAATACTGTCATGAAAAAAATTGTTAAGTTCTAAGCTCTAAAAATATAACCTTCAGTTTAAGTTTGAAATTCTATTCTTGCCATTGTAGTTAGACACGTTCACCCCGGCACCTTCTTTAACCTCTTTCTGCTCCACGGGTATCCCCGTAACAAGTGGTAGCAGAGCGTGGTTGAATGGGTCTCAATTAAGCCCCTTTTGACGGCTAAACATAGGATTCGATTTGTACTCTATCAATTTTCTCAGTCGCTGGAATTTTTTCCCCTTTTCTAATTTTGTAAACTTCTGTTATCATGTCCGGCCCTCGCGAAGCCCTCCATACCGGCTACTTGCACAAGGAGGAATTGCACGGTTGCGGCAGATACCACCAAGCTCAAAGAGTCATTAGAATTGCCTATTAGTATCCCAACTTTGGGGGAGAAGGATATTGATTAGGCTCTATCCACTATCACCGACAGCACCACCGAGCTAGCATCTGTAGTTAGTTTTTTGAAGTGAGTGATCCATCTGCTAACTAACTTAAAAGAGTAGAGGCTAGATTGTTTGTCTTTTACAATAGAGTTAGGGACCTATTGTCTCTTAAACTAAAAGAAGACCATGCTAAGGACGCTAGGAACCTTGTAGAACACCTTTCTCAAATGTCAAATAAAGTTCTTCAATTATTGACTGGGGCAGCTACTCCCAAAACCGACCAGGCCACTGTCGCAAATATGGTAATTGACGAGGATTCTGCCAAAGGCGTAGAAGCAGAAAAACTGTAGCTACCCAACAAACATCCGCCCCATTGGAAACCGAGTCTGATCGTCGTACATCCATTCCACCATTCTTTTTAAATAATGCTGTCTCTGAAGCTTCTTCACCCCCCAGGCCGCTATCTATTATGTCATGCGGGTTCAGTAGTTTGCCTCATCCCTTGGCTATGTTGTTTAGGGGCATTTACAAGTTTTCTATTAATGCTACTAACGAGGTTATTTCATTTTTAAGATTTTTATTTGAATTTCAAGATCACGCTCTAGTGTTTTCTCTCTCTTCTTCTCAAATTCTTCAAATTATTTACCCTTACTCCATAGGTGTCCTCTCGGACAAAATATTCAGAGCAATTGCCGAACAATCTTCCATAGAAGACTTCCATGCACACCTTCTGGCGAATTTCATTCCGGCAATGTCCTCTCTAATACAAAAGTACTATTACAGAGTACAACGACTGAATGAAAATCTGGCTGACTTCATCCAAGATATTATGTTCTACACAAGGGTATTTGCTCTTCATTTCCTAGAAGACCAAATTGTGCAGACGATTTTTGAGGGGATTTCCCCGCCCTATAGGTCGTACCTGTGTTTTGCATCGCGTTCTCAAACTTTTGCGGAATAGAGGCTATTGCGGTCTCAGCCGAAGGAGTTAGGTATGCCGACACCTTACGAGTCGCTAAGGAGCCCCCTCCTTCTTCGAGTAACTTTCGGCCTCAACCTCGCCGAACCTTCCCCAACCGCAAATGCTATGCTTGTGGGTCACCAGATCATCTGCGTAACAAGTGCCCTTTGATTAAATCCAGTGGGTCAAAGAACGGAGCAGGTTCATCACTAGGATGTTTCAAGTGTGGCTCCTTTAATCACCTCGCCGAGAATTGCCTAATGCCAATAGCACCCCCTCCTGTTCAACTTCTAGTGCAATCTCCACCTGGAATAATCGAAAGTGACTAGTGTCATCGGCTGAGTCAGCAGGCTCAGCCCCTGTTAAACCCAGCGTAAACTTGGGTAAGGACAAGAAGTTATCTAATTTATCATTTGATGGTCCCAAAGAATGCCTCAGGATTGCGGCGGAGACCCCCGCACTTTTACCATTTCTTAAGATCGAATCGAATAGTGAACCGATCACTGCTCTATTAGACTCTGGGAGTATTTGTTCTACTATTTCGGCTGAATGGTATTCTAAATTAAGGTCCGTTTGTAAATTTTCTGAATATTGTTCGTCTTCGGCCCAATGCGTTTCGGCTAATTCCTCTCCATTGGAAATTTTGGGTTTCCTATTTGCCCAAATCGTATTTCTAAATTCACTTGGAAAATAAAATTATTTGTGGTCAAACACTTGTCTTTCCCCATAATATTAGGAGCAGACTTCATGTCTCATACCGGTCTAGTGCTAGACATTCAGAGTAAGTCTTAAACTTTCAAATTTGCTGATAACTGTAAAATTCCTTTGCTTAAGTGTAATTCTGCATCATGTTCATCTGTTTCGCCTACCCAGGATGAGATGTTGTTAGACCTTAGACATCTACCTGAGGAGCAGGCTAATAGTATTCGTCAATTGTGACAGTCGTTTCCAGATGTATTCTCCGATACTCTTGGCGTTACTGACCTTACTGAATATAAAATTGAGGTTACTGATTCGACCCCGGTTAGATTTCCACCTTATAGGCTATCTCCTCCCAAAACGAAGGCTCTCAAAGAGATCATTGACCAAATGTTAAAGCATAGTATTATCCGACCTTCTAAGTCGGCGTATTTATCGCCCATTTTTCTGGTTCTGAAACCTCAAGGTGGCTTCAGGCCTGTTATTGACTATAGGGCACTAAATCGGAAGGTGGTGTTATAATGAATATTAATATACAGCAATGTTAAAGTACCGAATAGAGAGAATGGTAATTTAACGTATTAACAGGTATTTGCTAAGGTGTTTAGGTAGGTAATTACTGTAGGTTTGTGCGTTGAAGTGTCCGAAAGAGCGTACATTACTTAAGCATGTAGATGTTGTGGTAGGTGTGCTAGTTCTGCCTACACCGTTAAGTTACAACAATAGGAAAATGGTCATTTGAATGAGTATCTGCTAGTGTATGCCAGGTAATAAGTGGTGACATATTTCTGCGGCAAAGAGTGAGGTCAACAGCACTTGGAGGAGCTCCAAGCGCTGTTAGTCGAGTGGGTGATCCATCATTCAGTATTAAGAGGGCATGTTTATTTACAGCATTAAGTAGTTGAGTACCTTCAATTGTAACAGAGCTACCACACCACAAAGTATTAGGGGAATTGTAATCCTCAAGGATAAAAATATGTTGTTCAGTATCGAATTGCTGAAGAAATTGAGAGCATTGCCTTTCTGTAATAAAGACATCAGGAGGGCAGTAGATATTAATAAAGAGAACTTCGGATAATAGATACCAACGGTAAATGTATTAGGGATCGAATGAAGGGTAATCAAAGATCTATCTGCTAGTTTGTGGTGAACGAGGAAAGCAACTCCGCCGTATCCTAGTCCGTCATTCTCTACATAATCATTTTTGACATATATATGCTGGGAAGGCGAAAACCTTGTTTACTGCAAGAGAACAAGAATTAATTGTAATTCATGTATTTTATTTACGACACTCCTAGCTTTCCACTGGGTTAATATTATCATAGAAATTCATGATATTATGTGCTCTATCGCATAACAGATATATTATGTTGCAGTTGTCCATCAACAAGTGGAGTAGCTGTCCAAATATTTATTGAATGTCACTGCGTTGGTGGTCTCGTTGACGTTGAAGATTATTAGCTGATGTTGCCATTGGTGTCCCACCAGACGTGTCACACGCTCCCGATGAAGAAGGAGGTAACTGAGCAGGGATAGGTGATTTAATCGGAGAATGTCGAGTGTTCACGCCTGTCATTTGCGGTGTCCTTGTTATATTAAGATACCCATCCCGGTCATAACCAGGGGGAGGTTTAGGCCGCGGTCGCTGCATTATTACCTGGTAAATTTCCGCTTTCGTAGATTTTCTGTTGCGGAAGGCGACATTTCACGAAAAGCGGCGGAAATATTTGTTGTTTTACGTCAGGGCGGAATTCAGGGGGGTTTAGTATTTTAGTTGTTTCCTGAAAAGTTACGTTGTCCTTACTCGAAATTTTCTTAAGTAATGGTTGTTGTTGCTGGGCTGGGCACTCTTGCGTACCCGTGGGATGAGGCCCATGGTAATATGTTTCGGGGCACTCCGTTGCAAGATGGTGTAATGCACAACGTTCACTCCTTGGTATCTTTGCTCGACAATTCCTACCAGTGTGTTCATATCTTTGATACTTTTTACATATTAACGGGGAGAATGTGAAAGGTTGTACTTCTAAGTACACTTGATATAAAGATACATGCTGTGGCAAATTCTGTGTTGTAAAAACAACTTTTATAGATCCTGTGTTTACATAGTTTGTACCCTCTTATTCGAGATTCTACGATTTAGACGTTGAAAAAATTTTATTGCCACCGATGATTTAGGACTTTTGAGGATTTCCCTATCTAAAACATATTTTTCAACACCACGTATTATGCCTACCGGCAACTCATTAGAACTGATGATGATGCTTGTTGTTTAATGAGACCTAACATCGAAGGTCATCGTCTCCACATTGGAACTTGGTATACAGGCTTCAACATTAAGAGTTTGTAAAATTGGGTGTCGAAGCAAGTTATTCGCTTGAACAGAATAGTTACAGTTTACTTGAATTCTATTTCGACCCCGTCGGGCCACATATTTGATTCCTGCAATGTTGTTTCCATAGAAAACTCGCCCTAAAAGCCATTGGATGCGTATTGCCAATATTTCGAGTTGTATTAGACTCGACATAGATAAATTAAGGACCATAATGAGTACTAGGGTAAGTTTATTGTACAACAGAAATAGGAGAGTTATCACAGTTCACGTCACCCGGGTTTACAGTGATTTGAATTTCACTATGAGATGGTTGATTAGTATTGGGGTTCACTTCCTCCTCCACAGGAACAGTCTCTTCAGGTTCAACTGGGTGTCAGGAGCCCCCTCACCCCCACTGTCAGCGTCCATTCTAAGCACTACACCCGACAAGTATTAGACTATGAGCCCACCGCTACACCTCCCCGCGATCAAACACGAACGTGTCCACTCACTAACAATGTCACACAATGAATGAGAGAGACGGGAGACAAATGGGAATAAGAAACGTACACCACCAATTACCACGATGCTCATGCAGCCTCGATAAGGAGATATTCAATCAATCAATCAATCAATCAATCAATCAATCAATCAATCAATCAATCAATCAATCAATCAATCAATCAATCAATCAATCAATCAATCAATCAATCAATCAATCAATAAATCAATCAATCAATCAATCAATCAACCAATCAATCAGTCAATCAATCAATCAATCCCTACTGGTCTGCATTTAGGTTAGATCTGTTGTTTTTCCTGCATTTTCTTAAATTATAGCGGAGAAATTGGAAATGTATTGAGCATCTCCCTTCGTATGTTATTCCAATCCCGAACTCCCCTTCCTATAAACGAATAGTTGCCCAATTTGTCCTCCTCATTTCCAATTTTATCTTCATATATTGTGATCTTTCCTACTTTAAAAGACACCACTCAAACTTATTCGTCTACAAATGTCATACCACGCCATTTCTCCAATGACAACTCGGGCCATACCACTAAATCGAGCAGCTCGTCTCCTTTCTCCCAAGCCTTCCCAACCCAAAATTTGCAACATTTTATATTATGACTGATTTTATGATTGATGGTCTTATCTTTCTTCCATTTGATGGCAGACGTACAAACCATGTGGCGTCCGAAGCCTACGCGTTTACGTGTCATTTATCAATTCGTGTCCATGTCTTCGCCCAGACATGTGATGGCATCATCAATACCTTCATTTTTTACTTCACGAAAGCAGTACACCTCTAAATTACTTCATCTCGCATACTGCTTCACCCGCCTCTGTGGTGTAAGTAGCTACCACCCCTGGAGGCATGGCTCTTCCACGAAACTTGAAAACTGGTACTCCAAGCCCCCGGTCAGCATAGCAGAATAGCCGCCTCCTCCTCAGTCAGGGAGGGGAGGGCTTGATTAACTTGAACATAGTCATGTGGAATGACGAATAACTATTAACGCACACATTCCTATATTGTAACTATATTCACACTCTAAAAGAAAAAAAAGGCCAATAATAGCAATCGTTCCTCAAATAGAGCTTTGAACGAATGTTATGAACGGAGTTTCCAATAATATTCAAAAGTAAACAGAAAAATAGAATTTGGTTGATGAATACGTACATTCTCTATAGAAGTTCACAGACGTCTTATATAGGTACGAAACTATAAAACAGAAGCATAAGTAAACAGAGTAGGACTTGCTTCACAAACACATTTTGTGACTTTTCATTTCATGATATGAAGTGTGCAACGCTCTCCTTGTGTATACGCAGAAGTGTCAATGAATGTAATCACTGCTGACCATTAGTTGTACGCAAAGAAGTCTGAATAATTTAAGGCCTGAGAAGGACCTCTCAGCAGTTGAAGTTCTCACGGGAATTGTCACCACTACTTTCGAAAAGTTGTACGGTTCTGGAAGCAAATCATTAAGATGAAGTACTTCTTGATGAATCCTCGAACAATTATTTTTCCTTCGTTCGGCAGCGACTCATCTAACGTTCCTCTGTGAAGCAAAGGACGATTATGGTCTGCATTATTTTTACGGAACTGTAAAATTGTCTTTGTTGGGGTACCAAGTAGAAACTCCTCGACTTCAAGCAAGAAATTGTAACATGTGTCAAAACGGGAAGCCAGACAATTAACAGTGTTGTCTAAGATTGCAAAGAATAGACTCCTGCATTTTGTTAAACTGAATCAAACGGCTCTTCTGAATTTTATTGTAATCCGTATCGTCACGCCGGTTAAAAATCTTCTTCTTTCTAGGCAGAGTGGGTGAATGAAATTCTTCAACTTCGATGTCCGTTCATAGATCTCGACAAACACATTTCTTTTTACACTGTTCGAAATGAATTCCCGGTTGATCGCACGACATGGTTCATGATTGTTAGACGTACATAATATAAGTTATTACTATTTGTATTTACAAATTCCTGAACATGCGTTGTTCGAATACCTTTACTTCAGGCCTTTCTGTGGCGTAATGTTTGCCGTCGCAACTCCGCTACTACCCAGGTGATTTTACGTCTTCAACTGGCAGCTCTTCGCTCTTGTAGCTGTAATTCAGCTTTTCAGGTTGTATTATTAATTCACATCAGCAGGTTTCAAAACATTTAAACTACTTTCAAAACGATGAACACCTGTTCAGTCACTTCGAAGCTATTATACTTGATGAGATCAGCCATTTAAACTTCGAATAAAAAAGACGTTCAAAATTCAAAACCACAACATTCTCAATAGAAATTCCCATACAACTTTACATCCTCCCAACATGAGTTGTGGGTCAACTCAACACTGACCATAGGTTTATTCTCTCCGGTACCTTAACCGAACGTCCATCTCTTGTTCTGTAAGCGGAGATTTCCTGTTCATTTCTTCTAGTTTTATCAACAATATGATTACATTCTTCATCTTGATTGGAAGATCTCTCAAGAAAGCTCCTTCTCAAGTCGTCAGGTGTGGATACCTCCAAGGGGAAGTCTCTGTACAGGTTGGGTCACTTCTCTATTAGCCATCTGTAGCATCACCACTTTCACAACTCCATCCAGACCAGGGATGATATTGGTGACTTTGCCAAGAAGCCAATCCAGAAGCTTCAGGGAATCACTGTCAACAAGGACGATGTCTCCCATTCTGACTGCGGGTTGACTCTTCTCCTTAGACTTAAATCTTTGTACCAGTTATCCCAGATACTCGCTTCGGAATCTGCTTCGTAGTTCTCCCTGGAGTGATTGTCTATATCTTACTCTTCGGTTCAAACTACGATGATCAAATTCATCACAATATGGTGGACCAATTTAGTTCATACCTTTCAGAAATAACGCCGGACTTAGAGGAACCTATTCCGAAACTTTCTCGGCTATATATCTCAAAGGTCGATAATAAATTATGTATTCACAGTCACAAAGGGTAGCAGCCATCTCTTCATAGTTTAGACGTGCTTTACCTAATGTTATTTTAAGCAAGTCTTTCATTATTATAATTCTTCTCTCCCACCAACCACCCCACCAGGCAGCAGTTGGGGGATTGAATCTCCATTCAATATGATGAGCAGTACTACACTGACTGAGCAAATGTCATAAGATAGCGGAGCACTTATGCGCAGGTGTGTTGTCTGCGCACAACACGCCCCTTGTGCCAGCGGCAGTTGTATAGGATACCTTGTGAGCAGTGACTGTGCATGTGACAGGTGTAACATGGAACGTCGTCGTGAGCTGAAACCGTTCGAACGGGACATGGTGGTCGGTGCCTGACGGATGGGAAGTGCGATTTCGGAAGTGGTGCGGGAATTTGGCTTCACACAATCAACCGTGTCCAGGGTGTATCGTGAAAGGTTGAATGCGGGTGTCACCGTCCACAACAGACGAACGACCGGCCGTTCAGCGACCCTCGATTACCGTGACCGGCGACATCTGAGACGGATTGTCAATAGTGACAGACGGGCAACCGTGCAACAAATCACGGCTCAGTTCAACACAGGCCGTGCTAGACACGTCTCACAGTGGACAATCCGTAGGAACATGGGTTCTATGGGGTGTGGGAGCCGGCGCCGCACACGGCTGCCACTGTTAACCCAACGCCATCGGGCACAACAACGCGCATTTGTCGCCAGTCACCAGGGATGGACACTGGAACAATGGCGTAACGTGATATGGTCGGACGAATCACGATTTCAACTGCACCATCCCGATGGGAGGCACCGTGTATGGTGCAGACCACATGAAGCGATGGATCCCGCCTGCCTCGAAGGTGTGGTCCAGGGCCCTGGTGTCTCTGTCATGGTCTGGGGTGAATTTTCCTGGTATGGAATGGTCCCCCTAGTTGTTCTGGAAGAGACTTTGAATGGTACGCAGTATGTTGAGCTGCTCTGAGACCATCTCCACCCATTTTTGGTCTTTCAGCGCCCAGACGGTTCTGCGGTGTTTCAAGATGATAACGCGCCCCCATATCGCTCCCACGTCGCCTGGGAATGGTTCCAGGAACATGCAGCGGAGGTCTAACGACTGCCATGGCCACACAGGAGCCCCGATATGAACCCTATCAAGCATATCTGGGATGTCCTGGAACGCAGGCTCCGTGCCATGTGTCCTGCACCCAGGAACAGACCAGCATTGGCGGCCGCTCTGCAAACGATTTGGTGTCAGCTGCATCCAGAGGACTACCAGGGACTTGTCGACTCACTTCCACGGCGTCTCACTGCAGTTGGCAGGGCCAGAGGAGGCCCCAAACGCTATTAGGTGACTATCCCATGGCATTTGCTAAGTCAGTGTATATTTCACAATCAGACCCCTATCTGGTGATTTCAGTTTATTTGCAGCTCCAGCTAAGTTCGTAACATTATCTGAGTAGATAATACAGCAACTTCCTCTTCGGGCTACAAACCTTCGTAAAGATAACAAGAACTATTCTGTTGAGAGTGATGTCACTAACTCCAGGTGCACCGCACGATAGACCACACAAGCGCATATACAGAGTCAAGCCTTCCCATTAGTTTTAAGGAACAGAGGGCCAGACATATCTAATCCGGTTACCTCAAAGAGAACTGCATCTCTTATTCTGGGTTCGGGAAGTGGTACATCAACTGTTTCTAATGTTTTTGAGCTATATCTTCTACACACTACACACCTATATATAATAGACATCGCTGATTTTCGCCCATTTAGAATCCAGTAACGCTACCGTAGGATGCTTATTAAGGTACCGACACCAACATGTTTATTTGACTCATGATGAGACAAAATCAGCCTTTTGACAGCTTCATGATTTGAAGGCAAAATCATGGGTCCTTTGAAATCTTCCTCATCTTATTGGTAAACAAGTTTAGTTCTAAGCTTTATAATCCCATCAGTGTCTTTGAAGGCATCTTAAGTCCTCAGTTTCTCATCGTTCTCACTGGAGAATGATTCCTCTTGAATTTGAAGCACAATCATCTTTTCAGCAACACAGTACTCTTGAAAAGTGATCTCTCCAAATTTTCTTTCCTTGATAAAAGACAGTTCAGTATAAATCTCAAAATCCAAGCTACCTGCCGTACAATCTTGATATAACTTGAGAATCGTTTGTAATAACAATCCCGCTCATGTTCATTTAGGGTTAAGAGGCAAGGAGGTTTCATCCTCCCCTCTAACACAGCTTGTTCTTCATAAACAGAAGCGTCTTGCAATGAACACGACCAAGCTTATGTAGGTTCTCTCATCCAAGCAGGTCCCTCCCACCATTTTTCGGCAGCAAGTTGCTTCGCACCACAGCCTCTTGAAGGTATGTCTGCTTGATTTTCTTCTCCAGGTACATGACCCCACGTCACTGGAAGAGAAAGTGTTCTTATTTCCTGTATTCCATTTCTAACAAAGATGGACCAATTTTCTTCTCCAGAAATCCAGGCACGTACTCTTATAGAGTCACTAAAATACATTTTTACGCCACTCCACAAAAGTACCCCTATCACAGAATTTGCCAAACGTGCTCCTATTAAAGCAGCGAGAAGTTCCATGCATGGTATGGTGATGTTTTTCACAGGAGCTACACGCGAACTGGTTGCAAGAAAACTTACCACAACATCAACATCTATGTCTACTCTGAGGTATGTAACAGCTTTTGAGCTTGCATCACAGAAATTGTGGATAGTACCGTTTTTCGTGTTGTAAACACTCGTACCTAACCATGTTGGAATGTTTATTTCAGATAAAAATGGAGTTCATCGAAGAGTATTAAAAATTCTTCTTCAGGTTCTTCAGTGACCTCGGCGTCCCAGTTTATTGCCAATTGCCAGGTTCATTGCAACAGAACCCTCGGACACACCATCACATGGGAGCTAGCACCAACAGTGTCGAAAATTATGTGGGCTATTGGCGATATAGTCATCTTACTGACAGAATTCACACTAAACATCTTAATCCACGATAAATTAAGCTGCAGGGTATCGCTTTCTTCGTCCCATTCGACTGCTAGAACAGGACAAGGAGCTCCACATTTTCAACTCAAGGAAGCCTCCCACCCTCTTAATTCAAACCATCCTTTGGCCATAAGTTCGATGGTTTCAGAAACAAAACTGTCGTAAGTCATCCTCAGAGACTTTACTTGTAACCAGATAATCTACGTAGACACTTATCATATGTTTTGCACCCCAAAATCATCTAAATGAAAAGTCCTTCTAATATGGTACTCAATGACGGATCCTATCAAGAAAGGTTACAAGTGAGCCCAAACTCTACCCTGGTGTGACGAAATGTCTTTATTGAATTCCGGCCGTTATCACACCAGAGAAAACATAAGAAATTCGTGTCTTCCTTATTCAAGCTTATCTGAAGGAATGCCTTTTCATGTCTGCTATTACTCCGAACTTATTTTCCCTAAATCTCAGCAAGTCATCAGGGATCAACTCGATCAGATTAGGGCCACTATCAAAGCATTTATTTAGCGGGTATTAATTATGGAATTTAGCAGAAACACCAAACACAGGTCGGATCCGGGTCGTACTGCTACACTCATTTATTACAGGTCAGTGTGGTAGATAATATATATTAATTGCTTCCTCTATAGGAACCTCCTCAATAATCCCTTCACTCATCCACTATTGAAGAACATCATCATACTCTCTAAATAGATTATCTGACTCAAGTTTCTTTGAAGTTTTTTGTAGCCTTTTCATTGCAAGATCCTTAATGTCGGGAGGAGGTGGTTGTCATTCAAGCCAAGGTAAACGAACTTCATATCATCCCTGCTCATTGACTTTAGGAGTTTCCAAAAAAATGCTGCCTGGTCGAAAAATATTATTTGGACCTAGACTCCTTCTCTGCTGCTTCAGTGACTCTTATCAAATCCAGCCTCCACATATCTGAAATATCAGCTTCCTTGATGAACAATAATAACACAGTCATGCCCATGTTAGGATCATTAATCTCCCTCTGAGGGACTTTTCTCATTAGAGTCCAACCAAGGCGGGGGTTTTTTTTCGTAGGGGCTTTACGTCGCACCGACACAGATAGGTCTTATGGCGACGAAAGGCGGGTTTCAAGTGCAACAAGTCATGATGCTAACTCTTCACGACGGCCTGTTAGTAGCCTTCCTGTAACATCTGCTCCTATCATGATAACTATCAGCTCATCGGTACGGTCAACACACATCAGCGAATGGTTCCTCTTGTTCAGTTCTGTCATCCAAGGCCCATTTTCAACTGAGAAAATCCCTTGGCATATAACACTCAGATATAAAACCATACACTTAACAGAAAAATTCCATCAAGATTACCTAACCTTATCCTGTAACAGTAATGTTTATAACTAGCGGTATTTATGCCCACGAACAAGGAATTGATTACCGTTTTCTCCGGCTGAGATAGTCCCATTCAAATATGGCCTATAATGAACATTTTGTTGTGCAGTCAACTAAAAGGCTGTTATTTATTTCCTACGGGCGAGATGTTTCCGTCCCGGGTTACATATACGTGTTCACATGTTGGGAACCGGTGTCAGCCAGCCAGGAGCGAAGTATTGATTTTTCCATTCGAGCGATCAGCTGTGCCTCGCGACCTAGTGAGGGCTCTCAAGGCCGCTGCGAGGTGAAACACGCATGACAAGTGTCCTCAAATGAGAGTACATTCCAGCATTAAAATAACCTATCAAGAGGAGACGGTAGCCAATTATAAGACGACGTGCAGCCACACCCACCTCAGGAAGCTAATAAATACCTTAGTTTTGCGAAGAAACTCTCTATTGCTATCTTGCGCTCTTGTTCTCCTGATTTCCTGCTGCTCTGCGCTCTCAATTATTCTACGGAAGATTTTGAACTCGAGCATTTTGTAGTTGGACTTGAAATGTCATCCTTTTACGTACAATAATCGATTCTGCCGAACCTACACAGGCTAAGTTAAGTGTTGTTCATCATCTAAACTTGGCGTATTTGTGTGTGAATATTTCCTGAAGACTTGTGTTAGTTTCAGCTTATACAGCATAAGAAGAAGGAAGAAGATTACCACGTGGCTACTGCAGTACCTCAACATGTTTCCACAAATTGAAGTGGAACCCTACAGTATTCCTGCATTGAACTTCGCTGCTGCCATTGTGTTCTAAATGAAGGCGAAATCTAACATTGGGGAGATAACGACGGAAGCAGCCATCGATCAACATGTGATCCAGAAATTCCAGATCACCGGCAGATATCCAGTTCCATCATGCATTTAAGTACCTTTTTTGAATATTTCTCTGTTCATCTTTGTAGAAGTAATGCTTGCTTATTCATTAGCGGTGATATTTCTTCCACATTTGCAGTAGTAATTGATATTTTCATTCTTCTTTCAATGGGAGATTGTAGTGTTGTCAGGTTGATGTGAATGACTAGTAAAACCTGTTAGTGTAGCTAGGATATGTGTGTGTCTTCTGTGATTAATCTAAAGGTCCCATTTAATAGTCTAGCATTAATTAAAAATCGTTGTGCTCGACGGTAACTAATAATTTGTATTTTGGAATACTGTCAATAAGGAAACAATGTGGGACAGATTTCCGGCATTTTATTTGCATGCCGAATTTCTACGTAAATTCCTTCTTGTTGGATTTATCACGTGTTAGAGTCATCTGGTTTATTGTCAAGCTTTGGTTCACGTAATATCTCGCGTGTATAATAATAATAATAATAATAATAATAATAATAATAATAATAATAATAATAATAATCATCATCATAATAATAATAATAATAATAATAATAATTTCATTTCCGGTTAAATGAGTGGATAAAGGGTCAGGAGTGTAAATATTGCTCAATGTTCTGTCGATGTTTATGTGTGCTCAATTGTAGTGAAGATGGGCCTGGAATATGGCAGAATCCTGACGGATCAATTAATGTAGTTATTGAAGGGTTGAAATCCATTTACTGAATTTTTATTGAGGATTATATGCGTGGTAAACGTATTTTCTTCAGTTGCTGAGCGTGTGTTAATTTGAGAATGTAGAATGGAGTAATAATAATGTTACCGGATTTTGGTGGTAGTTAAGCGTGAAAGAAGGTGCGGGTGTGAACAGGTCTTAAGCTACAGAAGAGAAACTAATTTAAAATTCAACAAGGTTATATTTACTTTTCAAGATTAAGTGATAACAAATAGACAGGTACTTAGTAGCCGAACCACAATTTGAAAAATACAATTATACAGGTACCCCATTTGGGGCTTCAAGAGTCAGATACATAATTCTTGAGCAATGAGCCCAACTTTATAATGTACACCATTCAACAAAGGGGCCGAAAACCTCCAATCATGCCAGAAACACCAGCTTCCAATTACACCAAGAAAGCCTCCTTGAGGCAGAAACCACAATTTACAAAGGGGTTACTTGCCCTTAAAATAAAAGCCTATCATAGGTCACTCCTAATTCGACCTTTAAGCGGTCCTCCAAAGCCAAATACACAGGGGTAAAATACCCAACCTACTGAGGTCTATTAAATGAAAAGAAGGTTGATTACATGACCTCTAAAATAACAACTTGAGAGGAGGCGAACTTGCACTCCTAATACACTTTGTTTAAGACCTACTTGGCACTAGGCCGATAATACAAGGGCTAATCCCATACTACAGAGGTGACTTAAGAAAATAACAATTTACATTACATTACGGAAGAATAGGTTGAGAAAAATAAGTTCACCTCAAGACAATGTGAGTGGGAGCTCGAGAGGGTTAAGCACTCTCTATCCCGATATGTAGTTTAAAAGATAGGATAGACACCAGTTTCTTTACATTTTAGAGGAAAGTTACATGGTGGAAGGCTTAGAACCCGCCCCGAGAGTTAACCTGCTGAGCTAGCAAAGAAAGAAGTTATTAATTGGCCATTACCTTGTTGTAGCCCGCTGCCGAAGAAAGAGGCGCTTCCCGCCCCCTGCTATGTACTTTACACACTGAGAGATGGAACAGAAGTGGCCCGGAGACCCTAAAATCAGCAGTTTATATACTCTCGCGGAAGGTTCTAGGCGTTAGGGGAATGAAAACACCCTCCCACAAACTCTTTATTGGGTAGGACACCGCAACAGATTTAAGTTGGGGGAAGATACATCTGATTGGTCAGAAATTAATTTAAGCAAATTCGGGATTGGTTAGGTTCAAAACCAGGGGAAAGAAGGGGTAAATTTTGCCAACTTAAACAATGACTGAAAGAAATTTAACAAGAACAAACTCTTGAAATTAAATTTTCTCAAAAAAAAACAGTTCTTTCATTCCGCACTAGAGTGCACCGTTGTTGATCTTCAGTAGTGTCCTCTAGAAGAGAAAGTTCACACTTCTTACTACGATCAAAACAAAAATACGTCGAAAATGGCACAGTTCACAAACTCAAAAATTTCCAAGTAGTGACATCTTCTGAGAAATTTGGAATTTAAGGCCGTAGATAAAGTTCAGACTTCCTCCAGAAGAGGAGTTTCAACTGGCGCAACTTTTAAATAAACGGTGTAGAGGTGTACCGCCCGGTACAGACCTCCCCCCCCCAAAAGTTCCTCCAGGGGTGACACATGAAATCTGTTTGAAACAAGGTCCAAGTAAAGATGTTGATATGAAGATTGATTGCAGAAGCATTTACAAGATTTTCTGAATTTGGTTTGATTCAGTTTCAAAATTTTGTTGTTGCAGGTGAAGTAAAGTCTTTATGTTTGTAGAAGTTGAATTTCTGAAGATAAACTTTTAATACTTAAAAGTGAAGGAAAAATTTGCAATGTCCACCAAATATTGCTGTTGAATTCCCAAGTGTAGTCATTGCTTATAGTAACTGTCCATGTAGCTGGTGTTGACTAAATTGGATGGCCAGACCGGCCGTTGCAGCTTGCGTCCAAAGGAGGCCGCTCGGACCCCTCAAGTACCCTGAGATACCGGTCGCCCGCACTATGAGGGGAGCAGTGGTGTTGAAACACGCCGCGCCCGCGGTGAACATATACAGGCTGCGGGCAAGTAGCAGGTCGTGCGCCGCACATCAGCCTTGGCCGGGAGGAGAGCTCCGGCTCGCCGTGCACATGTCGTCCTCGCTGGAGAAGAGGGGGCCCGTCCTCTGCCCCAGTCGCTGCACGGCGCCGCGCGGCTGCGGGGGCACTGAAACATTAAAGCTAGGCTGCAGAATTGTGTTGGACTATCATCTTCTTTGAGGGTGCAGGCTTGTGAAGAGGTTGAGGGGCCAGCGGCGTGCAGAATTCTATGGCATTAAGTAAGCCACTGTGTAGAGTTGAGCAGGAGACGGGAGCGTGGTAATGGCCATAGCAAGGACAGGATGGCAGTTTAACTAATCGGGACAGGTTTTACAAAAAGGCTTACATCTAAAACCAAAATATTATAGAAGGGGCAGAATGCCTTAAAAGTGAAAACCCCAAAAAATATAACCTTCATATTCCTTTCAAAATAATATGAAGCAAGTTGACACCAAAATTTACACAGGTTTCACCTGTCACAGGTGGACCCTAAATATCCTCTCGGTGGCTGGATTGCTTAATAACAACGTAACCGGCGTAAGAAAATCGAGAATGATACAAGGCCCATGAAATCTGGGGGCAAGCTTGCCCGCGGGAACAAAGTTTTTGACCATTACCTGGTCACCTACCTTCAAAGGGGTGGGTCTCCGTCCACGATCATACCTTTCCCTAACCTTTTCATGAGACACTTTAAGATTGGCTTTAGCCTTCTTCCAAAGATCTTTAATATTATCCGGATCTATTGTCTCGGGTAGAATGTCACTCAGAGACCAGAGGTTAGAGAGCGGCGTGTTGGGAACAAACTTGAACATCAAGGAGGCTGGAGTAAATTTATGTGATTCATGAACCGCCGAATTCAAAGCAAAAGCTAACCAATGCAGGGACGTGTCCCACCTGGAATGATCTTCATGATGATAGGCAATAAGCGCGGACCTGAGATTACGATTAACTCGTTCAGCCAGAGATGGTTGAGGGTTATAAGCAGAAGTAGTTACATGAGAGATGGACAAGTCAAAACAGAATTTACGGAAAAGATTTGATGTGAACGCCTTAGCATTATCAGATACAATATATTGGCACGGACCAAAAGAAGCAAAAACAGAATTTAGACACGCAATGGTGGACTGAGCGGTAGCCAGCTTAGTCGGAAATAACCAGAAAAATCTAGTAAAACCATCTACACACACAAGGATGAACTTGTTAGCATTCCCCTTTGACTGGGGGAAGGGTCCTACATAATCGATATACAGGCGTTCCATGGGGCGCGACGCTTGATGAGAAGACAAAAGGCCTACCTTGGTGGACATGGTTGGTTTACTAAGCAAACAAGATTTACAAGCTTTTACAAGTTCACGAATTTCACCGTCCATACCTTTCCATATGAACAATTCACGAATCTTTTCACGGGTTTTAAAGATTCCAAGATGCCCCCCCAATGGGGTCTCATGATAGTATTTGAAGATCATAGGCACAAGAACAGCTGGAACGACAACCTTCATCATCTTGTCATGCCTCGAAGGGCAACATAAAACACCATTCCTCAGAACATAAGGGACAACATGTTCCCCAGAAGAAAGGGTTTCCATTATCGGAGCCAGCGTCGGATCTTCACGTTGGTATTTCTCGATATCCCTAAAGAGCATGGGAGCATCCGTTAAGATGGCATTGACATCAGATAGTATGGACTCGGGAGGTGATGAGCTGTCGACCTGTTCATGGGTCTCGACGTCGTTGGAAAACATACGGCTGAGTCCATCAGCAACAACATTTTCGGTACCTCTGATATGCCGGACATCGAATTGGAAGGCAGAAATACGGATGGCCCAACGGGCTATACGACCAGTACGACGCGGCCTACCTAAGACCCAGCTTAAGGCTTGATTATCTGTCTCCAGGTCAAATTTGACATGTTCCAGATAGAGACGGAACTTCTCTAAGGCGAATAAGACTGCCAAACCTTCGAGCTCATAGGTGGAATACTTGGCTTCTTGAGCCGACAATGTCCTAGACGCATAGGCGATAGGTCGCCTCCCTAGTTCAGTCTCTTGAAGAAGGACTGCAGCTACTGCTGACGACGACGCATCGGTTTGGACGATGAATTTCTTCGAGAAATCAGGCATAGCAAGTACAGGGGCATTACAGAGAGCTAATTTAAGGTCTTCAAAAGCGGCTTGTTGAGAAGGTCCCCACTCGAATTTGATGCCTTTCCTACGAAGAAGGTTTAAGGGCGCCGCTCTATTAGCGAAGTTAGGAATAAATTTCCTGACGAAATTCACCATACTAATGAACCTGGCGATACCTTTAATGTCCTTGGGAGGTTTAAAATCACGGATGGCCTGTGTTCTAGAATGATCGACTGCTACACCATCAGGTGACACAATATGCCCTAGGAATGACATAGAGGGCTTAGCAAAGGCAACCTTGGACAACTTAACAGTTAACCCAGCCTTACGAAGGCGATTGAGAACTTCTCGCAGATGATCTAGATGTTCTTCAAAA
Source organism: Anabrus simplex (assembly GCF_040414725.1). Taxonomy (NCBI): domain Eukaryota; kingdom Metazoa; phylum Arthropoda; class Insecta; order Orthoptera; family Tettigoniidae; genus Anabrus; species Anabrus simplex. Next base: position 31,257,127 of record NC_090277.1, on the reverse strand, counting down.
GTCTCGGAAAATACGACGACATCATCCAAGTAGTGATATAAGTACTCAAATTTGATGTCGGAGAAGACCCTATCTAGTAGCCTAGTGAGTACAGCTGCTCCCGTGGGGAGCCCGAAAGGCACGCGGTTGTATTCGTATAAGTTCCAGTCCGTGGCAAACGCTGTAAGATGTTTAGACTCTTCGGCAAGGGGAATTTGATTATAGGCCTGATTCAAGTCCAAGATGGTAAAGAACTTGGCCTTACGAAACCATGAAAAACAAGAATGAAGGTCAGGAAGGGGCACAGATTGTAACACCACCTTCCGATTGAGAGCCCTGTAATCAATGACAGGCCTGAAGCCCCCCTTGGGTTTTGGGACTAGAAAAATAGGCGAAGAATACGCTGACTTAGAGGGCCTAATAATACCGTCCTTCAACATCTGATCGATGATTTCTTTTAGGGCCTTCATTTTAGGTGGAGATAGCCTATATGGTGGAAAACGGACAGGAATCGAATCCGTGACCTCAATTTTGTATTCGATAAGGTCAGTAACACCAAGAGTATCAGAAAACACCTCTGGAAACGACTGACACAGCTTGCGAATACTATCAGCCTGCTCCTCAGGTAGATGTCTAAGGTCTAACAACATCTCATCCTGAGTAGGCGAAATAGAAGAACATGATGCAGAATTACACTTTAATAGAGGGATTTTACAATTAGAGGCAAATTTGAAAGTGCAAGACCTACCCTGAAGATCGAGCACAAGACCAGTGTGAGAAATAAAGTCCGCTCCCAATATGATGGGGCAAGACAAGTGCTTGGCCACAAACAGTTTGGTTTTCCATGTAAATTTAAAAATACGAATTTTGACCAGTAAGGAACCTAGAATTTCTAACGGAGATGAATTAGCCGAAACATATTGAACAGGGGATGAGTCATAGTCAGGTAGTTTACAAACAGATTTCAATTTAGAATACCATTCAGCCGAAATAATAGAACAAATACTGCCTGAATCTAATAGAGCTGTTATAGGCTCGTTATTCAACTCAATCTTAAGAAAAGGAACCGGTGCGGGGGTATTCGCCGCAATCCTAAGACATTCTTTGGGGCATTCAAAAGATGACTTTGAAAATTGAACTTTCCCTGAATTTTCGACCTGTTTACCAGGAGCTGAGTCTCCGGCAGATGGATTAGTCGACTCAGCCGAAGCCACTAGTCACTTTTTATTATTGGCATAGGTGGAATTTGCACCAGAAGTTGAGCAGGAGGGGGTGCTATTCGTATTTGGGCAATTCTTGGCGATATGTGAGAAAGCCCCACATTTAAAACAGCCTTGTGACGAACCAGCTCCATTATTTGCCCTACTAGTTTTGACCAATGGACATTTATTGCGAAGATGATCAGGCGACCCGCAAGCATAACATTTACGGGGTGTGGGTGGTCGGCGAGGTGGAGGCCGAGTATTACTAAACGAAGGAGGGGGTTCTTTTGCCACACGCAAAGAATCGGCGTACCTAACTCCTTCCGCTGAGACGGCCAATGCTTCCAGTTCAGAGAAGGTTTGCGGGCACGCCGCGAAACACAAATATGACCTATAGGATGGTGAGATCCCTTCCACAATAGCTTGTACAATCTGATCCTCCGGAAAGTGAAGAGCAAACACCCTAGTATAAAACTTAATGTCTTGTATGAAGTCTGCCAAGTTTTCATCGAAACGCTGTACACGATAATAGTACTTCTGAATAAGGGAGGACCTTGCCCTAGCCGGGATGAAGTTAGCTAGCAAGTGGGCATGGAAATCCTCAATAGATGATTGCTCGGCAATGGCTCTTACGATTTTATCTGAGAGAATACCAATAGCATAAGGATAGATGATTTGCAAAATTTGACATGGAGAAAGAGAAAAAACGAGGGCATGATCCTGAAATTCAACTAGAAATCTTAAAAATGAAATTACGTCACTGGTAGTATTAACGGAAAACTTAGAAATACCTCTAAGCAACATTGCCAATGGATGAGGCAAGCTGCTGAACCCAGGTGACATAGTAGGTAACGGTTTAAGTGGCAAGGAAGTTAATTCAGAACGGATGTTACTCAACGATGCACGGCGTTCAGATTCGTTGTTCAATGGGGCAGAGATAGTTTGAGCAGCGATGGTTTTCCTATTTACTTCTCCCTTAGGAGGTTCTTCATCACTACCTACATTCACCGTGGCGGGTTGATCGGTTTTGGGAGGAACCTCCCCAGTTAACAATTGAGTGACCTTGCTAGATAATTCAGAGATATTTTCAAGAAGCGTACTAGCTTCCTTCCTCTGAAAGTCATTCAACTTTAGAGACAACAGATCGTTAACTCTATTTGAAAAATGAAACAGCCTGCCTTGCACACACTTAATTTGATTAGGAGACGGATCATTTTCATCAAAAAATCTAACTACCGATGCTAGCCCAGTAATGTTCTCGACGATCGTGGAAAGAGAGTCATCAATTTCTTTCTCTCCCAAATTGGGGATGGAAATGGGCAAATCCAGGGATTCTCTAAGCTTGTTAGTGTCGACAGCAACCGTGCCTCCAGATTGCACATTTCTAATAGTTAATTCGTAGATCAACTCCTCCTTGCGCAAATAGTTAAGAAGGAGAACATCGCGAGGGCCGGGCATGATGACCGAACAATTTTGAAAAACTCAAAAACAAAATCCAGCAACTGAGAAAATTTTTAGAGTTCGGATCGAAACAATGTTTAGCCGTCAAAAGGGGCTAAATTGAGACCCATTCAACCACGCTCTGCTACCACTTGTTACCGTATTTTGGTGGTAGTTATGCGTGAAAGAAGGTGCGGGTGTGAACAGGTCTTAAGCTACGGAAGAGAAACTAATTTAAAATTCAACAAGGTTATATTTTCTTTTCAAGATTAAGTGATAACAAATAGGCAGGTACTTAGTAGCCGAACCACAATTTGAAAAATACAATTATACAGGTAGCCCATTTGGGGCTTCAAGAGTCAGATATATAATTCTTGAGCAATGAGCCCAACTTTATAATGTACACCATTCAACAAAGGGGCCGAAAATCCCCAATCATGCCAGAAACACCAGCTTCCAATTACACCAAGAAAGCCTCCTTGAGGCAGAAACCACAATTTACAAAGGGGTTACTTGCCCTTAAAATAAAAGCCTATCATAGGCCACTCCTAATTCGACCTTTAAGCGGTCCTCCAAAGTCAAATACACAGGGGTAAAATACCCAACCTACTGAGGTCTATTAAATGAAAAGAAGGTTGATTACATGACCTCTAAAATAACAACTTGAGAGGAGGCGAACTTGCACTCCTAATACACTTTGTTTAAGACCTACTTGGCACTAGGCCGATAATACAAGGGCTAATCCCATACTACAGAGGTGACTTAAGAAAATAACAATTTACATTACATTACGGAAGAATAGGTTGAGAAAAATAAGTTCACCTCAAGACAATGTGAGTGGGAGCTCGAGAGGGTTAAGCACTCTCTATCCCGATATGTAGTTTAAAAGATAGGATAGACACCAGTTTCTTTACATTTTAGAGGAAAGTTACATGGTGGAAGGCTTAGAACCCGCCCCGAGAGTTAACCTGCTGAGCTAGCAAAGAAAGAAGTTATTAATTGGCCATTACCTTGTTGTAGCCCGCTGCCGAAGAAAGAGGCGCTTCCCGCCCCCTGCTATGTACTTTACACACTGAGAGATGGAACAGAAGTGGCCCGGAGACCCTAAAATCAGCAGTTTATATACTCTCGCGGAAGGTTCTAGGCGTTAGGGGAATGAAAACACCCTCCCACAAACTCTTTATTGGGTAGGACACCGCAACAGATTTAAGTTGGGGGAAGATACATCTGATTGGTCAGAAATTAATTTAAGCAAATTCGGGATTGGTTAGGTTCAAAACCAGGGGAAAGAAGGGGTAAATTTTGCCAACTTAAACAATGACTGAAAGAAATTTAACAAGAACAAACTCTTGAAATTAAATTTTCTCAAAAAAAAACAGTTCTTTCATTCCGCACTAGAGTGCACCGTTGTTGATCTTCAGTAGTGTCCTCTAGAAGAGAAAGTTCACACTTCTTACTACGATCAAAACAAAAATACGTCGAAAATGGCACAGTTCACAAACTCAAAAATTTCCAAGTAGTGACATCTTCTGAGAAATTTGGAATTTAAGGCCGTAGATAAAGTTCAGACTTCCTCCAGAAGAGGAGTTTCAACTGGCGCAACTTTTAAATAAACGGTGTAGAGGTGTACCGCCCGGTACAAATAAAGTCGTGACTCTTGAGCCATAAACGTGAATGCTATATTTGACCCGTATTATGTGCGTGTTTGTAGAGACCAATTTTCCAGATATTTACTGCTAATGCTGTTGTAACCAACGTTGTGGATTCTACATCATCTTTAACCAAGTGACCACTGAAGTTTCGTCACATATCCGAGAGTCGATAATAAAATCTTTCTTTAGCCGATATAGTCATCACGAGAATTCGCGTGCCCATGGTTAAAAATCAAAATCATAAAAGTCAAGAACAAGAATTCGTTGTAAATATTGTAGATAATTCGCGAGTGTCTTTGTGTGAATGTGGTATGTGTGTGTTGTAGTAATTTCTGTAACTTGCGATACATTTTCTTATTTTGAAATGTGGTTTTGACCTGGCCTTGTGTTTTTGTCAGGTTGGGCCCAGGTTAACACCGTTGTTCGAGGTGATTTAATTTATTTGGAGTTTAATATTTAGTACATTTTATTTAAAATTACGTTGAGATAAGATCACAGTTTCAAACGCCATTGAATAAGGAGAGGTTATTTCAATCGTTTGGACAAAGATTCATTGTGTTATAAAGCTTAAAATGTGCAATTTTATCAAGGCGTTAGAGGTTTAAGGTCAACGTTACGTGTTGTTCAGTTGAATATTAGAGGAATTTTTGTAGGAATAATTATTGTCCGAATACAATTCAATGGAAATGAGTCAGATAAAGGTATTCTCAAATGATTATTCTTTGAATACGATTTTCTAACTTAATTCGAATAATTTCATGTTTTATGACAATATGATGGGACATAAAATTATCTATGAGTAGAACAACGTGATTAATTATTTGTTTCTAGTGGACTTAGACCCCGTAATTTATTCAATTATTTGATAATTTAAATTTCATTTTCAAGTAATAAATGTCGTCAGGGAGTGATCTGACAATTCAGGTTTAAAATCAATTGCGGAGCAAATAGCCTATTGAGATCTGCTCGTTTTCATCTTGTAAATAATTCAAGTATGGCCAAAGGAAATTTATCCCAATGCAGAATTTATTTTTGTATTTTGTCAAGCCAGGATTTGGCTAATATTAATTTGTATATTTACATAGTTATTTAACGTCGAAATGGGAACAAAATTTTAAGAGCTGTATCTAGAGAGAGACCGGCTGAGAATATTTTTTTTCGCAATCAAGATTTATAACAAGATGTTATTTTGTTATTTTCACTTAGTGCTAGTTGATAGTAAATGTCAAAACCTGTAGTTTAATTTTTTTGTATTATTGTCGTCAACCCTTGCTTCTTTCCCTGTCCTGAAAATTAAGCAAAGCTTGACAGCGAACTGTCCACCCTTGAGACCCTCGCTCTCAGGCTGAGCGTGCCAGGTAAAAAGGGGACAGGTTAAGATGGCGGCCAACTTTAGGCGCTCGAAATAAGCTTTCACAACGAAAGGAACTTGATGGTTTTCATCTTTTACGGCTCAGTAGCTTTCCTTGTTGCGGAAACTTAACAAGGTTTCGATCTTGAAGTGTCTTGTGTTGGACATGAGCACGATGCGACGATAAATTAAATTCGTACAGGTTGATTTCATGACATTTATTTGTATTATTTGGAAAAGGAAATCTTGATGAAGAATAGGGAAATTTCTATTTGTACGCGATGTTCGCCAGAGTTAAAATTTTAGATAGTTAAATATCATTGAAAATTAATTTAAATCTCCTCCTAAGGTTACGAACATTGTCCAAACTTATTGATGAACTGGATATCTGAAAATCTGCATTCTGCTCGTTATTTCCCATTGTTAGAACTGCCGCTTGTGTGATAATATAATTATGGAGGATTTGCGAAACTTTTTGGTGGATATGGAACGCCGGAGCCAGGAGGCGATGGCTAAACTACAGGCTAGTCTTAAACAGCAACTTAGTTAAAACCAGGCTACTCTTAAGTAGGAACTTAGTGAAAATCAGGCTAAGTTGAAGCTGGACCTTAAAAATGCGTTAGAGGAAGTTCAGACTAGGACTGACGAGAATATCGAAAAACTTCACATAGATGTGAAATTATTTAACGGGAAGCTTGCATCAGTTCAGAGCGAACTAGTAACGTCAAACAAAATGTTTCAAATCTTAAGGGAGAAATTCAGGAAGGTATCACCAAATCCATGTCGCTCATGTCGAATGAATTTAGTGAAAGACTGGCGAATGTGCAAACAGGAATTTTACACGGGCTAAATAAATATAAGGACGAGGTTGAGAAAAACTTTGCCGGGCTGAGTGGCTCAGACGGTTAAGGCGCTGGCCTTCTAACCCCAACTTGGCAGGTTCGATCCTGGCTCAGTCCGGTGGTATTTGAAGGTGCTCAAATACGACAGCCCCGTGTCGGCAGATTTACTGGCACGTAAAAGAACCCCTGCGGGACTAAATTCCGGCACCTCGGCGTCTCCGAAGACCGTAAAAGTAGTCAGTGGGACGTAGAGCTAATAGCATTATTATTATTAGAGAAAAACTTTCAAAATACCCAGGAAAAATCGACGACAATACGGCAGACCTCCCCGCTACGAAGTCAGCATGGGGCAAGAAATTCACTGGTATTTACGAGACTATTAAACAAGTAGAAAAGGGAGTCATAGCAGAAATTAAGTTGTCTCAAGTCGCTACGTCCGAACGGCTGGAATGCTTCTATGGATCGATAGAAGGGACTCAAGAGGATCTCAAGGTCGTAAAAACCGAGCTTACGCAGGAGATAGAGAAGGTTAGAGCTGATTCCGAAGCTTGCAGACAAGAATTAGAGGGAGGAATTCAGGACCTTGCTCAGGAAATAAAAATGCTTAAACTTCAGGGCGAAAGCAGTAGTCTTGTTACTGCTACTCTACTGGAGAAGCAAGGCCAGCTAGGAAAAACAGGTGTCGGGAGAAATTATATCTTCTACCCCTGGACAGGACGCTATACAGAATGTTGTTAACCCTGTTAGTAATACCAACCCATTTCCGAATCTTGATAATAGTGGGTCAAACCAAATGAACACCACGGGACAGGCGCAGGTCGTAAATATCATCAGACTGCATGAAGACCAACCAAAGAAATTTAACAATGTGAAGGGATGCACTCCTAGAAGCTTTATCAATGAGCTCCAAAATTATTTTAGGGACGCAAAGATTCCGCCAGAGCGTCAGCTACGTGTCACGGAGCGGTACTTGGAAAATTCCGTTCTCACATGTTTCACGGCATTCAGATAAGCATTTGATGACTTCGAGGGATTTAAGCGAGCCTTCCTAGAGAAATATTGGAACTCAGATATTCAAAATAACTTAAAAACTGATTTTACGCCAAGAAATATGCCTCATCTACTCCGACACGGTGTTCTGAATTTTTCTCAAGCCAATTACGAAAACTCAGAGAGCTGGATACACCTTCATCGGAACCAGAACTCGTCATAGTGATAGTGAGACAACTGCCGGCTGAAATCCAAAGGATTATGATTGCCTCTAATGTTCAATCAGCAATTCAAGCTGAGGCGATCCTTAGACACTTGGATATGACATCGAGAGAACATCCGAGGCGTAATAGCAGCCCAGAACAAGTTTTTTAGGCTACTGCCACGAGATCGGATGAGACGACTTCAAATAACCAAGCGAGAGACTGGAACAGAGCTCCAGGAGGAAGGTCATCGCGGGATTGTTCTCCCAGGTCGAGGTTTAGAAGCAGATGAAGTTGGAATTATTCCAACAGGAATAATAGAAGGAGACCTTATGACAATGATCAAGGAACATGGAGGAGAGACTTCAATACTCGTCAAACGGGAGGAAAGAAGAGAGACTGGAGATAGGAAGAAAGAGAAAGGTATCTCCAGGAACTACAAAAATCCGCGCAAGAAAAAGATAAATGGAGGCGCGCAATTCATGATCAAGATACGAATCCAGACATCATTGGAGCCGAAAGCCTAGAGTACCAGGAGGCTAAACAGAGAGAAAGAAGAGGAGATTTTTGCAATGAGGGACACCCTAACAACCTAGGTGCTATTAAGAAAAAATAACACAATCCGTGAAAGCTACAATGGTCAAGTTAACTTCATCACAGGAGAAGATTCATCGCGGGATAATAGTGAGGATCCAGCGCATCATCATGTAGCAACACAGGTGAATATGCTGGAGGAGATATGCAGAGAGTGCCAGGATTTGCAAAACACCGTCATGGGACAACTTCGCTTATTAAGTGTTGCTGCGGAAACTCACAATAGGAGGATACGGTCTGAAATAGTTCACCAACAACAACGGGAAACAGTGTAACATCGTGAATGTAAAATTCCAAATTTTAGGGTACATTCTGACATTATATTTCTGCATCCTAAAGATTTAATTTGCCAACGAAATCACTCCCTACCAAGGGAGATGATGTACCCGTCACATTTGGCCTATAATGAACATTTTGTAGTGCAGCCAACTAAAAGGCTGTTATTTATTTCCTACGGGCGAGATGTTTCCGTCCCGGATTACATATACGTGTTCACATGTTGGGAACCGGTGTCAGCCAGCCAGGAGCGAAGTATTGATTTTTCCAATCGAGCGATCAGCTGTGCCTCGCGACCTAGTGAGGGCTCTCAAGGCCGCTGCGAGGTGAAACACGCATGACAAGTGTCCTCAAATGAGAGTACATTCCAGCATTAAAATAACCTATCAAGAGGAGACGGTAGCCAATTATAAGACGACGTGCAGCCACACCCACCTCAGGAAGCTAATAAATACCTTAGTTTTGCGAAGAAACGCTCTATTGCTATCTTGCGCTCTTGTTCTCCTGATTTCCTGCTGCTCTGCGCTCTCAATTATTCTACGGAAGATTTTGAACTCGAGCATTTTGTAGTTGGACTTGAAATGTCATCCTTTTACGTACAATAATCGATTCTGCCGAACCTACACAGGCTAAGTTAAGTGTTGTTCATCATCTAAACTCGGCGTATTTGTGTGTGAATATTTCCTGAAGACTTGTGTTAGTTTCAGCTTATACCGCATAAGAAGAAGGAAGAAGATTACCACGTGGCTACTGCAGTACCTCAACATGTTTCCACAAATTGAAGTGGAACCCTACAGTATTCCTGCATTGAACTTCGCTGCCGCCATTGTGTTCTAAATGAAGGCGAAATCTAACATGGGGAGATAACGACGGAAGCAGCCATCGATCAACATGTGATACAGAAATTCCAGATCACCGGCAGATATCCAGTTCCATCATGCATTTAAGTACCTTTTTTTGAATATTTCTCTGTTCATCTTTGTAGAAGTAATGCTTGCTTATTCATTAGCGGTGATATTTCTTCTTCATCTGCAATAGTAATTGATATTTTCATTCTTCTTTCAATGGGAGATTGTAGTGTTGTCAGGTTGAGTGTGAATGACTAGTAAAACCTGTTAGTGTAGTTAGGATATGTGTGTGTCTTCTGTGATTAATCTAAAGGTCCCATTTAATAGTCTAGCATTAATTAAAAATCATTGTCCTCGACGATAACTAATAATTTGAATTTTGGAATATTGTCAATAAGGAAACAATGTGGGACAGATTCCCGGCATTTTCTTTGCATGCCGAATTTCTACGTAAATTCCTTCTTGTTGGATTTATCACGTGTTAGAGTCATCTGGCTTATTGTCAAGCTTCGGTTCCCGTAATATCTCGCGCGTATAATAATAATAATAATAATAATAATAATGATAATAATAATTTCTCTTCGGGTTGAATGAATGGATAAAGGGTCATGCGTGTAAATATTGCTCGATTTTGTGTCGATGTTTATGTGTGCTCAATTGTAGTGAAGATGGGCGTGGAATATGGCAGAATCCTGACGGATCAATTAATGTAGTTATTGAAGGGTTGAAATCCATTTATTGAATTTTTATTGAGGATTATATGCGTGGTAAACGTATTTTCTTCAGTTACTGAACACGTGTTAATTTGAGAATGTAGAATGGAGTAATAATAAATTCGTGACTCATGAGCCATAAACGTGAATACTATATTTGACCCGTATTATGTGCGTGTTTGTAGATGACCAATTTTCCAGATATTTACTGCTAATGCTGTTGTAACCAACGTTGTGGTAACCAAGTGACCACTGAAGTTTCGTCACATATCCGAGAGTCGATAATAAAATCTTTCTTTAGCCGATATAGTCATCACGAGAATTCGCATGCCCAGGGTTAAAAATCAAAATCATAAAAGTCAAGAACTAGAATCCGCTGTAAATATTGTAGATAATTCGATTGTGTCTTTGTTTGAATATGTGTGTTGTAGTAATTCCTGTAACTGGCGATACATTTTCTTATTCTGAAATGTGGTTTTAACCTGGCCTTGTGGTTTTGTCAGGTTGGGCCCAGGTTGTTAACACCGTTGTTCGAGGTGATTTAATTTATTTGGTGTTTAATCTTTAGTAAATTTTATTTAAAAATTAAGTTGATATAAGATCACAGTTTCAAACGCCAATGAATAAGATGTTATTTCAATCGTTTGGACAAAGATTAATTGTGTTATAAAACTTAAAATGTTCAATTTTATCAAGGCGTCCGAGGTTTAAGGTCAACGTTGTTGTTCAGTTGAATATTAGAGAAATTTTTGTAGGAACAATTTTTGTCCGAATACAATTCAATGGAAATGAGTCAGATAAAGGTATTCTGAAATGATATTCTTTGAATAAGATTTTCTAACATAATTCGAATAATTTCATGTTTTATGACAAGATAATGGGACATAAAATTATCTATGAGTAGAACAACGTGATTAATTATTTGTTTCTAGTGGACTTAGACGCCGTAATTTATTCAATTATTTGATAATTTAAATTTTATTTTGAAGTAATAAATGTCGTCAGGGAGAGATCTGACAATTCAAAGGTTTTAAATCATTTGCGGAGCAAATAGCCTATTGAGATCTGTTCGTTTTCATCTTGTAAATAATTCAAGTATGACCGAAGGAAATTTATCCCAATGCAGAATTAATTTTTGTATTTTGTCAAGCCAGGATTTGGCTAATATTAATTTGTGTATTTACATAGTAATTTAACGTCGAAATGGGAGCAACATTTTAGAGCTGTAGAGAGACGGGCTGAGAAAATGTTTTATTTTCGCCATCAAGATTTATAACAAGGTGTTATTTTGTTATTTTCACTTAGTGCTAGTTGATAATAAATGTCAAAACCTGTAGTTTGATTTTTGTATTTTTGTCGTCAGCCCTTGTTTCTTTCCCTGTCCTCAAAATTAAGTAAAGCATGGCAGCGAACGGTCCACCCTTAAGAACCTCGCTCTCCGGCTGAGCGTGCCAGGTAAAAAGGGGAGAGTACATACTTCATTTTTGCTATATCTTTCAAGATGTAGGAGTTCTGAGATCCTGTGTCAATGAGAACCCTTACACAAGCTTTCCAGACTATCAGATGCTATCTTCACTCTCAGAGTTTGTAGGAAAATTTTGGGAATGTGGGAGAAGTTTGCTAGTGTTATATTTGTAAAGTCTGACTTGGTTGTTGTGTCATGAGGATTCAGTTCTTCACACATTAAGGTCACAGGGTTTTTCCCGCAAACAAAACATCTTAAGACTCTTCGACATTTCTTACTTCTATGCCCTGGTCTCATACAAGAGAAACAGCAAAATCCTTGCCTCAGCACTCTCTGCTTCTCTGCTACGTCCATGCCTCGTGCAGTGAAACAGTCAAAACTGTTATGAGACTTGTCGCAAAAGACACAATTCTTCATAGCCTCTTTAACGTCTGCAGTTGACAATAACCCTGCCGCTGGGGGGATGTTCTCTTTGGCGGTAGTGCGATATTTGTACGCTACTTGATTCTCAACGCCATCTTTTGCTTCACTGCTTCCTAAATTAAAACCAGTGAGAGAAAGTGTAATTCTTTCTTCCAATCCTACCTAGGTTTTCAGGAACTCCATCAAGTTAATAAGTTATTCCTTAGCATCTTTCGCATCCCCCGTGCTAGAAAGTCAATGCCATGTTATCGGAAACTCTTCGGGGAAGCATGACTCTAATAAAGGAAATAACATAGCAGAACATTTCTATGTAGTGACACCTAATGTTTCAAGAGTTGTCAAATAAGATTCTAGTTTATCATATTGTGAAGCTAAAACTATCGATTCCTTTGACTAACCGGTAGACAAAATTAGGTTCAAGACTTCTACAATATACACCTCAACTAACAGGTCTTCGCTCCCGAATCTTCATTTCAGACCAGGCACAGATTTTGAATAGTTATCTGCTGTAGGAGGAAAACTCTCCACAACTTCCCTCGCTCTTGATCCTTGTGATGTGGATTGAATTAAATATTGGAATTAGTCTTCAGGTGCTATATAAACATCCTGATCTATTTTTGAAGCTGGCTCCATAAGGGCAGTCATTCCTTGAAATCGCTTCCAAATGTTCTTAATTCAAGTTTGGGCAGTTTAAAATTTCTTTCATTATAGAGGTTAGCACTGACGACACTTCCATCATAATCATTATGAGAAATATCAGAGACGCTCTTACCTTCATATTCACGAACTTACTGTGGTAATCCTCCGTCCCTATCATTTCATTCTCCAAGTCGGTGTTGTCGTCCATTATTTTAGCATCCAGTTTTGTAATTCCGTTACTCTTTCTTCCAGTACACTAAAAGGGATTTGTACATCAATTTTATCCACTTCAGATGCTTCTGCCGAGCCTTTCAGTTTATTTAAATCCCTCGTAAACGCCGTTAAAGTAGCTCTTCACTGCCACACTAACCTATCAATGTTTCATTAACCTCAATTCTTCTTAAATATTGAAAACTTAATCCTGTCGCCGTTGTCACTATTTTAGGTTGTATGATTAACTCACATCAGCATGTTTCCACACATTTAATTCACTTCAAGGAACTACATTCAATACGATGAACACTAATTCAGTCACTTCAAAGTTCTTTCCTTGACGAAGATCCGTCATCTCATTTGAGAACAAAACGAAGACATTCAAATGCAAAACATAACATTCTCAATAGAAGTTCGTAGACAACTTCACAGCCTTAATTAAGATACAGCTCCAGCATTTGCCAACAGCAAAAATGGAAAACCATAAAGAGCCTTATCCAGGGCTGCCGACAGTGGGGTAAAAACCCACTGATCTTGTTGTTGGAGCATAATAAAATTACACGAAGTATTCCACTCAAGGAACTGTCGACCTAAACTCATCAATATAACTAAAATTAGGAGGCTCGAATATATGGGTGACATTATGAGGACTACTGAAAAGAACAGTCTGCTACAAGAGTAGGTATAATGGGAGATTTGGCGGCCTCCACCTCCACAGGCCCTCCGCAGAGGCCTCCTCCACCCGCGGGAAATTTGAATTTGGGCGGGAGATTTGAATTTTCGCGCGAGATTTGAATTTGTAAACAAAGCCACGTGCTTTTTGACAGCTGTCATCGACCTTCCTTCGCCTCTTCTACCTCCTCCTCTGTCAAGGAATAGCTTTATCGAACATGCATCGCCATAGCTAGAGTGAGCACGTGCTGCAGTGATGACGTCATTGTGCATGTTTAGACTTGATCGTTTTCTCAAGAGTAAGTATGTGTAAGGAATGCAGTAAGTACAACATTTTTGAAAGCGATCAAATAATAATTTACAATGTACTACAACAGTGCTCGTCTTGCTGCTGACAAGTTTGGTATGCTTTTTAACAACGTTTTGCGAAGAGGTAGCATGCTTCTGAAATGCCTCCTGCAACATTCAAATTAAGCAAAACATTTAGAAATATATTACACTAAATATCTTATGCTTTACTAAGAAGATGATACACTTCTTACCTTGTTGTTATTCCTTTTCTGAATCATCATCATGAGGTGCTAGAAAAAGTTCATTCATAAACTGTGTACAGTGTTCAATCCTCGGATTTGGTCCATCCCAATCATCGTCACCATTTTCTCCTCGATGCTTGTAATGTCGTTGACAAGTTCTGCATAAAGCTACATCGATTGTCATTTTACTGTGTAGAGGAAGGATGTCCCAAAATCATGTACGTAAGAGGCAGCGTACGTAGATAAAAATCCTGACGGTAAGTATTGAATAAGATGTTTTGGCATCGAGGTTCTATGTTTGTAGAACTTCTAAATAGCCTTACTTACTCGTGTAAGATAAATAAGATGTTGCGTATGAGCATGCAAAAAGCATGCTCATTTACAGTTTTATTCCATAGCGTACGATGTCGAAGCACACACTGATGTTGATAATTAAGATCTATCCTTATTCATAGTCTAGTAACAATATTCGTTAGCGGGTGGTAAGTAACATCACTCATATGAATAATAAGAGAATAGGCTGCTGTGTTAGCAGGAATGTTTTCAGATGTTTCAAATTCTAAACGAATATCAACTGGAGATTCTTTTATAGATTATTCATAATAAGAGCAGTCTATAACCACAATCGGTGCTTTATTTTTAAAATTCTTGAGGTGAAAATAGCGGTCGAACTTCTTTCTGATAATACGAAGATTGGAATTTACAAAACATGTCATAGAGCATCCCAAATTCATTATTCTCAAAGTTAATGTCTATGTTTTCATAGGGATACGTAACTCCGTTGAGATATAGTCTAACATGTGTTAATTTACAGTGAACAAACAGTGAGCTATCTTTTTCGTAATTGAATTTGAAATCCAAAAATAACATACAAGGGCTTCTCAGTAAAACGTGATGTTTTAACAGCCCAGCTATGCTTGTTTGTAGGTGGTAACACAGGATATTCTGCAGTTCCCATCTTCGAAAACGTATAGGTAATGGTGTATCATTTTCTACAATCTTAAGCAATCGAAGTTTTTCACGATCAGATAAGATTACATGTGGAATCCTCCACAGTATACGATGAAGTGTAATTTTCGATTCTACTGGTGTTTCTGCTGCTTTAAGAGAATTGTAATCACTTCGATCACGGATTAGAATTAGCTCTTGTTTTGCGTTGATTATAATACGTGTAAAGTCTTCTGCGAAGCCAAAAATACGTTTGAGTGATAACATACCGTAAAAGTTCCATCCTGATTAATCATCCAGTTGTTAGCAGCTTTCGGACACCATCCTGCCATCCGCAAAAGATTACTTTCTTCATCACAGAAAGAAGGGTAGAGTTTCATTGCACTTGTAATACCAACATTCTTCGTTCGATCTAATTCAACATTATTTACTTCATATCGCGCTTCAGAAAAGAGAAAGGCTAGGGCATGGTTGTTTAGTTGTGATGTGCTTGGTCCACTTCCATTCGACTTATCTAGTCGTCCTTCAATATAGAGGTAGCTTTCATGTGGTAAGGTGTGTACATCTAGCTGATTAGTAATAAAATGAATTTCATCATTGTTATTTAATCCAAAAGTAAAAGGTTGATAGGAATGAAGCTCACTTCGTACTACACCTTCATGAGTTTCTATTGTATTCGTAATGTCTAGCATTTCCTCCATTCTGTTGTAGTAGCGTATATCCTAAATCTTGAAGTATCTGCTTATGGGTATCTCTTAACTCGATGAGTCTTCGCACACATGTAGTATGTCTTCGGAATGTACACAGTGTTTTATAGATGTTTTTCATACTGGTTTGAGATGAAGTTTGTTAGCTACGTACGCGTGCCGTTCTAAATGAATAAGCTGATTATGTTTATTTACAAGTCTAAGAGTAATGTTACTAATGTGTTTTACAGACACAGGATGATAAAGAACTACTGCTGGTTTCTCACGAATAGTATATCCACGTTCCTCTGTAATAATAAAGTCGTGCAGGGCGTGTGAAGGTTGTAGATTACTATTCAAGTCTGTAATAATATTACAAGTAATGTTCACATGATAATCATCGAAGAGTGTTATCGGTTGATCAGACTCGTAACGTACGTTCGGTAGGAGCTCCCTTGATGAAAATCCAAGCAATGGTCCAATCGAATCAGGTTGTGATTTGAAGTCAATCTTAAATGATGATTCAATAACACATTTGTGTGTAATATTGCTTATACTGATTGAGAACTTGTAATTATGATTACAAAAACTATCTTCTCCAAACTGATTAATTAACGTACTTTCAATATAGTCATGAATATAGTCTACTGAATAAACGCCTGACGGTAGCGTTAGCACATACTCGTCGTAATAGAACTTGTTTACACCATCACGCACATTATAGATTTTATTGTAGCTTTCAAACGATACTAGTCCAACACTATGTAGCTGATAGCCAAGTTCGATCGGCGGATTAAAGTAGACGGTAGTTTTAGGTCCTTCTCCACGTACGGCAAACGTTCTTTCACTGTTCGTCATCACGTAGACACTAATGCTCTTTCTCTTCTGTCTGGGTTTGATATATGGACATAAGACATAATCGTCCGCACATGCGTGTATTAAAGTTTTGCACACGGTTTTTATTGTAAACAATGTCTGCACTGCTTCCGAAATAACGTATAAGCTCAAAAGGAGGAGTTAAGTCTCCATAGCTATCAAAATACCATACTTTAGATTTACGTTTTACATAAGCAACGTAATAAGTTCGAGGTCCGCGACTGTTGTCCAAGTTAATTACGGCATTTTCACTTTCACGTGGGTGCGCTGGTAGTTGATCGCGCATATACACACCTCGAAAATAACGAATTCCTAGTTGTTTAGCAAACGTAAAAACTTCATCATGCGTCAGAGCTCGATGTGGCAGTGCATTCAGTGGACGTTTTTGGAGAAATGTAGATACCAAGCCCTTTTTTATGGTGCTAGCTTCATATTTACACCTTTGCCTCGTAATGCAATTGCCTCCATCGTCTTGTTATGACGTTCACCCTCTTTTAACTGTTGTTTCGCTTCTTCTACAGCTTTGACAGTTCTTGCTACAGCACTATCACCACCCAGCAATAACCCAAAAGCTGCTAGGGCAGCAAACAGTGGAGGAAGAAACCCTCCTCGTTTTTGTACATGAATCATTCGTGCGCGTTGTACCAAGAGGTACTCCCCCTCGCCGCATTCTCTTAAATCTTCAATTTATACAGATCGTATTGTATACTTGTAGTTAGTATGTTTTCTCCTTGTATCTTAATAAAATACACATGTTGTCCCGTCCCCTTTATGGCCCCACGGAAAAGTGAAAATTATTTCCGCCCTGGTGGCACCTTCCATATTACGTTGGCAAGCCTTTCTCCGGCCTGCGCACTTGTCGCGTTGTCTCTCCACCTTGCCCCTCCTCTCCCCTGTAGAGGGAGGGCACCGTTCTGTGGAGTTCGGAGAGACCTTGGTTCAGTTCGCTTGGAGCGAGCAAGCCGCCTAGTCGCCTAGCCGTGAGCGTGGAGGTAGGAGAAATGCTTATCAACCAACTTCAGGCTTAGGGAGGGAATTGTTTAATATTCAGAATGTAACATATTTGTTCTCTTGTCAGTAGAGGCTAAGGACCTCGGAAAATAGTAAGAGGGATTATTTCTGAAAAGGCTAATGTGTTAACTTGGTTTTTAAGTAATTCAGTATGTTGTCACTAAAGGACTTTGTTCCCGAGGCTGAGCCTCGATTGTTTTTGGTAAAATGAGTGTAGCCCTCATGATAGTCGAATGGGTATGTGGCCTAAGGCCCCTTTAATTCCTAAGAATCGAGAGTTGTAGGGTTTGAATTGTCGGAGGGCAGGTCCCCCAATGAATACGAACTTTATTCTTGTTCGCACTTACTACTGTAATAAATGTTCAGCACTGTACACGACTCGGTTTTCGCTGGCTGTGTTATCGCTTCCCTTGCTCGTTACTGGTATTTAGCTCCGGTCCTAATGCCTGCACCTTCCTTACTTCCATATCGCTGCCAAACCTTGGTGCAGCAGTCTGGTAGCAGAGCGTGGTTTGTGCTCCTACCAGTGCTTTCGGGCAATTTTGAGCGTGCGTGGTCTCTCTCTCTCTCTCTTTCGGTTACGGTTCTTCCCGTTCAGCTCGGTGGCCGGAGATATTTTTACCATGGCTACTCGAGACGTGACATATCCTGGGTCTCTTCGAAAAGAAGAGTTGTTATACGAATTATCAATTCGTAATGTAGAGTCTAAAGGGACAGTTAAAGCGGATGAGTTATTATTACGAACTAATTTAGATAATGTTGTTGTGGTGCCCAAGGTCTCTGACGGTGAGGCTGCGAGTGTGGCGTCCCTTATGCAGGCCAATTTGACTGAAATATCCTCAGTTATGGATTTTTTAGAGAACGATGTAGCATCTCTCCATCAGTTAAAACGAGTACAAGGGCGACCAACCCATTATGTTCATCGGACGGAAGATTTACTCTCCTTAGAATTAAAGGAGGAACTAGTAAGTCAAGTTGGAGCTTTGAAGGACAAGGCGGTCCAACATTTAGGAAAGGTTGAGGCTTCTGTTAATCGGGTTGAGGAGGAACCCAATAAGGGTATTTGTAGTCTTGAATTGAATGGGGCGCAAGGCTTGCCGGAATCGCAGCAGGGTTCCTTACCTAGGATTCTCCCCCAGGCTCATCTCCCAGCTCAGCAATGGATCTTGCCTTCTGTGAATTTGCCCTTTTCTAGTATCCCTCACCCGTTAAGTAGTATGTTGAAAAACGTTCCTCGTTATTCGGTAAATTCCGCCGATGACGTAGTTACCTTTTTGCGATTTTTTGTGGAATTTCAGGATCATGGCCTTGTGTTCGGGCTAACTCACGTTCAAATATTGCAAATTCTTGATCCGTATACTTCAGGAGTGCTTTCCAATGGAATAGTTAGTGCTATTTCCGATCAGTTGTCACTTCAGCAGTTTCATGCTTATTTGCTTACTCATTTTATTCCGGCTAGGGCTCTCAGCTCTCTAGTGCTGAAATTTTATTTCATGGTTCAACGCTCGGACGAGCCTTTAACAGAATATGTTGCTGATGTTTAATTTTACGCTAGGGTGTTTGCGTTACATTACACGGAAGAGGAGATCGTTCTCACGATCCTAGAGGGCATTTCCCCGTCATACCGCTCCTGTCTTTGTTTTGCTGCTCAACCTCACAGTTTTGCGGAGCTCGAAGCGATAGTGGTATCGGGCGAAGGTGTTCGCCATGCGGACTCACTTCGTATTGCTAGCTTGCCCCCGGTTGTTTCTAATGTCAGGGAGTCTGTGGTGTTATAATTGCGGTGCTTCTGATCATTTGCGTAATAAATGCCCCTCTCGGTCTCGTAACAACAATCAGGGTGCTAGCGCTGGTTCTAGGGTAGAGGTTCCGCCCAGAACCAGTAATATTGTATGCTTTCGATGTGGGGTCGCAGGTCACCTTGCGCGACATTGTACCACCCATTCAAATAGCTCTTGACTACAGCGGGAGGTGGTGCAGGACAATGGTACCGCCTTACCTTCCCCTGTTAATAATCAAACATCTTGTTCGTTTTGTGAACCGTCTCCTATTTGCCCTGTGGGCTGTTTAGAGATATCTACGGAAATTAAACGTTGGTTGAGGTCGAAATATACAATGAGCCCGTTTCGGCCCTTCTTGATTCTGGCAGTGTAGTGTCATTTATTAGTGAAAAATGGTTTGCTCTGCATAAAGCTGTCTGTAAATTTCCTGATTTATCTCCGGTTTTGCATTCGTTTGTGTCAGCTAATTCTTCCAGAATTGAAGTCCTGGGACTGGTAAAATGTAAAATTCGTCTTTCCAATTTCACTTGGAAATTTTCCTTGCATGTTGCGAGTAATTTACCTTATCCTGTCATTCTTGGTTCAAAATTTTCGATCATTCTGGTTTAGTGTTAGATATTCAGGAGCGTTCATGTTGGTTTAAGTTTTCACAAAAGAATAAAATCCCTTTGCACATTAGTAATTCTGCTTCAGCGTCGTCGGTATCGCCGCCTCAGGACGAAGTGGTGTCAGATCTTAGCCATTTGACTGAGGATAAGGCGCAGCGTATTAGGGAGTTGTGCGAGGCCTACCCGGATGTGTTTACTGAGAAATTGGGGATGACGAATATCTTAGAGTATAAAATTGAGGTCACGGATTCGGTCCCCGTCAGATTTCCGCCCTACCGTTTATCTCCTCCTAAGATGCAGGCATTAAAGGAGATCATTAACAACATGCTCGAGGAAGGGATCATCCGACCCTCTACTTCGGCTTACTCTTCCCCCATTTTCCTTGTGCCCAAGCCCCAGGATGGTTATAGGCCTGTGCTGGATTACAGGGCTCTTAATCGTAAGGTGGTCTTGCAGTCAGTCCCGCTCCCGGATTTACATACGTGTTTCTCATGGTTCAAGGGGGCGAGGTACTTCACTGTCTTGGATCTCAATCAAGCTTATTACCAGATTCAGCTCGCGGAGGAGTCTCGTCATCTGACGACCTTCGCGAGGACTGGAACCTTTATGAATTTTGCCGGCTTCCTTTTGGGATCTGGACAGGTGCCGTCGTTCTCACAAGACTCCTTGATCAGTTGTTTTCCGACATTAAATTTGCCTACCTTTATCACTATCTTGATGACGTAGTTGTGTATTCGGAGACGTTCGAGGATCATCTCCAGCACCTCAATGAAGTATTGTCACGCCTCAGGAAGGCTGGCTTGACAGTCAAGTTGTCCAAGGTCTCGTTCGCCAAACCCCAGATGTCCTTTTTGGGGCATATTGTATCTTCTAACTTTGTCTCGGTCGATCAGTCCCGCACTCAGGCCATTCAGGATTTTCCTCCTCCGCAGGATGTGAAAGTGTGTCCCGCTTTGTCGGAATGGTTAACTTTTTCCGAAAATTCGTCCCGAATTTTGCCAGTCGTGCGGCCCCTGTTAATGCACTCCGGCGTAAGGGAGTAAGGTTTCAGTGTGGTGCTCCTCAGCAGGCTGCTTTTGACGATCTTAAGCTGGCCATTTCCAACGCTCCGGTGTTAGCTATGCCGGATTTTACTAAGATCTTCATTGTGCAAACCGACGCTTCTTCGTCAGCTGTCGCAGCCGTTTTGCTCCTGGAATCTGAGTTAGGGAGACGCCCCATTGCGTATGCTTCGCGGGCTCTTACCCCTCTAGAGGCTAAGTACTCTGTGTACGAGCTCGAATGTTTGGCTGTTCTTTTTGCTCTAGAACGCTTTCGTGTGTACCTAGAGCATGTTAAGTTTGAGCTTGAAACTGACAACCAGGCGTTATGTTGGGTGCTTGGGAAACCACGGAAAACTGGTCGTTTGGCTCGTTGGGCCATTAGGATTTCCGCCTTTCAATTTAACGTCCGTCATATTCGAGGCTCTGAGAACGATGTAGCGGATACTCTCAGCCGGATGTTTTCCGACCAACCTATTCTTGATAACGAGCCAGGTCTTTCTGAGTCCTCTCTAGCAATATCCTTGGTTGGAGCGATTTTATCTGATACCCCACTCTTGTATCACGATATAGATAAATTTCAATCGGAAGATCCGGTCTTGGCTCCTATCGTCCAAGACTTGAAGGATGGGAAAATTGTTGATCCGTATGTATTGAGGAACGGAGTTCTTTGTTGCCCCTCCCGTCATGATCGTAAGATGAAGGTTGTAATTCCATCAGTTTTGGTCCCTATGATCTTTAAGTATTTTCATGAAACTCCCCTCGCAGGTCATCAGGGAGTATTTAAAACAAGGGAGAAGATCAGGGAAAATTTCATCTGGAAGGGAATGGACGGAGAAGTTCGCGAACTAGTCAAGGCTTGTAAGATTTGTAGGATTAGTAAGCCATGTGTTAATTCTCGGGTTGGGTTGTTATCCTCTACCCAAGCTACCCGTCCTATGCAACGTCTGTATATCGATTTTGTAGGACCTAACCCGAGATCGAAATCTGAAGCAAATAGGTTTGTTTTGGTCTGCGTGGATGGCTTCACTCGTTTTACATGGTTATTTCCGACGAGGATGGCCAACGCTGAAACAACTATTAGATGTTTAAAAACCATATTTTCATCATTTGGTCCTAGTCAGTATCTGGTTTCAGTCAATGCTAAAGCCTTCACATCTAATCTATTTAATAACTTTTGTTTTAGCCTGTCGATTACTCATGTCACGACTTCCCCTTACTATCCCCAGCCTTCGTACGCGGAGAGAGTTAATAGGAATTTACGCTCGGCCCTCATCGCTTTCCATCACCACGATGTTCAGAGGTGGGACACCACCTTGCCGTGGCTGGCTTACGCTTTTAATACTGCGGTGCATGAGGCGCACCAGTTTTCCCCTTTCTCCCTCTTAATATTCGCGCTAACTGGAAGAAAGCTAAAGAGAATCTTCAGGTCTCCTACCAGAGGAAAAAGGAGCGCTACGATAAGGGGCGTCAGCCTACCAGCCTGGCCGTCGGGGATGAGGTATTCATTAAGAATTTTGTTCCCTCTGGGAAGCTGGCACCGTGGTCCTTTCCGGATTATTGATTTTCTTACCCCGGTCACCTTGTTGGTGAGAGACCCCGTGACCGAGGGAGTTTTTCGTGTTCATCTTTCCCAGCTTCAGTCTGCTCAGTGAAGTTTTTCGCTTTAATTGGTTGGCGAGAACCGATACGTCTGTGGTGTTAATTTTTGCGGGGTTTCTTCCCCTGTTGCTTTACTACCTTCTGTATTTTATGGGGAGTTGTATTTTACTTAGTTTGTAAGAGTTTTTAAACTTGGTATGTGAGCCCTCCTGCAGCCCTACCTTGCCTTCTACCTCCACGCCCGGCGCGCTGACCCGGGATTGATGATGATGATGATGCTTGTTGTTTAATGGGGCCTAACATCGAAGGTCATCGGCCCCTGACCCGGGATTGTCTCCCTCCACCTTGACTCTTCGATCTTATCGGCTCTTGTGAAGACAAAACTGCTGGCTTTAAACTTGTATGTTTCAGCATTATGGAGGTTCCATCTTCGCCGTCACTCCGTGAGAAGGGCCCCTCATGTGGGTGTGTTTTGGCATGCGCTGACACCATCGGCCGTCTTTCCGGGCCGTTTTTCTGCATGTTGTATGTTCTGCACTGACTATATCCGCCGCCAATTGTGGCACGCATCGTCCATCTGGCTTATTGCATCTTGGTGTGCCTGGTTGCCGCGCGTTTGGCATTCGTCATTCATTTTGAGCCATGCCAGTTTCGTCGTAACTTGGACTTGCAAGCCGGTAGCTCGCCCGGCGATTTTACTCCAACTTATTCTAATCTTGTTATTGAGATGTTCATCTTGAAATATGGATCCTCACGGACTGGCTTTTATTGCCTTTGGTCAGGCTAAAAGGTATTAACCTAATGAAATGTTAGGCCAGTTGTTGGTGTATCCGAAGCAAAGACTCTTTCTCCAAGTGTTTTTTTAAATGCTCAAGCAAACTGCTATTTATTTGTTTGAAAAATGAGCTCTTGTTGTGTCTAAGTGAAAGAAGAAATACTTTTTCCAACCTGGTTGGAAACTTAGGGAGGAAGGTCTGTACCAAGAGGTACTCTCCCTCGCCGCATTCTCTTAAATCTTCAATTTATACAGATCGATCTGCGTTTATTGTATATTTGTAGTTAGTATGTTTTCTCCTTGTATCTTAATAAAATAAACATGTTGTCCCGTCCCCGTCCCCTTTATGGCCCCAGGGAAAAGTGAAAATTATTTCCGCCCTGGTGGCACCTTCCATATTACGTTGGCAAGCCTTTCTCCGGCCTGCGCACTTGTCGCGTTGTCTCTCCACCTTGCCCCTCCTCTCCCCTGTAGAGGGATGGCACGGTGCTGTGCCATTCTCAGAGAACTTGGTTCAGTTCGCTTGGAGCGAGCAAGCCGCCTAGTCGCCTAGCCGTGAGCGTGGAGGTAGGAGAAATGCTTGTCAACCAACTTCAGGCTTAGGGAGGGAGTTGTTTAATATTCAGAATGTAACATATTTGTTCTCTTGTCAGTAGAGGCTAAGGACCTCGGAAAATAGTAAGAGGGATTATTTCTGAAAAGGCTGTCCGGCTCCATGGCTAAATGGTTAGCGTGCTGGCCTTTGGTCACAGGGGTCCCGGGTTCGATTCCCGGCAGGGTCGGGAATTTTAACCTTAATTGGTTAATTTCGCTGGCACGGGGGCTGGGTGTATGTGTCGTCTTCATCATCATTTCATCCTCATCACGACGCGCAGGTCACCTACGGGTGTCAAATCAAAAGACCTGCATCTGGCGAGCCGAACATGTCCTCGGACACTCCCGGCACTAAAAGCCATACGCCATTTCATTTCTGAAAAGGCTAATGTGTTAACTTGGTTTTTAAGTAATTCAACATGTTGTCACTAAAGGACTTTGTTCCCGAGGCTGAGCCTCGATTTTTTTGGTAAAATGAGTGTAGCCCTCATGATAGTCGAATCGGTATGTGTCGTAAGGTCCCTGTAATTCCTAAGAATCGAGAGTTGTAGTGTTTGAATTGTCGGAGGGCAGGTCCCCCAATGAATACGAACTTTATTTTTGTTCGCACTTACTACTGTAATAAATGTTCAGCATTGTACACGACTCGGTTTTTGCTGGCTGTGTTATCGCTTCCCTTGCTCGTTACTGGTATTCAGCTTCGGTCCTAATGCCCGCACCTTCCTTACTTCCATATCGCTGCCAAACCTTGGTCCACGCATTTACTAAACATCGCTCTACACTTTGGAGAAATTCTCGCTCTTGCTGCGCGTAATGCCTTAGTAATACCTACACGAGGATTGTATTCCCCTCGAATAGCTTTTTGTGCAGCCTTTATAACATCTTTGCATCCGACAGTTTTGCTTTCTTCCTCTTCATGTCGTTTGGATATCGTTGTTTTTCCATGCTGTACACGACGTTACTCGTCAAGAACAAATCATAAACTTTTTTGCTAAGGGCTTTACGTCGCGCCGACACAGATAGGTCTTATGGCGACGATGGGACAGGAAAGGCCCAGGAGTTGGAAGGAAGCGGCCGTGGCCTTAATTAAGGTACAGCCCCAGCATTTGCCTGGTGTGAAAATGGGAAAGCACGGAAAACCATTTTCAGGGCTGCCGATAGTGGGATTCGAACCTACTATCTCCCGGATGCAAGCTCACAGCCGCGCGCCTCTACGCGCACGGCCAACTCGCCCGGTAAATCATAAACTAACCGTTACCTCTTGTTTCGTTTTATATATATACTACTATAGCCTACTTTATGATTCAGTTATCATGAGGATTATAAAGCAGCGAGACACACTACCTGTTACCGATATTGTACCACATCTCTTACCCAGTTCTAGTACAACTACAAGAAAACGTCATGGAACGTTGTTTCCTTTTACTGTTCGATGTATTATATCAGGCCCATCGGGATGCGGGAAAACAAATCTTTTACTTACACTTATTACTTCTGTAAATGGTATACGCTTCAAGAATATTTACGTTTTTGCAAAGTCACTCTATCAACCGCTATATACTATTCTACAAACTGTAATGCATGATCTAGTTAAAGATGGAATAAGATATTTCAAATTTAATTCGCATGAGCAAGTAACATCATCAGACGATGTGCTTCCTAATTCTCTTATGATCTTTGATGATGTCGCAACAGAACAGCAAAACGTTATTCGTGCATTCTTTAATATGGGACTGCATAAATATGTTCATTGCATCTATTTGTGTCAAACTTATTCTTGTGTGCCTAAGCAGTTGATACGCGACAACGCAAATGTTATTGTGCTTTTTCGGCAAGATGAGTGCAACATGCGACATGTGTATAACGATCATGTTAACACTGATATGACATTCGATGACTTTAAACGTATGTGTGCTAAATATTGGTCATTACACCGTTACAGCTTTTTAGTTATTGATAAAGAAAGTGATGTTCAGCATGGACGATATCGCATTGTGTTTCGATAATTTTATATGCATTAACACAGAATTACATTAACTACTTGATTAAAAACCATCATAATGTTAACATCTAGCAAGAAGATTACAAAACATATTATCGAAGCTCGAAACAATATTCGACGGAAATTTAAAGAGCTTAAACGTATTCAAGCAGACACGGATTTATTTTTAAAAACACACCTAAGTACAACACTCAAAGAAATTTTTAATTCTACTTCATTACCACAGTCTACTACAAGTTTCGCTTCTATGCAAACATCATATAATAAAGAGACGCATGAAGAAGTTGAAAAGCATAAACAAGAGAAGCAAGATGAGGAAGAGGAGAAGCAAGATGTGGATCAAGAAGAGGAGGAGGATAAGGAAGAAGAACTTACCGATACATCACCATCTAAGCCTGTTGAGTTTTTAGCTACAGATGTTATTGCTGAATCACCTACTACATCAACGCAAGATCTACCATCTTTGTCTGAGGTTATGATCACGCCAGAGTATCGTAATCAGTTCACCTGTAAAGGTAAACATCGCATATGAGTTACATAAACCAGCACGTCGCACCTTCTGTCGCAGACGCGTTATTACAAGAGGAAAAGGTGATCTCTGGCAAGCAGACTTAGTAGAAATGATTCCATATGCCTCTAGTAATAAGGGGTATAAGTATCTACATACTGTTATCGATGTGTACTCGAAGTTTGCTTTTACACAACCTGTGCGTTCTAAAACAGCAGCTCAAGTTAAAGAAGCATTTAAACATATTGTTGAAGAATCAAAACGCTGCCCAAGGCTTCTTCAAACTGATCAAGGTAAAGAGTTTTACAACAAGGATTCTTCTTCTTACCTCAATTTACTTGGCATTCAACACTACTCTACGTTCAGCAATCTCAAGGCAAGTTTTGTAGAACGTTTTGATCGTGCACTCAAAACAATGATGTGGCGAAAATTTACAGTACAAGGTTCATATCGTTGGATTGATCTGCTACCTAGACTTGTATCTTCTTACAATGATACACCTCATCGCACTATCGGAACAAATCCACCTCTTGTTACAAGGAGTACACCTCGTCTAGATTCTATTCACCGATCCTGATAGCTGCAGTAGCTTAATTGCGGCCTGTATCCAGTATTCGGGAGATAGTAGGTTCGAACCCCACTATCGGCAGCCCTGAAGATGGTTTTCCGAGGTTTCCCATTTTCACACCAGGCAAATGCTGGGGCTGTACCTTAATTAAGGCCACGGCCGCTTCCTTCCCACTCCTAGCCATTTCCTGTCCCATCGTCGCCGTAAGACCTATCTGTGTCGGTGCGACGTAAAGCAACTAGCAAAAGAAGAGATTCTATTCATGTTGTAATTAAAACAGCTGATCCACGTCGCCATCGCTTTAAAGAAGGTGATTTTGTTCGCATCAGCAAACACAAGTCTATCTTTGCAAAAGGATACACACCTAACTGGGGCACTGATTTTTTCAAATCAGGAGTGTTAAGCTTACTAATCCAGTTACGTATTTACTTCGCGATCTCAGAGGACAGCCTATTGAAGGAGGATTCTACATCGAAGAACTGCAGAAAACAAAATATCCTAATCACTATTTAGTTGAACGTGTTATTCGACGTCGTGGGAATAAACTGTATGTTAAATGGCTTGGTTTTATTAACAGCTTTAATTCATGGATTAATAAAGAGGATGTACTTTAAATCTTATGTGTGTTTTTAATCATCTACCTCTCCTTTATTCTAAGTTACTAGAACATGCTTTAGGATTAAACAACATCTGTAATATGTTTTAACAATTCATATTTATTTTAGAATATATATATATATACACATTTCTTATCCTTTCTTTATTTTACTGTCTTTGTCTCTCATTTTTCGTTTTATTGCACCAACAACAAGTGCTGCTATCTACTTAGCAGCTGAAGTACTAGGTGATAACACACGCAGCATACCTTTACGAAGCCGATTTTTATTAGCCACTCGTCTTAGTTTAGGATTGTTTTGTCGACATGCTCTTTGCAGGTAACTACGTGCCAGGCGAACGTGTTCTAAGGCTGCAAGAAAGATGAAGCTAGAAGGGAAGAAGAAGATTAATTACTTTATTGATGAGTCCATGCCCAGCATGCTTCCTCATCTTTCTCCCAGCACGTTTCTTCACCTCTTCCTTGTTTACTCTCTTCGCAGCCATGATAAGTGTTTATAAGAGAAGACAACTCGTTAGTTTTAGGTCCGCGATACAGTTTAATTAGTTGACATGTACGACAATGTCTTACAGAAGGTCTTCTACATAAACTCATGTGTTCATGGTGTTAACTACACGTTTGAATCTCTGACAAAACAGGTTCTTGAGTCCACTCACGCGGCACCTTAGCCCAAATCTTCTTTACAGCATTCGTAGCTACATTAACCAAAAATGCCTTTGGTAATGCATTTAACTCTTCTTCAGTAAAAGTGTTTAGTTTCTTTTTGCATGCATAAAACTTTACAATTGCCTTTTCAACTGCGTTACACTTAGTATCTGTTAAAAATGACATGATGTCTTTACTCTACAAGTGTTTCTTTCACACTAACGTTATTTCGACACTGGAGTTACATATGTTGTTCACCTCCCGGCATGCACTGCAACACAACCAATCAAAGAGCATGCACACATGTTGTAAAGACTGTTTACTTGTTTCTCTACTATGCTCCTTCGAAAGAGTTTTAAATGATGGACACCCTAATTCATGCATGTCGATAATTTTGCACGATGCTGGTAGATACTCTCGCAACCATTTTTTCTTTTCACAACCCTTTAAAAAACCAAGATCTGCTTTTGACAAATGTGCGTTCATCATTAAAGATAGAAAACGATAAGGTATTCCTTTTTCTTACCACTTCAAACCTAAATTGTTTTCGATGCATTGAGTCTGCTTTTTATCTTCATCTGTTTGCAAACAGTAAGGAAAAGTGGACTAAATACTAAACTAACAAGTTTTGGTGCCCACAACACGCTGCAATCTAACACAGTCACCTCCTTAAACACAAATTTGTTGCCGTCTACTTTAACCTCCTGAGACCTGGCGTCCTTTTAAAAGGACACTGTTCAAATATGGATCATTTATTTATATTTATACACTGACTGACAGTGACAATGCAACATCAAGGAGGAGTGGTTCGAAAGGGATGAAAGTTGGGGAAAAAACAGAGACGGCACGGATGAATATTGATGTTTATTTCAAACCGATATGCAGGTTACACAATGCGCACGGCATCGACTCAGTAGGATGTAGGACCACCGCGAGCGGCGATGCACGCAGAAACACGTCGAGGTACAGAGTCAATAAGAGTGCGGATGGTGTCCTGAGGGATGGTTCTCCATTCTCTGTCAACCATTTGCCACAGTTGGTCGTCCGTACGAGGCTGGGGCAGAGTTTGCAAACGGCGTCCAATGAGATCCCACACGTGTTCGATTGGTGAGAGATCCGGAGAGTACGCTGGCCACGGAAGCATCTGTACACCTCGTAGAGCCTGTTGGGAGATGCGAGCAGTGTGTGGGCGGGCATTATCCTGCTGAAACAGAGCATTGGGCAGCCCTTGAAGGTACGGGAGTGCCACCGGCCGCAGCACATGCTGCACGTAGCGGTGGGCATTTAACGTGCCTTGAATACGCACTAGAGGTGACGTGGAATCATACGCAATAGCGCCCCAAACCATGATGCCGCGTTGTCTAGCGGTAGGGCGCTCCACAGTTACTGCCGGATTTGACCTTTCTCCACGCCGACGCCACACTCGTCTGCGGTGACTATCACTGACAGAACAGAAGCGTGACTCATCGGAGAACACGACGTTCCGCCATTCCCTCATCCAACTCGCTCTAGCCCGGCACCATGCCAGGCGTGCACGTCTATGCTGTGGAGTCAATGGTAGTCTTCTGAGCGGACGCCGGGAGTGCAGGCCTCCTTCAACCAATCGACGGGAAATTGTTCTGGTCGATATTGGAACAGCCCGGGTGTCCTGCACATGCTGAAGAATGGCGGTTGACGTGGCGTGCGGGGCTGCCACCGCTTGGCGGCGGATGCGCCGATCCTCGTGTGCTGACGTCACTCGGGCTGCGCCTGGACCCCTCGCACGTGCCACATGTCCCTGCGCCAACCATCTTCGCCACAGGCGCTGCACCGTGGACACATCCCTATGGGTATCGGCTGCGATTTGACGAAGCGACCAACCTGCCCTTCTCAGCCCGATCACCATACCCCTCGTAAAGTCGTCTGTCTGCTGGAAATGCCTCCGTTGACGGCGGCCTGGCATTCTTAGCTATACACGTGTCCTGTGGCACACAACAACACGTTCTACAATGACTGTCGGCTGAGAAATCACGGTACGAAGTGGGCCATTCGCCAACGCCGTGTCCCATTTATCGTTCGCTACGTGCGCAGCACAGCGGCGCATTTCACATCATGAGCATATCTCAGTGACGTCAGTCTACCCTGCAATTGGCATAAAGTTCTGACCACTCCTTCTTGGTGTTGCATTTGCTCTGTCAGTCAGTGTATTTATATTTAAAAAACGAAATAAATAAAAATTTAGCAAAAGTTTGTGTTACCATTTTTCGGAAATTCATTGTCCTTTGGTGTGGTATGCTTCTCACTTCGCTATCACCCACCAAGGCACTGGTAGGGAAATAAACACTTATATGAGATTTGACCAAAAGAAAAATGGTCTGGGCTTCAGGAGGTTAGAGCTTTGTACATCAACTATTAATGTTTTCATCATGTTTGCGCTCCACTCTCTATCACTCTATCTCGAAGACTAAAGCTCTTAGTGAACGAACAAATTTATCATGCACAACTCTGCTAACGTCATCGCTGCAGCACATGCAAACTTTTGCTTTTATGATGCATGCATTTTACATCCCTTCGCCTCCTTAGTCTTGAGAAAACGGTCAAGTCTAAACATTCACAATGACGTAATCACTGCAGCACGTGCTCACTCTAGCGATTGCGGTGCATGTTCGATAAAGCTATTCCTTGGCAGAGAAGGAGTTAGAAGAGGCAAAGGAGGTCGATAAGGAGGAGGAGGTGGCTATAACAGCCGCCGCCATCTTGTGTAGTATCCTCTAAGCGGTAATTAGCGAGGTAGTAGCCGTAAAGATAGCAGCACGGTGCTCTGTTGATTAAAGATGGTCGTTTGTCAGCTGTCAAAAAGCATGTGGGTTTGTTTCCGAACAAGAGCACGTAGAATTGCCCTCCACCACATTTCAAAGGTAAGTAGCTAAAGAGGGCAGCACGATGCTCTGTTGATTAAAGATGGCTGCTGTTAGCTGTCAAAAAGCGCGTGAGTTTGTTTCCAAACAAGAGCACGTAGAAGTTTTCAAATTGTCCGCCACCACATTTCAAAAGTAAGTAGCCGAAGAGGGCAGCACGGTGCTCTGTTGATTAAAGATGGTTGCTATCAAATAGAATTTTTCAAATTATCCGCCATCACATTTCAAAGGTAGTAGCTAAAGATGGCAACACTGAGGTTTGCGATGCAGAATGGCGGATGGCAGCTGTGACGTGGATTTTAAATTACCCACCACCACCGCGATTAGGTTTAGTACCATAAAGAGGGCAGCACTGAGGTTTGCGATGCAAGATGGCGGATGACAGCTGTGACGTGGATTTTAAATTACCGGCAGTACCGTAAAGAGGGCAGCACTAAGAGTAGCGATGCAAGATGGCGGATGACAACTGACAAAAAAGCACGTGGCTTTGTTTACCAGTTCAAATCTAGCGCTAGTAAGGTTTAGTTGGCAGCACTGAGGTTTAGGCCCGTGAAGATGGTAGCACTGAGGTTAGCGATGCGTTGTTGTCGATGACAGCTGTCAAAAAGCACGTGGCTTTGTTTACAAATTCAAATCTCGCGGCAAAAATTCAAATCTCCCGCCCAAATTCAAATTTCCCGCGGGTGGAGGAGGCCTCTGCGGAGGGCCTGTGGAGGTGGAGGCGGCCGAATCCCCCATTATACCTACTTACAAGTAATATATTGAGGAAAAATTTAGGCATAGAACGATCTGGAAGAAGGTGAGCATCTTGGATTGACATTTTGAAGAAGTGGGTTGGGGCTCGTCGACACATAAAAAACGGAAGATATCCATGCTCGTTTCTCAAATGTGCTTAGGATAAGGTAGCAGTAGCAGTGATGAAAGCAGCTGCCATGCATTACCTAGTATTAAATTTGATGATGATGATGATGGTGTTTGCTGTTAAGGGGCCTAACATCTAGGTCATTGCCCCTAATTGTACGAAGCTAACGAAATGAAAATTAAAACTTAAAATTGTATCCACTGACTAGAATCTAAAATGAATGATGATGAAAGAAGATCGTGAAACAAAAGCAATCATTGGATCCAAAATGCAGTACCTTAGTTACTGAGATGATACTTATCTCATGGGTTCCAAATCCATATCACTGGGCCCTCATTATGGTATTAATCAGTGGTAAAGCAGAACCACATTTTTCCTCCTGTAGTAGTGCTAATCACACATTATGTAGATCGCACGATGGTACTGATCACAGGTAATTGAACCCATTGTATCTCACACCCAATGGCACTACTCACAAGCAACACAAATGCATGGCGTTTGGCACATAACGGTACAACTCATAAGCAATGCAGGCCTATGGTGTTCCTCACATGCTGGAACTGAACACGGGCACCAGGCAAACATGTGATATTTCTCACACAGATGTACTAATCACAGGCAATATATACCCACGATTTAACACACACTATGGTAACGCCCAGAGGCAACAAAGACTCATGGTGTTCCTCACATAATAGTATTATCCTCTGACAATGCAGACCCCTGGTTTTACTCAAATAGTGTTACTAATCACGGACGCCAGCCTAACCTGTGGTGTTCTTCACATAGTGGTACTAATCACAGTCAACGTAAACCCATGGTATTTGTTATAATGTGGTACTACTCGTAGATAACACCGTGGAAACAACTGGTTGAATGCACACCATGACACAAGCAACGCCCAGACCCGTGGTGTTCCTCACATAAATTTGCTCTTCCTATATAACGTTGACCCATGATCTACCTCACAAAGTACTCCGCACATAAGGGCACTAATCACAAGTAGTCTCATGATTGTAATTTCATCATCCCTTGGTCACTCCTTTTAGTGGCCTCTTACGACAGGCAGGTATTGTGGGTGTAGGCTTGATCTGTGTCGCTCACCCACAGAGGGTTGAAGAGAGAGAAAAAGAAGAAAAGAAGGGATACGACACCAAGAAAAGTGAAGTACCGGACAAAGAAAAACAAGTAGCACGAAGGGCGTGAAGATAAAATTCTCCCTAGGCATCGATACCATCGGGGTTGGAAAATTACAGTAGTTGACCAAGGGAGGTAGGACAGGACAGGTGAAAGTGAGGAGCCTGACACAAGTAAGTGGAAGCAATGTCAAGACTCAGCTAAGGGCTCCGTGGTGGCCAACACACATTCCCAGGTTGATAGACCATGGGACCCCTTTTAGTCGCCTCTTATGAGAGGCAGGGGATTTCGCAGGTGTATTCTTCATCTGTGTCTCCCACCCACAAGGGTAACATATAATTATAAATACATGAAGATCTATAAATATTGTTTCAAAACATTGGCAATCACATTATAAGTACTATATTTCAGCTTTAAAATGAGGAGTCATTTATTGAAATATATTCAGTAAATGTCTCACAATCTCCAAAATCAGATAGCTTGCTTCAAATGTGTTCACCTGTGCTTCTCCTGTCTCTGCCAATTCTGGTTTGGTTTCTTCTTTCAAATGCATCTCATCTGATGAAAGTTCATAATTGTCCTGTGGAAAAGATAACATTTTAGGCACATTCTTCAAACACACCTGGCAGTGGCGGCTGGTGGCACCCGAAGCTGGGTGTTGCACCAACATTTTCAGTGTCACATTTTTATAGCTTACAGAAATAACAAGCTAAAACAGTAATATATCTGACAATTACAACCCAGGAAATAAGAGGCTAATTATACACTGTAACTACACTTACTCTTAATAATAACTCTTAGTGTTGTGAGATGGACGGTGGGCAATGGTATGATGATAAACGGGGTTAAAAGTCAGGTTGTGATTTTCACAAATAGGAAAAGTTCTCTCAGTTTAAATCACTGTGTTGATGGGATGAAAGTTCCTTTTGGGGATCATTGTAAGTACCTAGGTGTTAATATAAGAAAATACCTTCATTGGGGTAATCACATAAATACGATTGTTAATAAAGGGTACAGATTTCTGCACATGGTTATGAGGATATTTAGGTGTTGTAGTAAGGATGTAAAGGAGAGGCCATATAAGTCTCTGGTAAGACCCCAACTAGAGTATGGTTCCAGTGTATGGGACCCTCACCAGGATTACTTGATTCAAGAACTGGAAAAAATCCAAAGAAAAACAGCTCGATTTTTCTGGATGATTTCCGACAAAAGAGTAGTGTTACAAAAATGTTGCAAAGTTTGGGCTGGGAAGACTTGGGAGAAAGGAGACGAGCTGCTCGATTAAGTGGTATGTTCCGAGCTGTCAGTGG
Source organism: Anabrus simplex (assembly GCF_040414725.1). Classification (NCBI taxonomy): domain Eukaryota; kingdom Metazoa; phylum Arthropoda; class Insecta; order Orthoptera; family Tettigoniidae; genus Anabrus; species Anabrus simplex. The sequence goes on along the minus strand of NC_090277.1, from coordinate 31,222,626 downwards.
AGAGATGGCGTGGGAGGACATCAGTAGACGAATAAGTTTGAGTGGTGTCTTTAAAAGTAGGAAAGATCAAAATATGAAGATAAAGTTGGAATTCAAGAGGATAAATTGGGGCAAATATACGTTTATAGTTAGGGGAGTTAGGAATTGGAATATCTTACCAAGGGAAATGTTCAATAATTTTCCAATTTCTTTGTGATCATTTAAGAAAAGGGTAGAAAAACAACAGACAGGCAATCTGCCACCTGGGCGACTGCCCTAAATGCAGATCAGAAGTGATTGACAATGTTATTGGCTTTATGTCCCACTAACAATTTTTTACGGTTTTTGTTGACACCGAGGTGCCAGAATTTAGTCCCGAAGGAGTTCCTTTACATGCCAGTAAATCTACTGATACGAAGCTGACGTATTTGAGCACCTTCAAATACCACCGGAGTGAGGTCAGAAGGCCAGCGCCTCAACCGTGTGAGCCACTTAGCCTGGCACAGTTACTCTTGTCTCACTTGAAGTGAAAATTTGCCGTCTTGTTTTTCATTGAAGCAAGATGTTGGTTATATTGTGGGTGGTCTGGAATGGCGTGGGAAATAAATTACCGAGCAAGTTGGCCGCGCGGTTAGGGTCGCGTAGCTGTGAGCTTGCACTCGGAGATAGTGTGTTCGAACACCACTGTCGGAAGCCCTGAAAATGGTTTCCCGCGGTTTCCCATTTTCACACCAGGCAAATGCTGTGGCTGTGCCTTACTTAAAGCCACGGTCGCTTCCTTCCAACTCTTAGCCCTTTCCTATCCCATCGTTGTTGTAAGACCCATCTGCGTCGGTGCAAGGTAAATGAAATTTGTATATTTATAAAATGGTAATGAATTACCTTTGCAAGAGGAGAGAAAATACGAATGAAGTAATATCCGTAGAGTGGCGCAATCTAACGGGGACATTTGGAACTTCTTCTCGACAGGGGACTTGCTTGTCTCGCGCAACTCTCTGAGACCGGTACTGGCGAGCATGCTACCTGATGCTATGAATGCTTAGGCTCATCCCTGCTGAGGTACATTCCGCCGCGCTGTCCGCTAGGGAGTTGCCGTAGCAAGCTCACCCCCTGAGTTTAATTCGGAGCCAGCAGCGTTTGTTGGTGCGTTACGAAGCATTAGTGCAGCGAACGACCGAAGAAGGTTGATTTTAACACGTTTTCGAATACATGTTAGGTTCATTAAACTAAAACATTAGACAAGACGACAAGTGAAGTACAAAATTATTGGGAGTTGTGCAACCCTGCAACAATACCAAGCAGCGCCCCTGATGAGTGGGCATAACAGTTCATAATTTTATGCTTATGCCGTGTCAAGAAAATAAGGTGAAATTATTTACGTTTCACAGAGAACTATGCTCTGCCTATACAGGCTCTGCCCAAAAGCCTATACAGTATCATGTCTATAAGTACGGGCCGTGAAAGTATCAATGGCAACAATTCATAATTTCCTGGTAAATGGAGTCAGTTTAAGTTTGAAAACTTCATTATCGCTTTTTGGAAAATTTTCATGTTGAGGATCTTTAAAACCATACAATGAAGAGATCTTCAGGAATGGGAATATGTCTTGTTCGAATGCTCAGGGATATTTCTAAAGTGAGGAAATATCACGTAATATTAAAGCTTATAAAATATCATTCAATGATGAGGGAAATATATAGATACACTGAAATATATTATCATGAACAAACCAGACCTGAATTATTCATAACTTAAACTATGTCACTGTTATCTTTCACATACTATCCCAGCAAACACAGCTCGGCACGAAATACATATCTTCCATATTTCCTGCTGTCTGTGAAGGGCTCAGCCTGAAGGCAGGGAGGATCCTCAACAGCTCTACCATCAGCAACCATAGGGAGCTAGGTGTCACTGAGGAGGCAAAGTAGGGACATGAAGAGCGAGGTAGTTTTCCATTGCTTTCCTCTCCTATCCTTACAGTGGTGTTACATACCAGTTATGATGGGATTTGGACTAATATCCTTAGGAATGAAGTTTGTTGAAATGAACTTCCAGTGTTGCTTTTCTCATCTGGCACACTCTAAGAAGAAGGTGTTTACTTTCCTTGATGCTGCTCACATTATGAAACTTGCAAGGTATTTGCTAGCAGAAAAGCACGTTTTCATAGATGACAGTGCTCCAGATCAAGTAAATATTACTGAGGTGAAAAATACCCAGAAAAACTTGTAAATTAAGCCTGACAGAAGATTAACGTCACCTTAGCTGTATAAACCTTCAGTAATTCTGTGGCTAATGCAGAGAACTGGGTGTTGAAGTGTTTGCTGATTGTGAAAGTACCATTCTGTCTGTAATGATCCTAAATCCTGCATTTGATTTAATAAACTCATGCCATTCTATGGAAGGCACATTTTTATTGAATCCTGATATTGTACAGACAATTCAACAAGAAATTGATTTTACTACATTTCATCATGAATATATAACCAGTTTTGAAGCCCTTTCTTTACACATTGAATATATACATTATATTGCAGGCAGTGTGGTAAAATGTGTTGCTAATTCAATAAAATATCTGCAGTATTTGAGACATTCGCAGTGCGCTAGAGCTGATACAACATGTGGATAGGTGCAGAGTAATGAGTCGAGATGAAATACATCCTTTTATTAATATCACGGTTGAGATGCACAGTACGGAAGATTTAATAATATTTAATATTAAACACAATGTGTACATGCGATTTTACAAATAGAGAAATTCACTGTCAGTACAAGGTTTCACCGTTAGCATAATGAAAAACAGGAAGTTTTCTTTGTGTACAGTCGAACAGGTGGTATGGTGAACAATGTGAGCCACAGATTTCACAAACACAGTCGCTGCATGCCCGATGAAAACACACTTGACACGTGTACTTTTCTCTTTCTCAGTGCTTAGACATTCCCGTTTTTCTTAAGGCGTCAGGTCATAGACCTGCAACAGGCCTTAATTATTGTTATTATTATTGTTGTTCTTATTCTATTCGGCTAAATTAAGAAGAGACAGAACATTGATATGTATTCTAAAACAAGACACTTTCTTAATGGGGTTGACTGATCGACAAACACAGTCACAGAGGTGATCTAAAATGAACCAACACTCAAAACCGATAGCATTTTTGTATATCGTGCATAAAAGGCAATAATCGGATGATTGCATGTAAGAATGCATTTAGTATTTTGTACTGCATAAAGTATTGTACCGGGAAACGACCAGGGATCTGGGCATGAGAATATTCACGTAGGGGTGGATGGTTCTTATGGAGCAGGTACAGAGGGGCATAAGCGGGACAAAATAATAGTTGGGTTCAAAACTCAATTTATTCACTACTATGTATTTATGGGCAATGTTTCCTACTGTATTATTTCTGCTCCCTTTCACGAAATATTTATTTCGTTGGCAAATTGTTTAAACATTAAGGCAAGTTATTTTACGAAATTTTTCGTAATGCAATGTTTGCCTGATTTGAAAACATGATATCCGCAAAAGATTGCCTCCATTTCGATGTTTTGAAAATAATTTGCTTTTACGTAAGTCACCATAAGTTAATTGAAATGAATGTCTTTCGCCAGAAGATCAAATTCCAAATTCCAAATACTGAATTGTTATCCCTACAGTCTTTTTAATAATAAATATCACTTGTTTCCTGCAGTCTTCTTAAATAATAAATATCACTTGTTTCCTACAGTCTTTTTAAATAATAAATATCACTTTCAGAATTCGCGAAGTTCTCCCTAAAAGTTTTTATACGTATGAAAAATTGAACACTTCTAAAATATGTAGCACATAGAGCAATTAATGACACAATCACCCGAAGTGACATCACAAATGCTCTGACCATGCAGCCAAGGCACAGATCAGAGTCATGGAAACGTGCAAGACCAAAACTTATGAAAGAAAAAGAGAACAGACACTCACCATTTTAAAAACCGGTGACACCAGAGGGGTGGATTAAATGCAGACCTGGTCATCTCAAAATTACCCCTTTAAAAAAACTCTTACTTGGAAACGAAGAGAGAGATTTAATCACAAACTTTAATTAACTAACAAATTAAAAAGATATATCCTCACCGGAAAATTAAATTTTAAAAACTTACTGCTCAAAATCAGAAAAATCTACGGTCGACCGCTCTTTAAAGGAAAAAATAATTAGCTAATTAATTAAGGAATAAGAAATTTAACAAGTCTACCTACAATTCTGAAACCCCTCTTCAACTCGAAGGTATCTTTTAAATACCAATACATTACCTGGACAAGTACTTAGTTCTATCACACATCTTTTTCAACCAAGAAATCAATTTGTCTTAAACAGTTATTTTGTTGATACTGAAACCTTCTTTAGGGTATTTCCAAAGGAGCTCCTGCAAGGATGGGTGGGAAATTACGAACAAATTTCCAACAGAAGAATACCACATATAATAGTAATAATAATAACAAGTTCTGCGACACCGGGTAGAAAAATATTCATGGAGGGAGAGAAAATACCAAAAACAACTAAAAGGAAACAGGTTAAACCGCCCACAATGCTAAATTGCGTAACGGGGACATCAATTCATATCCATCAACATTCATCAACAACATCAACATCATCTTTTATATCCATAGCAACGAACACACGATAGGTCAGTCCAGGTAAAGGGCCAATCACAGTCCACAAATCAACAATAGGCGAAAACATCTCAAAAACAAGAGAAAAGCGGGACGCTGAAATACCACCCAAATACCAAGGAAATAGGTAATAAAATTAAATAAGGAAGTCGGAAATGAAGTTAGAACGGAAACCGAAAACACACGTAAGCCCCACACCCTTGTAGCAACTCGTTTGGTAGGTAACCTAGGTAAAACATTGCGTTTACCACCAACGTTTTAGGCCTAGAAGACCACAATCAAACATTAAGTTTTGAATTTACAATTTCGAAAAATTAAAAAAAAAGTTGTACGTTTACAGTACACACAAATTCTTAGTAAACAAACTTTATTTACATATTAGCAAATGTACCCGTGCTTCGCTACGGTATTCTACGTTGTATTCGAATATCGAAGTAAATACTGTACATGCAGTAAATAAGATTGCTTTAAAATTGCATATCTCTTAGCGTTATCCGAGAAACAACATGGGGAGGTCTCCATACGCTGTTTCCAATGTAAAGTCTTTGTTACGGATTTGTGATATAACGGCAGGCTCACTTGCCTACTGCCATCCCAAGAACCGGCGGTGGCGATCGGGCAGTTGCTCCGAGATCTCTTCACCGGCATGACACCAACACCGGAGAGCAACACGGAGCCGCAGACGCTGGAACCTGTGCAGGAGACCCCGGCACCCGAGCCGGAGCTGCCGCAGGAGGAGCCGGAGATCGAGGTGGAGACGGAGCCTTACAGGGACGGGTGTGACCCCCCTAACGGCTTCTTCTTCTCCGAAGGCTACACCGACCCAGCGCACGAAGCGCTGCTCGTGTACTACAGGCCGGGGCGCCCTGTAACTTCTGAACGGGGCCTCGTCCTGGACAGAATGCGGCGCCCTCGCCGAGGAGGCAGGATCATCTCGACAACCATGGCCGTCGAGAGCTTCCTACCAGGAGGCCTCATCAACAGGCATCACGACCAGGAGCGGATGCGCGACGCAGAGAGGGAGCTTTCTTCTCTGTTCCAGGTCATCCGTCTACCAGGGAGGGACGGAGTGCCAGGGATGAACACCGGCGCAGCCAGGGCCGCGACGGAGACCAGGGAGACGCCGAGGAGGCTAAGGAATAGGGCGGTTAATACCGACCTAGTCCTGGCCACCCAGCCGGCGACCAGCGACGCCACCACGGAGGTGGGGCATGACGCCCTCTGGCGCCGCGACTGTGCGACTTCAGTGGAGGAGGACGCCCCATGGCGTTCTGAGGCTGCTGTCCAGGCCCAGCCTGCCAGCACGTCTATCGAGCTGCAGACCTCGATGTGCGCCCCACAGGACAGGGAACGCAGTCAAGCGTTAGCACCGACCGACGCCGCCGCCGCCAGCCAGGAGAAGGAAGAAGACGGCGACGCAGCGGAGCCATCAGCTACCCTGGGGTCACCAGGCCGGGAGGAGCGTCACCAGGACGAGGCCTCTTCCCCTGCCGAGAAGACACGCCCGGGAAGAAGAAGAAGACGACGCCGGACCACGAAGCAGAAGGCGACGCCGGCCCATCAGGAGAGGGCCGCCCAGCCGCAACCCAAGACTGCTCCCAGGACAGCAGTCAACCGAGGAGCCAATCAGGAGAGGACCTCAGCGGGTAGCGGCAGTCAGGTGAGAGTAAAACGTCCCCCTCAGCAGCTCTTGCAGTGTTTCCGCTGTCTGAGGTGGGGCCACCGTCAGGTTAGCTGTGGACTCCAAGTGAAGTGCAACCGCTGTGGTGGTGATCACCACTACACGGCCTGCGCAACACTTAAGGAGGCGCCGGTGTGCGCCAATTGCGCGGGGGGCCACCTGGCTTCCCACCGCAGCTGCGCAGTCTACAGGGCCATGGCGCGGGCAGAGAGGAGGGAGGCCACCCCATTCCAGGAGGCCCCCGCCTCGGCGGGCTTGGCCTCATTCTCCGGGATCGGAGACTGGGTACGAGGTACCCCAAGGAGGTGGAGCCGTGCGACAGGCCCTAGTGGTACTCGACGCATGGCTCCGCAGCAGGCAAGGACCGCGCTAGTCCCAGCAGTGCCCAGACGGACTGATCCCCAGGCGATGGAATGGCGAGGAATTGGTTTATGTTTTGTGCATGTTACCTGTTCCTAACTAACACAACCTCTGGTCTTTTTCCAGCCCACATCCTTGCATGTGCTATCAAAAGATGTCACGTTTTACATGTAGGCTCTTTCTTCTTTCTGCCTATGTGGTTTTTCCTTGACCCTTCAATACCATACTTCAACACCACATACCTAACACAAACTCTTGCCGTGGTAGCGAGTCTGACTCGGAAACCGGCAGATACTCCTTGTATCACTTCCCACTCCTCCCTGCTATCTCTTTCTTCTTCTTAGAAATAATAGCATGTCGGAGGCCATGTAGATTGAGTTGTTGGTCACGCGGGGGGAGCGGGCTTCGGCCCCCCCCCGAAAAAAAAGCCTACTGCCATTCACAATCGAGTTGGGAAGTTTACATTATCATTGTAGGCCCCATTGCCTACTGCGTGGTCACAATCGATTAGGGGAGTTTTCGTTACAATGGCAGGCCCCCTTTCCTACTTCCAGACAGAGAAGTTTTTAGTATAATGGCAGGCAACTAACCTACTATCAGTCGAAATTGAGTTGTGCAGTTATATTAATAATGCCAGGCCTCTTTTACTACTCCCAGTCAGCTTTCTGCCAGTAACACCAAGGTGGTGAGTTCCTATCAAAATAGCAGGCCACTACGCCTAATGCCAGTCACATTTTAGATGAGGGCATTTGTTTACAATTGCGAGCACCATTGCCTACTGCCAAACACAATTGGGTAGGGGAGTTTTAAACATTCCTACTGCCAGTCAAAGTCGGTATGGGAAGTACTGATTACAATAGCAGACACACCCTTTCTCGGTCGCTAAAAGTCGACATCAGTGAATATATATAGATCGACATACGAAAGTATATGCTTGTTTACAATATTGCAGACCTTGATTTACAGATAACTGCTGCTAAACGTACGTCATATCGACAAAGGATTGCACCATAAGACGCCGGATTTAGTGGCCTAAATGGCTGGTCCTATGATATCTCATCTATTCTTGGGTCAGATTGAGTTAGAAACGTTGAACAGGGTAATTCTATATTTCCTATAAGTGGCTGAAAGTAGGAATTATGCATGTGAAATGTCCAAATTTACTTAAAATCGAGAAACAGAGAAAAATCAAACGTAAAAGGGATAGAAATACGACAAAACGTCGTAAGACCAAGGTTGTATATCATTCCAAATTGAACGGAGATTGTGCAATCCGTTATGCGATAGGACTTCCCGAAGGTCTGCACCATCATTAAAATTGCCTCCATATTTCAATATTCTTCGGGGATAAAAAGTGAAAAATTTTAAGATCTTGGAAGTTTTCCGTCCGTTACGGGCTAAATGTATAATTTAGTCAAATTTCTATTTTCTTTTTCGTCTAGCAGATTATGCCGCAATCTGGATTTTGGTCGAGGAGGGTAAAAATTAGGACTTTCAGGAAACTAAACCAAAAAATATGCAATTGGCCATTATTACCCCTTAATCGGGTAGCTGTGCGAAAATTTCGCCAAAATAGTCAATGTACAAGCACACAGTCGTTACGATTTTATTTATATAGGTAGATAAGGAATCTGCTCCACGTACAACACCTTTTGGGTTATGTCCGCTGGACTTAACCTGCAAAACTGACCATTCATGATATCTCCCTTATTAATCCTCCTGTCGAAAAAATTCACATGAAAAAAAGTTTTAGAGATGGAATTCTATCACGTTTGGTCGATTTCCAGTCAGGTTGGTCTTGTACTGTATATATTGTGGAAGAATCACCATTTCGGTTCCCTATAAACCACCAGTCCATTTCGAGAACATGAAATGCTATAGACCTTGAAAACCTACCTTTGGACAGGTTGATGCTAAATATAAAATTTGGTTCAAATATCTTCAGTTGTTTTCAAGTTGTAAGAAATACGCTTTACACGCACCCGCTCTTGAGTTAAGTCCGACGGTCTGTTAATGATATCTCCCTTATTAATTCTCGTATCGAAATGATGCACATGAGAAAAAAGTTTAGAAATTAATTTCGATTAAGGCAGGTAGATTTCCATTAAGTTTGGTTGTGTATATTTTTTGGGAGTAAAAAATCGCGGTTTCGGTTTCGTATAAACCCCCAGTTATTTCAGGGATTTAGAAACAATATTTGCCCTAAGACCTACTGACGCCGGGCTGAGTGGCTCAGACGGTTAAGGCGCTGGCCTTCTAACCCCAACTTGGCAGGTTCGATCCTGGCTCAGTCCGGTGGCATTTGAAGGTGCTCAAATACGACAGCCTCGTGGCGGTAGAATTATTGGCACGTAAAAGAACTCCTTTGGGACTAAATTCCGGCACCTCGGCATCTCCGAAGACCGTAAAAGTAGTTAGTGGGACGTAAAGCAAATAACATTATTTATTAAGACCTACCGAAGGAGAGGTGCATTATAAATATGAAGTTTGGTGGAAATATTTCCAGTAGATTCTAGCACTCGCGTACATACGGAGTAATTAAGGAAAAAATAACAGTTAAGGAAGTTGAAATTAATAGAAAATGGATTATAACTGAGGACAGCTGTATAAAGACAAATATGTAAATGCCAAGTGTATGTGTTGGAAAATTAAATTCTCCTCAATAAATTATGCTGGTGTGAGTTATGGATATAATAAAGTGGTAACAGAGAAGAAATTTAGGCGCAGTGATTCTTAGATAAACAGAGAAGAAGATGACTAATTGTGTTATTACTTGATCTATTCGAGGGCGGTTATAACCTCCAACGATATTCCGCCAATATCCCACAGATAGGCCGATTGACGCCTCTCTTGATTTCTACCCAAGGAACAACCACGAATTTAAAAGCATGATGAGCAAAATGGCAATACGGCACTTACCTGCTGGCAAACAGTCAGAGATGTTGCCACGGTAACCTGTCGGTTCGTTGTCGGTCTGTTGGTCACTCAATGCAGAAAATAGTAAATTTCTCCGTCATGTGAAGAGTAAGGTACATTACGAACATAACAAAACTTGTTCATAATGAAGAGACGTTTCACGTACAGTCAACGGAGTTTACAAAAAATCAATAGTGTAAGAGAAAAAGGAGGAAAACCGTTTTGGTTCTCCTATAAACCCCCCGTCTAATCAAAGATTTTAAATGGTATGCATATCGAAACCTTCCCCGCGATGCGTATACCCTAAATATGAAATTTGGTTGACATCTAGCCAGCCGTTTCGACTTGGTAGTGGAAGAGACAAAAAGACAGACAAACAAACGGACACGAAAAGTAAAAACCACCGATTGTGTCTTTAGTTGATCCAAAACAGATAAAAATCTGAAAAATTGGCAAAACAAACGAAATTACAGACAGCGGACCCCCTACAACTTTATTTATACAGATGACGGATAAGCATGAGCACGTTTAAAAGTGCAGACCTCCACATCGAGATTCATAACTCCTAAACGGTGCATGATATTAACAAACAGTTTACGCCAACAGACGCCCCTTTCATTGCTCTATATATTTTGCTCGAAACCATTTCCTCGTATCTCCCATATTTAGGGGTAAATTGAGTACAAATATTTGAATATGGTATAATTTGAATACATTTTTAATACTTAACGTTACTTTTTGCATAATTATCTATAAGCTAGAATCATGAAATTTGGTCCACATATGGTCTTTAATCGTGTCAATGTGCGCACCTAACTTGATGATCCTATCATTCATATGAGTGTGTCAAACAATGAAATATACTTGTAAAAATCACCAAAATTACGAACAATCCAGAAATACTGCCAAATCTAACGTATAAGGGAGAGAGATAAGACAAAAAGTCATAGGGCCAAAATTGTAGATCACTCCAAATTGAATGGAGATTGTGCCATCCGTTTTGTGATACGACTTACCGTTTAGCCAAAAAATGCCTCAAAAAGAATGTCTGCACAGTCGTAAAAATTGCCTTCATATTATATATCTTTGCGGGTAAAAAGCGAAAATTTTGAACATCTTGGAATTTTTCCATCGGTTAGGGACTAAAAGCTATAATTTATCCAAATTTCAATTTTCTACTTCGTCTGGCAGGTTCTGCCGCCATCTTGATTTGGGGGGACAGGGATAAAAGTGAGGAAATTTCTGAAAATATTTAAGCCCACGAAACCTATAGGTTGTCGCTTTGGATAAATTCTACGACTGCGTTCTTTTGCTGAGCCCAAAATTTCAGGTCCCCCAGCGTGAGCCCTTCAGGGAATGTCGGGAATTTTCGATTTTTCTAGGTATCCTGGGGTAATCGTCTTTTCCCGTACCAAGTTTCAAATTTCTGAGATTTCCGGCAGTGCCTCATTAAATCACGTCTATTTTAATTTTTAAATATTTATATATACTGTACCCGTTCAAATGGTGCTTTATTGAATTTTGGGAAGTTGGTGAAGTTTTGTAATGAAATATTGGTCTGCGCGTAAGCAAGCATCAGCTGTTTACTGTGCCGTTCCGCTGCGGGCGAGTGAGAACTGGGTCAGCAGGGCGGTGAAGGTCGCCACGTCACGAGATTACGTCACCTAGCGCACCGATAGCCAAGAGGGGAGCGACATTCCAGAGAAATACACTCGCAAGTTTGAAGGACGAATCCCGTTGCAGGATAGTCGACAGCCAATGAAAAGCAATGAAGGTGTTGGATGATCGGAGGATCTTTCTAGAAAGAAGTCGAAGCCGAGTCTCTGGAAAAAAGTCGAACAGAACAGTCTTCAGAAGAAAGTCGAACCGTTTTAGCCTCTTGAGAGAAGGCGAACATTCGTATAGTTAGAGGAAGGACAGCGAACATTATATTCTCCAGAAGAGTTAGCAAACAGTGGTGTCAACTATTTCTTGTACTGCACAACGTCCATTATTAATTAGTGCTAATTTAACTTTTCGTAAACTCGATTCAGTATAGTGCGATATTATTACGACCGCACATTTTCCCGGGTGGAACTTTCTAAACCACGGAGAGTCAGAGCGCTCATTACGGCGAGTGTTGCGGCAGAAACTTGTAGAATGTTCCAGTAAGAACTACAAGGGAGGGTGACTATCTAAAGAGAACCTTCAAGAATAAACCTGGCCTATGAACACCGTTTCTCCAGTAATATAATGTTCCGTCAGCTCAGAGATGTACTGTAGACTGATAAATGTGGTAGGACTGAACCTAAGTGTACATCGTTGCGCCAGTTAAGTGCCGTAAGACAATCTAGTGATATACAACGAGTGTGGATTCTATTTTTAATATATAATTTCAGTTTCAGCTACCTCCGCGAAGACCAGCCGTCAACATGGAGCAAACCAGAAGGAAATCTTGGAATTTTCTAAAACCTTGCTGAAATGATTCAACGCTATTGGACTTCACCAGGGTCATGATGTGTTAAGCCAACGTGAGCAAGTCGGCACGATGAACTTGTTCGTCTACAAGCCACCATAGTGAAGAAGAGGAACCGACATTTCTAGTTACGTCCAGACGCCGGATATTTACATCGGAACAATAAGTACTTTTGTTACATTTCTTCTCTTTCAGTAGATGGCTAGTTAGATTGAATTCTTATTTAATGAAATGCAGTTTCTTTAGAAATGTCTGTATTTAAATGGTGGTGGCAGTAGAGTACTCACGGATTCATTGATTCGTTAGTTTCATTTTTTTCTCTTCTGTTGCATTCTCTTGGAATATTGTTATTTGATTCAGCGATGAATAACCCCAGTTGCCAGTGAATTTCACAAGGTCATGAACAAGGTCTTCAAAAGGAATTATGGGGGAATGAAGCCTAATAATCATAGTAATAATAAGGGAAATGTGACTTCGTAATAATCATGACGACGATTATGAAATTAAGTACATAAGATTAAAACTACAATTAACTCGAAGCTTTAATGAACAATTGGCTTGTGAAATAAGACTGATCTTAGGAGGGATGGTGATTGCCGTGAATTGTAGGCAGCTCATGGAGAAGTCATTCTAGGAGCAATGATCGGGGAAATAATAATAATTATTATAATAATGAAGAGTTGGAAACTTTAAATGGTTGTTGAGGATTAAAAATGAGCGATTATTGTGATGATGGATTTTCATGATGATAATTGACGTCATGGGTCCACTAGTGTGCATGTCAGTCGTGATAATTATAGTGATTTATGGTGATAAAATAGTATTTTGGAAATAATAATAGTTTTTTGCTCAACAACTGGTATTGTGTCATGTATGACGGTTATGAGCACGTTCTCTAATAGATGGCGATGATATTCGGGATTATATTTTTACTCATCCGATTTTGTCGTTTGACACTAGTCGCGGTGATCGATTAATACTGTGAGGGTCTTCAACCAAATTCTAAATGGAGACATAATAATAAATAAATAATAATAATAAAAGAATAATATTTTCGACAGTGTGATAAAATCTGCTGATAAACAGTTGGGGGACACTATGTTATTGCGTGACAGTTTATCCCTGTATTTCCGTGTGTGTTTATTCTCTTAGTGATTTTTTGTCATTTATTATCCAATGATGTTATTGTTGATTGCGCGTGGTGCTGCGTGATGCTCTATCTATCCACAGTGTATTAGTTGGTGAGAATTCGTTTTACGAGATGTCAAAAAAGAATGCAGTCGAGCGAAATTTACGAGAGAGGGGAAATATGCCAAAGAATTTCCGAAGAAATTTGTAAGGAATTTCGAAATATGCCGATGTAATTTATAAAGGAATTTCCAAATGTGTTACAGTAATTTATAACAGTAATTAAAAAGGTGCCAAAAAACTTGTAAAGAAATTTGTCGAAGTAATTTGGCGATAATGTTTTGAGAATCCCAAATGTTTTTTAAATAGATTTTCAGAGTATGGGAATATAGTTTATTATAAAATGGCACGAAATCTTTTAGAGCATGATAAAGGAAACTTCTAGAAAGAAAATAATAATTAATATTTTCTAATAAAAGACATTGCAATCTGGTTAGAGTTAATTGATGGAAAGTTACCCAAACTTTTACGAGAAAGAAAAATAATTTATAAAGGTTAATGAAATACGGGAATACTGTAAATTTCATTTTTAATGTAGCATTTCGTTTGACGATAACAACATTATCACTAATTTTGTGATTGGTCAAATGTTACAGAGTATGACTTCGGGTGGAGTTTCATTGAAGGTGTAACCGAATCTAATGGAACCTCTAAGCATGCCGAGGACTTGCATTCATTTTTGATAACGAGGAGAAATTGATTTGAATTGTGTTTATGGAAATATAATATATTTTTTCTTACGTTGTCCAGACTGAGTTCTTTGTTTTATATTTTAATTAATAGTGTTGTTATTTTGTTCTGATTTTTATTCCACGTTATGTCACCTATCCAGTCACTTATGGCCCTGCAAATAAATTTTCTGACGGTCGGTCTCAAAATAGTAAAGTTGGCCCTGCGAACGGTCCACCCTTTGGTACTCTCGTTCCGCCGACTGAGCGACCCCGGAAAAGGGGACAATACATCGCTCCAGACCGACTTGCTTTTATATATATAGACTAACAAATGAACCCGCGCTTCGCAACAGTATTCTACGATGTATACGGATATCGAAGTAAATTGCTGTACATGAAGTGAATAAGATTTTTTAAATCGCATGTCTCTTGGCGTTATCCGAGAAAAAGCATAGGGAGGTCCGCAGTCGTTGTTTCCAATGTAAAGTGCGAGTTGCAGAGTTCTGATGATAACGACAGGCCTTCTTGTCTGCCGCAATTCACTATGCGTAACGCCAGTCACATTTTGATGGGTAAATTTGTTTATAATCGGGGGCACCTATATCTAATGTTAAGGAAAATGGGGTAAAAGAGTTTTTTAATTCCGCGATCCCTTGCCTTCTGCTAGTCAAATCAAGAAGGGGATTATACATTACAATGGTACACAGGCACTGGAGAAGGACCCCATTCCTATTGCTATTTAAAGTCGTTGTTGGGAGTACTGATTACAACAGCAGACGCCCTCCTGCTGACAGTCCCATCTTTCCTATAAGTGAATCAAACCATCAATTATACGTGTACAAAGTGCAAAATTTCGGTAAATCCAGAAATAAAGCCAAATTTAACATAAGGGATAGAGATACGGCAAAATGTCATAGGACCAAAGTTGTAGATAACTCCAAATTGAACGGAGATTGTGCCATCCGTTGAGTGATACGACTTACCGATTAGCCACCAAATTCCCCGAAAGGAAGGTCTGCACCGTCATTAAAATTGCTTCCATATTTCGATATTTTCCGGGAGAAAAAATTAAATCTTTAAACATCTCGTAACTTTTCCGTCGGTTACAGGCTAAAAGCTGTAATTTTTCAAAATTTCAATTTTCTAACTCGTGTGGGAGATTGTGCTGCCATCTTGATATGGAGGAGGGGGTTAAAAATTAGGACTTTCAGGAAACGTTTAAGCCCATGAAACCTATAGGTCATCCTTCAGGATAAATATCACCGTTTGTGTTCTTATGCAGATTTGAAACTCCCAACGTGTCCCTCTCAGAGAATTTTGAGAATTGTAGATTTTTCTAGGGATCCTGAAGTCATCAGGTTGTCTGGTATCAAGTATAAAGTTTCTAGGATGCCTAGCATGGTCTCATTTATTCACGTCTGTTTTCATTTTCATGCCTTAATTTGTATATAGTACAGTATATACAGATTGCGCCAAACTGACTTCTATTTATTAATATGGATTATATATTTCACCCGCTTCCGTAGTGGTTCTAGGGACGTCTTACTCCCACAGTATGTTTTCCAGGTAGTAATTCATACTTGAATGTCATACTGGAACATACACACGTCTATTACCTTGGGTATTTTTGACACCCTCTATGCCAAAGGTGGCTGAAATTGGTCTTTAAAAATCCGGAATGTTACTATTAATCTCAGCGACCCGGAAAGCTATGGATTAGGCAGTATATTCGATTATTATTATTATTATTATTATTATTATTATTATTATTATTATTATTATTATTATTATTATTATTATTATTATTATATCTCACTCCCCTTCCCCCTAAAGGGGGTTAAACTTTGAGTTTAAAAAATGGGGAGTGTTACTATTCACCTCAAGAGACCCCGAAAACTATGGCTTCGACATTATTTGCGATTATTTTTAAATCTGAATCCCCTCACCCCCCACCAGAAAGGGGGATGAACGTGGACTTGTAAAATGTACGGGGTCTCACCATTCATCTCAGCGACCCCGACAACTATGGATTCAACATTATTTTCGTTTATTTTTATTTATCACTCTCCAATTGCCCCCCCACCACGAAGGGGGCTGAACTTAAAAGAATCCGGAGTGCCATTATTCATTTTAGCGACCCCGAAAACTATGTATTCGACACTATTTTCGATTAATTTTATATATCACTCCCCCTCGCCCCCAATCCCGAAGGGGGATGAACTTGGACTTGTAAAATAACCCGAGTCTCACTATTCATCTCAGCGACCCCGACAACTATGGATTCGACACTATTTTCGATTATTTTTATATATCACTCTCCCATCGCCCCCTACTACGAAGGGGGCTGAACATGGACTTGAAAAAATTCTGGAGTGTGACTATTCATCTCAGCGACCACGAAAAGTATGGATTCAACACTACTTTTTATGATTTTTGTATCTGAGCCCCTTTGCCCCAACTGCCCCTAAGGTTTCTTCGGGTGTATTACCCCCACGTGGTTTGTCTCGCGATACTAAAAATCCGGAGTGTCACTATTCATCTCAGCGACCCCGAAAACTGTGGATTCGATACTAATTTCTATTAATTTTGTATATTACTCCCCCATCGCCCCCACCCCGAAAGGGGCTGAACTTAGTCATTTAAAAATTCCACAGTGTCACTATTCGTTTCAGCGAGCCCGAAAAGTATGTATTCAACACTACTTTCGATGATTTTAATATCTCACCCACTCGCCCCCCCCCCGCCCCTAAGGATTACTGGGCTGTCTTACCCCCACGTGGTTTGACTCCTGATACTAAAAATCCGGAGTGTACAATTCACCTCGGTGACCCCGAAAACTATGTATTCGACATCATTTTCGTTTAATTTTTTATATATTACTACCCCCACCCGAAAGGGGACTGAACTTGGACTTTAAAAATCCAGAGTGTCACTATTCATCTCAGCGAGCACGAAAAGTATGGATTCGACACTATTTTCGTTAATTTGTATATCTGACCCCCATTGCCCTCGCCTCTGCCTATAAGGTTTCCTGGGCTGTCTTTTCCCCACGTGTTTTGTCTCCTGATCCTAAAAATCCGGAGTGTATAATTCACCTCGACGACACCGAAAACTATGTATTCGACACTATTTTTGTTTAATTTTATATATCAGTAGCCCCTCGCCCCCCACCCTAATGGGAGCAGAAATTTGACTTTTAAAAAATCGGGAGTGTCACTATTCACATCAGCGACCCCAAAAACTATGGATTCGACAATATTTTCGATTTTTTTAACTGACCCCCTCAAGCCCCCCTAAGGGGGATAGAGGTGGCTTACCCCCACAGTTCCCGTCTCCAGATAGCAGATAATAAGTGTTAAAAATTTTATTGAAATTGTTCCAGTGGTTTAGGGGTGAGATTTGTCATTTACACACATACACCCATCATCAGTCCCCCTCGCCCCCCACCAAAATGGGAGCAGAAATTTGACTTTAAAAAATCGGGAGCGTCACTATTCACCTCAGCGACCCCCAAAACTATGAATTCGACACTATTTTCGATTATTCTTTTACCTGATCCCCCTAACTCCCACCCCTAAGGGGGCTAGAGGTGGCTTACCACCACAGTGCTCGTCTCCAGATAGCAAATAATAAGTTTCAAAATTTGATAGAAATTGCTCCAGTGGTTTAGGAGGAGATGTTTCATATACACGCATACATACAACATCAGTCCCCCCTAGCCCCCCAGCCAAATGGGAGCAGAAATTTGAATTTTAAAAATTCGGGAGTGTCACTATTCATCTCAGTGACCACAAGAACTACGGATTCGACACTATTTTCGATTATTTTTTTAACCAGACCCCCCTAACCCCATCCCTAAGTGGGCTAGAGGTGGATTACCCCCAGTGCTCGTCTCCAGATAGCAAATAATAAATGTTCAAAATTTGATTGAAATTGCTCCAGTGGTTTAGGAGGAGATGTGTCATTTAGATATATACAAACATACAAACATACATTCATTTTTATATATATAGATGACGGATAAGCTTGAGCACGTTTAAAAGTGCAGACCTCCACATCGAGATTCATAACTTCTGAATGGTGCATGATATTAACAAACAGTTTGCGCCAACAGACGCCCCTTTTATTGCTCTATATATTTGTTTCTCAACCATTTCCTCGTATCTCCCACGTATAGGGGGTAAAGTGAGTTCAAATGTTTGAATATGGTGAAATTTGTGTACAATTGTAACGCTTAACATTACTTTTTGCACACATATGTATAAGCTAGAATCATGAAATATGGTCCACATATGGCATTTGATCGTGTTAATGTGCGCACCTAACTTGATGATCCTATCATTCCTATGAGTGTGTCAAACAATGAAATATACTTGTAAAAATCAACAAAATTACGAACAATCCAGAAATAGGCCAAATCTAACGTATCATTTCTATATAGTTCGGTTGTGTACACTTTAAGGGAGTGCAAAATCACGGTTTCGGTTTCGTAAAAATCCCCACTCAGTTCAGGGATTTATAAACGATATTTACGCTAAAACCTATCCAAGGACAGGTGGATTCTAAATATGAAGTTTGGTGGAAATATAACCAGCAGTTTTTTTCAAGTTATAGAAGGACAGACAAACAGACAAACTAACAGAAAAACAGACACCAAAGCTAAAAATTATGCAGATGGTCATTATTACACCTGAAACGGATAACTGTACGGAAATTTCGCCAAAATAGTCAATGTACAGACACACGGTCGTTACGATTTTATTTATATAGAAGATGACGGATAAGCTTGAGCACGTTTAAAAGTGCAGACCTCCACATCGAGATTCATAACTCCTAAACGGCCCATGATATTAACAAACGGTTTGCGCCAACAGCCGCGCCTTTTATTGCTCTATATATTTGTTTCTCAACCATTTCCTCATATCTCCCATATTTATGGGGCAAAT
Organism: Anabrus simplex; assembly: GCF_040414725.1. Classification (NCBI taxonomy): domain Eukaryota; kingdom Metazoa; phylum Arthropoda; class Insecta; order Orthoptera; family Tettigoniidae; genus Anabrus; species Anabrus simplex. The sequence continues at coordinate 31,203,785 of NC_090277.1, read as the reverse complement.
TGAGTTCAATTATTTGAATATGGTGTAATTTGGGTACATTTTTAACGCTTAACATTACTTTTTGCATACTTATGTATAAGCTAGAATAATGAAACTTTGTCCACGTATGGCCTATGATCGTGTCAATGTGCGCACCTATAATGATGATCCTATCATTCCTATGAGTGTATCAAACAATGAAATATACTTGTAAAAACACCAAAATTACGAACAATCCAGAAATGCGGCCAAATCTAACGTATAAGGGAGAGAGATACGACAAAAGTCATAGGACCAAAATTGTAGGTCACTCCAAATTGAATCGAGATTGTGCCATCCGTTTTGTGATACGACTTACCGTTTAGCCAAAAAATACCTTAGAAGGAATGTCTGCACAGTCATTAAATTTGCCTTCATATTTCGGTATCTTTGCGGGTAAAATGTGAAAAATTTTAACATCTTGGAATTTTTCCGTCGGTTAGGGACTAAAAGCTATAATTTATCCAAATTTCAATATCCTACTTCGTCTGGCAGGTTGTGCCACCATCTTGATTTGGGGGGACGGGGGATAAAAATGAGGAAATTCCTGATATTATTTAAGCCCACGAAACCTAGAGTTTGTCGCTTTGGATAAATTATACGACTGCGTTCTTTTGCTGAGCCCAAAATTTCAGCCCCCCCAGCGTGCCCCCTTCAGGGAATGTCGGGAATTATCGATTTTTCTAGGTATCCTGGGGTAATCAGCTTCTCCCGTACCAAGTTTCAAATTTCTGAGATTTCTGGAAGTGCCTCATTAATTCACGTCTATTTTCATTATTAAATATTTATATATACATCGCTCCAGACCGACTTGCTTTTATATATATAGATACTGTAAGTTCCTTTTAATAACCCGAAAAATGTTCAAATACCACAAGGCAAAAGCGTAGGTTTTAGATGACGCAAAACTACGTCGTGTCCCGGCACACACTTCACATTTTGGAATTATCATTTCGCCACGTAGAATCGGTAAAAAAGGAGTTGGAAGAACACTTACAGTTGACCATGCTGCCGTAGTTGCGAGATTGCTTCAACATCATGTCGTTACTTACATATAGTAGAGTAAATCCGTAGAATGTACTACAATTTCCAGGGGAGAAAAAATAAAAAACTTCGAGGTTCACGAGGGCTTAAGCCCTACCAAAGCAACTTCAGCCTGGGTCCACCATAATTTCACAATTCATCTCGCTAGGGAGAGAGACACGCCGCACTTCCATGTCACTTCACTTTCAGAACCGTAATGGCGATTCCCAAGATCCATCAGTCAACAGCTACCACGATCACGTGCGCACACGCGCCCACTGGAAGAAAGAGCGAGTGGTGACATAGTTCATACCTACACCACTAGAATGCAGGAGAATACAGTAAAGGCACCGTCTGGACTTACACAACAGAAGGGCATCTTAATAACCTTTCCAGCCGGAGAAATTTTCAATTTATAAGTTTTGAAAACCATAGTATCCTTGACCAATAATTGCCTAAATATAACGAAGCGGCGACCACTTTAAGAACGCAGATTCAATAGCCATGCAGCTATTCCAAAAATATTTACGGAGAGGGCATAAATTATTACGCTGGTAATAGTAAAAGTCTAGTATCCAATGAGCGTTGTTGTAATAACTGTTCGTAAAGCTGCTAAATGAAGTCACTGATTTTACTATTCCACTTGGCAAGCAGTAAGTTAGTTTTGTGGAATTCTATGCACTTGTCTCAAAAGTGGTTTAAAATTCGTAATGCAATGTTTGCCTGATTTGAAAACATGATATCCGCAAAAGATTGCCTTTATCTTGATATTTTGAAAATAATTTGTTTTTACGTAAGTCACCATAAGTTAATTGAAATGAATGTCTTTCGCCAGAAGATCAAATTCCAAATTCCAAATACTGAATTGTTATCGCTACAGTCTTTTTAACAATAAATATCACTTGTTTCCTAGAGTCTTTTAAAATAATAAATATCACTTGTTTCCTACAGTCTTTTTAAATAATAAATATCACTTTCAGAGTTCGTGAAGTCCTCCCTAAAAGTGTTTATACGTATGAAAAATTGAACACTTCTAAAATAACACTAACTAGGATTTAGTAAAAGTCTAATATCCAATGAGTGTTGTAATAATTGTTCGTAAAGCTGCTAAATGAAGTCACTCATTTTACTATTCCACTTGTCAAGCAGAAAGTTAGTTTTGTGGAATTCTGTGCACTTGTCCCAAAAGTGGTTTAAAATGCACTTCATATCACCTGTTTTACTGGAACTCAGGACTGCAATGTAGACAGCTACTGGTCAGCGAACAGCAAGTTGTTACCACAAGCATCCGATGTCCTGAAGTCATCACCATAGCACCACGCTCCATATCCCATGTTGATACGTCCCACGTCGATTCGAGATTCAGCCTGTTTAGCGGCGGGCATACAATAATGACGAGCGATCGGCACCTGTCACGATTCCACGCGTCGCTGTGTAGTGTTAGCGAACACGAGAAAGTTCAACTGACATGATATCCTATTCAAAATAACTCGTATTTGCACTTCCTAAAAGTATCCACGGTCTTTTGTAATGCGCACTTGTTTACTGTTCTTAACACTGGCAGCAAAATTATGAAAGCTCATTTATCGGAAGAAATGTTCCGAGGAAAAACAATTTTCTAATATAATCATTGGTATGACACAAGAAGGAAAGTGCTATTTACAACAATAGAATTGTTTTAAACTCATGAATGTTTGTACGTTCAAATAGTTGGAGTGTTAAAAAGAAGAGATCGTCTAATGCGGCACTGTCTTGTTCACCCACAACGAATGTTTTGATGCTGTTTAGAGTTAATCACACTTTAACTGAATACCCATCTTCAAGCACCTTTATTGCGTTATTGGTTTTAACAGACCTAGCATTTAAGTATTTCACTGGACGATTGAGTTAATATGCACACGCTTTTAAATTACAACGTTTCAAGTTAAAAATGAATCTGCTGTGAGTACAAGTTCCGCACAATCGCTTTCAACTGAGTTGAAGTTCAAAGGCATTATTCCACAGTTTAACTTATTGTCACACGTTCTCGAAGTACTCCTAGTAGTTTTTGAAGACTAAGTTCGTATTTTAATTTTCGAAGAATTTATAAGTTCAAAAGTAGCACTTTGCATACGAGTCTGTTGACGACAATTACGGCAGAGTCCTTACCGCCGAACCGCACTCGCAGCGGCTATGTTCGTATCTCGGCGTAGTCACTCGCGTACAACATCATGTTGTTCCTTCAGCTGCGACTTATGAACTGAACTTTACTTGGCGAATCCCTGTCCTTTTATATCATTCTGCCGAGGCAGGATGATCTCCTTTGAGGTGGATATACTCGTAAATCCGTGGGACGATTCACTTAAAATTTGGTTATGTTTGCTTTCAAATGATGGGCTACAAAATGACATATTCCATTATTTGATAGCTTATTCGGATCAAGATATTGTAAAAGAAAGTTCCATTCCTTTCCATGCAATCACGCGCTGTACACGTGATCGGCGCGTCACAGCAATGTCACTTCCTTGCGCGGAGCTCGTAATGTAGTTACTCGCTCTCTCACCAAAATTTCCAGCTGTGACTTAGTTTACTACGCAGTATCTCGCGCTGAAATAAATTATGTTCCAGACCGGATCAAGATATTGTTCTACAATTATTCATGTATAAGTCCTATATTTCACTGAATTACGAAGTTCACTATAAAGTCTAACCACACGCGTTGTTTAAATGGTACAGTCTGTTTCGTCACAAATTAAAGTGTTCTAGGTTCTGATAATATTTAAATTAGTTAATGTGTTGCGATTACAATCACGATATTCGCAGTTGAAATAGTTCAAGATCATTACAATGCGATGTAGCCACGCCAACTTCAAGTTGGTTATGGTCATTCACACGTAAACTAAGATATTTGTCAAGTTCAAATATCGGTGAAATATTACAATTCTTTATGACTTTGATGTTATACACACGTTAATATCCTAAGTCTGAATGTCTGACGAATTGCAAGTCCCACAGTTTATAAGTTACACACTGGTATTCGCAGAAACTAAGTGTCAACTTGTCGTCGAAATTGTCTAAGTATCACGATGTCCGGCAGTAGGAATACTGAGTTCGACTCGTTGCGTGCAGCGTGACATGCTAGGCAGCTGTGAAGGATGCGAACTGAATTGCTGTGGTCGGGCCTGCTGCTTATATCCCGTACGACTCAAGGCTGCCTGCCACTTCATGGAGGGGAAATGTGCTTATATCTCTTGAATGCCGTGATGTATTTTATTGAAATTAACATATGTTTACATTTAGAACATGCGCTGCACGATGATGTATGTCTCATTTCCGTAACTTAATCGGCTGAAACGTTAGACATTTCCTCCCAGCACATTCGATAGAGAGGTGTGCAACATGTGGCCGTGACGTCACCCGCAGGTTCCTTGCTCGTGACGTGTCCAGCCAGTACCTACTAATACTACAGGCCTTACAACAGATGTGTCGTGAGGTATGTGACGTCACGGGGATAGGCAGACGTGGCCAGTCGACGACCCAGCGTTTAGATAACAGCAATGAGAGAGATTCCCTGGCAGTGAAAGGAGGAACTAATCATAGTAGAGGTGCCAATGTCTATGATTTCACCCCACATATGGAATATTAATTCCACGCTCAGCATCGTAAATAAATATGATTATGATGAACTACAAAGAACAGCGAAGTTCATTGATGAATACAAACGGTTAAATGTACTTCGAACCAAATTATTTTCCCTTCTCTGCCTCTTCACCTGGAGAAAAATTGAAGTTTCCATGTTGGCACCACTGCTATGAGTATCATCAAACATGGCTGCTATGTTGAGGAACATGTGACAAAATAATGCTGTGCTGAATCTGTTTAATACTGGCGTATGGTTGAAAAATGAGTGTAGTGTATTACGTTCGTAGAAGAATGGTGTTTAAATGTTCCGTTCGCAAGATGTGGGTTAACGCAATCCGCTGAGACAAATTCCAGGCCACGCAGAATTCAAAGGTAAGCTCAGTACTGATATTTTGAAAATTCTGTTCGTTTTAGGTTGTGAGCTCTTATTTTTCACTTAAAGGTCTAGGACGCTTGTTATACCGTATTCATTATCTCTCAAACTGAACCAGGTGATAAACGTAAACATTTAAGATTTATAATATTTGAGACTAAGACCGCCCTAATTTGAACCACACATATCAAGTTGCTGTCCTGTTGCACATTTTAACGGCCCACCTTGAGATGATTATCCGTAGTTAATTAATTACCTCACTGTTTTCTAATGTACTAGCATAACAAATCAGACTTTTCTTTTTCTTTTTAAGGTCTGTGAACTGCATTTCAGTGAGGACCAAATCCTGAGACATAGTGACTGCTATGACAGTAAGACTGGAAATAAGTATTGTATACCTCTTCAGAAACCTCATCTGAAACAGGAGCAGTGCCAACAATTATGCCCAACTGCACCTCTTATCTCTGTGTAGATATCAGTGAAGACCAACTTTTATCCATTTGGAATATTTGCCTGTTATCACATATTTGTCAGGATATTGTGTAAGAGCAGTTCTTCAAAGGTTGAAGTGTGAAATTTGTAAAACATCACTCATTTTGGATAGAATATTATCATTAACAGATGATCAAGGTAATTATGAGCTTATAAAAAGTGTTGACAGGGGGGAAGGGTGTCTGTATTGTCCCTGTAAACTTGGCTATTATGTTGTCTTATTCCACTCTTTAGTCAGTGATAAACTGGTTCAAACATCTTCATACATGCAGTGTAGTGTAATTCAGAAAGTGTCATATTTTCAAAGTGTTCTTCAATTAATATAAAAGTGTTCATTGCTATCACAATGGCAACAGAACCAAAAGATGTATGTGTTCATGCAAAGGAGAAAAAAAAATCCTAAAATTTTAAAGTACTGCCTTCGTGAAGAACTTACTAGTTCACTTCCGAGCTCTATGCCAAGGTTGAAATCAAAATTAAATCACATGATGTTTTTAATGAACCTAAATCTTTGCACAGTTTCATTAATGGGTTTCCTTAAAAAATATTAGTGCTTGCATACCCTTTTAAATGTGTCCTGTAATTTTAAGATAATATCTTGCAGAGACTATGGTTTGGATGCATGATTATTTCAACAATAAATATAGTGTGTTGGGAAGGAGATGAAGGCAAAAGAGTTGTAAGAATTTGCATAGAGTAGGTTATGAATTATGTGGAAATTTTAGAACAATACAAATTGGAGACTGGTGGTATCAATGGTGCAGCCTTCAGAAATGAAATACCTCACTTAATGATTGGCTTTCTTTCCATATTACCATGTATGCTGTTAATTATTTCTTTAAAAAAATACTCCAAACATTTTTATATTTCTATTGCCAATGAAAAAATATTTTTCAAACATTCTTAAAATATTTTCAAATAGATACATTTAATTTTTGACATTTTGAGAGTACATAATTCAGTAACAGTACTTTCATGTAATCTGAATTTAATCAGGCATTTCTGGGCTCTAATTTTGTGATAATATTGAGGCCATGTACTCATATTCTGAGTGTACTGTAGTTGATTCACTGTTTTAAAGTTAGTCTATTGCCATAAAAGGCTTTTCATCCACCATCCTAATTGTATGCTAGTTTCTAAGTTAATTTGTCTTCAACAAAATATATTTAAAAAATTTCTTGTAATTTGAGCAAAATATGCACTTCTTTGAAATTTTAAATTTCTTATGCTAAGAATGTTTTTCCATATTATGGTAGTTTCTTAGTTAGCCTAATTTGTCTTCCACAAAAAAACATATTTAACAACTTTCTTGCAATTTGAGCAAAATATGCACTTATTGGAATTTTTAGATTTCTTATGCTTAGAATTTTTCTTATGTTATGCCAGTTTTAAGTTAAATTGGCTTCCATAAGAACATATTTAACACTTTTCTTGCAATTTGAGCAAAATATGTTTAAACCAGTGTGTTTGAGAGAAAGAGAGCTTTTACAATAACAGAATGTGATTGACAGGGTTTTACTTGAAAAGTCAAAAATTAAATTATTGCATCTTGCCAGTAATGGAGAAAAGAAATACTGAACATCTAGGACAAACGTCAGATTATTTCATTGGAAGACTTAAGGAAAATTTCAATGGATTTTCAGTAATGTTTGTGGAATTATTATATTATTTATATGAAACCTTGAAAATTTTGAGGGTTTTATTTCATCTAAATAACAACAAATGAGTTTAAACAAGTTTCCATGAGAAAATTCTCTTGATTAAGAATTAACAGTTCAGAAATTTGTATTGATGTAATGTTTATACAGAAGAATTAAGTTATTTAACTAAAACTATGTTATTATTGTTAAATTGTTGTATTTTCTGTTATGAATTCCAGCATAATTTCATCATCCTCTGTGAATCATTCCCTCCTTTGTATTCTATTTTTCATTTGTAACTAATTATTTCCATTATGTATAATATCTGATTTGTTTCTAAGTCAACACTAAGACAGAAATATTTACCAAAATAGTACAAATAAAATGTTCTAAATAAGAAATAAAGGGAGGTTTCCGGCACGTTAAAGAGTCTTAAATCGGACGAAATTCCAGTTTGCTTTGGCTTCTAATTAGTAGTATATACGAAGGACCTTAATTATTAATTCATATAACTATTTTATTTTCCAGTAAAATGTTAACTGATTCTTCATGAGTAAAATGTAGATTAATTACTAATCACCAAGGGTCATAAAATTATTATTAACTAAAAAATAGTAACAATCAAATGAAAACCCCTTGTTGCTATTTACTATCAATCTGAACTTTTACCATATTTCCAGAAATCGGAGTGCGCCATCTCTCCGCGTTTCTTTTGCTTTAATTGGTCTCGGTACAACTGAAATAAATGTGTTACCAATATGCTTTAATACCCTGAAAGAGCATCTTCTCATCATCAAAGTAATTCGTTCAACTACCATTGAAGTGCCGTTGCGCGCTTCAGGAGTGACTGCCTATCCTTGTGACGTCATCAGCCGTGCTGTGAGGCCTGTAGTATTAGTAGGTACTGGTCCAGCTCGCCACGAGGAGCTTCGTATTGCGCTAGCACAAGATGTCGGGCATACGAATAGCTATTATCGCCGTCCCTTTTCCACATGTTCCGGCAATTATAAAAAAAATGTACAGGGCTGGAACAGTTCCTGGTACATAATACAACAGATGAGTATGCTGACATGCTTCTCATCTGCCGTGATGCAGGACAGAAAGCACGGGAATCACAGCGCCCGTACCAGGAATGATTTCCACACAGACAACAACCAAGCGTAAATACGTTTAAGAGGGTGGAGCGACGTGTGCGTCTAACTTCGTCAATTTCGCAATCAGGTCCTGTTAGAGAGGCACCCGTTACGTCCGGTGAAACTGGTGAGATGTTTTTGGTCATTTTCCAGGAGAATTCTCACACGAGTACCCAGGCAGGGTAGCACAACAGGCCAACATCAGCCAGTCGCCTGCTGTAAGGGTATAGCATTCCAGTTCTTTTCGTCCGTAGATCACCTGCAACTACATCAAGAACTCCAAGGACGGTATTTCGAAACTCGTGCGGATACTGACGCAAGTGGCACATGATCCAGCGTTTGTATCTCACACTTTATTTTCGGACAAGGCACGATTTCGTAATAAAGGCTCTGTGAAGCGTCATAATATGCACTATTGGAGTGTTGAAAATCCCCACTGGGTAAAGCAGGCAGCATTTTGGGCAAGATGGGGAATACATGTCTTGTGTGGTTCACTGGATGATCACCTAATTTGGACCATATTTCTTTGAGGATCATTTAACAGGAGCCCGGTACGTACAGTTTCCTCAAGACCAACTACCATTGCCGCTAGATGATGTGCCCCTGGATGACCGTTAACCATGTGGTATCAACACGACGGAGTTCCCCCTCACATGTCACCAGATGTTTTTTGCTATTTGTTTTACGTCACACCGACCTAGATAGGTCTTATGGCGACGATGGGATAGGAAAGGCCTAGGAATAGGAAGGAAGCGGCCGTCGCCTTAAGTAAGGTACATCCCCAGCATTTGCCTGGTGTGAAAATGGGAAACCACGGAAAACTATCTTCAGGGCTGCCGACAGTGGGGTTCGAACCCACTATCTCCCGAATACTGGATACTGGCCGCACTTAAGCGACTGCAGCTATCGAGCTCTGTCACCAGATGTTCGCAACTACATGAATATTACACATCCCGTTCAATGGATAGGACCTGTCTCCTGGTCTGCTAGATCGGCCGATTTGACGCAATTGGGCTTCTTCCTATGGGACTATTTGAAGGATGTAGTGAACGCTAAGCAGTCAGAAAATCCTGAAAGCTTTCGAAACCTTATTACGGAAGCCTGTGAAGCCGTAACACATACAATGCTACAAGGAGCCCGAATGGCAGTTCAACGGCGTGCTGAAACGTGCATTACTGCAAAAGACCATATATTCGATCACTTACTGCGTCAACAGGCTGTTGCTCAGTCAAGCAGATTCAAACCCCCAACCATTCTGTCCTTGTCGATCCCTGATTATAAAACATCCACATAAGCAGCCCTAATGGCCTAGAATAGTGTCAAATAAATAAATGAATAAATAAATAAATTAATTAAATAACCCAAGACGTGAGGGCATTCAGATACATTTCTCTGTGGAATATTCTCGAATTATAAATTGCGAATAAAATTTACAGGATCAAGTGGGATTCGAACCCACCCACCAAACGCAGCTGTATTAACAGCACCAAACTTAACCGTGAAGCACTGGCGCTCTACGTTGGGACTTGAGTGCTGGCGATTAGTCTCACAGACCCATGTACATTTTAAAAATGTTATTCTAAATTGTAAGCAAGAAAAATAAATAAATAAATAACAGGTAAACCTATAAATCAAACACTTGTGCTACGTTTTAGAGATGCACTTAAAACTGAAATAGTTTTTATGCTATTTGTGGATCTTTTGCCCCTGTTGAAATGTGTAATGGTAGTATGTATCACATAACAAACAATCCTAGTGTCTGGCATTTGAAATTAAAATATATTCTAAAATAGAAAATCACCAAGTGCGTACAATTTCCTCCAAACATAATCACTCTGGGTTGGATGTTCCATGACTGAATTTGCTGTTCATAAATTATTTGGAAAGTGGTCACACCTGACATGAAATTTCGGCGTGACGTAAGACAAAATTTACCAAATTTGCAAGTGCTACTCTCTATTCTGCAATGACCCACATTATCTTCCTTTTCCTTTTCTGATTTGCCAGGGTTTCTTTCTAAATTGCTTTTACAGTCTTCTTCAGTAGTATAATTGGACAGTTCTGCGGCCTCCTTCTCCTCCCGCGGGAACTATGAATTTTGGCGGGAAATTTGAATTTTGGCGCAAGATTTGAATTTGTAAACAAAGCCACGTGCTTTTCGACAGCTGTCAACGACAACAACGCATCGCTAACCTCACTGCTGCCATCTTGACGGGCTTATTATTTTTTTTTTTTTTGCTAGGGGCTTTACGTCGCACCGACACAGATAGGTCTTATGGCGACGATGGGATGGGAAAGGCCTAGGAGTTGGAAGGAAGCGGCCGTGGCCTTAATTAGGGTACAGCCCCAGCATATGCCTGGTGTGAAAATGGGAAACCACGGAAAACCATTTTCAGGGCTGCCGATAGTGGGATTCGAACCTACTATCTCCCGGATGCAAGCTCACAGCCGCGCGCCTCTACGCGCACGGCCAACTCGCCCGGTTTGACGGGCTTAAACCTCAGTGGTACCAACATAACCTAACTAGCGCGAGGTAAACAAATCCACGTGTTTTTTTGACGCCACGTGCTTTTTGACAGACAACAACCCATCGCTAACATCACTGCTGCCATCTTGACGGGCCTAAACCTCAGTAGTACCAACTTAACCTCACAAGCGCGAGATAAACAAAGCCACGTGCTTTTTTGACAGCTGTCATCCGCCATTTTTAAACTACAGAGCACCGTGCTGCCCTCTTTATCGCAGTAGCTGCAAACTCGTCACCTGTCATCGGCAGTGCTGCCATCTTGGCGGGCCGAAACCTTAGTGCTACCAACTTAACCTCACTAGCATGAGATAAACAAATCCACGTGCAGCTGACATCCGCCATCTTTAATCCATAGAGCACAGTGCTGCCCTCTTTAGCTACTTACCTTTGAAATGTGGTACGTCACAGCTGTCATCCGCCATCTTGCATCGCAAACCTCAGTGCTGCACTCTTTAGCTAGATACCTTTGAAATGTAGTGGCGGCAATTTGAAAAATTCTTTATGCTCTTGTTTGGAAACAAAGCCACGTGCTTTTTTGATAGCTGTCATCCGCCATCTTTAATCCAGAGAGCACCGTGCTGCCCTGTTTAGCTACTTACCTTTGAAATGTGGTACGTCACAGCTGTCGTCCGCCATCTTGCATCGCAAACCTCAGTGCTGCACTCTTTAGATAGATACCTTTGAAATGTAGTGGCGGCAATTTGAAAAATTCTTTATTTTCTTGTTTGGAAACAAACATATGCGGATTTTGACAGCTATCATCCGCCATCTGTAATCCAGAGAGCACCGTGCTGCCCACTTTAGCTACTTACCTTTGAAATGTGGTGGTGGTAAATTCCACACGCTCTTGTTTGGAAACACACCCATGTGCTTTTCTGACAGCTGTCAACCGCCATCTTACATCGCAAACCTCAGTGCTACAGTCTTTAGTTGAAATATGGTGGCGGATAATTTAAAAAGAAAAATTCTACAGCAGCCATCTCTCGACGCTAATTGCACAAGATGGTGGCTATACATGACTCCTTAAAGGTGCTTATGCAAGATGATTACTATACATAGGTTCTTATGGGACGCCCTTGGGATGCTTACGCAAGATGGCGGTTATACAAGGCTCCTTATGAGACACCCTAGGGATGCTTGCGCAAGATGGTGGTTAATCTTATGAGGCGGCTTAAGGGTCCTTGCACAAGTTGGCTAGAGACGCCCCCTTAGGATGCTTGCGCAAGATGGCGGACGCAAGATGGCAGCTATACACGACTCCTTATGAGACGCTTTAAGGGTGATTGCGCAAGATGGCTGCAGCTCGTAGCTTAGAGGCTAACGTGTCGTGCTAGTTCGATTCATTAAATTTAGGGCTTAAATGCAAAATGTTAAATATCTCGAAAACGGTGCACCGTAGAGCAAAACGGACAAAATTGTTCTGCCTAATACGTAGGTTCGCAGTATGAGGAACAAGAAAACATAGTCTAATGATGGGATCAACGGTTCGATTCCTAATTAAGCCCTTTGGCATTGGCAGCTATCTAATTCTACAAGATGGTGGCTGCTCTTATGAGGCACAAGATGGCTTGAGACGTCCTAGGGATGCTTACGCAAGATGGCGGACACAAAATGGTGACTATACACAGCTCCTTATGAGACAGCCTAGGGGGTGCTCGCACAAGATGGCGGCTGCTCTTATGAAGAAAGCTAGCTTAGAGGCTACTGCGCAAGATAACGGTTGCTGTTATGCATGCGGTAGAGAGCAAATTGAAATTCTACGTGCTTAATCAACAGAGCACCCTGCTGCCCTCTTTAGATGAAGTGTGGTGGTGGATAATTTGAACAATTCTTTTGACAGGTGACATCTTTAAACAATGACGACTATACATAGGCTGTTAAGACCTTTTCATTCTCCTCCTCCTCCGCCTCTTATGTCAAGGCATAGCTTTATATCGAACAAGTTTAAACCTGCATCGCGAAGGTAAGCGTGTGCAGCGATAACATTATTGTACATGTTTAGACTTGCGAAACATAAGAGTAGAATCAAACGCTGTACTCGATACAACGTGTGATCAGAACATTGATTGATGTGTTCAGAACACAAAATAAGTGATCAAGACTAGAATCGAACACCGTACTCGATGTCGTTAACTTCAACATGTGATTAAAACATTGTTTGGTGTGTTCAGAACACTACATAAGTAGAATCGAACGCTGTACTTAATACAACATGTTAGGGGATATCTTTGTTCTAAGAAGATCAGATTGAAACATAACAAGACTAAAATTGAACACTGCACTCGATGTCGTTAACCTTAACATGTGATCAGAACATTGATTGATGTGTTCAGATCACTAAACAGGTAGAACCGAACACTGTACTCGATACAACATGTTAGGGGATATCTTTGTTCTAAGAAAATTAGATTGAAACATAACAAGACTAGAATCGAACACTGCACTCGATGTCGTTAACTTTAACATGTGATCAGAACATTGATTGATGTGTTCAGATCACTAAACAAGTAGAACCGAACACTGTACTCGATACAACGTGTCAGGGGATACCTTTGTTCTAAGAAAATTAGATTGAAACTTAACAAAACTAGAACCGCACACTGTACTCGATACAACATGTTAGGGGATATCTTTGTTCTAAGAAAATTAGATTGAAACATAACAAGACTAGAATCGAACACTGCACTCGATGTCGTTAACCTTAACATGTGATCAGAACATTGATGATGTGTTCAGATCACTAAACAAGTAGAACCGAACACTGTACAACATGTCAGGGAATACCTTTGTTCTAAGAAAATTAGATTGAAACTTAACAAGACTAGAATCGAATACTACACTCGATGTCGTTAACCTTAACATGTGATCCGATACAACATGTTAGGGGATACCTTTGTTCTAAGAAAATTAGATTGAAACATAGCAAGACTAGAATCGAACACTGTACTCGATACAACATGTGATCAGAACATTGTTTGATGTGTTCAGAGCAAAAGTACAACTTCAATGATTTACTTAGTGTAAAAATCAAAAACACACTGTGCACATATCGCGAAGCTATCTCGCCTATCACTTGCCTAGTATGAAAATCAAAAACACACTGTGCACATATCGCATAGCTAACTCGGCAACACTTCAAATGATTTGCTTAATACGAAAAAAATATATACCGCGTAGCTAACTCGTTCACCGCACTGCTAAGACGCTTAGTAATTGCAAATACACTGATATATGTCATGCAAAAATCAAGAAAACACACTGCGTAGCCAACTCGCTCGGTCACTCGCTTAGTAATTGCAACACGACTAGAACACTGATACACGTTACTCTTTTTTCTCGAAACACACACACACACACACACACGGATAAGAATGTTGTGAGATACTACATACTTACATGTTAAAAAAAGGGGGGTGAAAAAATCATAAATTATATGTACACATGTTGTCTCCTCCAAGTTGTAAGGCGAAATAGACGCAGTACTGCGAGTTTCCGCTGTAGCTGGCGAACGGAAGTAGCATGATATCTCAGCAAAAAAATACGCGTGAGCTTGCATACACGCAAGTCAGAACAATGATGGATACCGCGATTCAAATCCTGGCAACTTATGCCGTCAGGAAGGGCATCCGGCTAGATAATGTAATTACACATTATGACGATCGCGCAGGTCCCTCGCCTAGCATTTTCTATTTTTTACGGCTTCCGACAGTAGGAGTTCGAACCCGCTATCTCCCGAAGTAGCGAGAATGTTTGCGGGTACAAGAGTGTTGGGGGTGATTCATTTGTCGGATGGAGGTGATAAACCTTGTGCAGGCTTCTTCGGTAAGAGTAGGCTATGTGCCCGTACCGGGATATCTAGTTATAAAACCCGCTACAACAGATTTATCGCGTATACTGCGATTTAAAATCCTAGTCCTTTTACGTCAGGAAGGGTAACCGGTCGTAAACTATGGTGTATGATGTAAGAGGCAGGGTGTGCAAAAAGCCAGCATTAAGTAAGGGCTGTTGATGGGGGCGTTAAACCTTGTGCAGAATCCCTCGAAAATGATTGTGAGTACAAGACGTTGATGGTGATTCATATGTCAGATGGAGGCAATAAGCCTTGTGCAGGCTTCCGCAGTAGGAGCAGGCTATGTGCCGGTACCGGGACATCTAGTTATAGAACCTGCTACAACAGATTTGTCGCGTATACTGCGATTTAAAACCCTAGTCCTTTAACGTCAGGAAGGGTAACCGGTCGTAAAACTATGGTGTATGATGTAAGAGGCTAGATACTAATAGTTCATGCGTCAAGAAGGGCATCTAGCTATTAAACATTAGTTTGTGGTGTTGGACACAATTTAAAATCTTGTTTCGCTCATCAAAAATAACACCCGGCTGTAAAATTAATTCTTGTGATTTAAAATCTTAGTTCTCGCGTTAGGAAGGGTATCTAGCAGTAAAACAGATTCTTGCGAGTTAAAATCTTAGTCCTCGCGTCAAGGAGAGTAAATAGCCGTAAAACTATGGTGTATGATGTAAGAGGCTAAATACTGTAATTTAAAATCTTATTGCTTGCATCTCGAAGGGTAACTAGTTTTAAAACAAATTCTTGCGATTTAAAATCTCAGTTCCTGCACCAAGCAGAGCATCTAGCTGTAAAACCCCGATTCTCGTGTTAGAAAGGGCAACTTGTTGTAAAAGAGATTCTTAATCCCAGTTCTTTGACGTCAGGAAGGGCAACCGGTCGAAAACAATTATGTATGATGTAAGAGGCTAGATACTGCTAGTTTTGTGTCAGGAAGGGCAACCAGTCGTGAAACAGATTCTTGTGATTTAAAATCTCGCGTCAGGAAGGGCAACGGGCCGTACCGTGAAACAATAGTGTATGATGTAAGAGGCTAGATACTGCTTTTTCAAATCCTAGAAGGGCATCCAGTTGTAAAACAGATTCTTGTGATTTAAAATCTCGCGTCAGGAAGGGCAACCAGCCGTGAAACAGATTCTTGCGATTTAAAATCTCATGTTAGGAAGGGGCACTCGGCTGTAAAACATATTTTTAATCCCGGCCCTGCTACGTTAGGAACCACATCTAGCTGTAAAAACAGGAGCTCCAAACATTTACAGTATTAAGATTTAGTAGCATTCTATGGGTTACATTTTTTGTTCCACAGTCTTTGAAGTTGTATCGGCGCAGTCAGTCAGAGCGAGATGCGGAATGCATGCGATAACTGACTCATCTTCCGGCTGTAGTAACCTTGGACAAGGACACTGCGCCCTGATAAGCCACTTGTAACTCACGGAACGTTTTCTTAGCCATGTACCATTTAGCTCGTGTAAGTTCCTAACATAAAATATTATGATTGTACGGAGAGGTTAAAACACAGGGCCAGCACATAGCCTACCCCTATCGAAAGAGCCTGCACGGCGCCGACATATAGGCTACTCCTGTTGAAGGAACCTGTACAAGGTTTAACGCCCCCATCAACAGCCTTTACTTAATGCTGGCTTTTTGCACGCCCTAGAAACTACCTAAGAATGTAATATACTACAGTAGGGAGAGGGTAAAACCCAGTGCCGGCACATAGCCTACACCTACCGAAGAAGCCTGCACAAGGCTTATCACCTCCATCCAACAGAAGAATCACCATCAATATCTTGTACTCACAATTAGTTTCGAAGGAGCCTGTACAAGGTTTAACGCCCCCATCAACAGCCCTTACTTAATGCTGGCTTTTTGCACGCCCTCAGCCTGCACACAGCTTATCGCCTCCATCCGACAGATGAATCACCATCAACGTCTTATACTCACAATCATTTTCGAAGTAGTCTGCACAAGGTTTAACGCCCCAATCAACAACCATTACTTAATGCTGGCTTTTTGCACGCCCTCGAAACTTCCTAAGAATGTAATATACTACAGTAGGGAGAGGGTAAAACCCAGTGCCGGCACATAGCCTACTCCTACCGATGAAGCCTGCACACAGCTTATCGCCTCCAGCCGACAGATGAATCGCCATCAACATCATGTACTCACAATCAGTTTCGGGGAAGCCTGCAAAGGTTTAACGCCCCCCCCCTATCAACAGCCCTTACTTAATGCTGGCTTTTTTGCACACCCCGCCTCTTAGATCATACACCATAGTTTTACGACCGATTACCCTTCCTGACTAGGATTTTAAATCGCAGTATACGCGATAAATTTGTTGTAGCGGGTTTTATAACTAGATGTCCCGTTACCGGCACATAGCCTACTCCTACCGAAGAAGCCTGCACAAGGCTTATCACCTCCATCCGACAAATGAATCACCCTTAACACTCTTGTACCCGCAATCATTCTCGCTACTTCGGAAGATAGCGGGTTCGAACTCCTACTGTTAGAAGCCGTAAAAATAGCAAATGCTAGGCGAGGGGCCTGCGCGACCGTCATAACGTGTAATTTCATGATCTAGCTAAATGTAGTTTTAGCTCAATACTTTTAAGTGCCTACAGGTAAGGAATAACGCGGATGTAGCTTAGTACCCTCCCGTTTAAGTCCAGAGGTCGAGGATCGCGCGCTAACTTTCCAAGGCTCGATCCGCTGCAGAACTCTTAAATTCTGACACCTTCGCATCAACAGCAGGTTCGATTCCGGCTTAAATACGTCAGCCTGCAGAACTCAGCGTAAGACCCTCAGGAGAGCTCTTGTTGCATAAACATTTAGTTCTAACTGTACTGCAGTTGTCAGCGACTTTCACATCCGCTTGGTAACAAGCGGCATATTGACTCGCTGCAGTCTGCGTGAAGCGCTCACAGTTCTCTGTATGCGTTTATGCGTCTGCTGTGAATATTATTCTTCAGCCTTTATCTTAAGGTACGCTAGAACTGTTAGTTACTGTTTGCAAAGCAACTTCTACGCTAGGTAATAGACATCCACATTCATATATGTTTGTTCTTTTCTTTTTTTAGGTAAAACTAGAATATTATCATTCGAGTTACAGGCTTGAAAGTACGCATTTTATTCATCCGAGTAACAGTCTGCAGCACGTGCATTTTTAAGGTATGTTTTCGAACTTTGAGTTGTAAAGATAGCTAGGTTAGCTGATGTACCCTACACTACATTCATATATGTTTGTTCTTTTCTTTTTAGGTACAACTAGAATATTATCATTCGAGTTTCAGGCTTGAACGTACGCATTTTATTCATTCGAGTAACAGTCTGCAGCACGTGCATTTTTAAGGTATGTTTTCGAACTTTGAGTTGTAAAGATAGCTAGGCTAGCTGATGTACCCTACACTACATTCATATATGTTTGTTCTTTTCTTTTTATGTACGACCAGAATATTATCATTCGAGTTTCAGGCTTGAACGCACGCATTTTATTCATCCGAGTAACAGTTTGCAGCGCGAAGATTTTAATGTATGTCTGACCTCTATTCGTTGAAACTTGTTTTCTTCCGAACATCGTAACTTTAAGCTAATCATAAATAGTTGTTCTCTTCAATCCTCATGTTATAGACGAGGTTAATCTTATAATTTCAAACACACACATAGCTATGTCTGACCTCAACAGGCTGAAACTTGGTTTCTTCTAAAACATCGTAATTTTAGTCTATTGATAAATAGTCGTTCTCTTTAATCTGCATGTCATAGAAGAGGTTAATTTTATAATTTCAAACACACACATAGCTATGTCTTATCTCAGCAGGCTGAAACTTGGTTTCTTCTAAAACATCGTAACTTTAGTCTATTGATAAATAGTCATTCTCTTCAATCCTCATGCTATAGACGAGGTTAATTTTATAATTTCAAACACACACATAGCTATGTCTGACCTCAACAGGCTAAAACTTGGTTTCTTCCGAACATCGTAACTTGAGTCTATTGATAAATAGTCGTTCTCTTCAATCCTCATGCTATAGACGAGGTTAATTTTATAATTTCAAACACACACACATAGCTATGTCTGTCCTCAACAGGCTGAAACTTGGTTTCTTCTAAAACATCGTAACTTAAGTCTATTGATAAATAGTCGTTCTCTTCAATCCTCATGCTATAGATGAGGTTAATTTTATAATTTCAAACACACACACATAGCTATGTCTAACCTCAACAGGCTGAAACTTGGTTTCTTCCGAACATCGTAACTTGAGTCTATTGATAAATAGTCGTTCTCTTCAATCCTCGTGCTATAGACGAGGTTAATTTTATAATTTCAAACACACACATAGCTCTGTCTGACCTCAACAGGCTGAAACTTGGTTTCTTCTGAACATCGGAAACGATGTTGGCATCAAGTATGGGTGCAAACATTCATTAGGGCGTTAACTACGGGGCTTAAAAGTTGCGACATTTCAAATTCCGCGCGATCAGCGATGAATACCTGCTGGCCAATGCTAAGCTGGCACATAGCTATGTCTGTCCTCAACAGGCTGAAACTTGGTTTCTTCTAAAACATCGTACCTTTAGTCTATTGATAAATAGTCGTTCTCTTCAATCCTCATGCTATAGACGAGGTTAATTTTATAATTTCAAACACACACATAGCTATGTCTGACCTCAACAGGCTAAAACTTGGTTTCTTCCGAACATCGTAACTTGAGTCTATTGATAAATAGTCGTTCTCTTCAATCCTCATGCTATAGACGAGGTTAATTTTATAATTTCAAACACACACACATAGCTATGTCTGTCCTCAACAGGCTGAAACTTGGTTTCTTCTAAAACATCGTAACTTAAGTCTATTGATAAATAGTCGTTCTCTTCAATCCTCATGCTATAGATGAGGTTAATTTTATAATTTCAAACACACACATAGCTATGTCTAACCTCAACAGGCTGAAACTTGGTTTCTTCCGAACATCGTAACTTGAGTCTATTGATAAATAGTCGTTCTCTTCAATCCTCGTGCTATAGACGAGGTTAATTTTATAATTTCAAACACACACATAGCTCTGTCTGACCTCAACAGGCTGAAACTTGGTTTCTTCTCAACATCGGAAACGATGTTGGCATCAAGTATGGGTGCAAACATTCATTAGGGCGTTAACTACGGGGCTTAAAAGTTGCGACATTTCAAATTCCGCGCGATCAGCGATGAATACCTGCTGGCCAATGCTAAGCTGGCACATAGCTATGTCTGTCCTCAACAGGCTGAAACTTGGTTTCTTCTAAAACATCGTACCTTTAGTCTATTGATAAATAGTCGTTCTCTTCAATCCTCATGCTATAGACGAGGTTAATTTTATAATTTCAAACACACACACACATAGCTATGTCTGACCTCAACAGGCTGAAACTTGGCTTCTTCAAAAACATCGTAACTTTAGTCTATTAATAAATAGTCATTCTCTTCAATCCTCATGCTATAGACGAGGTTAATTTTATAATTTCAAACACACACATAGCTATGTCTAACCTCAACAGGCTGAAACTTGGTTTCTTCCGAACATCGTAACTTGAGTCTATTGATAAATAGTCGTTCTCTTCAATCCTCATGCTATAGACGAGGTTAATTTTATAATTTCAAACACACACATAGCTATGTCTGTCCTCAACAGGCTGAAACTTGGTTTCTTCTAAAACATCGTAACTTTAGTCTATTGATAAATAGTCGTTCTCTTCAATCCTCATGCTATAGTCGAGGTTAATTTTATAATTGCAAACACACACATAGCTATGTCTGACCTCAACAGGCTGAAACTTGGTTTCTTCTAAAACATCGTAACTTTAGTCTATTGATAAATAGTTATTTTCTTTAATCCGCATGCCATAGAAGAGGTTAATCGTATAATTTCAAACACACAGTCATGTCCGACCTCTATAGGTTGAACATCGCAACTTTAGGCTAATCTCTATTGGTTGTTCTCTTTTCAGATGTTTCCCTGCTCGCAGTGCGATGTAACTTTTACAAGACGAGATGCCCTTACACGACATTTAAAAATGAAACATGGAGAAGCTTCTACTACGTTCACCTGCGAGCAGTGTGAGGCATCGTATACGAGGGTAGATGCCCTTACGCGACATAACAAAGTAAAACACCCTAGCATAACATCCGATTTATGTGATGTTTGCGGGCTGTACTTCGCTAATGTAGAGCAATATCAGGCTCACTTAGCAGAGGTACATCAAATATCTACTTGCCCTCAGGTAGTAGAAGGGAAAAAGCGTGCAGCTACCGATGTAGCTGTAGAAAGTACTAGTAGTAAAAACCTAGGAAAAATGAACTTCAAACTATTCACTGCGAGCACTGTAACACCGATGTACCATCTTCGCATTTTCAGGGACACTTACGGAGTAATGCGCATAAACATCATGCGTGTAGAAGTGGTAGTAACGCAAACATCGAGGAAATTACTACAGCATTTAAAAGTAGGATTGCTAGTTACAGAATTCCCACCAGTCAAAAGTTTCAGAGCACTTCAAACCTTTTAAATTGTGTTCAACCGGATGTACAACAGCTTCTTGCTAAATCTTTGTCCAATCATAATTTATTTAAAGTTAATTTTGAACTTTTCGCCTTGTACATTTAAAGCACGGATGAATCCGAAATAACGGCCATTAAATCATTTAATACGAAGAATTTTGTCATAAGTGAGTCGACTAATTTTGGTGATGTACTTAGGGATGTCTCTAACATTATTTCAACTAAGAGCGAGGAATTTCAGGAAAAGGAATCAGGGTGGGCTTTAGTTGAAATAATGTATCTAGAAGTTAACATCAATAAGTACAATCCCATGCGAGGTTCATCGTACATCGAGCTGCCGACATGGATTCAGCGAAAAGAAGCTGTTGTAAACATCCAAAACAATGACGAAGCATGTTTTGCATGGGCGGTGATGTCGGCTTTAAATCCTGCTAAATCAGACGTAGCTAAGAGAACATCATCGTATCCACACTATTCAACGCAGCTAAATTTTGATAGTATAGAATTTCCTGTGCAGATAAAGGATATTAAGCGCTTTGAGGAACTAAATAACATTAGCATTAATGTGTATGGTGTAGAGAAAAAGTCTGTAGTAGGTCCTCTGTATTATACATGTCATAAGAAGAGTACTCACGTTAACTAACTCTATATTGAAAACAGTGAAAATAGCCACTTTTGCTGGATTAAAAATCTGAGTAGACTTGTTGGTAGTCAGTTGTCAAAACATGATGGTAAAAAGTGGCTATGTGATGGATGCTTGCAGTATTTTAGAACTGAAGATCAGTTAACGAAGCATACCAAGAATGACTGCAATCATGTACGTACAGAGATACCTACTACGGGCAATAATGTTTTAAAATTTACAATTTTTAACAAGCAGATGTGGGTACCGTTCGTGATTTATGCAGACTTTGAAGCCATCCTCACGCCATGCAACACATGGTCACATAATCCTGACAACTCTTTCACTAATACTACGCATATGCATGTCCCGTATAGCTTCGCGTATTACATCAAGTGTAGTTATGATAGTACGCTTAACAAGTTAGAGCTGTATCGAGGACATGATGCTGCTAAAGTATTTTTAAAAAGACTTGAAAGTGATGCAGTTCGTCTTGGTCGTATTCTAAATAGTAATATTCCTATGAAGCCACTCACCGAAATTCAGTTAAATGATCATGAACGTGCTACAAAGTGTAGCATTTGTGATGGGGAATTTTCCAAAAATGACCCTAAAGTTTTTGATCATGATCATTTAACTGGTTTCTACAGATGTGCCGCTCATTATAGCTGTAATCTTAAGTACAGAGTTCCTAAATTTATCCCTGTAATTTTTCATGACGTATCTGGTTACGACTCTCATTTCATCATTTCACAATCTGGAGCTTCAGATGAAAAAGTAGATATAATCCCTCAGAATAAAGAGCGGTACATTGCGTTTGCAAAGTCTGTAAAAGTAGATGCTGAGCATTCTATAAAACTGAGATTCCTTGACTCGTTTCGCTTTATGGCGAGTAGCCTCGATAAACTTTCTAGTCATTTACAGCCTGAACAATTTACGGAAATTCAACGCGTTTTTCCCGAAGAAGCGCAGTTTAATTTACTTCGGCGTAAGGGTGTTTTTTGTTATGAATATCTCGACTGCTTAGAACGCCTCGAAGAACGTGCCTTACCATCGAAACAATCCTTTTACAGCTCGCTGAATTCAGCGGATATTAGTGATGATGACTATTTACATGCACAACATATCTGGGAGCAGTTCCACATTCAAACGCTGGGTGAATACTCCGATTTATATTTAAAGACAGATGTACTTTTGTTAGCTGATGTTTTTGAAAATTTTCGCTGTGTTTGTAAGAAAACCTACAGCCTTGACCCATGTCAGTATTTTACTGCGCCTGGGTTAAGTTGGGATGCGATGTTAAAATACACGCAGGTGAATTTGGAACTGCTAACCGATATTGATATGGTGCACTTTATAAAATCATCTATTCGAGGCGGTCTAAGTCAGTGCAGCGAGCGGTATTCCAAGGCAAATAATAAGTACATGCCGAGTTTCGATTCTAGTCAGGAATCTCAGTATATCGTTTATCTCGATGCTAATAATCAGTATGGGTGGGCGATGAGTCAGCATCTACCGGTGAGTGGTTTCCGCTGGCTAACGCAGTGCGAAATTGATGCTTTACAGCTGCACACCCTAGGCGATGAAGCTGATAAAGGCTATTTCCTCGAAGTTGACTTACAGTATCCTAAGGAGTTACAACACTTCTCATAATGACTTACCGTTCTGCCCTGAAAATATGAAGTCCCCGTACATCGCATCAACGACGAAAATGTTAATTGCTAATTTGCGTGAAAAATCTAAGTATATTATTCATTAGCGAAATTTAAAACAGTGTTTGCAGCATGGTTTGAAGTTATCCAAAATTCATCGCGTACTAGAATTTAATCAGTCACCGTGGCTAAAGCCATATATCGATCTGAACAATAATTTAAGAACGAATGCGGTTAACGAGTTTAAAAAAGATTTCTACAAGCTCATGAATAACAGTGTGTTTGGTAAGACTATGGAAAATGTTGACAAACGCGTTGATGTAAAATTGATTACAAACTGGGAGAATATTAAGAAAAGGTATGGTGCTAACTATTTAATAAGCAAACCAAATTTCCACAGCTGCACCATCATACATGAGAATTTAGTTATTATACAGATGAATCGTGTTATGGTTAAGTATGACAAACCTACCTACGTCGGCTTCGCAGTACTTGAATTGGCTAAAACACTCATGTATGAATTCCATTACGATTATATGATGAAGAAGTACGCGCATAATGCGCAATTGCTCTACACAGATACCGATTCGTTTATTTATCAAATCAAAACTGATGACTATTACAATGATATAAAGCCAGACTTGGGTAGGTTTGATACAAGTAACTATCCTGCAAATAATCAATATCATCTACCGCTAGTGAACAAAAAGGTTCTAGGTAAAATGAAAGATGAATGTGCTGGGAATATTATCGATTCATTTGTAGGTACTAAATCCAAGTCATATTGCATAAAACTCTTAAATGAATTACAAATAAAGAGATTGAAGGGGGTTAAAAAGAATGTCGTTCAGAATCAGCTAAGTTTTGAAAACTATAACAATTGCATTAAAAGTAATCCACCTGTTTTGCATAAGCAAATGTCTGTCATAGAAGCAAGAAGCACCAGTTGTACACTCTTTTAATTAGTAAGGTAGCCCTTAATAGCGATGATTGCAAACGGTTTGTCATTCCAAATTCTACCAACACTCTCGCCCGGGGGCATAGTAGTATTGATAGGTACTACTTTACATAAAGCAGATGTGTGTGTAAACATTATGCTAGAGGTGTGTACTTACGTTACGCTGTCTTACATCACAATTCACTGTACATATTGTAGGGAGAGGTACGCTGAGAGCGTAGTACGGGAAGTTTAAACTTGTACATACAAGAATTGCGTCGAGCCTAGGGTAAAATGATTCGAGATAAAACTTGTACATACAAGATGTAAATAAATAATGTAGAATTGGCATATTCTTTTATTTTAGGTTAGGTATTACCTTCCTCCCGCTCCTTATTTGCAAGATAGAGTTTTTGTTTATTACTCATAGAAGGAAAGCAAGAAAGAAGGTGATGAGCATATTCGTAAGTATAGTATCGTCTAGTTCGGTAAGTATGGCGAGAACAGAATTTTTTACCTCAAAAGTGTTTGATTGTAGTCTTGCAATGCAGTGTTCTACAATATCGAACTATGAACAGCAGTATGTGTTCAAGTATAAACATGTAGGTACGCGATATGTGCAAGATTGCGTTCGATAAAGCTATGCCTTAGCAAAGTAAAGGAAGTTATAAGAGTCACTATCTTTCGCAAGCTGTTCAAAATTTTAGTCTTAATTTTTCTCTTAGAACAAAGGTATACACCTGATATGTTGTAAACACATCAACCGATGTTCTAATCATATGTTGTATCGAGTACCGTTTCGATTATATCCTTAATCACATCTCTTGTAATATCTTCTTAGAACAAAGGTATTCCTTGACATGTTCTTTTAAATTGTCTACCGCTACCACAAAGAGTGCACAGCACGGTGCTCTGTTGATTGAAGATGGCTGCTGTCAGAAAGCATTTTTCAAATTATCCGCCACCACATATCGAAGAATAAAGATGCTAACACGATGCTCTCTTGGCAGATTTTCAAATTGTCGGCCACCACAGAGTGCAGCGCGGCGCTCTGTAGATTAAAGATGGCGAATGTGGAATTTGTCACCAGTAGTATAATGCAGGGATTCTGCGGCCTCCTCCCGCGGCAAATTTGAATTCTGGCGGGAAATTTGAATTTTTGGCGGGAAATTTAAATTTTGGCGCGAGATTTGAATTTGTAAACAAAGCCACGCGCTTTTTGACAGCTGTCATCGACAACAACGCATCGCTAACCTCACTGCTGCCATCTTGACGGGCCTAAACCTCAGTAGTGCCAACTTAACCTAACTAGCGCGAGGTAAAAAATACACGTGTTTTTTGACAGCCACGTGCTTTTTGACAGACAACAACGCACCGCTAATCTCAGTACTATCATCTTGACGGGCCTAAACCTCAGTAGTACCAACTTAACCTAACTAGTGCGAGGTAAACAAAGCCACGTGCTTTTTGACAACCACGTGCTTTTTTGACAGCTGTCATCCGCCATCTTTAATCCAGAGAGCACCGTGCTGCCCTCTTTATCGTAGTAGATGTAAATTCGTCACCTGTCATCGGCAGTGCTGCCATCTTGGCGGACCTAAACCTTAGTGCTACCAACTCAACCTCACTACCGCGAGATAAACAAATCCACGTGCAGCTGTCATCCGCCATCTTTAATCTATAGAGCACCGTGCTGCCCTCTTTAGATACTTACCTTTGAAATGTGGTGGCGGATAATTTGAAAAATGCTTTTTGACAGCAGCCATCTTTGAGCACAGAGCTGCCCTCTTTAGCTACTTACCTTTGAAATGTGGTGGCGGTAAATTCCACGTGCTTTACAAACCTATATGCTTTTCTGACAGCTGTCATCCGCCATCTTTAATCCAGAGAGAACAGTGCTGCAATCTTTAGTTGAAATGTGGTGGCGGCAAATTCCACGTGCTCTTGTAAACAAATCCACGTGCTTTTTTGACAGCTGTCATCCGCCATCTTTAATCTATAGAGCACAGTGCTGCCCTCTTTAGCTATTTACCTTTGAAATGTGGTGGCGGATAATTTGAAAAATGCTTTTTGACAGCAGCCATCTTTGAGCACCGTGCTGCCCTCTTTAGCTAGATACCTGTGGTGGCAGGCAATTCCACATGACAGCAGCCATCTTTAATCAAAAGAGCACCGTGCTGCCCTCTATGTGTTGGCGGCAAATTCTACATGCTCTTGTTTGGAAACAAACTCGCGCGCTTTTTTGACAGCCGTCATCCGCCATCTTTAATCAACAGAGCACAGTGCTGCCCTCTTTAGCTAGATACCTTTGAAATGTGGTGGCGGCAAATTCTACGTGCTCTTGTTTGGAAATAAAGCCATGTGCTTTTTTTGACACCTGTCATCCGCCATCTTTAATCAACAGAGCACAGTGCTGCCCTCTTTAGCTGCTTACCTTTGAAATGTGGTACGTCACAGCTGTCATCCGCAGTGCTGCCATCTTAACGGGCCTAAACCTTAGTGCTACCAACTTAACCTTACTAGCGCGAGATTTGAATCGGTAAACAAATCCACGTGCTTTTTTGACAGCTGTCATCCACCATCTTTAATCCATAGAGCACAGTGGTGCCCTCTTTAGCTACTTACCTTTCAAATGTGGTGGCGGATAATTTGAAAAATGCCTTTTGATAGCAGCCATCTCTGAGCACCGTGCTGCCCTCTTTGGCTAGATACCTGTGGTGGCAGGCAATCCCATGTGACAGCAGCCATCTTTAATCAAGAGAGCACCGTGCTATCCTCTTTGTGGTGGTAGCAAATTCCACGTGCTTTACAAACTCACGTGCTTTTTTCTG
Organism: Anabrus simplex; assembly: GCF_040414725.1. Lineage (NCBI taxonomy): Eukaryota > Metazoa > Arthropoda > Insecta > Orthoptera > Tettigoniidae > Anabrus > Anabrus simplex. The sequence goes on along the minus strand of NC_090277.1, from coordinate 31,176,531 downwards.
ACAGCTGTGTTCCACCATCTTGCATCACGAACCTCAGTGCTGCACTCTTTAGCTAGTTACCTTTGAAATGTGGTGGCTGCAAATACTATGTGCTCTTGTTTAGTAAACAAAGCCACGTGCTTTTTTGACAGCTGTCATCCACCATCTTTAATCAATAGAGCACTGTGCTGCTATCATGCGGGCAATTTCGTCAGCTGTCATCCGCCATCTTTAATCTACAGAGCACCGTGCTGCCCTCTATGTAGTAGCGGGCAATTTGAAAAGTTCTGTTAGCTGTCATCCGCCATCTTTAATCAAGAGAGCACCGTGCTGCCATCTTTAGCTAGATACCTTTGAAATGTGGTGGCGGCAAATTCTATGTGCTCTTGTTTAGTAAACAAAGCCACGTGCTTTTTTGACAGCTGTCATCCACCATCTTGAATCAATAGAGCACTGTGCTGCTATCATACAGGCAATTTCATCAGCTGTCATCCGCCATCCTTAATCCACAGAGCACCGTGCTGCTCTCTGTAGTAGCGGGCAATTTGAAAAGTTCTGTTAGCTGTCATCCACCATCTTTAATCAAGAGAGCACCGTGCTGCCATCTTTAGCTAGATACCTTTGAAATGTGGTGGCGGCAAATTGAAAAATTCCACGTTCTCTTGTTTAGTAAACAAACTCACGCGCTTTTTGTCAGCTGTCATCCGCCATCTTTAATCTATAGAGCTCAATGCTACACTCTTTAGGTACATACCTTTGAAATATGGTGGCGGATAATTTAAAAAGAAAAATTCTACATCAGCCATCTCTCGACGCTAATTGCACAAGATGGTGGCTATACATGACTCCTTAAGGGTGCTTATGCAAGATGGCCGCTATACATAGGTTGTTATGAGATGCCCTTGGGATGCTTGCGCAAGATGGCGGTTATACAAGGCTCCTTATGAGACGCCCTAGATTTGCTTGCGCAAGATGGCGGTTGCTCTTATGAGGCGGCTTAAGTGTCCTTAGACAAGATGGCTAGAGATGCCCTAAAGATGCTTGCGCAAGATGGCGGACGCAAGATGGTGGCTATACACGACTCCTTATGAGACGCCTTAAGGGTGCTTGCGCAAGATGGCTGCTGCTCTTATGAAGAAAGCTAGCTTAGAGGCTAACGTGTCGTGCTAGTTCGATTCATGAAATTTGGGGCTTAATTGCATAATGTTAAATATCTCGAAAACGGCGCATCGTAGAGCAAAACGGACAAAATTTTTCTACCCAATACCTCGGTTCGCAGTATGGGGAGCAAGAAAAACATAGTCTAATGATGAGATCAACGGTTCGGTTCTAACTTAGGCCCTTTGGCATTAGCTCTGTTTCAGCTCATAATGAAGCAAGTCTTCATAACATGATCAGGTATAGCTATGGTAGAGAGTATAACGTACCGTGCAGATTTGATTCATTACATTTGGGGCTTAAATGCAAAATGTTATATATCTCGAAAACGGACAAAATTTTTCTACCTGATACCTAGGTTTGCAGTATCAGGAACAAGAAAAAAGCATAGTCTAATGATGAGATCGACGGTTCGATTCCCACTTAGGCCCTTTGGCATTGGCAGCTATCTATTTCTACAAGATGGCGGCTATACATAGCTTCTTATGAGACAGCTTAAGAGCGCTTGCTTAAGATGACTGCTGCTCTTATGAGACGCCCTAGGGGTGCTCGTGGGAGGTAGCAGCGACAAGACGATGACTATACAGAGCTACTTATGATACGGCCTAGAGGTGCTTACACAAGGTGGTGGCTGCTCTGATGAAGAAAGCTAGCTTTGCATCGTGCAGGTATTTTTACAGCACTAAACCTCATACCTTTGAAATGTGGTGGCGGGTAATTTGAAAAATTCGACGTGCTTTTTCATAAGCTGTTAAGGCCTCCTCTTATGTCACGGCATAGCTCTATCGAACAAGTTTAAACCTGCATCGGAATAGCTAGAGTAAGCACGTGCTGCAGTGATGACGTCATTAAGCATGTTTAGACTTGGAAATCACAGAAGAAACGTAACAAGGCTGGATTCGAAAACTGCACTCTATGCCGTTAACTTTATCATGTGATCGGAACATTGATTGAAGTGTTTAGAACACTAAATAAGTAGAACCGAACACTGTACTCGATACAACATGTGTTTAGAACATGTCAGGGGATACCTTTGTTCTAAGAAGATTAGTTTACCGCACATTCCTTGTAGGGCTAACAGGCTAAAGGGCTAATGGGCTAATGGGCAAAAGGGCTAAAGGGATAATGGGCTAAAGGGCTAAAGGGCTAAAGGAGCAACAACCTCATCGATCGCTATCAGCAAGAACGCTTGTACTTTGTTAAGTGTAGAAAATTAATCTTTATTTGTAAATGGTTTCATGTTCAGAACAAGGAATGGAACCTAGGGGTTACGTCTTACCTAATAAAATCCCCGAGGTGCGATGAGTTACGTTTTTCGAACTAGTGTTTGGAACACTGAATTTTCAAGATGATAGCAGAGAGTTTAGCAATGTTCTGTTGTTGGATTATAAATTCTGCGCTACAACATGCATAAGGTGGCAGCCTTGTAGTTTACCGCCGTAAAGATGGCAGCAGTGCGGTTAGAGACGCTCTATTGTCCTTCAATGTGAGGTTAGGGTTCGTAAAGAAGACAGCTGTCAAAAAAAGCACGTGACTATGTTTACCAAACAAGAGCACGTGGTCGTGACGTCACGGTCAAGTAATCAATCCTTAGCTCGACGTCGTTAAGAGCAGCATTAGGATTAGCTATGCTTAAAGGTCTTGGGAACAGAGCAGCAGTATGAATTGCCATGTTTCAAAGCGTGTCGTGTACATATCACCTATCGATTTTACATGCATCGACCATCGAACTAAACTTCTTCCGCTAGATAGTGCTGCTATCTTAGCATAACCTATATCCATAAAATTAAAGTACAATGAATAGCCATGTTTCAAAGCGTGTACACATTTCCTATCGATTTTGCATGCATCGACTCTCGTACTAAACTTCTTCCGCTAGATTGTGCTGCTATCTTAGCATAACCTATACGCATGACCTTAAGGTACAAAGAATAGCCATGTTTCGAAGTGTGTACACATCACCTATCGATTTTGCATGCAACAAATATGGTACTAAACTTCCTCCGCTAGATTGTGCTGCTATCTTAGCATAACTTATACACATGAACTTAAAGTACGAAGAATAGCCATGTTTCAAAGTGTGTACACATTACTTATTGATTTTGCATGCATCAAATATCGTACTAAATTTCTTCCGCTAGATAGTGCTGCTATCTTAGCAAAACCTATACCCATAAAATTAAAGTACAATGAATAGCCATGTTTCAAAGCGTGTACACATTACCTATCGACTTTGCATGCAACAAATTTCGCACTAAACTTCTTCCGCTAGGTTGTGCTGCTATCTTAGCATAACTTATACACATGAAGTTAAAGTACAAAGAATAGTCATGTTTTGAAGCGTGTACACATTACTTATTGATTTTACATTCATCGAATCTCGTACTGAACTTCTTCAGCTAGATTGTGCTGGTATCTTAGCATAACTTATACACATGAACTTATTAGTACAAAGAATTGCCATGTTTCAAAGCGTGTACACATCACCTATCGATTTTACATGCATCGACCATCGAACTAAACTTCTTCCGCTAGATAGTGATGCTATCTTAGCATAACCTATACCCATAAAATTAAAGTACAATGAATAGCCATGTTTCAAAGCGTGTACACATTTCCTATCGATTTTGCATGCATCGACTCTCGTACTAAACTTCTTCCACTAGATTGTGCTGCTATCTTAGCATAACCTATACGCATGACCTTAAAATACAAAGAATAGCCATGTTTCAAAGTGTGTACACATTACTTATTGATTTTGCATGCATCAAATATCGTACTAAATTTCTTCCGCTAGATTGTGCTGCTATCTTAGCATAACCTATACCCATGAAATTAAAGTACAATGAATAGTCATGTTTCAAAGCATGTACCCATCAACTATCGATTTTGCATGTATCGACTCTCGTACTAAACTTCTTCAGGTAGATTGTGCTGCTATCTTAGCATAACTAAGACGCATGAACTTAAAGTACAAAGAATAGCTATCTTTCAAAGCGTGTACACATCACCTATCGATTTTGCATTCATCGACTCTCGTACTGAACTTCTTACGCTAGACTGTGCTGCTATCTTAGCCTAACCTATACGCATGAACTTAAAGTACGAAGAATAACCATGTTTTAAAGCGTGTACACGTCACCAATCGATTTTGCATGCATCAAATATCGTACTAAACGTCTTCCGCTAGGTTGTGCTTCTATCTTAGCATAACCTGTACGCATGAACTTAAAATACAAAGAATAGCCTTGTTTCAAAGCGTGTACACATTACCTAATGATTTTGCATGAAACGACTATCATACTAAACTTTTTTCCACCGGGCGAGTTGGCCGTGCGCGTAGAGGCGCGCGGCTGTGAGCTTGCATCCGGTAGATAGTAGGTTCGAATCCCACTATCGGCAGCCATGAAAACGGTTTCCCGTGGTTTCCCATTTTCACACCAGGCAAATGCTGGGGCTGTACCTTAATTAAGGCCACGGCCGCTTCCTTCCAACTCCTAGGCCTTTCCTCTCCCATCGTCGCCATAAGACCTATCTGTGTCGGTGCGACGTAAAGCCCCTAGCAAAAAAACTTTTTTCCACTAGATTGTGCTAAAATGGTGTAAGCAAACCTATCGATTTTACATGCATCGACTATCGTACTAGAATTCTTCCGCTAGAGCATGTAGCAATCGCTTTTGTGTATCCCTAATCCATGTGCACGAACTTAAAGCACAAATAAGAGCTATGTTCTAAAGCGTGTACACATCACCCACCAATAATGTATGTATCGAATATCGTACTAAACTTCTCCTGCCAGAGTGTACGACTATCGCTTGTGTGTGCACGAACCTAAAGCATAAAGGATAGCAATGTATAAAAATCTTGTAAACAAAGCAGCAGCATTAAGTATAGCCATGTTTAAATGCGTGTACACATCATGTATCTATGATGCACGCAGTACTAAACATATTCCATTAGAATGTACAAAGTTCGCATGTGTTTGTGCTGCTATGTTAGCATAGCCTATGTGCATGAACTTAAAGCATAAAGAATAGTTATGTGTAACAAATCTTGTGAACATAGCAGAATGTTTACTACGTAGGTGTAGACATTGAACATTGCATGCTGAGGCAGCATATTACGTGACCGTAACGTCACGACCACGTGCTCTTGTTTGGTAAACATAATCACGTGCTTTTTTGACAGCTGTCTTCTTGACGAACCCTAACCTCACATTGAAGGACAATAGAGCGCCGCTAACCTCACTGCTGCCATCTTTACGGCGGTAAACCTCAAGGCTGCCACCTTATGCATGATATAGCGCGGAATTTAAAATCCAACAACGGAACATTGTTAACATCACTCTTGTCATCTTTACGGCAGTAAACCTCAAGGCTGCCACCTTATGCATGTTGTAGCGCGGAAGTTATAATCCAACAACAGAACATTGCTAAACTCTCTGCTATCATCTTGAAAAGTTCAGTGTTCCAAACACTAGTTCGAAAAACGTAACTCATCGCACCTCGGGGATTTTATTAGGTAAGACGTAACCCCTAGGTTCCATTCCTTGTTCTGAACATGAAACCATTTACAAATAAAGATTAATTTTCTACACTTAAAAAAGTACAAGCGTTCTTGCTGATAGCGATCGATGAGGTTGTTGCTCCTTTAGCCCTTTAGCCCATTAGCCCTTTTGCCCATTAGCCCATTAGCCCTTTAGCCTATTAGCCCTACAAGGAATGTGCGGTAAACTAATCTTCTTAGAACAAAGGTATCCCCTGACATGTTCTAAACACATGTTGTATCGAGTACAGTGTTCGGTTCTACTTATTTAGTTTTCTAAACACTTCAAACAATGTTCCGATCACATGATAAAGTCAACGGCATAGAGTGCAGTTTTCGATTCCAGCCTTGTTACGTTTCTTCTGTGATTTCCAAGTCTAAACATGCTTAATGACGTCATCACTGCAGCACGTGCTTACTCTAGCTATTCCGATGCAGGTTTAAACTTGTTCGATAGAGCTATGCCGTGACATAAGAGGAGGCCTTAACAGCTTATGAAAAAGCACGTCGAATTTTTCAAATTACCCGCCACCACATTTCAAAGGTATGAGGTTTAGTGCTGTAAAATACCTGCACGATGCAAAGCTAGCTTTCTTCATCAGAGCAGCCACCATCTTGTGTAAGCACCTCTAGGCCGTATCATAAGCAGCTGTGTATAGTCATCGTCTTGTCGCTGCTACCTCCCGCGAGCACCCCTAGGGCGTCTCATAAGAGCAGCAGTCATCTTGTGCAAGCGCTCTTAAGCTGTCTCATAAAAAGCTATGTATAGCCGCCATCTTGTAGAAATAGATAGCTGCCAATGCCAAAGGGCCTAAGTAGGAATCGAACCGTCGATCTCATCATTAGACTATGTTTTTTTCTTGTTCCTGATACTGCAAACCTAGGTATCAGGTAGAAAAAATTTGTCCGTTTTCGAGATATTTAACATTTTGCATTTAAGCCCAAATGTAATGAATCGAACCTGCACGGTACGTTATACTCTCTACCATAGCTATACCTGATCATGTTACGAAGACTTGCTTCATTATGAGCTGAAACAGAGCTAATGCCAAAGGGCCTAAGTTAGAACCGAACCGTTGATCTCATCATTAGACTATGTTTTTCTTGCTCCCCATACTGCGAACCGAGGTATTGGGTAGAAAAATTTTGTCCGTTTTGCTCTACGGTGCACCGTTTTCGAGATATTTAACATTATGCATTTAAGCCCCAAATTTCATGAATCGAACTAGCACGACACGTTAGCCTCTAAGCTAGCTTTCTTCATAAGAGCAGCAGCCATCTTGCGCAAGCACCCTTAAGGCGTCTCATAAGGAGTCGTGTATAGCCACAATTTGCGTCCGCCATCTTGCGCAAGCATCTTTAGGGCATCTCTAGCCATCTTGTGCAAGGACCCTTAAGCCGCCTCATAAGAGCAACCGCCATCTTGCGCAAGCAAATCTAGGGCGTCTCATAAGGAGCCTTGTATAACCGCCATCTTGCGCAAGCATCCCAAGGGCATCTCATAAGAACCTATGTATAGCGGCCATCTTGCATAAGCACCTTTAAGGAGTCATGTATAGCCACCATCTTGTGCAATTAGCGTCGAGAGATGGCTGCTGTAGAATTTTTCTTTTTAACTTATCCGCCACCATATTTCGAAGGTATGCACCTAAAGAGTGTAGCACTGAGCTCTATAGATTAAAGATGGCGGATGACAGCTGACAGAAAGCGCGTGAGTTTGTTTACTAAACAAGAGCACGTGGAATTTTTCAATTTGCCGCCACCACATTTCAAAGGTATCTAGCTAAAGATGGCAGCACGGTGCTCTCTTGATTAAAGATGGTGGATGTCAGCTAACAGAATTTTTTCAAATTGCCCGCTACTACAGAGAGCAGCACGATGCTCTGTGGATTAAAGATGGCGGATGACAGCTGATGAAATTGCCTGCATGATAGCAGCACAGTGCTCTATTGATTAAAGATGGTGGATGACAGCTGTCAAAAAGCACGTGGCTTTGTTTACTAAACAAGAGCACATAGAATTTGCCGCCACCACTTTTCAAAGGTATCTAGCTAAAGATGGCAGCACTGTGCTCTCTTGATTAAAGATGGCGGATGACAGCTAACAGAACTTTTCAAATTGCCCGCTACTACATAGAGGGCAGCACGGTGCTCTGTAGATTAAAGATGGCGGATGACAGCTGACGAAATTGCCCGCATGATAGCAGTACAGTGCTCTATTGATTAAAGATGGTGGATGACATATGTCAAAAAAAAAGCACGTGGCTTTGTTTACTAAACAAAAGCACATAGAATTTGCCGCCACCACATTTCAAAGGTAACTAGCAAAAGAGCGCAGCACTGAGGTTTGTGATGCAAGATGGCGGATGACAGCTGTCAGAAAAAAGCACGTGAGTTTGTAAAGCACGTGGAATTTGCTACCACCACAAAGAGGGTAGCACGGTGCCCTCCTGATTAAAGATGGCTGCTGTCACGTGGAATTGCCTGCCACCACAGGTATCTAGCTAAAGAGGGCAGCACGGTGCTCAAAGATGGCTGCTATCAAAAGGCATTTTTCAAATTATCCGCCACCACATTTGAAAGGTAAGTAGCTAAAGAGGGCACCACTGTGCTCTATGGATTAAAGATGGTGGATGACAGCTGTCAAAAAAGCACGTGGATTTGTTTACCGATTCAAATCTCGCGCTAGTAAGGTTAAGTTGGTAGCACTAAGATTTAGGCCCGTTAAGATGGCAGCACTGCGGATGACAGCTGTGACGTACCTCATTTCAAAGGTAAGCAGCTAAAGAGGGCAGCACTGTGCTCTGTTGATTAAAGATGGCGGATGACAGGTGTCAAAAAAAGCACATGGCTTTGTTTCCAAACAAGAGCACGTAGAATTTGCCGCCACCACATTTCAAAGGTATCTAGCTAAAGAGGGCAGCACTGTGCTCTGTTGATTAAAGATGGCGGATGACGGCTGTCAAGAAAGCGCGTGAGTTTGTTTCCAAACAAGAGCATGTAGAATTTGCCGCCAACACATAGAGGGCAGCACGGTGCTCTTTTGATTAAAGATGGCTGCTGTCATGTGGAATTGCCTGCCACCACAGGTATCTAGCTAAAGAGGGCAGCACGGTGCTCAAAGATGGCTGCTGTCAAAAAGCATTTTTCAAATTATCCGCCACCACATTTCAAAGGTAAGTAGCTAAAGAGGGCAGCACTGTGCTCTATAGATTAAAGATGGCGGATGACAGCTGTCAAAATTCACGTGGACTTGTTTACAAGAGCACGTGGAATTTGCCGCCACCACATTTCAACTAAAGATTGCAGCACTGTTCTCTCTGGATTAAAGATGGCGGATGACAGCTGTCAGAAAAGCACATAGGTTTGTAAAGCACGTGGAATTTACCGCCACCACATTTCAAAGGTAAGTAGCTAAAGAGGGCAGCACTGTGCTCAAAGATGGCTGCTGTCAAAAAGCATTTTCAAATTATCCGCCACCACATTTCAAAGGTAAGTAGCTAAAGAGGGCAGCTCGGTGCTCTATAGATTAAAGATGGCGGATAACAGCTGCACGTGGATCTGTTTATCTCGCGGTAGTGAGGTTAAGTTGGTAGCACTAAGGTTTAGGTCCGCCAAGATGGCAGCACTGCCGATGACAGGTGACGAATTTACATCTACTACGATAAGGAGGGCAGCACGGTGCTCTCTGGATTAAAGATGGCGGATGACAGCTGTCAAAAAAGCACGTGGTTGTCAAAAAGCACGTGGCTTTGTTTACCTCGCACTAGTTAGGTTAAGTTGGTACTACTGAGGTTTAGGCCCGTCAAAATTGCAGTACTGAGGTTAGCGATGCGTTGTTGTCTGTCAAGAACCACTTGGCTGTCAAAAAACACGTGGCTTTGTTTACCTCGCGCTAGTTAGGTTAAGTTGGCACTACTGAGGTTTAGGCCCGTCAAGATGGCAGCAGTGAGGTTAGCGATGCGTTGTTGTCGATGAGAGCTGTCAAAAAGCACGTGGTTTGATAACAAATTCAAATCTCGCGCCAAAATTCAAATTTCCCGCCAAAAATTCAAATTTCCCGCCAGAATTCAAATTTCCCGCGGGAGGAGGGCGCAGAATCCCTGCATTATACTACTGTCACCACCACATAGAGTGCGGCACTGCGCTCTCTTGAATATTGATGGCGGATGACAGCTGACGAAATTACCCCGCAAGAGTGCGGTACGGTGCTCTGTAGTTTAATGATGGCGGATGACATCTTACGCAAGAGTGCTGCACGGTGCTCGGTAGTTTAAAGATGGCGGATGACAGCTGACGCAAGAGGGCAGCACGGTGTTCTGTGGTTTAAAGATGGTGAATGACTGCGCATATGTTTGTTTCCAAACAAGAGAATGTAGAATTTTTCAAATTGCCGCCACCACATTTCAAAGGTATCTAGCTAAAGAGTGCAGCACTGAGGTTTGTGATGCAAGATGGCGGATGACAGCTGTCAGAAAAATGCACGTGAGTTTGTAGAGTACGTAGAATTTGCCGCCACCACAAAGAGGGCAGCACTGTGCTCAAAGATGACTGCTGTCACGTAGAATTGCCTGCCACCACAGGTATCTAGCTAAAGAGGGCAGCACTGAGGTTTGCGATGCAAGATGGCTGCTGTCAAAAAGCATTTTTCAAATTATCCGCCACCACATTTCAAAGGTAAGTAGCTAAAGAGGGCAGCACGGTGCTCTATAGATTAAAGATGGCGGATAACAGCTGCACGTGGATTTGTTTATCTCGCGGTAGTGAGGTTAAGTTGGTAGCACTAAGGTTTAGGTCCGCCAAGATGGCAGCACTGCCGATGACAGGTGACGAATTTACATCTACTACGATAAAGAGGGCAGCACAGTGCTCTGTGGTTTAATGATGGCGGATGACAGGTGTCAAAAAAGCACGTGGCTGTCAAAAAGCACGTGGCTTTGTTTACCACGCGCTAGTTAGGTTAAGTTGGTACTACTGAGGTTTCGGCCCGTCAAGATGGCAGTACTGAGGTTAGCGATGCGTTGTTGTCTTTCAAAAAGCACGTGGCTGTCAAAAAACACGTGGCTTTGTTTACCTCGCGCTAGTTAGATTAAGTTGGTACTACTGAGGTTTAGGCCCGTCAAGATGGCAGTACTGAGGTTAGCGATGCGTTGTTGTCGATGACAGCTGTCAAAAACCACGTGGCTTTGTTTACAAATTTTAATTTCCCGCGGGTGGTGGAGGAGACCTCTGGGAGGCCTCTGGCTGTGGTGGTGGTGGAGGAGGCCTCTGGGAGGTCTCTGGCTGTGGTGGTGGTGGAGGTGGCCTCTGGGAGCCGGTGGTGGTGGCGGCCGCCGAACTGTCCAATTATACTACTATCTCCAGAGAAGCTCTCCATGACATCACAACCTTAGAATGGCCCGCCAGATCCCCGGACCTCAGTCCTATTGAGCATGTGTGGGACATGATGGGTCGACAACTGGCCAGCCATCCTCAGCCACCCACATCTCTGGAACAACTCACCCGTGCAGTGCAGCAAGCATGGGCCACAATTCCTCAGGAAGCGATCTAGGTCCTTATTGACTCCATGCCTCGACGAATTCATCAATGTATTGCAGCTCGTGGTGGGAACATCCTGTATTGATTGTTGTCAAAACTTGCCGTCAGAGGGACCTGAAAGTGTAATCATCGAATCACAACTGAACACTCGTCCTGCATGTTCAATTGCAGCAATGTAGCACCACTCCTTCTGGGTGGTGCAATTTCCATTTTCTTCAGTGTATATTCCTTGCGAACTTTGGTACTGTTCCGGCCCCATGTCTGTTGCGTTTTGTAATGTAATTGTAATTGAGTAAGACGTTTCTCAGGTAACTGTAATTCAGCCCGATTACTGCCTCTATTATATCAGCTCTCTTTAGACTTCACATCACTGATAGCCATTATTACTCTTGTAAACATGATTAAAAATTTGTTTTGTGAGTTTGGCTTTATCTATCTTCAATACGTGACCAAAAAACGTAACTCTCCTCTTCCTGTTCGTATGAGGCATTCCATCAATTTATTTATCTAGAGGCGCTTCGTTCTTCCTGTGCCTGAACTCCCCATTTTCAGTCTTTAATTGGCCCGAGATTTTTCTTAGATGTTTCTTGCCTTTTTTCCAGCTCTTTTATTTCTGCTGTTTTCATGAAGAACATACAGTCTTAAGCATAGGGACTTTCTGCTTTAATTACCGTCTTTTAGTGCCTCATTTGAGTTTTGATGGAGAGTCTCTTCTCATTACAGATGTGCTTGTCCATTTGATAAGCTTGTTCCAATTTCCTTGCTCTTGATTTATTTGCTTCTTAGTCTATTCCAGCGGTCCGCAGGGCTTACACAGATTTCGTCACGATATACTGAATAAAACTAGCATGGACATTACACTTGAGATGTTCTGCAACACTACAAAATCATAGAACATGTCTCAACCTCCACCAAAGTGGTGATGTGTAGTACCTCAAGATTTTACTAAAAACTTCATTATTTTGTCAAGGTAAAAATGTGATCGATTAGCAGTGAGAAAGGAAACTGATGACTACTATTGTTCTTATTCTCTTTCGCTGTGTTCATAAGATCATGCATGGCAGTTCTCAAATTTCTGGAATGGTTGCCAATATCGTAGTGATTCGGCAGCAGCATATGCTTTTCCACCCACTTGCTGTAGTATGGCCTGACATGTACAGACAGTGGCTGGAGGTTGTGGGAAAGCGGCTGGTAATAAGATTCCACCCCTGACATAAATATGTAAGAAGCCATTGTTATTATTATTATTCATTATTGCCATTAAGACAGTGGTTGAACTTGAATGTTACATGATTATTCAATTTCGTCTTGCTTTTTCCTTTCCTCTTCCAAAACTCTCTTAATTCTTTGACTGTGTTATTGTTTCCTTTGTTCAGTTCATACTTGTCCTGTTTTTACTTCTGAATATGTTTCTTTAATTTATCATTTCCTCTTCGATACCTGCTTGTTGGGGTAAATCTTCATCTGTCTCTTTGGGGAAATTGGTTTTCTTTATTGAGTTATTAGCAACATCAGAAATCCTCTGTGTGAGTCTTCTGCCATCCATTCTATGTAGGTGCGGATAAAACATTAGTCGGCGTTTTCTGATGATGTATGCGAGTCTGTCTGTGAGTGCGTATAGCTCTGTAGTTGGTGTCTTCATCCATACACTGTCTCTGTGTATTGCTCCGAAAATATTTCTGAGGATTTTACGTTCTATTCTTTATGATTTTCCAATTGTGCTTGTTTCTGAAGAGTGAGGAGCTTCTGGTTGCCCCTCTTGATAAGTTTCTTTTATTGTAGTGTGTTCAAGTGAGTTTATATGCTTTCCTAAGTTTGTCTCTTCTGTCTGTGTTGGATGCCTTATTTGATCTTCCAATTTGTATATATTCCCCTATATACTTGAATTTTTCTACTATTGTGATATTTCCATGTTTTGTGTGCATGGCTTTTGTATCGTTATATATATTCTTTCCATATACTGTGTTTTCTCATATGATATCTGGAGACCTGTTTTGATAGACAATTTCTTGTAAGTATTGCCAGGTCATCTGCAAATGCCAAACATTTTATGAATGTTCTCTTTGCAAACGTTCTTCCTAACTGAATTCGTTTTACTTTTTCTCCCGCTGTTTGACAATTTTATCGAAGATCAAGTTGAATAAAAGTGGTGATAGCCCATCTCCTTGTTACTATTCTTCTTACCCCGCGTGCTGGCCATGATCGTTAAGGGGTCAAGCCTATATGGTCTGACTCGGTTCGAATCCAGTTCGTCGAGAGAAATTCACATTCAGAATGTTGGCCAGCAGGATAGGAGAGGTGTGCCTAAAGCAAACCTCTCTGCAGTATTCACAAGGAGTGACTGTCAATATTCAATAATATATAAAAATCACGAGTAACGACTCTTACTTCCTACACTGTCACTGTGATTAGCCGTGTGCTGACGTAACGGTATCCACGTGAAGGCAGGGTTATCATCATGGTTGCCAACCGTGTGGATTTTTGTACTTTTTTAAATGAGAAAAATGATTGTAAATATAAAAATACCTTAACCCTCGTCATCGCTGGTATTATCAATTTTTGGATTTTGTCATGTTAACTAGTAGTGTGGTATTATTATTATTATTATTATTATTATTATTATTATTATTATTATTATTAATGGCGCGTTCAAAATAAGGCCTGCTAGGCAGGACGAGGAGAATGTCGCAAACACTTACAAGCACTGTAACAAGAAGCATATCATTCTTCTTTAATAATGTGTTTTTACAGGTATGATGTATTGAACTTGACTCAAAACCTTTCAGGTTACATTTAAAGCTGCACTTGACATAAAACTCAACTCAACTCTCGTATGTTAGAGGTTTATCAAAGAATGCACTGATCAATGTGTAATTTCTAGTTTATGCTAAGGATCTACCTGCCGTATCTTTGGGGGGGTAAAACTCAGAAAAAAGTTCCTATGTGCCGGACTTAGCTCTGCCTCTTACGAAATTATTCAGTTCTCGTTATGCTGCATACATTATTTTGATCATTTTGGAGTCAGCCAGTAGTTACCGTAGTTTAGAAGCAAAATCATACCCAAAACATTTCTGCGAGTATACTTCTCACTGAATGTAGCTGTTGGCAATCGTAGTGAAAACTTACCTGTTTTAAAGTCCACAATGAATTCTACTGGGTACTAGGTACAAGTGAATAATATGTGGTTAATATAATAGGAAGTTTGGGTACGTAAGGCGGAGTACAGTCTACAATGGTGGCGAGCTGAATGGGTTTGCTTATGTTATACGTCAGTAGCAAAACCATTTGCGGTATTTCTAGTGCCTCTCTATTTGGTTCATTTAATAATATCACGGGTAAAGACCTAACATCCTGCACAACTGAAGCCTGTTAAGCATAACATTTGTGTGATAATTGAAGACAATAACAGAGTGAAACATGTAACATTTAACCTGTCAGTATTTGACAGTTATAAAGGTGATCACTCAGACAATTGCAATATCTTTTTTTTTTTTTTTTTTTTTTGAGAGTGTGTATATATTTAAAATAATCATAACCAGCTGAGCTTAACCAAAGAGATTCAGAAAAAGCTTTAAGGTTTCCATCATTCTATTAACATAAGAGTTGCCAAGTTCTCAAATATAAAAAACATCTACCCAAATAAAGTGCTTGTTTGCCGAGAATGGCTCCCCGACTAAACTTTGGAACAGTTTTTCCCCGTAAGTACACTTGTTCTATGAAACTACATTAGCGGTGATGAAACAAGAGTGTAGTACTGAATCAATAAGTGCACATTTCCTGAAACTGAGCCTCAGGACTGGAAAATAACAAATATTTAAGAAAGTTATTAAATTCCTCTCCGAGAAAATAAATCATAAATATCTTTTTCGATGAAGCATTTGATGGTAA
This sequence comes from Anabrus simplex, assembly GCF_040414725.1. Taxonomy (NCBI): domain Eukaryota; kingdom Metazoa; phylum Arthropoda; class Insecta; order Orthoptera; family Tettigoniidae; genus Anabrus; species Anabrus simplex. The sequence goes on along the minus strand of NC_090277.1, from coordinate 31,161,424 downwards.
CCTAGCAACCGTGTAGGCTGTGATGTGAAGTGTTGATGGAGGGCCATGACATACAGATACTGTATATACCTTGTTCATCACTATTTATACAGATCAATTGCCCGCGCAACTCTCAAGGTACTGTTGCTAGGTAACATTACGTCACACATTTTGAGATAGAATCAAGGTGCAGCAAAGCTTAGAGAGTGAGCTCGCAGTTGCGATCAGCAGTATTCTCTAAAGAAAATATCAATCCCCACACAAAACAACCTTTATACCTGTCTGTTTTTAAACAAATTTCTTGTACTGGAGTAAAGCTGGGTGAAATCAGCGTAGAAATAACAGACATGAAAGCAGCGAGAATAATCACTGGTAAATATAGATGGGAACAATGACAGGAAGATTCTTGGGGAAAGGAGATAAAATCAAAGTTAAGAATGAACTGTTATCGATGAAGCTTTACGCTTATAGCAGCTTCAGTGGTGGGGTCATGTAGGGCGAATGGAGGAGGATAGGTTACCTAGGAGAATAATAGTCTCGGCCGTGAAGGGTAACAGTAGTAAAAGGAGACCAGGATGGCAGTAGTTAGATTCAGTTTCCAATGACATAAAGAGAAGAGGTATGGAGCTACACAAGGCCAGAGAGCTACTTAATGTGAGCTAGAATAACAGAGAGAGGCGGAAGCGCTTTCTGACTGAAGTTAATTGAACGTACGTCCGCCATTTTACTGAGGTCACATAATCAAAGGGACGTGATTCATGAATGACGAACATGTTGAAAATTCGAATTATAGAAGTAGTGGTGCAAATTACAGACCGTTAGTCGAAGGCTTAGAGCATTATAATCATAGAGTGCGAATAGCGCCACTTCATCCCCGTTGGGACGCGATGCCAGCATCACCATCAGCTGATTGTAGGATAGTTGGAAAAGGATATAAGAAGAATCGTCATACAGTGACGTAAGATCAGGCCACGAAATTGGAACCCTGCCTGGCTGTTGTGGTTATGTGTACATTACAATAAAACCCTATATGTAAAGGACTATATATGACAGAAATCCTTAAAAGAAAGCAATATACGATAGGTTATAACGTCATCCTGATCATATTGCATCCGAATGAAAAGCATTAGAATGGTTAGGCAATTCTCACGGTATCGGACTACTTCCTTCTTATCTGCTGTAACGTTGCACAAACACATGAGTAGCACTGTAATAGTTTACTGTAGAGGACACTCCTCACGGTATCGGACTACTTGCTCCTTGTTTAACGTCGCACTAACGCATGAGTACCACATTATGTTTTACTGTAGAGGACACTCCTCACGGTATCGGACTACTTGCTCCTTGTTTAACGTCGCACTAACACATGAGTACCACATAATGTTTTAATGTAGGGGACACTCCTCACGTTATCGGACTACTTGCTACTTGTTTATCGTCGCACTACACATCTCCATGGGCGAGCATTATAATGGTTTACTGTAGAGGACACTCCTCACGGTATCGGACTACTTGCTCCTTGTTTAACGTCGCACTAACACATGAGTACCACATAATGTTTTACTGTAGAGGACACTCCTCACGGTATCGGACTACTTGCTCCTTGTTTAACGTCGCACTAACACATGAGTACCACATAATGTTTTAATGTAGGGGACACTCCTCACGTTATCGGACTACTTGCTACTTGTTTATCGTCGCACTACACATCTCCATGAGCGAGCATTATAATGGTTTACTGTAGAGGACACTCCTCACGGTATCGGACTACTTGCTCCTTGTTTAACGTCGCACTAACACATGAGTACCACATAATGTTTTAATGTAGGGGACACTCCTCACGTTATCGGACTACTTGCTACTTGTTTATCGTCGCACTACACATCTCCATGAGCGAGCATTATAATGGTTTACTGTAGAGGACACTCCTCAGGGTATCGGACTACTTGCTACTTGTTTAACGTTGCACTAACACATGAGTACCACATAATGTTTTAATGTGAGGGACACTCCTCACGGTATGGGACTACTTGCTACTTGTATAACGTCGCATTAACACACGAGTAGCACTATAATGTTTTACTGTAGGGGACACCCCTCACCATATCGCGCTACTTGCTACTTGTTTAACGTCGCGCTAAGACATGAACTCCACCTTTGGGACTGTCGATGGTCGAATTCGAACCCTCTATCTCCTGAACACAAGCTCATAGCATCGCTTGTATTTTGGTGGGGTAGAATAACAATCTAGGTATGCCCTACCTGTCCTAAGCAGCGACTAATGGGGGCCTAATGGGCTCTTCACTTGGGTTCGTTGTTTGGTGAAAACAAGGCCCTTTGGTGTGTCGATGCATTGCTTCCACTTACTTGTCCCAGGATCATGACTTTAATTTATCCTATCCGACCTTCCTTTGTCAACTCTTGCTTCATCCTACCCGGACGGTATCAGGTTTGCGAATACTAGGGAGTCTTTCATTTTCATTCCTTCCATGGTATTTGTCTCTTTATGACAGACATCTTCCGTATTCGAAGAGTCGGACCCCTGCGAATTTTCCCTTAGATCAGAGTTATGGGCTTTACTTCCTCTTAAAACAACCACCACCACCACCACCACCGCCGCCGCCATCACCTTCACCACCACCACCACGAGCTCCTCCAGCAGCAGCAGCAGCAGCAGCAGCAGCAGCAGCAGCACCACCACTACCACCACCACCACCACCACCACGAGCTCCTCCAGCAGCAGCACCACCACCACCACCTCCACCACCACCTCCACCACCACCACCACCACCACCACCACCACCACCACCCTCACGAAGCTTACAGATGGCGATTTTAACAGCAAGGTCAGCTCGCTCGTTACTAGGTTTACGAGGTGAAATGTAGCCTTAAAAGTTGCCCATTATGAACTGTAATTATTAACGCGACTGACATTTACTCTAAGCACTTTGTAAACTTCACAACCAGCTGTCAAATACTGTTCTTACTATGACTGGTGCACGTTTGACTGACATAGGCCCACATCAAGCCAATGCCCAAGCACAAGACACGCTGCCTCCAGGACCATTATGGAGGAAACGAAGAAAGAACCTGAATATCAAACTTCAGTGAATCACACGCCAACAGCAGACGGAAACAAAAATAAACTCCCAGAGACAAAAGATAAAAAGAAATAATCATTTATGACAAGTCGGAAAGATGAAACATTACCTGTCATCATATATACGCAGCATACTGCGGGCATTCTTGAAAGCAAGCATCTAACTTTTCACTTGTCAAAACTTACGATGATCAATCGCCACTAGCAATCCCTCTGTCACCTGAGCATTATGATCTTGCGGCAAATTGCTTTGTTTCGATATATCGAAACATGGCTGCCCTTGATGAACTTGCCTCCGTTAGGAGCGCTGATGGCAGGCACAGAGCCCCTCCATGTTATTCTAGCTCGTTGGATAGTTACAAACAGCGGATTGTGGAGATGTTTAGTGAATTCACATAGGCTTGTAGAATGAATGATAAGAGACTTAATAGTCTATAATTAAGATGTATGCATGGTTGTAAAAATGTGTGAATTTTACTTTGCACAGGAATCCTCTGGAAGCCGATTTCATTTATGGTAATGATAAACACCTGACATTTCTTTAAAATTTCTGACCATGGCTTAACCGTTACATAACACTTCATTTGAGCTATGGCACACTAATGCAAATACTTTCAAATGTCCGTCACCAGGGAAGCTGAAACCCGACAATCTGGAGAAAATATTTAGATGTTACCGGCAGCCTTCAGGAAGGTAATTATCATCATATGTCAGTCACTAAGCTCATGGGGTGGGAAATAAAAAACTTGGCGGTGAAAATGGCATGTCATAAACGATATCATCACTCTGATACACGGCATACCTACTTGACCAATAGTTGCTCTCTTAGAGGCATCTAACAACATTTCTGGTTCAGTTCTTCACATGTATTGGTGTTATCTACATCACCTGCGCCATCCGTGACGAGATTTCTGTTAATTTCTTCTAAATGTTTCGAGGCTTGAAGTGCAGTCATTTTGTTTAACTTTTCTTTGACATTGATCATACACTTGGAAGATAATCATCCTAACAAGAGGGAAATACAAAACAAAACGGCATCAGCTAGTTGGCAAGAACTCGAACTATATAATATTAACGGCTTTAACACATAGCGCCGTGGCAATCATCTCTTGCACAGTCCATTTCATTTCTCCTTTAGCAAGCGAATAGTGCTGTGTCAGAATAACTTCACACACCGTGCCGAATTTCAAGACCACGAGAACATAATAACGAGAATTTTATTACGGTTTTAACAAGAAGAACAATGAAGTTGCTACAGCTGGACTTGTCAAAGATGCAAGTAGCGTTAGTAATGTGCCAAGATGTATAAACGAAGTGCCTTGTCCTCATTGCCCCAAATTCTTTGTGGGTTCTAGGGGGTCTTGCGATCCATATTGGTAAGTCATATATTGATATACTTAGCGGATATTGTGAGCCATCCCGCATCAAGAAGGATAATCGACACGGCACCTCGATATATATACCCATTAACAGTACGGAACTGAAGAATTTCTCACTGTAAAAAATTGGACCGTTTCTTATTCATTTAAGTCTGGTGTCCCTCTTCTGCGCCGTGTGCCGAGAGGTGCTCGCTCAACTGTAGCCGATACCTTGCTTAAAGTTGTTCGCCGTGTGGTGGACACCAACTTTACTAGTACATGGAAACCCTTTTTCTTTAGCTGCTCTCCTGTTCCTCAGAAATCAGATGAGGTAACCAGCCTTACGTCGTGGGTTGAACTGAGTGTTCGATGTTGGAATGAGGTCCACCGTGATGCCATACCCTGTCCTACTTTACATGATGCGAAGTCTCACACTTCTCTCACTTCAGTCAATGTCATGAGCGTGGAGAAGAAACTTGCCGACGGTGACGTTTGGGGAGCAGTTCGATAGGTTATTCCTGATGACGCTGTCACCATGCCCGATGCATCCGTATTGGAAGACTTTCGAGAGAAGCTACCTACCAACTTATGTACAGTCGTCCTTCCGGATCCTCCGAAGACTTCAACAGTCTTCCTGGAATGACGACCACAGAACATTTTTATGCCATCTCATCTTTCTTTCAGGATCTGCTGGTGGACTGGATTGCCTCCGTCCGTTGGTCCTGAAATACCTTCTCCAATGTCAAGAGCATGATTCTAAGGAGCAACTCATAAGACCTTCTCGAGGTCTACTTGACCTCATAATTTCTGGCAGAGTCCCTTTCGAGGTTCGCCCACTATTGTTTGGTCCCTCACTCACTGCTTTGAAGATGACATGCGGTGGCACTCGCCCTATTGCTGTCGGTACCGTTTGGCGTCGACTACCAGCGAAAATCTCATGATGCAGAGTCCGCATACCTGCTACGGACTGCTTATCTCCCCACCAGCTTGCAGTGTGTGCTCCCAATGGAGATTAATCTGCTGTCCATGCCGCACGTATCTATAACAGTACCGAAACCTTCCGTTAAATTAGACTTCCGTAATGTTTTCAACGAGTTCCACTGTGATGCTGTGTTGTTGGCAGTTAAGAATAAGTTTCCTTCCATGTGTCCGTATGTATATCACAGCAGGTAACAGACAAGTGGCCCGCCTCGTGGTGTAGGGGTAGCGTGCCTGTCTCTTACCCGGAGGCCCCAGGTTCGATTCCCGACCAGGTCAGGGATTTTACCTGTACCTGAGAGTTGGTTCGAGGTCCACTCAGCCTACGTGATTAGAATTGAGGAGCTATCTGACGGTGAGATAGCGGCCCCGGTCTCGGAAGCCAAGAAAAATGGCCGAGAGGATTCGCCGTGCTGACCACACGACACCTCGTAATCTGCAGGCATTCGGGCTGAGCAGCGGTCGCTTGGGAGGCCAAGGCCCTTCACGGGCTTTAGTGCCATGGGGTTTGGTTTTTAATAGACAAGTGACCACTTCCTTGATGATGAAATTATACTTTCTCAATGTGGAGTTCAACAATGTGACCCACTCGGTCCTGCTCTTTTCGCAGTTACTCTTCAGTCGATTATCAACTGCATTAATACCAAGTAAAACATTTGATATTTTGATGAAGGTACAATTGCTGATGAACCTGGCTTTGTCCTCTTCATCTCCGGATAACATTCGCACACAAGCTTCAAATATTGATCTATATCTTAATTTTTCTTTGTGCGAAGTGGGTTCTCTTGGCGTTCATTGGAAACAAGCTGAGATACTGTAGTGAAGTATAATGCTTCTGCCTCTGGAATAATCGTCTTTTATCAACATCCGATACCTCTCCACTTGGTAAAGTGCTATCCCCTGGAGCTCTGTGGCTGAAGGGACGACGAAACTGAAGTTATTCATTACACGTCTTTCCATGGTTTCGGCACATCGAGCCTTCTTCTTGCTCCGTGCATCGTTTTCCATCCCGTGATTGATGTAATTCCTGCGTTGTTCTCCGTCCTGGCGTGAGACCCCACTATGGGAGGAATTCGATGTTGTGTTAAGAAATGGCCTCGAAGCTATCCTCAATTGCTCCTTGTGTGGCAGTGCCTGGTTACAGGCTTTCCTTCCTCTTCGTTCTGAAGTCTTCGGCATTCGTCATGCTGTGAATTTGGCGATTCCGCCATTTTTAGTGTCTTTCCTCGTTTCTCATCGTCTTATCGAGGCTCATCTTCACCTGGTGGATGCCTGGACCCTGATGCTGCTCTACAAGAGATCACATCCCGTTGGTCAAGCTTGGTCGGCGTAATTCCTCTTGATATTGGCTAAAGAAGAATTCAAGCATCTTGGGATGCTGCTCTTATCAGACATCCCCAATCGTTTCTGCAGCAGCCAACTAGTAGCCTTCAAGACAAAGCCCGTCTCCTCACTGCTTCTTCTCCTGAATATCCTGAATCGCCTTCTCTTGGTCTTCATTTTTCCAATGAGAGTTTCCGTTTCTCTGCGGCTTTACGTTTGGGAGAAGCGATCTGTGAGCCTCACCGGTGCTCTGCTTGTGGTGTCTATGTTGACCGATCGATTTGGCCTCCATTTGTTTGAAAATCAAAGGCAGATACATAGGCCACTCCACTATAAACGATGTCATCTTGCGGGTTCTTATTTCAGCAGAAGTTCCTTATACACGAGACCCCACTGGCTGCCAGACGGAATGACACTTGCGCTATGGGAAGAACGGTAAATGTCTCTCGTGGGACTTTACCTGTGCAACACATTCGCCCAGTCCAATCTTCCCCTCACAACACTGAGTGCTGGAGGTGCACCTGCGTATAGGAAGAATGCTAAAAGAAGAAAAACAGCGATTTGTTGGACAAATTCTTCTTCATGTCAGTAGCGATTGAAACGAGTGCTACCTGGGGTAACGAGTGCTTCAAGTTTATCAAAGAAATTGGCCAACGAACTGCTCGGATGTCCGAAGAAATGCGATCAGCTGATTATCTTATTCAGCGCATCAGCATTGCTTTAATGCGTGGTAATGTCACATCCATTCTTGAGACATTACCACCTGGTAAAGAGCTGGATGAAGTTCTTATTTTTTAATGCATGATATTCAGTATATATAAGATTACTACTTTAATAAATATTTAAATAAAAAAATATATTTCTTCCTAAAAATCATGTGATTTGACATTTTTACAACAGGAACAGAGGTGTACTGTACCACTGGCTGTTTAAGATGAGAGATTATCTACAATGAGGTGTATCTGATACACTACTGAACCACTTTTTTCTACCCAAGTTCTTCTCACAAATATCAACTGTAATATTCATCCAATTTCGTGGAATGAATACGTAACTATTTTAGAACAGACATTCCTACTTTAAATATGCCATTAATTTTTATATTCATTCAAAAAATCTTACAAGAATATGAAAATTTTTTGGAACCGCATCACGAGTGATACTGGTGGAAATTCAGGATACAGGAAAATTTGAGTCTATTGACCTGTAGGCCTAAATTATTACACTTTGCATGGAAAATAATACACTTCCATATCGGCTCAATGTTCGATCTGTCTCTGGAAGTGAATGAACAGCATGTACATAACCTATTCAATGATAACCTAGGGGTACTGGCTTTGATAGGCTTATATTCAGCCTTCTCATCACCACATCCTTCTCAATTAATTTGTTCAGAGAGGAGGATTACCTAGTTTTACTTCCTCTTACAACAAAAATCACCACCGCAACCACCTGAATTTCTGATATAGATTCAAGCAAACTCGCCCACCACTAACGGATATACACTTCAAGATCACTAATACCAAAATACAAGTACAGCCGCGGTTCCACTACCTTGTATTGTTATCAGTCCCGTATACAGCATTAGTTCACATTTGCAGTAAAAGCATAATAAAAATACCGTTATCTAAGGCAAAATAGGGAATACATTCGAATATAAAATTTGAGGTTAATATACTCATTGTTATATTGAACTGAAATATACACTATGAATGACAAATATAATAATAAAAAATACAAAATTCTTGTTTATATATTTCTACCTTGTTAATGTGAAGAAAATATATCTCTTATGTATCCTAAATCAGTCGTAAAAAGTACCCAGTAACCAGTGCCCAATCAACCAACCCTATGTACGCCGAGTTCGAGTACAGGGATGTGTTTACTGTCACACCCTCTGTCAGCACTCCGGTGTACTACTTCCTACTTACTGTCTTAGTTCACTTCATCACGCACATATATGTGCCACGACTTTCAGTCTCCAATCTAAATAATAGTAACATCGTAGAGAACAAGGAATGTTCATTTGGAGTTTCGTTCGAAAGTCAAGGGATTTAAGTTGAGCCAGGCCAAGTGTTCCAAACAGTAGAGTGTAGGTCTTCTGAGCTATAGTTGAAGGGTTCATTCCTTCTTCAGTCTACTGGAGGTATTCTTCTTCTCCTTCTTTCTTCACGGGGCCTCTAAATATTAGTTTCTAATTAGCGTCGACCTTTAAGATCTTTTGCAAAAATGTCTTTCCTTCATTGCAACCTAGATATACCTGCTCCCTTCACAAAGCTGCAGATTGTTCTTATTGGGTCTTCTTGGATTTTTTCTCTCTCTTCACCCGGTAGTCTTAGAGTGGAGAGTCTGATTCTACCCAGCGCCTCGCATTCGAAAAGTATGTCTTCAGCTGATTCCTCTGCTTGATTGCATTTCGTATATATGTTGTCCCTAATTACTCCAATTCTATGTCGGTGTCCTTTTAGATTGCAGTGTCCTGTCAACAGTCCTACTACCCATCTTATACTTTCTCTGATTACTGTTCTTTAGTATGCTTCTTGTTTGGTTCTTTTATCAGTTCCTTTGTAAGCCTGCATTCTGGAGTATTTTTCCAGTTTTCCATTTGTTTCTTTTGTACCCATTTTCCTATGTAGTGTCAGGCTTGTCCATGGGAAATCCCGCACAGATGTTCTGGGCCTACAAAATGTGTTTCTGCCCCTTTCCTGGCCAGTTAATCTGCCTTTTCATTTCCTTCTATACCTGCATGCGCTGTTACCCATATTATTTTGACAGTATTGTACTTTGAGAGCTTGAGGAGAAGTAAGTGACAATACCAGACAATTCTGTATATTACCAGGACTGCCTCTGGAGCCTTAATGGCCGCTTGGCTGTCCGTAAAAATGAAGATATTCTTATTCCTATAGTTCATTTTCAGACTTTTTCACGGCATTTCAGCTTGAAAGACTGTAGTGAGTGTGTCCAGGCTCATCTGGATTGATATATCAGGTCCTCCCCCATTGATCCCTCTTCCTGGGCCCTCCACAGTCTTGAGCCATCAGTCCGCCACACTATAAACTTTTCAGTATTCCATTTGTTGATATCCCAGTTTTCTTTTTTTAAATTATTATCTGGGTCTCAAACGGCTTTTCAAAATTGTACTTTCGTATCATATGATCAGAAGGCATGTGTAGAACTTTGTCTGTTATTACTCCGTTAATTTCACAGTGTCCTAGATTGGGTCTTTGCGCATTCCAGCACTCTGATTGTGCCAGTCTATATGAACTCATTCTAGTCTGTCCTTTTTATGAAATTGCATTGTGATAGGAGGTCTAGTTAAGTATTCCAGGCTTCTGTCGGCGTAGTTCTCATAGCCCCAGTTATGGCTATGCATGCCATTCTCTGCCATTCTCATTCTACTACTGACTTTTCCTGGACTTACTTTCTGCCACCAGATGATTGCAGCATATGATTATTGTGTATATCCACATTACCATTGATGGTCTTTGGCCCCATGTCTTCCCAACGGCTCTTTTATATGCATACAGCAAGTTATTGGCTCGGGTTATGTTCCTTTCTACATGTGGATTCCAGGTTAGATTTTTATCTAGCACTACACCTAGGTGAAGTGCCTGTTCTTACATATATATATATTTGCAAAAGTACCCGACCTTCGCACGGGTTATCAGAAACTGGCTTTAGTTACTCATACTATCGGTGTGACTGACTTCATTAGATATTTATATCACTGGTGTATTTACTTAAGTACGTAGAAATTATTTGTCATGTTTGGAATTATAGTGTATCTCCTGAAAAGAACGGTTGTTAACATGAGTTATCAGTCATTGTAAGGTACACGGTCAAATTGTCCCTTAGTCGATATCTTACCTGGAAGCCGAGATATATAAAAGCTTCCAGATGGTTCTTTCTGACGTGTGAGCCACGCGCTTCGTGACGTCGTAGTCGTCTCTTAGCAGGCTGCCCCGAGCTCGCTCGCTCGCTCGCCGGAAGCGTAGCATCATAGCCCACAACGTGCACAATTCGAAGGGATGAAACAAGACGGCGCTGTCGCCAGCTTGATCGCGGGCGGTTCCTGTATCAATAAATTTGTTCATTTTCTCATTGCATTTTTGGCTGTTATGGTGGGGTGGAATGATCTGTTTTGCTGATACCTGAAGTGTTTGTGAAATAAAACACTTATTAACTCGCGGTGAGTATTGATAATCAACAACCTATAGCTACCCCAAACTAAACAGTAAACGAGGTACATACCATGTTCCTTATGCGAGCAAATCAGAGAAAATTCCTAACTAAATAAAAAAAGCCTATAAATTGTACCATACCACAAGTTGGGTTCTAGATTAGGTGCACCACAATGAACTACGTAGGCTAATCAGCATCGGTGAGGATCGAGTCAAAACAGTATGTTCTCCCATTTGAAGATTCCTCGAGTGACAACACATACTTTGACAGTGAAAATGCATAAATTCACTGCAAAATATGGAAGGTTCAATAACTCGTCTTCTGTTAATCATAACTTGACAGCATGCCCTAAACATTCCAGGTTAACTGTGACTTGGGAGTTCTATGACGAGTGTAGTGAACTCCGGAGTGACCTCCAGAAGATTTGCAAGTAGGAGGAATATCTCGATAAAGTACACTTACATTTCATTCTTACGAACCTTCTTCATACGGTCCTCGAATTCATAGCTGTGTCATTGTAATCGTATCCATCGTAGTGAGGAATAACGGTTCATAACTACGTACGTAAGCACATTATCAGAGATAATCTGCTGTGTTAAAAAGACAAGATTCTTACTGCGATTAAATTTATGAATGTGAAAGGTCCATTACTAAAATATAAGAGTTTGTCTCTTCACTGACCACATTGCACAACACTTTTAAAATTTGTCATCCCCGGTGTCGTGTTATTTTTCACTACCTTCTCAATTATGTTAATTATAACTGCAGATATTTCCAGTCGCGTAGTAGGTTATGGAAAATTCCCGTAATCGATATTTTTCATACAAATTTTCTGAACTCAAGGGTTACACATTTGTACAGGCAACTGAATCTTCAGAAGTTAATGAATAAATGGTTTGTGTGATTTTACTGTAATGTTCTGCAAAATAAAAGTCAGCTTTGACTCAAGTGCCTCATTTAGTGAGTACAGGCTGAGCAGGATGAAGAATACCCTGCGCATTTTCCCTATATTTTAATATTTCTTTCATTTTGCATGTCATCTTTCATTTTGGCCATCATATTTACACAACAACCATGTATATGTACCATGTATTATTGATACGCCTAGACTGAACTTAGGTTTTGTACAATTGTAATGGCAGCTGGATCTCTAGCATTCAATGAACAACTTGTGAGATTCACTGATATGTTCTGCGTATTACAACTTAGCTTTAAACCAAGTTCCTTATCTTGTAATGATACGATGAAGTGGTATCTTGCATCATTGTACCTGAGCCCCAAGCCACACAGACAATTCAATACAGGTTTCCTTACTAAGAAGCAACATCAAAGTTGGATGGATGCAAAGAGCAAATTTCGTTATTCACCAAGAGAAAATAATGTCAGATCTATAGAAGTCTAATGAAAAAAATTGAACCGTACCACACAACGATCCCAGGACCAAATACGGAGTGCTTTTATCGCGCCGATTACGTTTATCAGCCAGCGAACCAGTAGCCCACAACGAGGAAAGGCTCGGTTTCCCAAGCGAGTTAGACAAATAGCAGGACGCGCCAAGCCCAACTGTGTGAGAGAGAAGCGCGCAAGCGAGACAGTCGCAGAAGTTTAATAGCCCGAGCTTGTTCACATTGCTCGGGTATACGATATGGGCGAAATAAAAAGGCCAAAAAATCAATATATAATTACAGTGGCTGATAACGAAAGTGTTTCAACTCAAAAAATGATTTTTTTCAGATTTTTCTGTCAATGTTTACCGTACGCCAATCTGCGAAATTGTAACAACACAACATCTAATGCATTCATTTCAGCAAGCACTTCAAAAGTTTTCATTGTTCTGAAATTCATCGTTTTTCTTAATCCAAAAGCATAGCATTATGAGTTGTGACTCTTTTCCAGATTATAACAACCATGTAAAATGCGCGTACACATAAAAATTATGTAACACGTCAATTTTTTAGAGGCAATGATGTAAACTGCTAAAACTCTAAACTCTTCTCTTGAAAATCATAGATTTTGAATTGTAACTATTTCATTCTGGGACATGGAATTATACAGCCAAGCCCAATCATGCAATAATTCATCATTCTGGTAGAAGCTAGGAAATTAGAGCGAACCAATAACAGTAAGTTGGCTGTCCTTAGTAGGAAATGTTTGTTAGCCGCAGAGGTTGAGGGGCCGTGATTTCAAAACATGAGGGTGCGATGCTTCCCCTTTCTTGTGTCCAGAACTGTTGCTAGAGGAGCGTGTCGCCTGTCGAGAAGTCTGAGCTGCCAACAAAGCTCTTTGTGAGTTGGATATTTTGCTCTTCGTTCAGAGTGGTTAGGTAACAGAATCCAGTAATTAATATGGAAAACTTAAAGAGGTGGGAACAGTGCATTTGTAAATAGATTCAATAATAACTGCAACCGTTAATGTGTGAGCTGAAGTAGACCACCTTATGAAATTTCTACTAAGGAATATGTACTTACGATTGGACGAAATAAGACCATGATGATGATGATGATGATGATGATGATGATGATGATGCCGGTTATTTAAAGGGGCTTAATATCTACAGTCATCGGCCCGAAATAAGATCATTAAGTGTCATCAAATATCTGCTTATGAGTGGACGGGCTAATTCCAGTCAGGCAAGTAAGCAAACCTAACACTCACTGGTATTTGTTCAAAGCTGGCGCACTTGAGTTCGAGTGTCGTGCGCGGTAAACGTGTACCTAACGTTCGTACGGCCCTATAGTTCGAAGTGTTAAGTGAAAAATTACTAAATTGGGCAATGTTTTACGTAGCAGTGACGCATTTTCCAACCCATCAAGAATAAAGCCTCACTAGTATGGTGGTCGATATCACAAACGGACGCATGAACTTCCCTGAAGTCAATATTATCGCCATGAAGCACTAATCACCAATGAAAGGCTCTACGAGTCCTATGTCCATCACAAGATAGAGACCAGGTAGGTACTAATTATTATTATTTTATTTAGGGGAGTAATAACAGCACACGCTCATCTACATAAAGATGTAAGTATAAATCACTGATAATTCATTATGGAGATTTTAAGTTTCATAATTACCTAGTATATAATTGGGTTAATGCATGTCCTCTTATGGCTGATGGAGTGTAAACATTAGTAATCATGCGTGTACAGATGTATTTGCTTAATGTTCCGTCGACATGAAATGACTTTAGTTTAGAAAATATTATGACTAACGTAGAAAAATGTATTCTTTATATATTGTCATAGACTATTCATTGCCAGATTATAAACGTCTCTGGCTTCAACTATCATGGGAAAACTATCAGCAAGGTAACACTAACCGAATCAAACATTCCAAGATAATCAGGAAGAAAAATATAACAGCTTCAAAATATAATCTCAGTGGAAGGAATCTCAGAAAGACACTAATATTTTAAGACTGAAATATTTAAACTTAATTCAAGCTCTTCCTCAAAGGAAAGCTGCCCAGGAAAACTACGGTATTACAAAAACCCATAGCACTACCATAACAAAGCCTACTATTAAAAGCTACATTCCTCATCTTGCAGGTAATCAGAAAGGAATCTCTTCTATTGCACAGCTAAGCAGCGTATTTGTGATGACAAAGGGCGGTAGAAATCTAACAAAAGATTATACGGAAGGGATATATAAAAATAATATCCAACGAAAAAAATTATTCAAGATTCTAGAATTAATGTAACACTGCTTGGGAAACAAAAAATAATGAAACTGGCAGGAATGTAATTAGATTCAACAGACATTGCACCACACATCCTGAATTACTTCTGTATAAACAAATACGAACTGGAAAATAACTTTGATATCCTTGAGGAGAATTACAATTTACCTCCTGATATTCTGAGTTACCATCACTTACAGATGTAATGGTGTAAATTTTATAAGAAATGAAATTACATTTATAATGTCTGCCTACGGTAACTGGTAGTATACATGAATTGTGTACGACTAGTGGCAAGTAAATAATAATAATAATAATAATAATAATAATAATAATAATAATAATAATAATAATAATAATAATAATAATAATAATAATAATAATAATAATAATATCCTTGTGTATAAATTGTATTGCTCATTTATCTCAAGTTGCCATCGCATTTGTGTTGCTTTACTGCACATGATTTCCTATTCTTTAATATTTCAAATTCTCGTTTACTGCAGTACGAGGGTATTTACTCCTCTTATGTCATTTCCTTTAAAAACCTTTTAAACAATTATTACCTGCTTGTGCCCCTGTCCCGCCCCCATGATATTATACATCACAATTATAAACAATACAGGCGAGTACACATTTAATAGATTTCGGACAACTTCACAATTTGTAGACTATAGTACGAAGCCCTATTATAGAACAAATACATATGCATAACAGTATTTTAGAGTGTCATCGAGCTCGAAGAGTGGAAATATACGTTGCTGAGCGGCAACAATGTTATTCTATTCATACAAGAAAGCAACGATCTACTTCGACTATTGTTTTCACGCAAATACACTTTTAAACATATTTCTACAAATCTAACATTTAATTAGCCATACTCCACAGTAAGTAGATCGAAGGGCATTAAGGGGAACTTATTGGGCAAACAAACTTTTAGGCACAGCAAAACGCCAGGACACTTCTTCAGAGAGCGCTAAGAATGTAATGTAATAATAACAATAACGTTACTGAGCCGCACATCGCGTATGTTGTTTAAGGAAAGACCTGTTAGAAAAACATAGCGCTGTATACATGAGAAATGTGCGGCCTGAAACGTAAGTTAGTGGACTGGTAACAACGACGATTGTACCACTGAGAAAATTTACCATTGTATACATCGCTATGGATGGGCGTTATCCCAAACCATGTTAACCCTAGAATTGGGTGAAAATCGTAACATGAACGGTCGGGAAAGGTGTGATAGACCCAATATCACAACAATTATGTAAATCATTTTAGTGCTTAATTTTGCACAAAAAATACTTCACAAAGAAAAGGCATGTCAATACATTCTTACAATAGTCGACTTCATAAAAACTACAAAAATGTCCACTGGAACATTAGCATAACATTTAGGGTTCAAAACACACACCGATATGAAAATTTGAGACAAGCAATATGTATTTAATACATCTATCTCTCAATAGTATTTTTCCAAAATGACCACAATGATTTTCAAAATCGCAAGCCAAAGGTAACATATATATGACACTTAGAGAAGTTCCAACTGGGTCACATTCCCTAGTTTCTTCTGCCTTTGTGAACAAAGTAACGTGAAGAACTATCTGCATTTGAATCCTTTGTAATCACTGTAAAACTGGAATTAGTTATAGTTACATCTCCAATGTCTTGTCCTCTTCTCCTTCAATAAATTAGCTGCTGGATTCAAGATTACTGATTATCGCAAAATCTGGGTCAGGTTTTGAATCATCATTCTAGTCGTCAAACAAGATGAGACTTCAGATAAAAACATATCTGCATGTTGAATTCAAGGGTGAAGCTGTTCTAAAAAAATCCTTTCTAAGATTAAGCATTCCAGAAAATAACGTTGAAACATACCGCATAACCGATACTGTTTAAATATGGGTTCCTTGCGAGTGTACTTATAAAAAGAACAAACGACCAATGATACATAAAATCATGATAGATGTTCACTAAGGTTAGCTCCCAGATCTGTCCGAAAATGAGTCTTGTGGGAAAACGTTTTTAATTCACTTATTAAAGTCAATGAGTCCTACTTAGGATAAGACTTCTAGGAAACCTACCACCGCACTTATTACAAAGAAGCAGCTATTTTGGAGACCGAGTGAGCAGGTGTTAACAGAAATTACCACACTCGTTACAAGGGTGAGAGATGTTCCACCAACCTCTTCAAAAGAATATTCCCGTTCCATACCACAAGTCAGCATTTGATGTTTTATTGCATGATTCAGGAAATTTACCATCACATTGACAACAACAGTGTGACCGAAGCTTGGAATGACTGACGGGATGTTTTTGAAGACTAGCCCCTTCACTGAAGCTTTTATCTTATTGGTAAAAACAGTGTGAACTTATTCCGTTATAAGTGACCTGGTGCAGTCTAAGATTATATTTCTTTAACTTACTAACACATTCTTTACAAATTTGATGGCGCCTAGCGTTATGCGTGGGCAGGTGAATTTGAATACGAGAAATCAGGGGAAACGCTCAACGCAATAGTGCGGAAGCTCTAAAATATCTTTAAGCAATTGGTCATTAAGCGTACACTTTCCAGGAAACTATTTGCCACATTATTTACGACAGTTTGGGCGACAGTTGTTTCCGAAAAATAAATTTGGAGAAAATGCACTACGACGGTCAAGAAAGGAGTGATATCAGGCGAAACGTTCACCACAAGAGTACGGAGGCTTTTAAATGTCTTTCAGCAGGTGCCCATTGTGTGTGCTCTTTTCACGAATATATTACCACATTAGTTACTACAATTTGGGAGAGATGTTTCCGAAAAATATATTGGCGGGAAACGCACTACAACATTCAACACGGGAGTGTGACCAATAACCTCTGTCTGTGTGTGTGTGTGGGTAGGTGGGTGTTGCAATAGTACAGATATCACACCCTCGCACTATATTAAGAAGTAAGCGATATTATTGTCAGTATTCGATTTATTATTATCATCATTATTTCTTTTGTATATTTATTCCTAATACTTTAAACCGGAAGGTATCCATGCGTGATATCAGTAATTAGTTTTATACAAAGGGATGGGAAACAGTGCTAATGACAACTCAGATAATTGTATGAGTCATACGGACATCCTAGAGTCCGATGAGTTGGCCTTGTTGATGTAGTCGCAAAGTTCCTATGAGTCATGTGAATTGTCCAGATTCCGGTGATGTGGCCTTGTTGATTTTGTCATGAGATTCGGAAGAGGTTCAGGGCGTGGTCTTGTCAAGATCTTTTACACGTGATTGGATGGCAAGGATCAATCTGTATGTACCATGTAAGAAAAGGAGAAGGCTGATGTCGTTATAGGCATGTGATCAAACGACCAGAAGCATACTGGAGATGGCTTCATACTGGACAGGACTTCAAACTTTGCTGGAGAAAACTTCACTGCAAACAGCGGAGGAGAGGAGATGTAACATTTGTGGAACCTGGTCTTATTGTGTTTGAGAAGTATGGTGATAAACTACAACTGTGGAGTGCTTAGGCACTTGGTATTGTATCACTTGTGGCGGCTTGGTATTATATATTAGTGAGAGCTATGGAGTTCTGTATTTCAGAAGTTCCATAATTTATGTTCCGGAAAAACAAGCGTGTCTTGCTCGAGTGACATATCTTTAAACCAAGCTTTAGAGTCATTGAGCACAGTATTATGAAGATACAATATTTGTGAGATATAACAAGTGCCAATAATGAGAATTTGCTCTTTGTGTTGATAAACAGATGCAGTGAAGTAAAATTTTCTACATATATGTGCTTTGTTCAATGGGCTGACTGCAAATGTTGGCTTGGTTCTCGTTTTTGTTTTCCCACTGTTTTTGTTGTTGTCGATTATTGTGTAAATATGGAGCTTTCTGACGATAATTTGTGTGTGAATTTTATGTATATTTTGGTTGGTTGATGAGGTGGCCATGCACGGATATTCTTCAGAATATAGTTCATTATTTTGGAATCGGTGGAGTTACTGGTGAACAAAGGTGCAGTCACTACCTACTTAGTCGTTTTCAGGTTAGGTAAGGCCTAAAGAAGATGTACCAACACGCAGCTCTATGTGCACGTCTTGGGAGAGAAAGGATTACCATGCTCTAACAAAATTCGAGGGATCCATTCTGGTGAACTCCTGCGCCCATATTACGGAGATTTCGAAATATTACTGTTTTATTGATATTGTTAGCAATATATTCAGATAGATTTCATTTGACGCCCTAGCGTGAGGCGATTAATTATTTTATTCATATTTGATGTATTTTAATCATATTGCAATGGTTAATTATTAACATTTTACCACAAAAGGCACACAGTGTACGCCTATTACGTATTTTACTTCACTCACATTTATGATATTAATGATTTTGGTTGTCATTCACATATATCACAGTGAGTGTTAAAGATATGGTATATATAATTTGCACACTACAAGAAACTACATACCACATCCATTACAAGAATCTAGGCGTTATTCAATAATCGTAAAAATGTTGCCGATAATTAGATTTGGCTGAAATATCACCTCACTGAACACAATGACACAGACGTGTCTAATAAGCGCTGTCTTTTTCCACACATCCACGATATATGTAAGCAAGTGTATATTCAACAAAGAATTTTGACAAAAACTATTACACACGTCGTTCTGAGCAATGTGGGCGAGCTGGAATATATCTTACCATGAGTTATCGAAGATTAGACTTCATAAAAATCTAATAACCGCATTCATCACAAAAATTGCGACGCACCCCAGTATGGGGGAGGAGTTGGTGCCGAAGAAATTCTTTCACATAGAACTTCTTCCCACATTCATGTGGACGCTGAAAAGGTGCAAAAATGTGTATTAAAAGAAGCGACTTTGAGAAAACTTCTACCCTCATTGTATACTAAACGCGAACACTCAACCGTATGAGTAACCTGGCGTTTCCGAAGATTCTAACACTCATTACATATGTGAGGGCAGTTTCCTGCATGCAAAAGCATTAGTCGTCGTGAAACCTGTACCACAGAACAGGCCTTCCCACTATCATCACAGCAATGTGGATGCTCACCAATATGTGTAAGTGACGTACAAGTCACAAGTTGCGAGAAGAGTTCTTGCCACATTAACTACAGAAATGAGGTCATGCTCGAGTATGCTTAACGAGTTGTCGCCGAAGATTAAACTTCTTAGAAAATTTATTACCACATTAATCAGAGGATTATGGACGCTCCCAATTGCATGTAAGCTGGTGTTGCCGATGAACCCCCTGTGAGAGAAGGTATTCCATTGTTCAGACGAAAATCGACGATTACCAGTATCTGAAACATGCTGATGCCGTAGAATGCACTTGTAAGAAATGTGCTTACCACAGTTAATGTGGACGCACATTAGTATGTGTACGTAGGTTTCGCAGAAGATACGACTTGAGAGAAAACAATTTACCACATTCAACATACGTGTGAATGCTGATCAGTATGCGTTAGGACGTGTCGTCGAAGGTGCATCTTTCGAGAAAAGTGCTTACCACATTGGATACAAATATGTGGACGCTCAGCAGTATGTGTAAACCGGTGTCGCCATAGACTTGTCGCCTGATAGAACTTCTTCCCACATTGACTACATTGAAATACAGGCTCTGCAGTATGTGTAAACAGGTGTTGCCGAAGTTTCGACTTAAGAGGAAATTGTTTACAACATTGCTGACATTTATGTGGACGTTCACCAGTATGTGTAAACATGTGTTGCCGTAGGTGCGACTGCAGAGAAAATTGCTTACAGCATTGCTGACATTTATGTGGACGTTCCCCAGTATGTGTAAACATGTGTTGCCGAAGATGCGACATCAGAGAAAATTCCTTATAACATTGCTGGCATTTATGTGGACGTACCCCAGTATGTGTAAACATGTGTTCCCGAAGATGCGACTTCACAGAAAATTGCTTACAACATTGGTGGCATTGATGTGGACGTTCCCCAGTATGTGTAAGCGTGTGTTGGCGAAGAGTTGACAAACGAGAAAATTGTTTACTACATTGCTGACACTTATGCGGACGTTCTCCAGTATGTGTAAACATGTGTTGCCGAAGATGGGACTTCAGAGAAAATTGCTTACAACATTGCTGACATTTATGCGGACGTTCACCAGTATGTGTAAACATATGTTGCCGAAGATGAGACAACTGAGAAAACTGTTTACAACATCGATTACATTCATGTGGTCGCAAACTAGTATGTAAAAGTAGGTGTTGTTGGAGATTCCACTTGAGATGAAAATGTTTACCACATTCAGCACAGGAAAATTGACGCTCACCAGTATGTGCAACTAAGTCTCGCCGAAGTTTGCATTTCTGAAAAAAAATTAGATCCACATTCTTTACAAGACAGTTCCCATTGTATAATGGAATGGATTGGCCTTTGATGAGAGTCAGAGAACATGTCTAGGTTTCATTCATTACGAGAGGGCTAAATATACATTACCTCACTTCCTTCTTTCAATATCTTGCAGCTACCCACTGGATTTCCAGTTAATAATGCAACATTCCCAAATCTAGAAAAACAGAAAATTTATTGTTATAACTTATTGCTTTTTACGAGTAAGATAACAATATCAAATACGATATCCAAAACCAAACGCAATATTATGTTCCGGGAACAGTGATACAGAATTAGGTCCCCACATTTGGAACACAAACTACGCGCTGCGAGCCGACTCAACAGCAGGCGACAGCCAGATGCAGCAAGCAACTTGTGTGTGTGACGTGGGGCGGGTGACGTCACAGCCTCCCAACTCGTGGCAGAAGGACTACGTCAGCGTAACATTCGAAATGTTCATTTAATAACTTTTCTCACAGTAATGTTTGGATTAAATCATCGTCATCGTGTAGCCACATATTATACCTTCATCTGTACTATGTTTGGTAAAAATCCAACTAAAGCCTTCAGTGTTATTAAACAAAATGTAAGGACAGATTCTTGCTGGACTAGGGTAAAAATGGAGGGCCAATTCCCTAGGCAAATCAGTAGGGGTGTGTCCGTCAACGGGCGAGAGTGCGTGTCTTCAGAACCACAGTCGAACGACGCCGGTCGGCTCGTGGGGACAGCGACGTTACGCCGAATGATATTCTTTCCGCCGAGTTCAAGACTAGCTCCGCCGCTTCGAGTTCTTACTTGCCAAAATTCCTTCTACTCGTAAGTGATAGACTCGTTTCATCAAGTTCCACACTTGCAATCTGTAACATTGAGGGCGCACTTACATACTTTACTGCGATTCGTGAGTGATACAACTGTCCTGCAATTAGCCATATATTTCCGTGTGACTTGTTATTTGAACGAGTGTTTCAATCTTGCATTTATTTTCAAGTGCTCATAACACGGGGTTAATGAAACGACTCGAACAGTGATAGATTTTCGAACAGTTTTTTTACCTGGCCAGGTGATTGTAATAATTTCGAGAATTTTTTTGCTTTCAAACTTAGAATTTCTCAGATTTTGAATTTGTTGAGAGCTGTTTGTGCTTACCTTACGTAAAAAATTCTCCCCTTCGAATTGGTGCTCTTTTCTCCGTCTGCTGTTACGAACTGTCGGCTTCCTGGCTGCTTGTACTACTGCTGTCACCGCTCGCCTGCATGGCGCATCCACTCTGACGTCACGCCTATAGTATGTTCTCGATCTACCCCGCTGGCATATATATATATATGGCCTTGTGTCGTTCATTCGGCAGGTCAGTTGTGGTATATCCTTGTTAAAGACAGTGGGAGCTCGAACTCTGTATACGGTTGGACCGTGTCTATTTTACACTGACTGACAGAGCAAATAGAACACCAAGAAGGAGTGGTTCGAAAGGGATGAAAGTTGGGGAAAAAAACAGAGACGGCACGGACGAATAATTGATGTTTATTTCAAACCGATATGCAGGTTACACAATGCGCATGGCATCGACTCAGTAGGATGTAGGACCACCGCGAGCGGCGATGCACGCAGAAACACGTCGAGGTACAGAGTCAATAAGAGTGCGGATGGTGTCCTGAGGGATGGTTCTCCATTCTCTGTCAACCATTTGCCACAGTTGGTCGTCCGTACGAGGCTGGGGCAGAGTTTGCAAACGGCGTCCAATGAGATCCCACACGTGTTCGATTGGTGAGAGATCCGGAGAGTACGCTGGCCACGGAAGCATCTGTACACCTCGTAGAGCCTGTTGGGAGATGCGAGCAGTGTGTGGGCGGGCATTATCCTGCTGAAACAGAGCATTGGGCAGCCCCTGAAGGTACGGGAGTGCCACCGGCCGCAGCACATGCTGCACGTAGCGGTGGGCATTTAACGTGCCTTGAATACGCACTAGAGGTGACGTGGAATCATACGCAATAGCGCCCCAAACCATGATGCCGCGTTGTCTAGCGGTAGGGCGCTCCACAGTTACTGCCGGATTTGACCTTTCTCCACGCCGACGCCACACTCGTCTGCGGTGACTATCACTGACAGAACAGAAGCGTGACTCATCGGAGAACACGACGTTCCGCCATTCCCTCATCCAAGTCGCTCTAGCCCGGCACCATGCCAGGCGTGCACGTCTATGCTGTGGAGTCAATGGTAATCTTCTGAGCGGACGCCGGGAGTGCAGGCCTCCTTCAACCAATCGACGGGAAATTGTTCTGGTCGATATTGGAACAGCCAGGGTGTATTGCACATGCTGAAGAATGGCGGTTGACGTGGCGTGCGGGGCTGCCACCGCTTGGCGGCGGATGCGCCGATCCTCGCGTGCTGACGTCACTCGGGCTGCGCCTGGACCCCTCGCACGTGCCACATGTCCCTGCGCCAACCATCTTCGCCACAGGCGCTGCACCGTGGACACATCCCTATGGGTATCGGCTGCGATTTGACGAAGCGACCAACCTGCCCTTCTCAGCCCGATCACCATACCCCTCGTAAAGTCGTCTGTCTGCTGGAAATGCCTCCGTTGACGGCGGCCTGGCATTCTTAGCTATACACGTGTCCTGTGGCACACGACAACACGTTCTACAATGACTGTCGGCTGAGAAATCACGGTACGAAGTGGGCCATTCGCCAACGCCGTGTCCCATTTATCGTTCGCTACGTGCGCAGCACAGCGGCGCATTTCACATCATGAGCATACCTCAGTGACGTCAGTCTACCCTGCAATTGGCATAAAGTTCTGACCACTCCTTCTTGGTGTTGCATTTGCTCTGTCAGTCAGTGTACTTGTAAACTTCGTGCTGGACTTCTGTCAAGGGTGAGCAGACAGTTTCTTTCTATCATTTAACGTGCCCAACCTTGCTATACTTGGGCTTCGCCGTAGTAACGAAAATTGAACTTTGGTCCCTTCAGGACACATCTGAGTATTCGTGCAGCGCAAATGTTCTTCCTTTTGGACATTTATATTCCTAAAATGTGGTGTAAATGGTGTACTGGACAGCTGATCTAATATTCTAATCCATAAACATTCCTACCTTCTGAGATGAACTTTTGCATCGCGTCTGTTAGTGCTGGGGACTTGGCGGCTTGATCCTTATCCTATCCCATTCCTCCGTTTCTTATTTCCTTGTTTTCTTTTCTTATCCCATCTATCTGTTAACTTTGCGGAAAAATGGTGCTTGCTCAAAAGATGTAGTCTGCTAATTTAATTTGTATGTTCATCGGTTAGCTTCAATTTTATTATCGCTTCTGCGCATGCATTTGAGTTATAATCCCTTCTGGGATCACTTGTTAGAATTCGTATTTTTTCTAACCTACCAAAAGGATCACTCCCTGGATTGGAGATTGGTTTATTTCTATTCTGAATCTCTAGAATTGTTTGGCATGAGGGTACATTGTTTGGACGACCTATTGTAAACATTGTATCAATTTGTGAGCTTATCTAGCAAGTGTATGACATTACCAACTTTGTATTCTACTGGCACGAGCCTGAAACTTAATTTGATGTACCTCCCTTCTAGCGTATTGTGTAATATAGTGCAAAGAAACTGATTTCAGAATCTATGGGTTCCCCTCCCCATTTTTCTTTTCCCCCTAATTGAAGTGTAGGAACATATGTCCAAAGATTG
Source organism: Anabrus simplex (assembly GCF_040414725.1). Classification (NCBI taxonomy): domain Eukaryota; kingdom Metazoa; phylum Arthropoda; class Insecta; order Orthoptera; family Tettigoniidae; genus Anabrus; species Anabrus simplex. The sequence continues at coordinate 31,136,773 of NC_090277.1, read as the reverse complement.
TAGTGATTGGTGCTTAGGAATTCGATTATGACGATGTAATCAAATTTTGTATCACCTACGTGTCTTAAAATCAAACTTAATGCTTTTATATTACGCCATATGCTGGTTCATACTATTTGTTCTGATGTGTAGATAATTTGTTACCCCTTTGAGATTGGTATAATATATGTGTTATTTTCAAACTTGTTTTCCAAAATTCTCTTTCATGAGTTCCTTTCCCCTATTACTTCTGTTTTCACGTGTACCTACTACGGCAATTCTCTTGGGTAGCGGCCCTTTAACTTCTTTATGCACATGTATGGAGCTCTGAATTGCACTGTTTACGGTAATGTTGACACGATGTTATATTCTCATGTTGCACGCTTCTCGGCACTCTGCGCGCTTGTGTACTGTCAGTTCTGGGCACTTTGATATCTTGTTGTCTAGTATCCCGATCAAGGGCACTCTCCTAAAAGCAAATCTCAATTAGAACGCTATTTCTAGCAAGTTGATAGTAAGCAAAGACACTATCAAGTACAAAGAGCATAACAAATTAACATCAATTCGTGACTGTCACCGGACTTATAAAATTTGTATAATTTTCGAAATATCTTATAAATATTCTCGTAAATATTGAACTGTGCGTTTATGACAGACAGTGAACTACGTATTAGAACTGTGCATGTGTGGTAGACATTGGACTGTGTATTTAAACTGTGCATTTATGGTAGATAACGAACTGTGTCCTTTGACTGTGCATTTATGATAAGCAGTGGACTGTTCATTTGAAGTGTGTGTTTACGATATACAGTGTACCTTTCAACCAAACTACGGACTGTTGGTGAACAGTATAACTTTCATTTAATTACATGCTGACACATATAAACTAGACTAGTTTTACGATTGGAAGGTTTCATTTCTTACAAGTGATTGAGTTTAATTTTTTTTTTTTTTTTTGCTAGTTGCTTTACGTCGCACCGACACAGATAGGTCTTATGGCGACGAGAGTTTAAATTACACAGAAACTTAAAATATTTCGTGTGTAATAATTTCAGACTGTTCCAAGTGTCACATTTACCAAACTTATTTAGTAAACTTTATTGACATTCGACTACCCTAAATTTCTAGTGATTCTTTAGTTTATCAGTTCGATTCCATTAACATTCAACTCTGTTGATTTATCTCCAAGGTTTTAAAATCGTATGGCATGTCTCATAGATCTCAGTTCAAGTGAATAACGATAAAACACGAGATAGATTTTAGTGAACATCCTACCGTGTGATCATTCTTCAGTTATGCCATTCTTATGTGTTTTAAATCTTATTTGAACCCAATACTAAGTCTCATTTTCGTCTGTGCAGAAACTGCTTTCCGTGTTAGCACGTCCCAGTTTTAAGTGTGTACAGTTATGAGACATTTTTCCTACTACCAAGTCTCGACGCCCATTCACCTACGCCGTCTACCTTCCACACGCCGTATAGATATTCGAGAACCTCCAGAATTTCCATCATGGGAGGAATCGCGGTTTCATGGTGCAGAAAGGAGACTGAAGGTAGTACGAGGAGAGCAGTACATCACAACTCCAGGACGAAGAAAGAACGTTTGCCAGTGTACCTGCTATACAGAGATGATTAAAATTTTGAAATTTGTTAATTAACTCAAAAGTTCAATGAACTTAAGAATCATTTCTAGAAAACCTCTCTCCTTCTGTAAGCACTGCATTCAGAAACTGTACACGCCCTGCGTCTGGTCTTATGCTCGCCATAGACAAAGTACAACATTTACTGTCACAATATGTACCAAAATTGCTTCTTATCACATTACATAGCACTGCAAATCTCAATAATTTTAGATAAAGGCTCTAACAGATAACCCCATATTATTTCCAATTGCCAAATAGGATATATGATAAGTTTGCACTTAACCACAGCACATACTAACAACTCAAGAGGGTCTAATATGATTGGGAGAATGCTTCTCTTAGTGATTTCCTTATGCGCCCATACAGCGTCCAGCAACGGCGCAACAAAATTCTCCGACCGCTCACCTTATCTCAGGGTAAAATTTCCTTGTACACCTCCGAAGAGAGGTGCAACTGCAAATGCATCGCTACTCAATGTATTGGATGAACGTCTCCATCCACTTGCACCTAACTCAATGCTTAAAATAACATACATCGCACTATCTCTACTTACATTTACACTATTATACCATATCAAACTATAATTTAATACGTCACACATGTTCAATCTTAACCAACTAGTTTATTACCGTGATATTACGCAGAGGAAAGAGAAAAATTAAGTTCATTCTTTGTTCCATATATTTGAAATAAAATGAAGATCATCCGTTGATTTTATGTACAACTGCACTCATTAATAACATTCATTTTCAGTCCTGATATGAGCTAACTTCATATTATCGATCATTACTCGATATCGGAAATCATCCTTTCTACCATTACATGTTCAAAAATAATAATAATAATACGTTAGAAATCAATAACATCACTGCTGAAAATAACACATATTTTCCCTCTTTGAGTTTTAAACTTTGAATCAGATCCAATAAATTGTTTGTCATTGCTGCTTCTCTTAATTACCATCGAATGACTTGCTAAGCTTACCTTCACCTACTGCCATACAAAATCTTGGCACCTACTATTCTAACTGCACTATGTTTAATCATTTGAATATCAACATATAACCTTCTGAAATCCACTTCTAAAACTCATTTCTAACTATTCTAGTTCATGACTAACTATCGCTTCGATTTAATATTTCAAATTTAACTCTCAATGAAATGTCATTTGCCTTGAAAATTAAGTTACTCCTTTCAAATCAATAGGATAGCTCCATTGCAATCTCAAATGTCAATATTATTCATCAGAGCAATATGTATATATATCATCCAGTATCTTGTGCACTATCTCCATAGAATATTTAATATGGGTATTTCCTAATAACGCAACAACATTTTAGTTACAGCAAGAATTATTTACCTTGACTTATATGCTTGGGTTAGCTATGCCTACCTTATATTACTATATTCCCTAGATGTGAATTCTTTCTACTCATATTGAACCCGACAGGGGCATGATCCAAGGACCTTTGGTTGATACTAATCTTCGTAATTACGCACGCAATGCTATTTAAGGAAGATAATACTGAAATTAATTAATATTCATATCATTAACTAATTAATATTCATGTCATTAAGATGGATAAAATGAGTCCTCTAACTTTATTCCAAAGGATTTCATTACTTGCGATCTATTGCGCAATATGGTTCTTTGTGCAGCTGGAACTCGCGGCAGAAGCCAAGCCAACTTAGACTCGAGAGGGGTTTCAAACGGGAATTCACCGTGACGTAATACGCAAGAAGACATCCCTTCCTGGTGACTCAGAGAATGAGGGGAGGTGAACTGTTTCTAAACGAAATATGGAACCCATCTTGAATTCATACTAGCCAACTTAATTATCTACGATCTAAAAATTTTGAAACTCGAATTCTGGAATCGTCTTCCCATTTAAAAGGGATACATGTCACTGGGACATTTATTTATAGTGTCTAATGTCCCCTTTCTTGATAACTAACAGATGAAGAAAGAATATGGTGTTGTTTCTGTGTGGAAAAGTACCGGGGCCATCTGTTTATTCTCATGACACCTCCTTGACGAAGGGAATTCACCCCGCGTGGTAGGGGAAGCCGGACAGACTTTAATTAATTACAGAAGAGTTTGCGAAGAATAATCGTACGGATATGTCTCAATCTCATAAGCCGAATATTGGTCACCTGCTAGTCGTACTATTACACCTCTAGTGTACCGTGGATAGGCAATACACAAATTTGTGGAAAGGGAATAGCTCCCTTGTAAAAACCACTGCAGCAAGGGAAGAGCGTCACTCGGGACTCGCGGCTTGCCGACGGCGGAGCTATGTTTGGCTAAGCTCCCATTAATTCATTGTTCAAGTGAATTTAACTTCAATTTCAAGTGAAATAATAGAATTCGCATAAACGGTGTATAGATTTGGTCTCCGTGACACCAGTGTTAACTTTTTATAAAACCGTGGTGTGCCGCGAACATTCAGTGCGGAAAGTAATATTATTATTATTACTATAGCACGATTGTATTACGTAGCGGCAAACCGTATAGTGGCTGAGAGATAGACGGGATTCGGTACTGAACAGCGGACTACGTAGTCATATCCGAAATCGTGACCGTACGTTCACGCTGAACGCTGTTAACCACAGTGTGAAATTAAACAGTGACGTGTTTGTGCATACGATTACTGCCAGCGGCTCTACCAGCAAGGAACCATGGACCCTCAGCCTGAAGGTGGTATGGAACTGCATGTGATCACCGCGGTGCCCATGGACCAACAGTAAACCGAGGATGGACCTCCTGAGTTGATGGAGGCGTCATCATGTGATAGAGATGAATATTAATCTTAATATCTGGCTTCTCTAGATGGGATGGGAAGGGTTTATCACGGACTGACGCTATAAAGGTTAGGGATGTGCTTTTATTTGAATACACTGACTGACAGAGCAAATGCAACACCAAGGAGGGGTGGTTCGAAAGGGATGAAAGTTGGGAAAAACAGAGACGGCACGGACGAATAATTGATGTTTATTTCAAACCGATATGCAGGTTACACAATGCGCACGGCATCGACTCAGTAGGATGTAGGACCACCGCGAGCGGCGATGCACGCAGAAACACGTCGAGGTACAGAGTCAATAAGAGTGCGGATGGTGTCCTGAGGGATGGTTCTCCATTCTCTGTCAACCATTTGCCACAGTTGGTCGTCCGTACGAGGCTGGGGCAGAGTTTGCAAACGGCGTCCAATGAGATCCCACACGTGTTCGATTGGTGAGAGATCCGGAGAGTACGCTGGCCACGGAAGCATCTGTACACCTCGTAGAGCCTGTTGGGAGATGCGAGCAGTGTGTGGGCGGGCATTATCCTGCTGAAACAGAGCATTGGGCAGCCCCTGAAGGTACGGGAGTGCCACCGGCCGCAGCACATGCTGCACGTAGCGGTGGGCATTTAACGTGCCTTGAATACGCACTAGAGGTGACGTGGAATCATACGCAATAGCGCCCCAAACCATGATGCCGCGTTGTCTAGCGGTAGGGCGCTCCACAGTTACTGCCGGATTTGACCTTTCTCCACGCCGACGCCACACTCGTCTGCGGTGACTATCACTGACAGAACAGAAGCGTGACTCATCGGAGAACACGACGTTTCGCCATTCCCTCATCCAAGTCGCTCTAGCCCGGCACCATGCCAGGCGTGCACGTCTATGATGTGGAGTCAATGGTAGTCTTCTGAGCGCACGCCGGGAGTGCAGGCCTCCTTCAACCAATCGACGGGAAATTGTTCTGGTCGATATTGGAACAGCCAGGGTGTCTTGCACATGCTGAAGAATGGCGGTTGACGTGGCGTGCGGGGCTGCCACCGCTTGGCGGCGGATGCGCCGTGCGCCGATCCTCGCGTGCTGACGTCACTCGGGCTGCGCCTGGACCCCTCGCACGTGCCACATGTCCCTGCGCCAACCATCTTCGCCACAGGCGCTGCACCTTGGACACATCCCTATGAGTATCGGCTGCGATCTGACGAAGCGACCAACCTGCCCTTCTCAGCCCGATCACCATACCCCTCGTAAAGTCGTCTGTCTGCTGGAAATGCCTCCGTTGACGGCGGCCTGGCACTCTTAGCTATACACGTGTCCTGTGGCACACGACAACACGTTCTACAATGACTGTCGGCTGAGAAATCACGGTACGAAGTGGGCCATTCGCCAACGCCGTGTCCCATTTATCGTTCGCTACGTGCGCAGCACAGCGGCGCATTTCACATTATGAGCATACCTCAGTGACGTCAGTCTACCCTGCAATTGGCATAAAGTTCTGACCACTCCTTCTTGGTGTTGCATTTGCTCTGTCAGTCAGTGTATGAAGTGCCATAGGGAGGCACGTAGTTGTTAATTCCTATTTCATGTAGTCAATCACAGTCTGAGTGATCAATTGTAAATAATTTAATACCTACATTATGTTAGTCTTGCAGGTGGTAGAGTTTCATTCATTTAATTTATCTTTGGGAACCTTTGGTCGATTATTGCGTCAGAAGACCAGTAGTAATGAGTCTAGGGTAATTCCAGCTAGATTGTAGTTAGTCTAATATTGATAAGTGCATGGCTGGTAAAAGGGGTAAGTATTATGATACGTGAAGGTACAGAGCTACGAGAAGTGTCGACAGAACTGATACCCCAAGGCCTCCCCTGAAATATTTAGATAGGGCGTGTTATAATTTGAGTTGGATTATTTGAATAAATTTATCAGGATTTAATAAAAATTCTAGTGTGAGATAAATATCGTGTGAATATTGAGTTGATTATTGTATTGCCGTGTGACGATAAAGTAACCAAGTGCTAACCATGAATTGATTAGAAGTTATTAATTAGGTGTTAATTGACGTTTGAGTACGCAATTATATTGTAATTGCGAAGTAGATTTCACACGGAAGACCGGTATGATCTAAGCACCACGTAAATCATGTGGAATGACAGTCTAATGATGAAAACAACAATAATAATAATAATAATAATAATGGTGGTGGTCACGTTAATATTAGCATCGCAAACTGGTGTCGTGTTATAAGATTGATGTGAGGTTGGAGTCATGGCTTGGCTATGAAATACCTGTGTTGAATTCGAGGAGATTTATCGGAAGCTGGCGTGATTTGTGAGGAATTGACCTCAGTTTATTGTGGACGTACTTCCGAGTGAAGTGGTCTTGTGTCCTTACGAAAGGAAATGTTACGCCTACTAATGGCGGGGCTGTTGACCGCATATGGAGAGGGGGAGGAAACCGTCTGACCCTGCCACCAGTAGTGTTTATTTGTGTGTGTGTCCCATCTCTGTGAAAAGAGGGGCTTTAAAAGTAAAGAGAAGCAGGCCTGTCTGAACGGCTAATAATGTGAAATACTCAACACGCCAGAACGATGTATGCGTTGACAAATGACACGGTAGATGATGCTAATGTTTGCAAGGGAATCATTGTTAATTATTTGAATATAATTTAGCCAGGGATATCAGTACCATGTCTTCATCCCAAGGGGATGTCAGTTCGATGCTCAACCAGCCATTGGAAGTTTACAATGCCGAAAGGAAGATTGTAGTACCTCACAAATTTATTGCATTTAATGTGTGATGTTTTAGTGTTGTTTTATGTGACATGCTGAGACTATAATTATGGTCGGCGATGGTTCTGTCCCATTAGCACGGCGGTTCGTACCCCAGCCAGGGTCGGTTCGAACCCAGATGTTCGTTCCAGATTTGTATATATTTTATCGTAGTTCTTTGGGAATTTGTGTGTGTGTGCATTAGAGTAGGGATCGCTCAGACTTATTGCATGCATGTTAGTTTTATTTGTTAAAGACGTCATATAGCCTCAGTGTTTGTAATGAATACTTCCTTTCGCATCATGACACGATACATCGCTTCGCGATATATTCACTCATCTCTACCACCCTTAATGGACAAAAATCTACTGAATAATCCACAACGATATTCATCAACAGTTATTAATAACTCATGTAATTTATTTGTAATCATGGATGCGTCATTCCCATCATCATCAAGGTCTAATAAACCGCCTGTATTATTTTGAACTTTAATCCGAATGTGTTCTCATTGTAGTTAAGTATGCCCGTTATCCTACACTGTATACCTTTAAGATAATGTTAGATAAGCGCCTGTTTTTATATACTTTCAACCCTTTGTCGCCCTGTAGATATCTCATGCCGGTGCCTTTTACGGGTAGGGACGGGTACAATATGCTTCATGTATATGATCCAGAAACTAAATATACGTGTCCTGCGTCTATCTTTTTATGACAACTGCACCTAATTCAATATCAAGACTCTTCAAAGCCTTCTTATTTCTTCATTACAACCAACATATCATTCAATTCATTCACCACAACTTCTTAACGTAACCACTTTCTTAAATGTCATAACCTCTTCTTGTATACAATATTTCCCACGACGTATTATACTTCACTGAATCTATATTCGCTTCATTGGAACACACTTCATCCCTCAGAGTAACATTTAACCACCTAGTATACTGAGATACTTCTTCACGTTCTACACCGACAAGGAATAACTCGTATTAGTTGCATATCCCTTCTATTTCGTATCATTATGATGACCAACAAACATGTTGGGTTTCCTAACTCATTTAAGATATCCACAACTCACATATGCTTTCAATTCGCTGTGTTAATCTCTACTCATTCCTGCTATTAATCATGAATTCCCCACAGCTATCATATTACACACAATATATACGGACACGTCTTCCAATCGAGATATATCGATTCTCATATAACTTAACCATGAAAGCTAGATTCTGAAATTGCACTTCACTGAATCTCTTGACATCCTAAATACACGACTAAAACATATGATATGATATGATATACATATATCATAACTTAATTGAGAACTATAATCTCATAAATTCCGCTTGTCATTCTCTGGCTTACGACGATTCTGTAGCGCTCGGCCGGCTGGAACCCACGGATCAGCTGGTCCACATCTACATCAGGTTGGTTGGTCGGCCAGTGACACACTCATCTCCAGCGCGGTCCAGTGCAGATTTAGCAGCACATATTCATATTCTTCTTTCTTGCGCTAGGCTCAACAGAATAAAGTTTTGATATGTACAGGTTCATATCAACTCCTCCAGTAATTTAAAATAGTCTATAAATGTTCCTCTTATCTGTTAGCTAATTAATCTGGCTATTTTCAAATACATAGTACTGGGATTAGTATAGTTCCAGTGTAAATTCTGCCTTAATTTTTATGTGAATTCTAATAATAAGTTCGTTTTCTGACGTCTTCATGTCTCTTAATTCTTTCTTCTTGATGTAATTCTCGTCCTCTTATTTATTAGACGATCTCTGATTTCAATAGCATTCAACGTTACGGTCCTTGCCTCGCTTATTTAATCTTAATCTTCTTATTTTCAGCTGGACTACTGTTCTTTCGTGTTGAAGATATAATATTCTGCTATATCTTCTTCTCTCAACAGTTATTTTCAGTATCTTCTAACGGAATCTGGCTAGTTTCTTTAGGATTCTACGCAGCTGACGTCCTCGTCTACCTTTCAGTTTCAGGGCAATTTAGTTGTATAATAATATATTAAATTTTATCTTGTTCTTTTAAACAATCCACTTGGCATTTCAATGTTCTTTTCTTCCACAGCCTTCGTGATTATGCTCTCTTTTTCAGATTTTCGCCCCCTGTGAACTTCCAAATCATAGTTCGTTTCACATAATTCCGTCTTGCGTGGGCTATACATCCACTTTTACGCCATTTTATAATGTGCCATAAAATGCAATGGGCACACTTGCGTTCATTCTTCAAGTATATTTGTAACTGAAACTCATCACATTTAGGATATCAAATAATAACTAATGTTTCAAATGCTTGATCCTTAGTGAGGTTACATGTTGACGAGATTTCTGTATCATCTACAGGTACATTGGCAAGGGTTTCTGGACAATTTGACGTCCATTTTCTGAGATACACATGTGTACTATAAAGCCAGGAAGAAATTTCTGACTGAAACTACACAGCTACTCCCACTGAGCTAGTACCTGTCAACACGTCAACGTAAAAACAAGAAGATGCAAATAGGGTGAGATTCCGTGTGTTCGTCAGCAAGTTTAACTAGAAAACTCGGAGCAAGAAGTAGGGCAGAACTTGTAACAGTAGTAAGGTGGTAGTCCTTGATCCCTTCATCAGAGGATTCACGCCACTCAATATTCTGTAGACTCCTGTGGTCGGGATGTACTAACACAAATTTGTACAGCTTAGCAATATCAGCTTAAAGAGTAACAAGATAAGTTATGTAACTTGAAACAATATACAGGAAGCCAGGCTGAATTCCAGGTTCAACCATTAACAAAGAGTTCAAAGCTATCCCATTTCACGATTCACAACATATGTCAAATTCAACTATTGGCTTGTGGACATGTTAGAATCTTTGAGAACACGACGATGGGTTAGTGAGTTAGACGTCTCAAGGGGTGTCATTTCCATGTGTCCCGTTTCACTGTATTCACGCAGGAAAACTACATACAGCTGTTTCAAGTCTGGAAATCTAGCAAACCTATTTTCAATGTGTTTGAGTGTTTTATTCTTAGACTGAGATACAGGTGACATTTCAGGACGAATAGGAAATTTGTCAACAATCCTGCCAGAATCATCCCTTTGATCGTTATTCAAGAAAATGTCCTCACTATGCGCTTTCTTCAGAAGTAAGAAATAGTTCATGGAGTTTTTGAAGCTTCCAAAACCTTTGCAATTTTGTGTAAAGAGAATCAAGATTTATAAACCTGGCACACCGAACCTTGGCGTTATTCTAAACACAAAACTCAGGGATAGAGCCTGACAATCCCTGTGACATCACCATGCTACCTACAATGGGATATGGCCATTTTTCTGTCATATTAACCACAAAAATGCACTAAAAAACCCATAGAAACATAGTAGTGATAAAAGACCGCTTCTGGCCCAGGGGCTAATGGGCAAGATGGCCGCCGCGCGCAATCTACCTCTAGGGCTACCGCGCAAGATGGCCGCCACGCGCAATCTACCTCTAGCTACGCGCTACGTCCTCGGACACCTTCAGAAAATAGGATGTCGTTATCTTATGGAATACTGTCGAAAGAGGCTACTAAAAGGGATACCTGACTTGAAAGAGCAAGTGTTAGCGAACTAGGGATCATTAGCTGAGCCTAGGTATGATGTATGCTAAGCTGTTGTGTATAACCTCCCTTGGCCAACTCCTGTAAGTCACTTTATTCCGAGGGGGGGTTGATCAGAGTAAAGCTCCTCCAGGGGCACCGAGCATCCTGTGCTGTTGTTGTGTCTGCAATGGCGAACTTAGGTTTTTTTACATGAGTCTAGCTATGATGTGTGCTAAGCTGTCGTCTGTTTAACCTCCTTGGCCAACTCTTGTAGGACACTTCATTCTGATGTGGTAAGGTTCTAGCAGAGTAAAGCTCCTCCAGGGGCACCCTTGCCTTAGGTAGGAGCCGAGCAACCTGTGATGTTGTGCCTGCATTAGCGAACTCGGGTTTTTTAGCTGGGTCTAGGCATGTTGTGTGCTAAGCTATCGTCTATCCAACCTGCTTGGCCAACTCTTGTAGGGAGTACTTCAGCCCTAGAGGAGCAGAGTAAATGCTACTCCTAAGGATTCGAACGTGGAGTTGACATAAACTCAAAACTAAAGAGCTTAAGTGCAATTCAAATATCCTCACCCTGATTGAAATATGTGTACGATGTGTACTGACTACAGTAAATGTGGAGACATGTTCATCTCAGCCGAAAAAGAATGACTTTGCGAGCTAAGCTGTATTTTCCCCTACCTGGTGTAGTACTAAAAAATGTTGACAATATGTTATGATTACAAGATATTAGAATCATTCCGTATTGACGGTTTTCACTTTACAATGGCGAAGAATGAAAGTATCCTCCTATTCAATACATCATATATTCCGTCATTAGACGGAGTAAATAAGTTCAGACATGTTTCGGCTCGTTTGAGCCATCTTCAGTGAAAAAATTAGGGGGGTTGGAATAATTATTTACATAGTATGAGTTGAAAAAATGCTAAAAAACGTAATGAAAGCGCAAATGAAAAAAACAAACAAAAGAGAGCCTAGACGGAAACAAAATAGTACAAATATACAATATTTACATCAATATGCAGAGCAAAACAACTTATTGCGACAAAATTCAGTGAAACAGGTGTTAATTTGAAATAATAATTGATACTAAAAACTGTGTTAACCTAAGAAACAAGGGAATGAGAAAACAAATGATGCAGATGGAAATGAATAATAGTAGCACATGGCGGGGTTGTGGACCTCATAGTTTACAAATTATTAGTTTATAAACGACAAAACAGTTTGAAATCGCTGTCAAAATCCTAGTGGAAACCCATCACATCAAAATGGTCAGGAGGAGAGCGGGAGCAAACATTTTGAGAGAAACCAAGCCTGAATTAACCTGCAGGCGAAAAGCCTGTGATAAGGAGAAAAAACACCTTAAATTTAAGGCTTCAGAAATAGCAGCATTCTTAATATCTTCTCAATCTAGCGGTCCCTTTCTTCATTATTGTTTCATAATGTTGGCTGGTGTTTTGCCTTATCATAGAGGGGTCGGAAGGGCCGCATATAAAAATATGAGAAGCTGTGTTAGGTAGAAGACAGATGCATAGTAAATTGTAGTAATCTAGTGGAAACCGTCATTAAGTTCTAATCTGTAATGGAAAAAATGAGGTTGTATGAGAAACATGGGTTAGCACACCGTAAGTTTAAGCTTTCTTCACAACCATTCCACACTTTTTACTTATCAACCCATGTTTCTCATACAACCTCATTTTTTCCATTACAGATTAGAACTTCATTGACGGTTTCCACTAGATTACTACAATTTACTATGCATCTGTCTTCTACCTAACACAGCTTCTCATATTTTTATATGCGGCCCTTCCGACCCCTCTATGATAAGGCAAAACACCAGCCAACATTATGAAACAATAATGAAGAAAGGGACCGCTAGATTGAGAAGATATTAAGAATGCTGCTATTTCTGAAGCCTTAAATTTAAGGTGTTTTTTCTCCTTATCACAGGCTTTTCGCCTGCAGGTTAATTCAGGCTTGGTTTCTCTCAAAATGTTTGCTCCCGCTCTCCTCCTGACCATTTTGATGTGATGGGTTTCCACTAGGATTTTGACAGCGATTTCAAACTGTTTTGTCGTTTATAAACTAATAATTTGTAAACTATGAGGTCCACAACCCCACCATGTGCTACTATTATTCATTTCCATCTGCATCATTTGTTTTCTCATTCCCTTGTTTCTTAGGTTAACGCAGATTTTAGTATCAATTATTATTTCAAATTAACACCTGTTTCACTGAATTTTGTCGCAATAAGTTGTTTTGCTCTGCATATTGATGTAAATATTGTATATTTGTACTATTTTGTTTCCGTCTAGGCTCTCTTTTGTTTGTTTTTTCATTTGCTCTTTCATTATGTTTTTTAGCATTTTTTCAACTCATATTATGTAAATAATTATTCCAACCCCCCTAATTTTTTCACTGAAGATGGCTCAAACGAGCCGAAACATGTCTGAACTTATTTACTCCGTCTAATGACGGAATATATGATGTATTGAATAGGAGGATACTTTCATTTTTCGCCATTGTAAATATGTTATGATGCGAGACACTTGACTTGAGAGAGAACGCGGAGTCTTCAGCTACAGGTCAAAGCTTGTTCGCGATGACGGCACTACAGCTCTTGCTACCAAGATAACGTTACTCTACTTAGATCTGAATTGTTTTATGAGGTAGGGTGGAGGGGTAGATTTTTATTAATGGTATACTGCTAGTCGTAAGGGTAACTAAAAGGGATGGGCTAACTCAGGAGAGAGCTGTGCTAGGACACAGGGGTATTTAGACATATACAGAGCCTTATAGACGCATTCTCTAATTTTCTTCTTTCTTTCTTAACCTGCTTACCATCCAGGGTTGATTTTTTCCTTGGACTTAGCGAGGGATCCCACCTCTACCGCCTTAATGACAGCATTCAAGAGCTACAGACTCTGTGTCGGGGAATACCAGTACCTCGCCTTACATGGCCTATCGTTAACTTCTTAAGACTTAGCTGCTTACCTGATTATGGTTAAGAGTGCTAGGTTAACCCATGCATATGACGCCAGGCTTAACTTTACAAGGGCGTTACAGTCTCAAATTTGAGATTCGATCTTACGCTCAACCCAACTAGCCGAGATAAGACATGATCCAGGGACTTTGATGCTGAGATTGGTGGAAGGACTAGGGATATGGTGTGAGGTGTAATACAAATGCTTTATTTACAGACGGCGTAATATTGGGGAGCATCTTCGAAGTTCTAAAAACGGAGAGCCTAGCATAACATAGAAGAAATAACTGCACGTGCAAGTTGACTAGCTTTCGATGTATTTGCTAACACATGGAATACAAAGTATTTTTTCCCTACAAGTTTGCATCTTAGGTACAATCACGCAGGAAGACCTTACCTATCCTTGTACTGAATACCCAATGTAATACGTAAAATTAATGTGGTGCCGGAATATAGCTCTGCAGCATTTCGCGTATTATCAGAATTCCCGAATACAGAATAAAATCCTTACGTACACTTTACGTTCGATACCCCTGCAGGCCTGACGTTGCGCTGACCACGCGTTAACCTCCTAGGCGATGGTGTAAGCCTTAATACATAACATGCTTCATTGATTGAGACGTAAGGCTGAAAAGCAACCTTAGGTCCAGGGGAGATGAGCGACCGCGCAAGGTATCAGCCAAAGAAAGACAAAGGCTACGAAAGGCGTGAAAATTAAAGATTCCTTAGCCTTCGTAAACCTAATAGCGTAAGGGTCGGAAAAGAACAAGAGTTAACCGAGGAAGGTCGGATAGGATAGATAAAAGTGAGTGACCTAACACAAGTAAGTAGAAGCATGCGTATACATGGGCTCTTATGGCACTAACCCGGTGGAGGCTGTGCTAGGGCTTTTTGCCTTGTATCTAATAAAATCCATGACCCAACCTGGAATTATCCTAATTCGAGGTTCTATCCTCCTAACCGGATGCCCTCCTAACTTGCAACTCTCGGTGGAGTGATGTAGGAGGGTGATGGAATACTGCTGTAAGAAACGACTAAAAAAAGGGGTGCTCGAGTGCTTTTAACTTCCGAGCGTGGTATTAGCGACAAGAGGACCTCAAGCTGAGTCTGGCATTAATTATAGTTGTTTAACATTTTTGAATACGGAATCGAAGGTTTAGTGACTCGAGAACAATCTTCTACTCACAACCACGAGGCTTTAGGAATCTGCTGACAGTGTAGCCGGTTACGCTATGAAAGCAACTCAGCTGTCGCAGAGATGCATGCCGTTACAATTGACATGAATGAAATATCTGACCCGCACACACTTCGACTCCTTGAATACAACTCTGCATCTGTTGGCACAAAGGGGTCTATAGCTGAGTATGGCATAAGTGTAACTCTGCAGAGTTACTACAGGGTTTACAACTTGTAACTCATAAGCTATTAGTTTTTATTAGCTTAACATTCGGAACAAGGCTACTATGCAAGATAGCTGCTATACTTTATTCGTTTAGACTTAACTAGAGGGCTGTCTCATAGACTGACAACTTGTAACTTAAGACCTCATGCATTACAATTGTGTCAAACACGGAATGTAGCGTACAGGACCTGTTATTTCTCTTTCTTCTTCTTCTCCTCCTTGACCTTTTTCTCAATATATTTGGATTAACACGACGAAAACACATAGTTCGCAAGCCAGGAAACGTAATCATGCACAGTTAAATTTATGACCCAGCCGAAAATTAAATCTAAGCCCTTGTTGATGTAGATGAAGAGAAGTTTATTACGACGGAAACACTTAGTTCTCAAGCCACAAAACATTATCATACGCAGTTAAAATCACGATCCGCCGGGGATCGAACCCAACGCCTTGTAAACTTAAGGTTAGTATGCTAATGATACAACCGAGGAGCCTTGTATATAATAAAATCCATGACCCAGCCTGAAATTACATCAGCCCTCGACAATACAAACTATTAAGTGAACTACGAGGGGTTATTAACTGTGTGTCTCTTATTACTCTTAGAAAATGTACATTTAAGCTCTGTTGATAAAATGTTAGTCTCTTCTATCTTTAAAGTCGCAACGATGTCGCAACGTCTAGTGGTTAACACTTGGTTTCTTTCGAGCTTAACATTTAAACTATATAGGCTATACTCGTATATATAACCTGTAGCGTGCCTGCCTCTTACCCGGAGGCCCCGGGTTCGATTCCTGGCTAGGTTAAGGATTTTTACCTGGACTTGTGGGTTGGTTCGAGGTCTATTTAGCGTACGTGATTAGAATTGACGGGCTATCTGACGATGAGATAGCGGCTCCGGTCTAGAAAGCTAAGAATAACGGCCGAGAGGATTCGTCGTGCTGACTACACGACACCTCGTAATCCGCAATCCTTCGGGCTGAGCGACGGCCGCTTGGTAGGCCAAGGCCCTTCAAGGGCTGTAGTGTTATGGGGTTTGTTTGTGTGTATATAACATTTTACTCTTACGTCTAACTCTATTGATAAATTGTCGTTTTCTTCTGACTTCAAACTGGTTACCTATCTGACCTTTATTAATCCGAATTTCGTTTCTTCTAATGTTTAACTGCCTGCTGTCATTTCTTGATGGATACAGTACTTTGCATCCATCTCTTGGCACAGGCCAGAGTAAAGTGTAGCTTCCACCGAAGTCCCAGTCAACATTCATGGCTGTGACAATATTGAAGTTGATGGGGTATGGGTAGTGCTGAGTAATGACATTCAGAGCATGACTAGTGCATCTGAGTGTTATGAAAGGTGCTGCTCATAGGGTCAGTCGTGCTGCAATAGTACTTTCTGACCCAGTGAGGAAAGCAATGACAAACTACCTCACTCATCATCTTGCCTAGTACGCCTCATTACTGTGCTGCCATTGGTTTTTGGGTTTTCCTTACAGCCGCATAACCTTTGGTGGTGCAATTTGCGGATCCAACCAGCCTCTGGGCTGATGACCTAACAGACAGACTAATTTTTAAACTTGCGACTCGACGGAAGAACATTTAACGATTCAGCTGAAGTTGGTACATTTTTGATAGCAGCAGCACCCTTATCGATTGTTATCTGCAAGAACGCTTCTACTTTGTTAGGAATAGCAAATTAATCTCTATTGGTAAATGGTTTATCTCTTCTAACTTTAAAACTCGTGACGATGTGTAACCTCTATTGTTCATGATCAATGACTGTTCACAATGTACCTTACAGTAATGTAATCTATTCGTGTTGTGTATATCTGCGGTTATTCTTCAATAAACAACTGCACTGGATGATCTACTAGATTTATGGTTTTTGTTATAGTCCTTTACTATAAGCAGTTACAACCTAAGCTTCTCAACATTGTGTATTATTCCTGCTAAGGTACACGGGAAACTGATAAATGTCTGATTCTAAGAAAACGAAAAGTTTACCGTGCTAATGACAATGAGTTAAAACTGTGTGTTCAGAACCAAAAAGAAATTCGTGCTACACACATGATAGTGAACGGAACCCAGGGCTTACGTCTTATTATAAGGCAAAAGGGCTTCCACCTCCTAGCAAAATAGCAAAAGGGCTTTCTCCTCCTATCAAAAGGGATCCTGCTCCTAGCAAAGGGGCAAAAGGGATCCTCTTCCTAGCAAAAGGGCAAAAGGGCTTTCTCCTCCTATCAAAAGGGATCCTGCTCCTAGCAAAGGGGCTAAAGGGATCCTCCTCCTAGCAAAAGGGCAAAAGGGCTGTCCCTATCAATAAAATACATGCATTATGCTTTACACTATTCTTTCTAGCCCTATCAATACTATGTGTAGCCGCTATGTCCCTATGTAAAAAGCATAAGTATTAAATCGTTTACAATTTTTCCTAGTCCCGTGTTACTGTTCCGTTTCAAGTTCAATTCTAGCCCTTTTGCTAGGAGCAGGATCCCTTTTGATAAGAGGAGAAAGCCCTTTTGCTCTTTTGCTAGGAGTAGGATCCCTTTAGCCCCTTTGCTAGGAGAAGGATCCCTTTTGATAGGAGGAGGATCCCTTTAGCCCCTTTGCTAGGAGCAGGGTCCCTTTTGATAGGAGGAGAAAGCCCTTTTGCCCTTTTGCTAGGAGGAGGATCCCTTTAGCCCCTTTGCTAGGAGCAGGATCCCTTATGATAGGAGGAGAAAGCCCTTTCGCTCTTTTGCTAGGAGGAGGATCCCTTTTGCCCCTTTGCTAGGAGCAGGATCCCTTTTGATAGGAGGAGAAAGCCCTTTTGCTCTTTTCCTAGGAGGTGGAAGCCCTTTTGCCTTATAATAAGACGTAAGCCCTGGGTTCCGTTCACTATCATGTGTGTAGCACGAATTTCTTTTTGGTTCTGAACACACAGTTTTAACTCATTGTCATTAGCACGGTAAACTTTTCGTTTTCTTAGAATCAGACATTTATCAGTTTCCCGTGTACCTTAGCAGGAATAATACACAATGTTGAGAAGCTTAGGTTGTAACTGCTTATAGTAAAGGACTATAACAAAAACCATAAATCTAGTAGATCATCCAGTGCAGTTGTTTATTGAAGAATAACCGCAGATATACACAACACGAATAGATTACATTACTGTAAGGTACATTGTGAACAGTCATTGATCATGAACAATAGAGGTTACACATCGTCACGAGTTTTAAAGTTAGAAGAGATAAACCATTTACCAATAGAGATTAATTTGCTATTCCTAACAAAGTAGAAGCGTTCTTGCAGATAACAATCGATAAGGGTGCTGCTGCTATCAAAAATGTACCAACTTCAGCTGAATCGTTAAATGTTCTTCCGTCGAGTCGCAAGTTTAAAAATTAGTCTGTCTGTTAGGTCATCAGCCCAGAGGCTGGTTGGATCCGCAAATTGCACCACCAAAGGTTATGCGGCTGTAAGGAAAACCCAAAAACCAATGGCAGCACAGTAATGAGGCGTACTAGGCAAGATGATGAGTGAGGTAGTTTGTCATTGCTTTCCTCACTGGGTCAGAAAGTACTATTGCAGCACGACTGACCCTATGAGCAGCACCTTTCATAACACTCAGATGCACTAGTCATGCTCTGAATGTCATTACTCAGCACTACCCATACCCCATCAACTTCAATATT
The DNA here is from genome assembly GCF_040414725.1 of Anabrus simplex. Taxonomy (NCBI): domain Eukaryota; kingdom Metazoa; phylum Arthropoda; class Insecta; order Orthoptera; family Tettigoniidae; genus Anabrus; species Anabrus simplex. The sequence goes on along the minus strand of NC_090277.1, from coordinate 31,117,969 downwards.
GTCACAGCCATGAATGTTGACTGGGACTTCGGTGGAAGCTACACTTTACTCTGGCCTGTGCCAAGAGATGGATGCAAAGTACTGTATCCATCAAGAAATGACAGCAGGCAGTTAAACATTAGAAGAAACGAAATTCGGATTAATAAAGGTCAGATAGGTAACCAGTTTGAAGTCAGAAGAAAACGACAATTTATCAATAGAGTTAGACGTAAGAGTAAAATGTTATATACACACAAACAAACCCCATAACACTACAGCCCTTGAAGGGCCTTGGCCTACCAAGCGGCCGTCGCTCAGCCCGAAGGATTGCGGATTACGAGGTGTCGTGTAGTCAGCACGACGAATCCTCTCGGCCGTTATTCTTAGCTTTCTAGACCGGGGCCGCTATCTCATCGTCAGATAGCCCGTCAATTCTAATCACGTACGCTAAATAGACCTCGAACCAACCCACAAGTCCAGGTAAAAATCCTTAATCTAGCCAGGAATCGAACCCGGGGCCTCCGGGTAAGAGGCAGGCACGCTACAGGTTATATATACGAGTATAGCCTATATAGTTTAAATGTTAAGCTCGAAAGAAACCAAGTGTTAACCACTAGACGTTGCGACATCGTTGCGACTTTAAAGATAGAAGAGACTAACATTTTATCAACAGAGCTTAAATGTACATTTTCTAAGAGTAATAAGAGACACACAGTTAATAACCCCTCGTAGTTCACTTAATAGTTTGTATTGTCGAGGGCTGATGTAATTTCAGGCTGGGTCATGGATTTTATTATATACAAGGCTCCTCGGTTGTATCATTAGCATACTAACCTTAAGTTTACAAGGCGTTGGGTTCGATCCCCGGCGGATCGTGATTTTAACTGCGTATGATAATGTTTTGTGGCTTGAGAACTAAGTGTTTCCGTCGTAATAAACTTCTCTTCATCTACATCAACAAGGGCTTAGATTTAATTTTCGGCTGGGTCATAAATTTAACTGTGCATGATTACGTTTTCTGGCTTGCGAACTATGTGTTTTCGTCGTGTTAATCCAAATATATTGAGAAAAAGGTTAAGGAGGAGAAGAAGAAAGAGAAATAACAGGTCCTGTACGCTACATTCCGTGTTTGACACAATTGTAATGCATGAGGTCTTAAATTACAAGTTGTCAGTCTATGAGACAGCCCTCTAGTTAAGTCTAAACGAATAAAGTATAGCAGCTATCTTGCATAGTAGCCTTGTTCCGAATGTTAAGCTAATAAAAACTAATAGCTTATGAGTTACAAGTTGTAAACCCTGTAGTAACTCTGCAGAGTTACAATTATGCCAGACTCAGCTATAGACCCCTTTGTGCCAACAGATGCAGAGTTGTATTCAAAGAGTCGAAGTGTGTGCGGGTCAGATATTTCATTCATGTCAATTGTAACGGCATGCATCTCTGCGACAGCTGAGTTGCTTACATAGCGTAACCGGCTACACTGTCAGCAGATTCCTAAAGCCTCGTGGTTGTGAGTAGAAGATTGTTCTCGAGTCACTAAAACTTCGATTCCGTATTCAAAAATGTTAAACAACTATAATTAATGCCAGACTCAGCTTGAGGTCCTCTTGTCGCTAATACCACGCTCGGAAGTTAAAAGCCCTCGAGCACCCCTTTTTTAGTCGTTTCTTACAGCAGTATTCCATCACCCTCCTACATCACTCCACCGAGAGTTGCAAGTTGGGAGGGCATCCGGTTAGGAGGATAGAACCTCGAATTAGGATAATTCCAGGTTGGGTCATGGATTTTATTAGATACAAGGCAAAAAGCCCTAGCACAGCCTCCACCGGGTTAGTGCCATAAGAGCCCATGTATACGCATGCTTCTACTTACTTGTATTAGGTCACTCACTTTTATCTATCCTATCCGACCTTCCTCGGTTAACTCTTGTTCTTTTCCGACCCTTACGCTATTAGGTTTACGAAGGCTAAGGAATCTTTAATTTTCACGCCTTTCGTAGCCTTTGTCTTTCTTTGGCTGATACCTTGCGCGGTCGCTCATCTCCCCTGGACCTAAGGTTGCTTTTCAGCCTTACGTCTCAATCAATGAAGCATGTTATGTATTAAGGCTTACACCATCGCCTAGGAGGTTAACGCATGGTCAGCGCAACGTCAGGCCTGCAGGGGTATCGAACGTAAAGTGTACGTAAGGATTTTATTCTGTATTCGGGAATTCTGATAATACGCGAAATGCTGCAGAGCTATATTCCGGCACCACATTAATTTTACGTATTACATTGGGTATTCAGTACAAGGATAGGTAAGGTCTTCCTGCGTGATTGTACCTAAGATGCAAACTTGTAGGGAAAAAATACTTTGTATTCCATGTGTTAGCAAATACATCGAAAGCTAGTCAACTTGCACGTGCAGTTATTTCTTCTATGTTATGCTAGGCTCTCCGTTTTTAGAACTTCGAAGATGCTCCCCAATATTACGCCGTCTGTAAATAAAGCATTTGTATTACACCTCACACCATATCCCTAGTCCTTCCACCAATCTCAGCATTAAAGTCCCTGGATCATGTCTTATCTCGTCTAGTTGGGTTGAGCGTAAGATCGAATCTCAAATTTGAGACTGTAACGCCCTTGTAAAGTTAATTCTGGCGTCATATGCATGGGTTAACCTAGCACTCTTAACCATAATCAGGTAAGCAGCTAAGTCTTAAGAAGTTAACGATAGGCCATGTAAGGCGAGGTACTGGTATCCCCCGACACAGAGTCTGTAGCTCTCGAATGCTGTCATTAAGGCGGTAGAGGTGGGATCCCTCGCTAAGTCCAAGGAAAAAATCAACCCTGGATGGTAAGCAGGTTAAGAAAGAAAGAAGAAAATTAGAGAATGCGTCTATAAGGCTCTGTATATGTCTAAATACCCCTGTGTCCTAGCACAGCTCTCTCCTGAGTTAGCCCATCCCTTTTAGTTACCCTTACGACTAGCAGTATACCATTAATAAAAATCTACCCCTCCACCCTACCTCATAAAACAATTCAGATCTAAGTAGAGTAACGTTATCTTGGTAGCAAGAGCTGTAGTGCCGTCATCGCGAACAAGCTTTGACCTGTAGCTGAAGACTCCGCGTTCTCTCTCAAGTCAAGTGTCTCGCATCATAACATATTGTCAACATTTTTTAGTACTACACCAGGTAGGGGAAAATACAGCTTAGCTCGCAAAGTCATTCTTTTTCGGCTGAGATGAACATGTCTCCACATTTACTGTAGTCAGTACACATCGTACACATATTTCAATCAGGGTGAGGATATTTGAATTGCACTTAAGCTCTTTAGTTTTGAGTTTATGTCAACTCCACGTTCCAATCCTTAGGAGTAGCATTTACTCTGCTCCTCTAGGGCTGAAGTACTCCCTACAAGAGTTGGCCAAGCAGGTTGGATAGACGATAGCTTAGCACAACATGCCTAGACCCAGCTAAAAAACCCGAGTTCGCTAATGCAGGCACAACATCACAGGTTGCTCGGCTCCTACCTAAGGCAAGGGTGCCCCTGGAGGAGCTTTACTCTGCTAGAACCTTACCACATCAGAATGAAGTGTCCTACAAGAGTTGTCCAAGGAGGTTAAACAGACGACAGCTTAGCACACATCATAGCTAGACTCATGTAAAAAAACCTAAGTTCGCCATTGCAGACACAACAACAGCACAGGATGCTCGGTGCCCCTGGAGGAGCTTTACTCTGATCAACCCCCCCTCGGAATAAAGTGACTTACAGGAGTTGGCCAAGGGAGGTTATACACAACAGCTTAGCATACATCATACCTAGGCTCAGCTAATGATCCCTAGTTCGCTAACACTTGTTCTTTCAAGTCAGGTATCCCTTTTAGTAGCCTCTTTCGACAGTATTCCATAAGATAACGACATCCTATTTTCTGAAGGTGTCCGAGGACGTAGCGCGTAGCTAGAGGTAGATTGCGCGTGGCGGCCATCTTGCGCGGTAGCCCTAGAGGTAGATTGCGCGCGGCGGCCATCTTGCCCATTAGCCCCTGGGCCAGAAGCGGTCTTTTATCACTACTTATGAGTTACAAGTTGTAAACCCTGTAGTAACTCTGCAGAGTTACAATTATGCCAGACTCAGCTATAGACCCCTTTGTGCCAACAGATGCAGAGTTGTATTCAAAGAGTCGAAGTGTGTGCGGGTCAGATATTTCATTCATGTCAATTGTAACGGCATGCATCTCTGCGACAGCTGAGTTGCTTACATAGCGTAACCGGCTACACTGTCAGCAGATTCCTAAAGCCTCGTGGTTGTGAGTAGAAGATTGTTCTCGAGTCACTAAAACTTCGATTCCGTATTCAAAAATGTTAAACAACTATAATTAATGCCAGACTCAGCTTGAGGTCCTCTTGTCGCTAATACCACGCTCGGAAGTTAAAAGCCCTCGAGCACCCCTTTTTTAGTCGTTTCTTACAGCAGTATTCCATCACCCTCCTACATCACTCCACCGAGAGTTGCAAGTTGGGAGGGCATCCGGTTAGGAGGATAGAACCTCGAATTAGGATAATTCCAGGTTGGGTCATGGATTTTATTAGATACAAGGCAAAAAGCCCTAGCACAGCCTCCACCGGGTTAGTGCCATAAGAGCCCATGTATACGCATGCTTCTACTTACTTGTATTAGGTCACTCACTTTTATCTATCCTATCCGACCTTCCTCGGTTAACTCTTGTTCTTTTCCGACCCTTACGCTATTAGGTTTACGAAGGCTAAGGAATCTTTAATTTTCACGCCTTTCGTAGCCTTTGTCTTTCTTTGGCTGATACCTTGCGCGGTCGCTCATCTCCCCTGGACCTAAGGTTGCTTTTCAGCCTTACGTCTCAATCAATGAAGCATGTTATGTATTAAGGCTTACACCATCGCCTAGGAGGTTAACGCATGGTCAGCGCAACGTCAGGCCTGCAGGGGTATCGAACGTAAAGTGTACGTAAGGATTTTATTCTGTATTCGGGAATTCTGATAATACGCGAAATGCTGCAGAGCTATATTCCGGCACCACATTAATTTTACGTATTACATTGGGTATTCAGTACAAGGATAGGTAAGGTCTTCCTGCGTGATTGTACCTAAGATGCAAACTTGTAGGGAAAAAATACTTTGTATTCCATGTGTTAGCAAATACATCGAAAGCTAGTCAACTTGCACGTGCAGTTATTTCTTCTATGTTATGCTAGGCTCTCCGTTTTTAGAACTTCGAAGATGCTCCCCAATATTACGCCGTCTGTAAATAAAGCATTTGTATTACACCTCACACCATATCCCTAGTCCTTCCACCAATCTCAGCATTAAAGTCCCTGGATCATGTCTTATCTCGTCTAGTTGGGTTGAGCGTAAGATCGAATCTCAAATTTGAGACTGTAACGCCCTTGTAAAGTTAATTCTGGCGTCATATGCATGGGTTAACCTAGCACTCTTAACCATAATCAGGTAAGCAGCTAAGTCTTAAGAAGTTAACGATAGGCCATGTAAGGCGAGGTACTGGTATCCCCCGACACAGAGTCTGTAGCTCTCGAATGCTGTCATTAAGGCGGTAGAGGTGGGATCCCTCGCTAAGTCCAAGGAAAAAATCAACCCTGGATGGTAAGCAGGTTAAGAAAGAAAGAAGAAAATTAGAGAATGCGTCTATAAGGCTCTGTATATGTCTAAATACCCCTGTGTCCTAGCACAGCTCTCTCCTGAGTTAGCCCATCCCTTTTAGTTACCCTTACGACTAGCAGTATACCATTAATAAAAATCTACCCCTCCACCCTACCTCATAAAACAATTCAGATCTAAGTAGAGTAACGTTATCTTGGTAGCAAGAGCTGTAGTGCCGTCATCGCGAACAAGCTTTGACCTGTAGCTGAAGACTCCGCGTTCTCTCTCAAGTCAAGTGTCTCGCATCATAACATATTGTCAACATTTTTTAGTACTACACCAGGTAGGGGAAAATACAGCTTAGCTCGCAAAGTCATTCTTTTTCGGCTGAGATGAACATGTCTCCACATTTACTGTAGTCAGTACACATCGTACACATATTTCAATCAGGGTGAGGATATTTGAATTGCACTTAAGCTCTTTAGTTTTGAGTTTATGTCAACTCCACGTTCCAATCCTTAGGAGTAGCATTTACTCTGTTCCTCTAGGGCTGAAGTACTCCCTACAAGAGTTGGCCAAGCAGGTTGGATAGACGATAGCTTAGCACAACATGCCTAGACCCAGCTAAAAAACCCGAGTTCGCTAATGCAGGCACAACATCACAGGTTGCTCGGCTCCTACCTAAGGCAAGGGTGCCCCTGGAGGAGCTTTACTCTGCTAGAACCTTACCACATCAGAATGAAGTGTCCTACAAGAGTTGTCCAAGGAGGTTAAACAGACGACAGCTTAGCACACATCATAGCTAGACTCATGTAAAAAAACCTAAGTTCGCCATTGCAGACACAACAACAGCACAGGATGCTCGGTGCCCCTGGAGGAGCTTTACTCTGATCAACCCCCCCTCGGAATAAAGTGACTTACAGGAGTTGGCCAAGGGAGGTTATACACAACAGCTTAGCATACATCATACCTAGGCTCAGCTAATGATCCCTAGTTCGCTAACACTTGTTCTTTCAAGTCAGGTATCCCTTTTAGTAGCCTCTTTCGACAGTATTCCATAAGATAACGACATCCTATTTTCTGAAGGTGTCCGAGGACGTAGCGCGTAGCTAGAGGTAGATTGCGCGTGGCGGCCATCTTGCGCGGTAGCCCTAGAGGTAGATTGCGCGCGGCGGCCATCTTGCCCATTAGCCCCTGGGCCAGAAGCGGTCTTTTATCACTACTTATGAGTTACAAGTTGTAAACCCTGTAGTAACTCTGCAGAGTTACAATTATGCCAGACTCAGCTATAGACCCCTTTGTGCCAACAGATGCAGAGTTGTATTCAAAGAGTCGAAGTGTGTGCGGGTCAGATATTTCATTCATGTCAATTGTAACGGCATGCATCTCTGCGACAGCTGAGTTGCTTACATAGCGTAACCGGCTACACTGTCAGCAGATTCCTAAAGCCTCGTGGTTGTGAGTAGAAGATTGTTCTCGAGTCACTAAAACTTCGATTCCGTATTCAAAAATGTTAAACAACTATAATTAATGCCAGACTCAGCTTGAGGTCCTCTTGTCGCTAATACCACGCTCGGAAGTTAAAAGCCCTCGAGCACCCCTTTTTTAGTCGTTTCTTACAGCAGTATTCCATCACCCTCCTACATCACTCCACCGAGAGTTGCAAGTTGGGAGGGCATCCGGTTAGGAGGATAGAACCTCGAATTAGGATAATTCCAGGTTGGGTCATGGATTTTATTAGATACAAGGCAAAAAGCCCTAGCACAGCCTCCACCGGGTTAGTGCCATAAGAGCCCATGTATACGCATGCTTCTACTTACTTGTATTAGGTCACTCACTTTTATCTATCCTATCCGACCTTCCTCGGTTAACTCTTGTTCTTTTCCGACCCTTACGCTATTAGGTTTACGAAGGCTAAGGAATCTTTAATTTTCACGCCTTTCGTAGCCTTTGTCTTTCTTTGGCTGATACCTTGCGCGGTCGCTCATCTCCCCTGGACCTAAGGTTGCTTTTCAGCCTTACGTCTCAATCAATGAAGCATGTTATGTATTAAGGCTTACACCATCGCCTAGGAGGTTAACGCATGGTCAGCGCAACGTCAGGCCTGCAGGGGTATCGAACGTAAAGTGTACGTAAGGATTTTATTCTGTATTCGGGAATTCTGATAATACGCGAAATGCTGCAGAGCTATATTCCGGCACCACATTAATTTTACGTATTACATTGGGTATTCAGTACAAGGATAGGTAAGGTCTTCCTGCGTGATTGTACCTAAGATGCAAACTTGTAGGGAAAAAATACTTTGTATTCCATGTGTTAGCAAATACATCGAAAGCTAGTCAACTTGCACGTGCAGTTATTTCTTCTATGTTATGCTAGGCTCTCCGTTTTTAGAACTTCGAAGATGCTCCCCAATATTACGCCGTCTGTAAATAAAGCATTTGTATTACACCTCACACCATATCCCTAGTCCTTCCACCAATCTCAGCATTAAAGTCCCTGGATCATGTCTTATCTCGTCTAGTTGGGTTGAGCGTAAGATCGAATCTCAAATTTGAGACTGTAACGCCCTTGTAAAGTTAATTCTGGCGTCATATGCATGGGTTAACCTAGCACTCTTAACCATAATCAGGTAAGCAGCTAAGTCTTAAGAAGTTAACGATAGGCCATGTAAGGCGAGGTACTGGTATCCCCCGACACAGAGTCTGTAGCTCTCGAATGCTGTCATTAAGGCGGTAGAGGTGGGATCCCTCGCTAAGTCCAAGGAAAAAATCAACCCTGGATGGTAAGCAGGTTAAGAAAGAAAGAAGAAAATTAGAGAATGCGTCTATAAGGCTCTGTATATGTCTAAATACCCCTGTGTCCTAGCACAGCTCTCTCCTGAGTTAGCCCATCCCTTTTAGTTACCCTTACGACTAGCAGTATACCATTAATAAAAATCTACCCCTCCACCCTACCTCATAAAACAATTCAGATCTAAGTAGAGTAACGTTATCTTGGTAGCAAGAGCTGTAGTGCCGTCATCGCGAACAAGCTTTGACCTGTAGCTGAAGACTCCGCGTTCTCTCTCAAGTCAAGTGTCTCGCATCATAACATATTGTCAACATTTTTTAGTACTACACCAGGTAGGGGAAAATACAGCTTAGCTCGCAAAGTCATTCTTTTTCGGCTGAGATGAACATGTCTCCACATTTACTGTAGTCAGTACACATCGTACACATATTTCAATCAGGGTGAGGATATTTGAATTGCACTTAAGCTCTTTAGTTTTGAGTTTATGTCAACTCCACGTTCCAATCCTTAGGAGTAGCATTTACTCTGTTCCTCTAGGGCTGAAGTACTCCCTACAAGAGTTGGCCAAGCAGGTTGGATAGACGATAGCTTAGCACAACATGCCTAGACCCAGCTAAAAAACCCGAGTTCGCTAATGCAGGCACAACATCACAGGTTGCTCGGCTCCTACCTAAGGCAAGGGTGCCCCTGGAGGAGCTTTACTCTGCTAGAACCTTACCACATCAGAATGAAGTGTCCTACAAGAGTTGTCCAAGGAGGTTAAACAGACGACAGCTTAGCACACATCATAGCTAGACTCATGTAAAAAAACCTAAGTTCGCCATTGCAGACACAACAACAGCACAGGATGCTCGGTGCCCCTGGAGGAGCTTTACTCTGATCAACCCCCCCTCGGAATAAAGTGACTTACAGGAGTTGGCCAAGGGAGGTTATACACAACAGCTTAGCATACATCATACCTAGGCTCAGCTAATGATCCCTAGTTCGCTAACACTTGTTCTTTCAAGTCAGGTATCCCTTTTAGTAGCCTCTTTCGACAGTATTCCATAAGATAACGACATCCTATTTTCTGAAGGTGTCCGAGGACGTAGCGCGTAGCTAGAGGTAGATTGCGCGTGGCGGCCATCTTGCGCGGTAGCCCTAGAGGTAGATTGCGCGCGGCGGCCATCTTGCCCATTAGCCCCTGGGCCAGAAGCGGTCTTTTATCACTACTCAACATAACCAACGTCCCCCAACATTCGTACTGTATACACGAACCTATTGGGTAGCATACAAACAATATCAGACATAATATGCAATGCGGAACCATCTACTTCACAGCGCGAATTACAAGATAAAGTTAAGAAATTAGAATCCCCACTAATTATTGTCAACCGACTCCATATTCTTCACCACACCTCCCATCCTTCCAATCCTCCCCTTCCACCATAAACACTCAAAATATTAAAATAATCCCATGAACATTACAAGGCATACCTTCGAACCTGTGAACCAAATATTCAGAAATACCGTTAGAGATGCTTGATCATTCATCAAGGCTATTAAAAGAAAAGTGCGGGCAAATACTTGCAGTGAATTATCCAAAACAACTGACTCTCGCACATATCGGACCAAGTTAAAACAACTGACACACATAAAGCAATCCTACCCCTATTATCTAAAATTACAGAACAAATCTGCACTTTGTGATAATAAAACAATGACTGGCATTTTTGCAGATCATTATAAAGTAATTTTCTCACCATCATCCGATCGCAATATCTACCATCCTGACCACGATGCAATATCGGAATACTCGGGATCACACAAAATCCCCTTTGCCCTACCTTTAAATCTCCTCCATATATTGACTACCAACATCCCCCCAAATGCTCCTATTACAGTCTAATATATAAAAGGCGTTCTCAGGACTAAAATGAACACAGCCCCTGGACTAGATCAAATTACTTACGACATATATATATGAAGCTCCTCACCTAACTCCTCATCAACTCTAAAATAAAGTATACACCATAATTCTCCATACTGGATTCTTCCCCTCCCCTCCCCCAAATCGAGTACATGTCAAAATTTTGTTACTTTGAAAACACCAAAAACTACTATCCCAATTAAATTCATACTGTCCCATAAGTCATATATCAGAGTGTCCCAAAATTTTGAAAATCATCTTAGCTCACTGTATATACACCTATCTCGACTCTATCTCGTACTTCAGTAACACGCCAGTTTCTGTCCCCAGCACTCCATACATGACCATGTCTTTCATATCTTCGTATCCATCACAAAATATTAACCAACAAAAATGTGCGCAGCACTTACCAGTCTTGATGTTGGGAATGCCTTTTAACGGACTCCATCACCTTCCAGTTCCAATGACAATCACTCATTTCCCAGCCAAAAACGGACACCAGATTTTAACTGAACAAGAAGCGGACCAATTCATAGTGGCAAATTCTTCAGTTTCGTACTGTTAATTTCTATACATCTCGAGGAGCCGTGTCGGTTATCCTTCTTGGTGTGGGGTGGCTCAGAATTTCCTCTGAGAACATCAATATGTGACTTAGTAATACGGTTCGCAAGACACCTGGAACCCACGAAGAATTTACGGCAATGAGGACAAGGCACTTCGTTTATACATCTTGATATATTACTAACGCTCTTTGTATCCTTGACAAGCCCTGCTGAAGCAACTTCATTGTCCTTCTTGTTAAAACCGAAATAAAATTCTCCGTATGATGTTCTCATGATCTTGAAATTTGGAACAGCATGTGAAGTTATTCTGACACAGTGCTATTCTTGTGCTAAAGGAGAAATAAAGTAGCGTGTCTTGGATTTTGCAAGAGCTGATTGCGAAGGTCCTATGTATGAAAGCTGAAAACAGTCAATAGTTCGAGTTCTTGCCAACTAGCTGATGCCGTTTTGTTTTCTATTACTCTTCTCTTAGGAGCGCGGCTTTGTAGATGATTATCTTCCAAATGCATGCTCAATATCAAAGAAAAGTTAAGCAATATATCTGCACTTCAGGACTCGAAACAATTATAAGATATTAACAGAAAGCTCGTCCCTGAAGTCACAGGTAATTTAAATAACACCAATACCCGTGAAAAACTAACTTATACACCAGGAAATGTTGTTAAATGCCTCTAAGTGAGCGACCATTAGTCAAGTATGTCGTGTATCAGAGTGGTGATATCGTTTATGACTTGCCATGTTCACCGTCCTGTCTGTTATTTCCCACTCCATGAGCTAAGGGACTGATATATGACAGTTACCTCTCTGAGGGCTGACGGTAACAGCTAAAAGTTTTCTCAACGTTGTCAGTTTGCAGCTTCCCTAGTGACAGTTGAAAGTATCTGTCATTAGTGTGCTATGGCTCAAATGAAGTGTTATGAAGCTGTTAAGCCATGATCAGAATTTTTCAAGAAAAGTGAGGCGCATATCATTTGTATAACTGAAATCTGTTTCCAGAGGATTCCTGCGCAAAGTAAATTTTACAAACATTTAGAACCATACATACATCTTATAAATAAAGTTGTTCGTGTCTCTTTGTCTGTTTGTCTGTTCCACCATCACGTCGAAACGGCTGGATAGATCTCAACCAAACTTCATATTTACAGTATACTGACCCCGGGGAAGGTTTCGATATACATATCATTTTAAAATCTTTGAAAAGACGGGGGTTTTATAGGAAAAACTGTTTTCCTCTATTTTCTCTTATACTATTATAGGCAAAATATCGAATTTGTCGTATAAGGACGAGACAAAGCTCAATTTAATCCTCTTGACGCAAAGAACAAAACTCGGTAAGCCCTACGGGCCCGAAAACCATGTTTGAAGGCCCTAAAACCAACCGTTACGGAGATATTGGCACCACACTACCCCTGCTCTAGGAATCGGATAAAGAAATGAACTGCCGTAACCAGGATTCTAGAGCAGTGAGATTATGCATGTACGTTTGGGCATAGCTGCCAACCAAAATTGGTACAAATAAGACTTAATATCTGGAAAAAATATACTGTTGTGTAAGGCACTCATAGGATACTTCTGGCGGGGATGGAAATGGGGTGAAGTACGAGTGTAAAAATCTTACTATATATAGAAATAGAAGTGTGTGTGTAAATGACACATCTCCTCCTAAACCACTGGAGCAATTTCAACCAAACTTCGTACACCTATTACTTACTATCGGGAGACAATCACTGTGGGGGGTAAGCCATCCCTAGCGCCCTTAAGGGGTCAGGGGGGTAGTTACAATAATAATCGAGAATAGTGTCGAATTCATAGTTTTCGGGGTCGCTGAGTTGAAAAGTAATACTCTTGAATTTTTTAAAGTCCAGCCCCTTCTCCTCTGTGACCGCTTTCTTATATCCGTAACTCGTACCGTCACAATTTATTGAGGGACATTTCATTTTCCAGTGCATCCACTTGGTGTTCATATATTTATATATTTGTCCTACCCGGCTGTCCTCAGTTATAATCCTATTTTCTATTAATTTCCACATTCTTAACTGTATTACTTTCTTCCTTAATTACTCCGTATGTATGTGAGTGCTAATCCCGAAACCTGGACAGATCTTTTTACATGGTTATGGGAGTATTTAGGGATTGTAGTAAGGATATAAATGAGAGGGCGCGTAAATGTCTCCTAAGAGCACAGTTATTAGAGTATGGTTCCAATGAATGCGACTCACACCAGAACTACTTGATACGAAAACTGCGAAACAAGCAGAGGAAAGCAGCAAGATTCGTTCTGGGTTATTTCCGACAAAGGAGTGTTGTTACGAAAATGTTTCAAACTATGGGCTGGGAAGACTTGGGAGTAAGGAGACTAAATGCTCGGCTATGTCCTATGTTTCGAGCTCTCAGTGGAGGGAAACGTGGGATGCCAGAGTTTGAGCATACCTTTTAAAACTGGAAAACGTCATAATATACGAACATGAAGTTGGAATTCAGGAGGACACTGACATGAGTAGAGGATTGGAATAAATTATCAACGAAAACGTTCCATAAATTCCCAACTTCTTTAAAAAGGTCTAAGTTGAACCTAGGTAAACAACTGATGGGGAATGTGCCACGTGAACGACAGACCTAAATGCAAATAACTGATAAATTGATCGATTGATTGATTGATAATTGATTCATTGATTGATTGATTGATTCATTGATTGCCCGCAGAAAGACGTAATTGTTGAATACATTCCTCCACATTCGGTTGGCTTCAGGAACGGCATACGATCGTAAAACTGAGCCAACTCCCCAGATCTCGCAAACATAAGAACACTGAAGTCGGATGAAAGAAGAGAGTGGTGCTGGTGCTGCTTTTTGTTTCAATAGGAAGTACAACTGGGCAACCATCCTATATTAACATTAATCAGTGGCAAAAATTGAAGGAATCCGACACTTCCGAAATTAAGTTATCGGACAAAGAAGACAAGGACCACGAAGGGCGTGGAAATGAGGCATCGAATGCTCTAATGCCGTCGGGGTCAGCAAAGAACAAGAATTGACCAGGGAAGGTCGGATAGGATAGAAAAAGTGAGGAGCGTGGCACAGGTAAGTGCAAGCAATTACGAGACTCACCTATGGGTTCGTCGTCGCGACCCCACCCTGCTAAGTTAAGGGCCCCTGGGGGGATTTCAGTCACCTCTTACGACACGCAGGGAATAATGTGAATGTATTCTACCACCCCCCCACCCACAGGCGGTTTCAATCTTAAAACTGAGCCAATTCCCTAGATATCACAAATATAACACTGGAGTCGGATGACAGCAAGAGTTTACCAAGCGAGAGCAAGGGCGAGGAGACTTTAGTCCCAACAAACGGGGTTATGTTTTTCCTCTTTCATACTTACTATTAAAAATTACAGCCATAAGCAACAAAATCATACCACCTTACGAACTTCAGCAAGAAACAAATTTCATAAATTGTGACGGTACGAGTTACGGATATAAGAAAGCGGTAACAGAGGAGGAATTTAGGCGCAGGGACTCTTAGGTAAACAAATAAGAAGACGATTTAGGGTTTGTGGTTGTTATTTCGAAGCATTTTGCGGCCTTTCCCTTTCTTTTGCCGATATCTTCATTTTTCGAAGTATCGGATCTCTTTCAATTTCGTTCTGATTAGTGATAAGGCAGGATTGTTGAGGAGTTGTCCTTCCTTTTGAAACAATCACAAATTTAATAAATGCTTAAGGTATGCTGTTAAAAGCCAGAGGAATCTTTCTCTAAATAAATGAACCATTTTGCCAAAGAAAAATAGTCATATCGTCTCATGGAACCAACAATACAGCGTAATGTTACGATACAAATGTCAAACCTATGAAGTGTCTGCCGCCATGACAGTTACAGGCAACAGTTACTTCGGTGAGCTTCAGCGAGGGGCGCTGTAACGAGTATGTTTTAGCTGTCTATATCATCCATGTCGTTAAGCGTTGCTCCGAGCAAAAGGAACTTGACTGCTTAATGAAATTGACCCTGGTGGTGCTTAGCTCTTCTCTGTATTACATTGTTACTTTCTAATCGAGATTGGTAACATATCTATGTGAGTGTACATGTGCGTAGTTGCGTTTATAAATATCTGTAATATTGTTTCCTGTTTCAGAAGCGTTGCGACGGGACGTTAATTTATTTTCACTTTCGAAATTTTCGGCTACTGAAATTTTATTAGGAACCCTTGTGTCTGAAATTCTTTTCTGGGCGGGGTTTGTGGTTGTTATTTCGAACCATTTTGCGGCCTTTCCTTTCCTTTTGCCGATATCTTCATTTTTCGAAGTATCGGATCTCTTTCAATTCCGTTCTGATTAGTGATAAGGCAGGATTGTTGAGGAGTTGTCTTTCCTTTTCAAACAATCGCCAATACGGCCATTTCCATTTTGTTGCTGATTGCTATTTTCAACCTGGACTTTCCCTTCCTTTTCCGATATCTTCATTCTTCGAAGGTATCGCATCTCTAATTATTTCGTTCTGATTAATGTTAACAGAAGATTGTTGCGTATTTTTACTTCCTCTCGAAACAATAATGACAACCACCTCTCTTTCGTTTCTTCTCGGGGAGGGGTTTCTGCTTTTGTTATTTTCGAGCCCTTCCCTTTATTTTGCCGATAACTTCATTCTTCGAAGTATCGGATCTCTTTCAGTTTTTTCTGATTAGTGTTAATAGAGGATAGTTCCCCTGTTGTACTTCCTCTTAAAACAATAATCACCAGCACCACCGCCACCACCAAAAAACAATCACCACCACATCCACTTTGCTGCCCATTACAGAGTTACTGATTGGGTTTTGACACTTTTGTGACTGTTCTTTTCACCATGCCTGCTAGGAAGCGAATTAACATTGGACGGTCCTTATCAAAAGCTAAAAAAAGTGAAAATACTGAGGGCTTCCCAGACTGCTTCAGACCGCGAGGCCAGACTCAATGCAGACAGACTGAGGAAGACAACTGACCGTGATTCGGAGACTGCTTCTGAGCGCGAGGCCAGGCTTAGCTCACAGAGAGCACGCCAGTCCACATCTAGGGCGTCTGAGACTGCTTCTGAGCGCGAGGCCAGACTCAATGCAGACAGACTGAGGAAGACCACTGACCGTGATTCGGAGACTGCTTCTGAGCGCGAGGCCAGACTCAGCTCGCAAAGATTTAGACAGGTGCGTGTAAGACAAACAGAATCAGAGGATCAGCGGAGGGCTCGAATGGAACATGACAGAGAGCACCATTCCCTCGTACGCGAAAACCTAACTGCGGAGGAATATTCTCAGGCATTAACACAACGATGAAGTAGCTACGCGTCGTTAAATGAAATGCAAAATACTCAGCAGATAGAGAAAAGACAACGTGCAGCAGAAAGACGCACATCAGAGACCACCGATGAATATCGCAGACGGTTAGATGAAGATAGAGTGAGACATCCCGATGTTAGAGAATTATATTCAACTTCAGTTGAATCTAGGTGTCCTAATATGATTCCTTGGCAAGAAAAGCAGCGAAGTGCATATGCTTATAACCCTCTTATCGACTACCATTCAAGAGCCCATATAGGAACTTTGAGTAAAGTGTGTCCTTTCTGTACCGCTCTCAAATGGAAGCAATGTGCTGCTCTTCCTCTAACTCCTCTACCGCAACTTCTTATTTCCCTGCTAAATGGGACACATACTGACTCTCGCCACTTCCTTCAGTTTGTGCGAGCCTACAACAGCGCATTCCAAATGATAAGCTTCGGAGCTGCAAAAATAGTGGAAGGGAATTATATGCCAACATTCAGAATTCAAGGAGAAGTATACCACTTAATAGGTTCACTACTCCCTGCAAACAATGAAAATTCTAAATATCTTCAAATTTATTTCATTGCAGACCACAAGGCACAGGTAACTCAAAGAACAGCAATAATACCAAATTTAAAAAGCCATTTAGTTAATGATTTGCAGAGCATGTTGCATGATGTGAACCCGTATGTCAAGGAACTTTTTTTTTGCTAGGGGCTTTACGTCGCACCGACACAGATAGGTCTTATGGCGACGATGGGATAGGAAAGGCCTAGGAGTTGGAAGGAAGCGGTCGTGGCCTTAATTAAGGTACAGCCCCAGCATTTGCCTGGTGTGAAAATGGGAAACCACGGAAAACCATCTTCAGGACTGGCGATAGTGGGATTCGAACCTACTATCTCCCGGATGCAAGCTCACAGCCGCGCGCCTCTACACGCACGGCCAACTCGCCCGGTGTGTCAAGGAACTGAAGACAACTCTAGAGACAATGTCGGACGGTGACACCCACAAGATTGTGATCCAGGCCGACCGAGTTCCTGCTGGTGAGCACAGGGGCTGTTATAATCAGCCAACAACAAACGAGATAGCTGTCTTATTGGTTGGGCAGGAATGTGATAAGCGAGACATCGTACTTCGGACAAGAGACCAGGGCCTGAGACGAATATCTAAAACCCACCGATCATACGACGCTCTCCAATATCCCCTGATGTTCCCTCGTGGAGATGATGGCTACCACTTCTTACTGCACCACGTAGACCCACGAACCGGAGAACTAAAGACCCCTCTCAAAAAATATCTTCTCTCCAGTTTTATTCTTATCGTATTATGATAAGACGAAGAGAGATAAACTACTTACATTGTTACCGTCAACTGTCCAATCAGTTCTGGGTAGACTAGTATGCAAAGATAGAGACTGAAAGGTTAGTCTATATCAGAACACACCAAAGGGAACTAAGGGCTGCGAGCTACATCCACCTTAAGGACGCCCTGAGGCAGGACGAGGGTAACATAGCAGATTTGGGACGGTTAGTCATTTTACCGTCCACTTTCACTGGAGGACTCCGATATATGCACGAGCGATCTCAGGATGCATTCTGTTACGTGCGAAAATACTCGTGCCCAGATCTATTCATTACAATTACAACCAATCCAAAATGGGAAGAAATTGGCAATGCCGTATGCAATGGTCAATCAGTGAATGATCGTCACGACATTATTACACGTGTATTTCACATGAAATTAAAATGGCTCATGGACTTACTAACCGAAGAACAAATATTTGGGCCAGTTCTTTGTTTTATGTACTCTGTTGAATGGCATAAGCGTGGCTTGTCTCACGCCCACATATTATTATGGCTTGAGAACAAGATACGATCTGTCGATATTGATAAGGTCATTAGTGCTGAACTTCCAGATCCAGATAACGATCCGGAGCTTTTTAACATAGTCAAATGTCACATGGTCCATGCGGATCCTTCAACGTAGGCTCACCATGTATGAAAGGTGGACGATGCTCAAAACGATACCCACGAGAATTCGTCAATGAAACTGTCACAGGGAGCGATGGGTATCCATCCTACAAGCGCAGGAATCCTTCTATGGGTGGCTTGACCGCACGCCTTGTGCTAAATGGACAGGATATGGAAGTGGACAATAGATGGATAGTGCTATACTGTCCTGTTTTGTCTAGGGTATTCAAAACACACATCAGTGTTGAATACTGCAACAGTGTTAAGTCCATAAAATACATCTGTAAGTACATCAACAAAGGAAGCAATCAAGCAGTCTTAGGTTTGCAAGACAAAAATTATGAAGTGTGCCAGTATCAGAGCGGAAGGTACATATCCAGTTCAGAAGCAGTTTGGCGAATTCTTTCATTTCCTATCCATGAAAGGTATCCCCCAGTTATGCATTTATATGTTCATCTACAAAATTTTCAAAGAATTGTGTTTACTGCAGAAACGGCTAAAGACATAGTAGAAAATCCACGTAACACCACCTTAATGGCATTCTTCAATTTATGTCAGACAGATGATTTTGCTAAGACACTGTTGTATGAAGACGTTCCCTGTTACTACATGTATAACAAACAGCAGGGTACCTTTGTAAGAAGAAAGAAAGGAGTACCTGTGGTGGCATTTCAGGGCGTTAGAAAGCAGCACGTAATTAGCCGAGTGTATGCAGTCCATCCTAATAATTCCGAGTGCTTCTATTTACGCTTGCTCCTGTTCACTGTCAGGGGACCAACCTCCTTCACTGACCTTCGCACTGTCAATGGCATACTTCATCCTACATATCGGAGAGCATGCAAAGCCCGTGGACTACTCCTGGATGACTCTCAATGGGAAGAAACACTGAGGGAAGCGATCGTTTCACAAAGCCCAGAAAAACTTCGCCAGCTTTTTGGTATATTGTTAGTATTTTGCAGTCTCTCTGATCCGTTGAATCTGTGGAATAAATATAAGGAGAGCCTAGCAGAAGATTTCTTACGACAACTTTCTCACTGTAACGACAGTACTGCTGATAAAATGATCGCCCATGTGGAAGACAGATGTCTTCAAGACCTTGAGGAATATGTTCTATCGATTGGCGGTCAACCTTTGAACATTTACGGCCTTCCTTCCCCTCAGATCTTACAAACGTTAAATGCTGACTATCTCAGAGAAACAAATTACGATAAAGAAGCGTTAAGGTATTTTGTTCTACTAAATGAACCAAAACTTACAGATGAGCAGACTGTAGTATATGGAGAAGTATTAAACTGTGTTAGAAATGAGGAAAGTAGAATGTTTTTCTTAGACGCTCCGGGAGGAACTGGAAAAACATTCCTGATTTACTTACTGTTGTCTAAGATCAGAGAGGATAGTAAGATTGCTGTAGCAGTAGCCTCTTCGGGGATCGCAGCCACTCTTTTACCTGGTGGCAAAACTGCTCACTCGATGTCTAAAGTGCCTATACATCTAGACTGCACAGAGTCACCAATATGTAATATCACAAAACAAAGTAATATGTCCAAGGTTCTGCAAGACTGCAGTCTTATAATTTGGGATGAATGCACTATGGCTCACAGAAAGGCGATTGAAGCAATTGACCGAAAGCTGCGGGACATCCGAAACAGTGATAACTTCTTTGGAGGTGTCCCTATCCTCCTTTCTGGGGATTTTCGTCAAACGTTACCGGTTGTTCCAAGAGGGAGCGGAGCAGATGAAGTGAACGCTTCACTAAGAAGATCATCACTTTGGCCAAATATAAAAAAACTGTCCCTGACATAGAATATGAGGGTACATCTAGGAGGTGATGAAAACATACATACCTTTACTGAAAGTTTGTTGTCGATTGGGAACGGCTCACTCGGAGATAGTAACGGGATCATTACTCTTTCTGATGAATTTTGTATGCCGCTTTCTAACGTTGAAGCTCTCATTTCGTTGGTGTACCCGGACATAGAAAATATTAGGAGCAAACCCACCTCATGGCTCTGCTGCAGAGCGATCTTAACTCCAACTAATGAAGAAGCGGCGTACATTAATTCGACTATCCTCACAATGTTCCACGGTGAAGAGACAGTTTATACGTCTGTCGATCAAGTAATCAACTCTGACGACGCAGTTCACTATCCTCCTGAGTTCCTGAATTCTGTAACGGCTCCGGGGCTTCCATCGCACAAAATTACCTTAAAGAACGGCGCACCAATCATACTCATTCGCAATCTCAGCCCACCTAATTTGTGCTATGGGATAAGACTTCAGGTGAACGCCCTCCACAAACACGTGATAGAGGCAACTGTCATGACTGGATGCGGGGAAGGACAGTCAGTTCTCATCCCGCGGATACCATTAATCCCAACCAACTACCCGTTTCAGTTCAAGCGTCTGCAGTTTCCAGTCAGCCTCTGCTTTGCGATGACTATTAATAAATCCCAAGGCCAGACGTTGAGTATTGCTGGACTTGACCTCAGATCGCCCTGCTTCTCCCACGGGCAACTGTACGTCGCATGTTCCCGAGTCAGCAGCAGCAAGTCCCTGTTTATATGTGCACCAAAAAATAAAACACGAAATATTGTTTATCAAGAAGTTCTTCAATGACTCTGTTCTTCCTTCGCTTCAGTACGTGTACTGATGAAATATTATATGAAATTGATCCCATAAACCGAATAGACTCCGAATTATGGGAAGGTCATCAGCGTTACTTAATTTTTCCTCGCAAACTATTGATTGTCTGCAAGTAGAAATGGGGGCATGGCATCATAATGAAAACTGGCAGAATCGACACTGATTGGGTATATGGAAGAAGACTTAAAGTTAAAATGGGAATTCTCCAAATTGACTGCGAATGGCCGTAGGCAAGTGGGCCTGCCCTTAAAATGAAAACTCCCCAACTCGATTGTGAATTGCAGTAGGTAAGGGGGCCTGCTATTATAAAAAAAAACTTCTGAATTCGACTGTGACTGGAAATAGGAAAGGATATCCGCTGTTATAATATCAACTGCGAACTCGACTGTGACTGGGACTGATAAACTCTACCAGCAATGATGATGAAAACTACCGATTTTGATTGTGACTGGTAGTAGGCAAGAGGGTCTGCCATCATTAAAACTCCTCAACTCGATTGTGACTCGCAGTAGGCAAGGGGAACTGCCTTTATAATTAAAACTCCTCAACTCGATTGTGAATTGCAGTAGGTAAGGGGGCCTGCTATTATAAAAACTCCCCAATTCGACTATGACTGGAAATAGGAAAGGAGATCCGCCGTTATAATGTCAACTGCGAACTCGACTGTGACTGGGACTGATAAATTCTACCAGCAATGAGGATGAAAACTACCCATTTTGATTGTGACTGGTAGTAGGCAAGGGGGACTGCCACTATCATTAAAACTCCTCAACTCGATTGTGACTCGCATTAGGCAAGGGGAACTGCCTTTATAATCAAAACTCCTCAACTCGATTCCGACTTGCAGTAGGCAAGCGGGACTACCCTTATAATTAAAACTCGCCAACTACACTATGACTGAATATAGGAAAGAGGGCTGTGGCTACCGATAAGCAAGTGGGCCGGCCATTATAATGAAACCCGCGTAAGTCCGTTGTGACTGGCAATAAGAGAAAGTATGCCTGTCATCTATATAAATAAAATCGTAACGAACGTGTGTCCGTACATTGACTATTTTGGCAAAATTTCCGTACAGTTATCTGTTTCACGTGTAATAATGACCATCCGCATAATTTTTAGCTTTGGTGTCTGTTTGTCTCTTTGTTTGGCAGTTTGTCTGATTGTCTATAACTTGAAAACTACTGGATATATTTCTACCAAACTTCATATTTAGAATCCACCTGTCCTTGGATAAGTTTTAGGGCCAATGTTGTTTCTAAAGCCCTGAATTGACTGGGGGTTAATACGAAACCGAAACCGTGAATTATCACTCCCATAAAATAAACAAACCAAACTTAATAGAAATCTACCTGCTTTAATATACACCAATTTCTAAACCTTTTTTTCTCATGTGCATCATTTCGATACGAGATGTCATTAACGGACCATTTTTTGGTACAAGTTCCACCGGACCTAACTCAAGAGCGGGTGCGTGCAAAGCCTATATCTTATAACTTGAAAACTACTGGAGATATTTCAACCAAACTTCATATTTAGCATCCCCCTGTCCAAAGGTAGGTTTTAGATCCATACCATGTCAAATTCCCGGAATGGACTTGGGGTTTATAGGGAACCGAAACAGTGATTTTACTCTCCCACAATATATACAAGACCAGCCTGGCTGGAAATCGACCAATCTTGATGGAAATCCATTTTTCTCATGTGCATTTTTTCGACAGGAGGAATAATAAGGGAGATATCACGAACGGTCGGTTTTGCCGCCTAAGTCCTGCGGATATAGCCCAAAAGTTGTTTTACGTGGAGCAGATTCCTTATCTATCTATGTAAATAAAATCGTAATGTGCGTGTATCTGTGCATTGACTATTATGGCGAAGTCTTCGTACAGCTATCCATTTAAGGTGTAATAATGACCATCTGCATATTTTTTTAGCTATAGTTTCCTGAAAGTCCTGATTTTACCCCCCCCCCCCTCCTCACTCAAAATCAAGATTGCGGCACAATCTGCCAGACGAGCCAGAAAATTGAAATTATGCAAAAGTATACGATTTAGCCTGTGACCGACGGAAAACTTCCAAGACCTTTAAATATTTCACTTTTTATTCCCGAAGAATAACAATTTTAATTACGGTGCACACCTTCGTTTCGGGGTATTTTGCGGCTAAACGGTCAGTCGTATCAGAAAACGGGTGGCCCAATCTCAGTTCAATTTGGAGTGATCTACATCTTTGGTCCTATGACGTTTCGTCGTATCTCTATTCCTCACATGTTAGATTTGTCTCAATTTCTCTATTATAGCTGCATTTTGCTCTTTTTGCACGTATAATTCGTAGTTCGAATCACTTATATGAAAGATAGAATCATCTAATTCTACACGAATATTGGCCCACCCAGTATCCATACGTGAGTCAAATTCTATGTTTGTACCTGTCAGATTCATACTCAAAAGTAATGCACTGTGAGACAACCATACCAAACATTCACCCTATTCAACGTTTCTAACTCAATTTTACCCATCAATGGATTATACAGGAGAAAATATCTTAAGACTAGCCATTTAGACCTCTAAATGAGGCATCTTATGGCACAATCCGTTTGTCGATATGATGTATCGTTTAGCGGCAGTTAATCTGCATTGAAGGTTTGCAATATTGTAAACATGCATATACTTCGTATGTCGATATATATATATATATATTCATTGAAGTCGATTTGAAGCTATGTAGAAAGGTTGTGTTTGCCATTACAATCAATATTTTACATCGATAGTTCCTCTCGGCAGGAGGGCGTCTGCTAATGTAATTATTACTCTCCACATCGACTTTGACTGGCACTAGGAATGGGATCCTTCTCCAACTCCCTTGTAACTAGCATTAGTAAGGAGGGACTGCCATTTTCATTACTAATTCCCTTCTTGATTTGACTGGCAGAAGTCAACGGAGCATGCAATTATGTTCAAAAATCCCCTAACCGATTGTGTTTGGGAGTAGGCAAGTGTGCCCGCCATTATAAACAAATTTACCTATATAAAATGTGACTGGCATTAGGCATACAGTAGTGGCCTTGCTATTATAATGGAAACTCACCAACTCGGTGTGACTGTCATTAACAGAAGGGGTCTGTCATTATAATGATAACAAGCGCAATTCAATTTTGACTGGCAGTAGGGAAGGTGCTTGCTATTATAGTAGAAACTTCTCCAGTGTAATCTGTCTGGAAGTAGGAAAGGGCGCCTGCCATTGTAACGAAAACTCCCCAAATCGATTGTAACCGCGCAGTAGGTAATGGGGCCTCTCATTATAATGGAAATTTACCTACTCGATTGTTATCGGCAGTAGGCAAGTGGGCCTACCGTTATCATCACAACTCCGCAACTCGCACTTTACATTGCAAACAATGTATGGGAACCTCCCCCTGCTGTTTCTGGATAACGCTAAGAGACATGCAATTTTTAAAGAAATCTTATCACTGCATGTACAGTAATTTACTTCGATATCTGTATACACTGTAGAATACCGTAGCGAAGCACGGGTACATTTGCTAGTCTTACTATATATTGTTAATGCATTTCAGCATTCAGTCGGCATGCCTCTGTGAATTTACAAAGCACCCCTAGAATCCTCTATTTGTAAATAGCTAACGAGCTAGAGAAACACAGAGGGGTTGTATGCCTGACATCAGCGCTAACGGAGACATTTTAATCAAGGGCCGCCATATTTTGAGTTGTATGTATGACGACAGATAATGTTCCCTCTTTCCGACTTATCATAAATGCTTATTTCATGTTAGCCTACCTGTTTATCTTTCGTCCCTGAGAGTTCATTTTTGTTTCCATCTGCTGTTGGTATGTCATTCACTGAAATTTATTCGGGATCTTTCTTTCTTTTCTCCATAATGGTTCCAAAAGCTGAGTGTAAATTTCTATGTCTTATGCTTGGGCATCAGTTTGATGTAGGCCTATTTTAGTTAAATGTAAACCAGCATAGTAGAAACAGTATTTTACAGTTATTTGTGAAGATAATAAAGTGTTTATTTTAGACGTCAGTCGCATTAATAATTAAAATTAGTCTACATTTCATAATGAGCAACTTTCAAGGTTACTTTTCACCTAGTAAACCTAGTACCAAGCGAGTTGGCCTTGCTGTTAAGGTCGCTCGATTGTAAGCTTGGTGGTGGTGGTGGTGGTGGTGGTGGTGGTGGTGGTGAATGTTTTAAGAGGATGTACGGCTCGAAACTCTAATCAAAGGGAAAGATGGAAGGGGTCCAACGCTTCAAAAATTGAAGATGTCTGCCATAAAGAGACAAATGCCACGAATGGCATGACAATGAAAGACTCGCTAGGTGTTTGCAAAACTAACACCCTCGAGATCGGAAAAAACGATAGTTGACCAAGGGAGGTCAACTAGCAGTTTCAGTTACCATAAAATACAAGAAATAACGAGTAAACAAGTATTAGAGAAGTCTTTTACCACAAGAAAGCTGGCTGGGAAGTGCTATCTTAACTTCTAAGAAACTATCTACCCATCATTACCAAGAAACACTCTACATAGGTCAAAAAAGGAATAGTCAAAGTAATACGCAAAAGGAATATGCTTTACAGGAAACGCAAACGGGATACAAGCAATCTTACGTGGGACAAATATAAATGTTTGAGGAATACCACCGAGAAACTCATCCACGAAGCACACAAGAACTACATAAACGAGATAAGTAACAACAGCAAAGACATGTGTTAATACCTTATTAGTAAACACGGCAAATGTGCACAAAGTGCATTCTACTCTAATAAAAATAGTTACCTCCCCCGAGGCCACTGCCTCAACCAGGCCCCGATTTACAAATGGGCGGACTGGGCATTTGCCCAGGGCGCCAGTTTTTGAGGGGAGGCGGCCGGCGGATCGAGTAATTATGGACTGCGTGAATTACGTCTTAAATTCATTTCCCTCATATTACTTTTACATTCCACAAATTATTCCACTTATTTTATTAGACTGTATAAAACACTTTAACCTATTCTAACTTTTAAACCTGAATTTCATCTATATATTTAAGTTTTATGAAGAAAATGTGTCTTATTTCTAAAATTATTTACTTACATACAAACTATCAAACTGAACCAACGGTCTTTTAAAATAAAAATAAAAACAGCCTCATTCTTATTTGGCTGTTATCTTTGTTTGGCTTGATAAGCTTAATTATGAGAACTGTATTTGCATAATGTACTGTTTTAAAACTCATAATCTTGAAAACTGTAATATTTAATTTGTAAACAAATATTTTTTAGAGGAACAGGAAAACGAGCAGAGGGGCGGGCGGCTAATTATTGTTTGCCCAGGGCGTTAACTACTTGAAATCGGGGCCTGGCCTCAACGTTCAGTGAGAAGTTTAAAGGGTTCAATAATGAGGCAGGGAAAAGTACAAATATGTGCCCAAACACAGCTAAGCCATTACCACTCTCTCTCTCTCCATCCTTTACTTCGCAGAGATCAAGGTAATTAAAGAGCCTACAAAATACTCGACCACATGCTGCTTCTGACCTTGACAACAGACCTCCAACAATCTCTGTGCGATATGCAGAAGCATTAGCTCCCTCGGAGCGGACCTTGGAACAAAATGGCGACTACACGTTGTACTAATGAGACTAGGGTCATGAACTTGCTTCCAGCACATGTGAATTCCAACGAAACAAATTCTGCCTGTGCTTTCAGCTGCTCAAAGCGCACAGGGTTGAATTTGGTATTCATGGCAATAAGTGTTCCTCCTCCTGAGGTTTCCTAAATACTATGTATGGCTGAGGTACCACTTCTGTGTCACAGATTGATGAATTTAGTCAGGATTCGCTAATGCACAGAATTGGTGGGTCTAAAGCAGCAAGAATGGCCAGAACTACACGTGTATGCTTCAAAATATTTCAGGCTGTGTGCATTAAGGGGAGGCTGTACTTTGTATACACACAATGTTAAATTCGTCAATTTTAGGTACATTTTTCTCCTGAACTGTTCATGATAACGATATAAAATTTTAACAGGTGGTAGAGGAAGGGTTTCTCTTCCTTGGCCTATTTTTGTAGGTAAGTACATTGTATAATGTATGTTTTGGCGAACTTTTTGCAAGTTGTTAAAAAATTCCATAATATCCAAATACTTCGGTTTTATTAATTCATAATTTCTAAAATATCAAACTTAAGTTCCTTAAAAAATGCATCAATAATGTTCATCCCAGTACCTGTATGATATTTAAGTTTTACTGTACTATGATGGTTAGTTCCTGAGAAAAACGTACTTAAAAGTATAAAATCTCAGAAAACAGGTTTCATAGTTGAACATATAGTGGTCTGCCAAATTATTATACTCAGAACAAGTATTTGCCTTTTTGAAGAGCAAAGCTGTAATATTTTCCGTTGTTAGTTCTACAGCTTGTCCATTCATGAGTTATTTATTCTTTTGAGACTGCTACATATATCAAGAGATTGGCAAGTCCTGAAATAGTGTTGTGTCATTGTTGGTCAGCCTGGAACTTCAGCACTATTGGCACGCAAGTTGTGTATTACTATTGTTCGTTGATGTCCTATAGTTATTGTGGTCTATCTGTTCTCTTTTAATGTTTGTAAGTACAAGTTACTTTTACAGTAAGGAATGCGGAGTACTTAGTAATAAGAAGCCGAGTGAAAAATTGCATTAAATCCGTTGTTATTCCCCGTTTAGGGATTCTAACCTACAAGTTGAGACAGGGAAGCATTGTGACATAACTCTTCGTAAGAAAGCCACAATTTCTACATTATTGCCCCACTGTAAGTATAACCAACGGCAGATTGCATCAATCGTAGGGGTTTCACAGTCATCGGTGAGAGATATCGCCAAAAAATGAAAACAAGTACACCTCTTGACTCATGTCGCAGAGGTCGGTGGGGCAGAAAAAGGATAACTTCGCCTAGAATTGACAGAATAATTCCAAATTATGCAACACAAATTTGCCTTACACCTGCTAAAGTGTTAACCAATAACCTTTGGAATGCTGGGATTGCTTTATCACAAAGAACTTTAGAGCGGCGTTTCAAAGAGATGGATCTGAAGTGCCACCGCCCTTTAAAGAAACCAAACTTGACAACTGCTATGAAACCAACAAGGCTTCAGTGGGCTACGGATCACAAAAATTGGTCAGAGGAAGATTGGAATGAGGTCTGTAAAATTGTTCATGCAATTTCTTGTGTTCTCATGATATAAGATAATATTGATTAATACTTTCTTGCACTGGCATTGTATTTTTTAGGTTTGCTTCTCCGATGAATCTTCAATACTGATCCTTGATGATAAAACCGAGTTTGTTTGACTCCGCACACATGAAAAATTCAATGAAGTATGTGTTGTAGAACAGGTGAAACATCCTCTCTCCATAATGATATGATCTGTGATCAGCAGCAAGGGTAATGGCCCTCTGTATATTGTTCAAGGCACAATGGGGAAGGGTCAGTACGAGCTGGTGCTAAGGAACAAACTTTTGCCTCAAGTCTCAGAATGGTTCCCAAAAAATGATTTCACCTCCATGCATGAATCAGCACCATGCCACAAGGCTAAATCGGTAACAGCATTCCTACAGAATCAAAAAATTAATGTATTGGTCTGGCCAGTCAACTCGCCTGACATGAATCCAATAGAAAATATTTGGAAGGCACTGAAAAAAAAGAAATTACTAAACAAGGTGTCATTACAAGCAAGAACATGCTCCTGGAAAGACTTAACAAGGTATGGAACAACCCATATATGGAGGGAGAGGCAAGAAAATGCATTACGACTATGCCAAGAAGGGTCTCTGCACTGATTGTGGCTACGGGTGGCTTCACAAAATACTAAACGTTTGATGATTACAAAGACAATTGTAGTTAAAAAACTGTTTTTGTGTGGAAAATGGTAAATAGAATATGCGAAATACAAATGAAATAAAAATAATGCATGAAATATTCCCAGAAATATATTTATTTTGCAAAATTGTTAGCAAATCCATGTATTTTCAATCTGAGTATAATAATTTGGCAGACCACTGTAGTTCGTTACTCACTTTAGAACATCCCTGCACCATATCGTGGGTCATCTGCATTTTCTCTATCCACCCTAGCCCTTTAAGCATTCCTTGAGTGCATTCTTGCCTTCCTAGATATCATAGTCACTTCATAATCTGCTTTCTTGACACTGACAGCATCCAACTCGAAACATGCCTTCACCACATTGTCCCCAGGTTTTATGCCTAACTTTTGAAGCAGCCTAACTGCCAACATTGCCATCGTTAAATGAAAGAACTGCATCATAAACACCCAAATTCAATGTATCCTTAACTACAAATACTGTTTTAGGAATTCTAGCCCATATTACTTTATTAAATGATTCATTTGGGTTCTGTGTTTTACCATGCAAACACTTATGCAACAGGTTTTGATCAGTCAAACTTCCAAAAGCTGGCTTTATTACATTGCACACTTCAACAAGCAAAGAGTGCCTATGACTATACTGTTCACCAGCTGCTAGAGCACGGTTGTATTTGCACCATGAGGATGGTCCTTTTGGGCACAAGGCATGACAAGTCTCCTTGTCAGTTGATAGTTTATGAAAATAAATTGCACTGATATCCTGTTTCATTTCCATCTCATTATCACAGTTCCTTCTAATTGCCATACCATAATAGTTCTGCAAACTATCTCCTTGTCTGTGAGTCTACCTTTCTCAGATAGTGGTTTTCCATCTGGTAATTTTATGCCTTTCATACCTTTCCTCAAATTGCAAAGGTGCGTTCCCATTCTTTTCTGGGCATGTCCAATAAATTCCAGCTTTTCCACACTGACATCTCCATATGGCTTTACTTTTACCACACATGAAGCTCTTACTGTCTCCACCCCGAAATATTTGACATACCTTGCCCCAAACATATCAACTTACCTGGAAAAAATGTTTACTGCACATGCAGCATCCATATTCCCACTTGACCGTTCAAAATTTACACTACATTCAGAACTTTCTTTATCCAATTTAAGTTTTTCATTATCTTTTATAAATGTACACTTATGACAGTAGTTACTCAGTACCCCTACATCTAGCACTTTTTCATTATCAATGCATGTTACAGTTACTACACCATTCAGACTAGTATGCCCTCTACGCTACCATGCCCCCATCAACAACCACAGCAATATCTGTAGAATTATCATTAATTTTAATTGCATCACTGACAGCAGGCTTCATAGAGGCAATAGCACAATACTTAGCAGCTTCACATAATGTACCTGTATACTTCTGGAATCTTGTTGGACCACTTAGGAGATGACTGCACATAGTGTCATGGCAGCTAATTCACCTTTACCTATAGTACTGAACCCATACACAAACATAAAATTAGTTTCATAACCACTGTCAACCTTCCCACTGGTATGTAGTGAATACTGAGCTTTACAATTCCTGCATTTCAGGAATAGATTACTAGCAAGTACGTATCTTGCAGTGGTACCTTCACAACAAAATAAACTGTCACCAACATGCATACTTTACAAACTGCAAATGAAGATATGGCAGATGACAACAATACAGTATCTATGACAGCATTGCCACTTGTCTGTTCCTCATTATTAGATTGAGTACTTACAAAAGATCCTATACTTGAATCAGTATTCAGCTTTCTTCTGGAAGCACTGGCTCTAATATTTTCAATGCTAGAATTATCACTTACAATCACTGATGAAGTTGAAGCACATGTTGAATCTAACCTAGAACAGCCTCCAGCACTCCGACGGACAAAACCCCTACTATTTGCACTACTATTAGAACTACACTTGCTTTTGGCTTTCTTCCAGGCCCTCCTTTACATTTCTTGCATACTCTTCCAATTCAAGGCATTCTGTCACATAAACAAACTTTCAGATGCAAACATGTGCAGAAAATGCACCACAAACACAAGGAACAAGTAAAAGTTATTCCTTGTGAACAAAGGAGCCAACCCTGAGGACGAAATATCTTTATAAATCAACACATCACTAAAATGAAATATTTGGACTGGTGAGTAAACAAATGTACACATCACTAATAGCTGATTCACATGATATTTAGAATTACACACATTACACAAGCATTTGAATGAGACTTCTGAGTTTTGTCCTGGGTTCAATTCCATATCTCCACTAAGGGCAACTGAACATATCACAAGGTGGGGAAATGATACGGGCGGTTTAGCAACTGTGCCCTCTACAGCAACCCGCCAACACCCCAGACGTCCTATACCCATTCCTGCGGTGGACTTTAGATGTTCACTTCTATACCACGCCCAAGAATTAATCTCACACTTAGATACTACTAATAAGTGTTTATTAATTTCAAATCTATATACAATTCTCTGTTCGTCAAAGAGTACTTTGATACAAATTTTGCATTAAAAACCATTAAAAACATGATACAAACTATGATGACTCGTATCACTAAGGAGCTCCTTGCCACCATCTTGAACTATTTTCCGGTTATATTGTTGAAATGAGCTGCAGATTTAAATATTTGAGAATAACAGTCTTGCAAAACCAAATGTTTGATTCCTTCACATTCAACCAACACAGCCAGACAAGAGGCAGTGTTGCCAACATTCCTATCCCAGAATATACTTCCCACCTGCCCAAACACTAAGGATGCCAAGGCAAACCTCTTTCTCTGAATCAACCCCCACTTTTGCTTTTGTTTACTTACTAAATTTAACCATACCAGGATGCATTTCTCAAATAATTTGCTTACCTGTCACTCATGGCCATATTTCAGTTTTATTGATTTGATAGTTCTTAGAATATTGTGATGAGTGAGTCCGTGGTGTTTTGCATTTCTACCATACATTGCCGGTGGTCACCAGATTGTGCAGAAATCACCTACTACTTATGCTGTCAGATGTAAGAACAAAGATTGTGAAAGAGCAACAGGAGGCCAAGTCAAATATTGGAGAGCAATAAAGACTTGACATTCACACAATTAAATATCTTCTAACTGCATGGAGCAGTGTTTTTAATGAGGTGATAGAGATGAAGAAGAATAAACAAAATACAGATGGTGGATTATAACATACCAGCCTCTGTACATCATTGCTGGATTTTCAGCCACTGGATCCAAAGATCAAATTCTGAGTATGAAAAGCAAATTGAGTACATCAGAACATGGTCATTCAACTGCAAGTAATCAGACCTTGAAATACATGAATGATTCCAGGCACGTGTCTGATGTTATTCCTCCATGTGAAACAACCTTAAAAAATATGTACCTAACAACACCAAGATAAAAATCTATTATGCCATCATACGAGACAGTGTATTCCACGACTTTGAAACTTACCAAGCCACTGAAGGTGACAGTATATATATCGATATTACAGAAGGAAGGTATTTGCGAAATGTCACGAAGTAATGAAAGAAATTGGGGTTTCGACAGCAGAATACAAAGATGTACAGAGGTATGAAAGGAGACAGAATCAAGTGCCTAATTCATGGCAGGTTGATTCTCTGGACTGGTCATGTTGTATGAATGGCCAACAGCCAGGTCATGGTCAATCAGACACCCCAGGAATACCTATTACAATATGGAGAAAAGAACTGGGATGGTAATATTAATAACTCTACAGGCTCAGATACCGAGTGGTGCCAACTAGGAGGCCCACTGATCACTAGATACCACAGGCTGATTTATTTTAAATTTGTGGAATTTTCTCATGAGCCGCAATCAAACCAACAAGTTCGGACCTGGAGTGAAGTAAAGGAGACAGAATTCGAGAATGATCTGGATGGACCTGTGCTCGCCCTGAACCCGAGATACTGGGATATTGAGGACTGCACTCCACCTCTTGTCTGCAGAGGGAGATACTTAACACATAAAAAACAAATTCCGTATTGTCGAGGGTTAGGGGTGTAAAATCAAATTAAGCTACACAGTACTTACTTGTCTTCTTCTTTGAAACAAGCGACCAACTGACCAACTGTCTGTTCATCTACACATATTTCATCCTTAATATTGGTGGAAGGCTGCAAGGAACAAATATGCAAAGGAAAGTAAGAAATGTAGAGTAAACAGATAACTAGAGTAGAAGTTTATAATTAGACAAGACATACCTGACAAAGTAAACTGCATAGTTGTACAATGAAAATATAAATTCATTCTCCCAATGTAAAAAGGAAACAAACAAACAAGTGTCAAGTCAAAATTTCATTAAGAACAGGAACAAGAAAGTAAACTCATAATGGGATAAAGAGGAGAGCACTGGAAGAGGGAGCAAAAGAAGAAGCAAAACTTGAAGGACAATAATCTCTGCAAATATTTCTTCTCTTCCTACAACTTTCTGTCATTGTGTTCATCCTATTACATGTTCTTAAATGACTAGTCACTTTTTGTTTCTTGTGTTCCGACAGATAACTCTGATTGTCAGGCATACATTGGATCTTAACCTGAAAGAGGTCAATCTCTTGCCTACCATGTTAAAGTTCGTACAACGAATAGTGAGTTCTTGGACTCTTCATTGAATCTAGACAATCTGAAGGCTTTATCAATATAGAATTACAACATTTACATTCAGATTTTAAAGGACAATGCTGGACGTGTTTTCTATGGATAGCAAGTACACGACATTCCCAGAAGCCCCAGAATTGATTCTCGGACAAGTCAGAGATTATCACCAGACTCTGACAGCTAGATGCTGGTCCAATCAGGCTATATGAGAACAATGAAGGTGTCAGTTGATAGAGGGGTAGAGTCCTTAGTCTAAAAAGCCGAGAAAAATGGCCAAGAAAATTTGTTGTACTCACCACACATCGAATTATAAACTCCAGGCCCTCAGGATGAGCAGAGATCGCTTGGCAGTGTAATGCTCATCAGAGCTGTAGAGCCACGGGTTTTGGTTTGGTCTTAAAAGGTGAGTTTAAAACCACCTAATATGTTTCCTAGACATGAGCAGCAGTAGCGGCGATTAGGGGGTGAGGGAGGACAGTCCCACCCCAATTTGTGGAGAACAAAATAAATTTTTATTCCATTTTAGCTGACTGAAACTGGGAATTATTAACAAGGATTTGTATAAACCCTGTTGTTTTTTCAGCTAATTCTTTAATTTAATTTATTCAATATTAAGAAAATTACTCAGTGATAATACGCATAAAATGTCGTTCGTCGCGGCTAACCGAATTGTACAGCGCCACAGCAAGTAGTGAAGACCCGTGGAGCAAAGTGTAGGATGCTGTGCGACGAAGGGTAGCAGGGATATATTTTTGCCAAGGTCGCACGCATGCCGTGCGCATTCATCAGTCTGGCAATATCCTCAATGTGTCTGTGTAGTTCTATCTAGTGTATTTTACATTGTTAGTGTGTAGTCATATACTAAATTACTTTTAAATTGTATAATCAGGCCGTACTTCTATATAACTGTAATACATGCGTAACTATTGTTCCTCCGGTGAAATTTTTATTGTATAGTACGTATATTACCGCACTTAAGTTGGTAAACTGTCAAACTGAGTCGTATCTTTAAAAGTAGGAAAGATCACAATATAAAGATAAAGTTGGAATTCAAAGAGAACAAAGTGGGACAAATATTATTTTACAGGAAGGGGAGTTAGGGATTGGAATAACTTACCAAGGGAGATGTTCAATAAATTTCCAATTTCCTTGAAATCATTTAAGAAAAGGCTATGAGAACAACAGATAGGGAAGCTGCCTCCTGGGCGTCTGCCCTATATACAGATCAGTATTGATTGATTTAACCTTTACGTCTCTATCTAAATTCGCTCAGAGAGCATAAAAACCTTTTTATAGGAATTATGGTCATTGTTGATGTATACGCCCCTCCCCCGCTATATCCTTTGGAACCGGGTCTTTTGGCTGTCCATACGTTTTGCGCTCCCCACTTTTAATTCCCAATCCCCGCAACTGATGAGCAGAACAGCCTAACATTCTTAAAAATTATCATTCAACTGACGTAGTCTACACTTGACTTTGTATGCAATGTTAGGTTAATGTTATCTCTGTTTTTTTTTTTTTTTGAAAGAGAGAAACCTTACATTTTGCTTTCCCACAAGTGAACTTTCCGCTTTTCTAACAAAGGTGAAAGGATTCAATTCAGTCAACTGTCATTGAGTATTTCATCAATAGAGCAATATTCAAATGAATTCATCAATCTAAACTTTACTAATAAAAGTTGAAGCATCATCAATGATGTCGCATATTTTGAAACTAACAACCAGCAAAATAGGTAGCAAATGCTGCAATAAAGAAATCAAGGATCCAAGGAAAATGGGTAACACTGCCCTGGAAAATCTCACGGCTCAATTCTTCTCAGACGAGTCTCTTCAGGATCGGCTGCATCTATGGATATGCCATGTGGAACATGTAGAATTATATTGACTTTAATGTAAAATTTGATACCGGAGAGGCAAACCCATTTGTTCACGACAACAAAGTTTAAACAACAATCTATATTAACTTCATGAGAAGAAACATGCTTCAAACAGGCGATTCTCCAGATATATCCATCTGGTCATATGAAGAATAAGTAAGCCACAGGTGGATGAAAAGAGAAATCGTGTTTAATTACCTCTAGAAAATGAAGGCGAACTGAAGTACGGGAGATAAGACGGTTGGAACAACATTGCTGTAGAGACGCCATGAAATGGAATCTAATAATGTCACTGAAAGCTCACCTTAGCCGCATACCTACCTCTTACCTCAGAGCATACATTCTCACATCACGCGCATGCAGACAGGCATAATGAACACAGCGTCGGGCTAGCTGGCATTCTAAGACAGTGTTGTCACGATGTTTTTGAAACAGGAACAATAGAATTGGAGGAAGTTTGAATGTGCTAGAGGTCGTACAGCACGACAGTGTCCTCAAGGTCTTCAAGAATCTTGCAGCAAAACTGCATAGCCATACAGGACAGTGGCACGGTGGGAAGTCAATAAGTGGCAGATGTGTGTCAGCCAGGTCATCCTGGTGTCAGTGAAGAAGTGCCGTGATAATGGACACTGGTCGATGTCGTATGATATGTGAGCTGGCCCTAGACACCGGGTTAGCAAACACGACTGTGCTTCATATTAGAGGGAACACCTGGGCATGAGAAAAATTGCATCACAACGGGTTCAGCGTGATTAAACGGAAATGCAGAAATGATTTCGATACGATGCTGCTCGTAATCATCTGGAGTACTATAAGTAGGAAGAAGAGGCATTCTTATGCCATATCGTTAGGCTAGATGAGACATGGGCTAAATTGTAAGTGCCACAGCTGAAATGCTGCTCGAAATAATTGCATCATTACGGGAAAGCACAAAGATTGACAATTTATGGGAACCCCAGCCTTGCGAAAGTTATTGTTATACTCAAGTATGACGGTGACGGCTTTATCCTAACGCACTATGTTCCTCCACAGCATACCGTCAATGCGTATTAGCCATCATTTTCCACAACGCTCGGCCCCATACACAAGATGTACACAATCCTGGTGACTACTCTGAAGGACAGTCAATCTTCAGATGTTTTGCAATATTAGCTACACGAGACATTGGGATTTTCATCTCTTTTGCTGGTTGTTCGGTCCAAATTGGCCGCATAAGGAACGGTTCCATAAGTCGGCGCCAATGAGTTAACGCCAAGGCTGCTTCCTTCCCCCTCCTAGCCCTTTCCTATCACGTCGTTGTCATAAGACCTATCTATGTTGGTGCACCATGAATTAAGTTGTAAATGGAAAGTTTTGCATGTATAGAAGTGTTAGAACTTTAATAGTAGCAACTATACTTCGTTATTTGGACATTTGACTTGTTGGAAATTTTAACCCAACATGAATGAACATTTTATTTTATCACCATAATCATTAAGTGTGTTTTAATTGTCTTGCAATTTTTGTTTATTCTTTTAGCTGAAGATGTTCCATAATCGGAACGAAACATGTTCTATGTATTTAGTACAACTCAGAGATTAAGCTAGATTATGTCATGTAAACAATATTACTGTTATAAGTAATTGACAAGTATTGGAAGGTGGGAGTCTCCTTATAACTTAACCTTAGTTGCGTTGAGCCAATACGGGATAAAATATGAGATATATAAGCTGTAATTTAGCCAACCAGGCAAAAAACCAATCAAACACCTATTTGAACTTAAAGATTAAAGCGTCAAAAATTGGCAAAGACATAAACTTCCTAAAACAGTGTTTATACCAAAAACTCGTTCCTAAATGTCTAAATTCAGTACAGAGAAAACCTTGTACAACAAAATGCTACAAGGCTACTCAAGGAAAAACTAACAACTTATGGATCAAAAATGAAATTAAGTTTCTATACAGAAGAAAGTCTTTCTAAACTCTACGTTATATAATGCTCATCTAGAAGCTTCCCTCCTGATGGCCCCTATTGAACGGGATTTCTTTTTGAAATACTAAAATTCAGAACATCTTAGATCAAAAGCAAGAAAACTTGAACGAAAATTTTTACAATCTTACTCTAAATCAAAAAAGCATAAATCGGTCAAAAGAATCTTCCATTAAGATTGAACCCAATTCAACATTTCACCCTCCAGCTAAGAATTTAACTGACGTTCTCTTCGAAGACAAAGTGTTACAAATCATGAACAATGGACCCAAACATAATTGGTCTAGTCCATACAACCAAAAGCAATACATAACAACCATTGCCGAAATGGAACAGGTCATACCTCAGCTCCCAATAAACCAACAACTTGAAACTAAATTCGAAGTCAATTTAAAGATCAGAAAGATAATATGCCCCATTTACCTCCTAAAGACATTAAAGACTTAAAAAATTAAAAGATAATGACCTTATAATCACAAAGGCCGATAAAGGTAATGTGTCAGTTATCAGGCACAAGAAAGCGTACATAGAGAAAACCGAAGCATTTTTCTCATATAATACTTTCACTAAAATTAAAAAAGACTCGACTAACTCTGCCCAGAGGAAATTAAAACAAATACTTAAAAACATTAATTTCATCCGTAATGAGAATGAAATATCAACTCAATTAACATGAATCTAAGACTACCGACAGAAAGAGCTTTGCCTAAGGTACACAAACCTGACACACCCATAAGACCAATTATTAACTTTAAAAACAGCCCCACCTACAAAACCTCTAAATTTATCAATAGTTTTCTAAAAAATGCTATACATTCCAAAGTGGAACCACAATCAGTAATTCAATAGAATTTTGTAAAAATATTAAGAACACTAAATTAAAGCCATCTTCCACCTTGAACTCATTTGACGTTACTAATATGTATTCTACCATCCCCACACGAGAAACTCTAGATATAATTAAGAACAACTTAAAGACACCCAAGAAACTTAGTAACCATGAAATAGAAGAGTGTATGCTACTCCTAGAATTTACCCTTAACAATAATTACTTTTCCTTCAATAACACAGTATATCAACAGAGAGGTCTCCCAATGGGATCCCCAGCGTCAGGCATTCTTGCTGAAATATACATGGATCAATTAGAAAAACATAAAATTTTAAATGAAGAAAAAGGTATTGTTATCTGGCTAAGGTTTGTTGATGACATTTGTGCAATTACAGATGAACAAATCAATAGTAGCCCTAATTTAATAGACCAAATCAACAGTTTAGACTCTATCATAAATTCACGTTAGAAACGGTGAACAATAAAAACTAAATTTCCTGGATTTAAGAGTTGGAGGAAAAGAAGAAAATTCTTCCTTTTCAATCTTTAGAAAACCGACCCAAACTATAAATAACATACGAAAAGATTCGAACCACCCTGAGGCACATAAAAGCATGTTAAACAGACCCTTTAACATTCCCTTGTCCAAAAACTATCTGCAAAAATAAATTAATCTCATTTACAAAATAGCGATAAGCAACGGATACAAAAACCATTACATAGATAGATTAATAAATAAAATGAAGAATAAACCTCCAACGCAGCTGATAAAAGAACGTAAAAAGAAAAACTTTGCCACTTTCACTTATAATAATGGGAACATTTACCAGATTACCAATATTTTTAAGAAATTTAATTTCAAAATTGCTTTTCGCACCAATAATAACAATCAACGATTAATTTTTAATTACCAAAGCTTTTAAAGTTATAACAGATATTTAAATTCGGGGATATATAAACTTAAATGTTCAAATTGTGCCAATTCGTACACTGGGCAAACAGGACGTAATTTCTTAGTACGATATCAGGAACATATTAATGCTGAGAAACATAGGAAATACTCGGCCATGAGCCTTCATATGACTGAATATACATATAATTTTACGACAATAGAAAGGGACTTGACCATTCTGCGAACGTTAAACAAAGGTAAATTAATGAATATTTTGGAAAATATCTATATTGAGATTGATCAGAAACACCCCAGCCAGAACATCAATGAAATAACGGAGAATATCAATATAATGCTAGAAGAGGTTACCAAATTAGACTCATCTACAAAAGCCATCGAAAAGGATCAGGAAAAACATCCAACACACCGCATTTCAGTTAGCTCCACAATACACAACATTCACCTTACTTCTCCTTCCGTTTCCCCTCGCCTATCACAACTCCACTTCTCAGTTAACTCAACCCTACACAACATTCCCCCTGCTTCCCCCACTTCCCCTACCTCTCCCTCCGCTCCTCCTCGCCCACCGCAAGTTCCTCACACACACATACAACTCAGTCAGTTGACGACACGGCGTAATGGAGGACGCTAAATACAATACGACCGACTGTGAGGTAAAACAATTTCATATATCCTTTTATACCTCACTAACATACATTCTTACAAGTTTTTTCATTTAACATATCTCCCTCCTTACTTAATTTCTTCTTGTTTCAGGCTCATTTTAACACTCTAACTCCAAAACTCAACTTCAACTACGGTTGTTTACAAGAGTTCCCCCGACAACCATGTTCTAAGAATATCTTTTATGTTACAATTTTTATCTTCAAGATCAACAAGTGTCCACGTCTCCAGCATAAAGAAGACCCCTTACGACGATTTTATTTCATTACTTGGACAATGACTTGTTGGAAATTTTAACCCAACATGAATGAACATTTTATTTCATCACCGCAATCATTACATGGGTTTTAATTGTCTTGCCATTTTTGTTTATTCTTTTAGCTTAAGACGTTCCATAATCGGAACGAAACATGTTCTATCTATTTAGTATACACCTAGAGATTAAGCTAGATTATGTCATGTAAACAATACAACTCTTATAAGAAATTGACAAGTATTGGAAAATGGGAATCGGCTTATAACTTAACCTGAGTTGCGTTGAGCCAATACGGGACAAAATATGAGATTTATAAGCTGAAAG
Organism: Anabrus simplex; assembly: GCF_040414725.1. NCBI lineage: Eukaryota > Metazoa > Arthropoda > Insecta > Orthoptera > Tettigoniidae > Anabrus > Anabrus simplex. The sequence continues at coordinate 31,077,880 of NC_090277.1, read as the reverse complement.
GAAAACTAGGTAAGAATGAGAAGAGTGGGTGATACGATAGTGCCGATGAATTGGATATGGAGGAACACAGTCAACAGTTTGCTAATAATCCTATGAAACTGCAGTCGAAGGATTGGGCATTTGATATTGTTGAATGGACTACGCTATTTGAGATTCTAATGGTGATCAGTATCAGATATCGAGAAAGAATAATTATTCACAATCTGCACAAAAATCAGAATCGAAAGATAACAATCGAAAAATTTGAAAAAGGAGCTGCATTCCACAAGGGAGTGAGACAAAGCTGCAGGTTCCCTCCTTTTCAATGTTCATATAGAAGAGGCGGCAAAGTAATTCAAAGAGGAATTCGGAAAAGGAATCACAATCCAAGCAGAGGAAATCAAAACCCAGAAGTTTGCTGATGATATTGTTATTTTATCAGAGTCTGCAGAAGATCGGAGAAATTGTTGAATGGTATAGAGAGAGTCTTGGGGAAGGAGTACAAGATGAAAATAAATGAACCCAAACAAAAGGAATGAAGTGCATTAGAACGTAGTCAGCTGATGCTGGAAATATTCGGTAGATTAGGAAATGAACTTTTAAAGTGAGTAGATGAATACTGATACTTGGCTAGTAAATTAACTAACGACGGAAGAAGTAATGAAGACTTAAAGTGCAGATTGCAGGCTAGCACGAGCAAGGAAGGCCTTTCTTCAGAAAATAAATTTTCACTCTTCTAACATCGATAAACGAATTACTATGTTTTTGAAAACTTCTGTCTGGAGGGTGACGTTGTATGGAAGTAAAACATGGACGATAACTAGCTCACAAAAAAGGGAGGAAGCTTTTGAAATGTAGTGTTAAAGATGAATGCTGAAGGTGAGATGGGTAGATCGAATCACGAACGATGAGATACGGAATTAAATTGGTGAGAGATCAATTTGGCTAAATTTGACAAGAAAAGAGAGAAAAATAGGACATATCTTAAGACACACAAGACTTTCCAGTTGCTTTGGGGGGAAGTGTGGTCGGCATGAACAGTAGAGGTAGACCAAGATACGAATATGACAAGCAGATCAGAGCAGATGTAGGATCTAGTATTTTTTTAGTAATGAATATGTTATGGGTCACACGAAGAGCAACATCAAACCAGTTCTTAGACTGATGACTCAAAAAAATAACAAGTGAGAAATTGTGTCCTGGTTAAGGGAGACTGGAGTTCCTTTCTAAGAGAATATGATGAGAATCCGGTTATATTCATTAATCAAAATGAATGAGCCAATACCGAGCACTTGTAAAATAGACTGTATTTAAACCAAGCATGGTCATACTGTATTATAACTTCCTCAATATCACCCAGACTTGATACCACAGAAAACCATCTTCCCAGCTGCCGACAGTGGGGTTCGAACCCACTATCTCCCAAATACAAGCTCACAGCGGCGCAACCTTAACCGCATGGACACTTGCTCAATACAGGAATGTTGTACATAGTTACTGGACTTCATATTATTAAGAAGCAAAAGGATAGGTAGTTGTCTCAAGAATGCCAGACCTATGTTCATCATATGGCCGCAGTAATCGGTGTAACTAATCCCAGGATACATTTTGTTTCAACTAAGTGTTGCTGAATTTTATCTGACATTGCTTCTATAATCCCTGTTTGTAATTATACCCATTTTAAAGTTTACACAGGGAAAGTACTCTGAGACAGTTATTATTTATTTTAGTTTCTGATTTCCTTTAAAAACCAAGCAATCAACTCAACATTGGATTGTGAGGATGAAAAGAGACAAATTGTATCCCACCCAATACAGTCACTTATGCTCTACACAATTTGAAGATATGTTCATGTATCAAATGACCAGCGGCGATTACTGCCACATGCGGTTCTAAACATACTTTAATTTCCCTCACATCTGCAAACACAGAAAACAGAGTGCCCACTGCCAGTAAAACATAACGAATAAAACCCACCAGAAGCAATTGATGAGGAACATCCTGTTAAAATCGAAATATATACAGCGGGGACTATTAAATTGTTTCAAATTATTTTGCTACTCTTATTTATTGTCTAATATAAAATTGTAGTGATCTGGATGCCATTGTTTTAAATTAATTTATATTTAAGCTTTAAATTACCAAACCAATGACCTCAACTACAGCTTTTATCCCAGCCCTTACAAAATAAAGCAGCAATTGGTGCAGGCTACCAGGAAAATAAAACAGCTGAAGTCATGGCAGAGCAAACAATGAGGAACAGGAGGAAGGTCTTCCATCAGCAATAAATCACTGAAGATGGTCACAAGAAACTTAATGATTCATGTCTCAATGTTTTGGGTAGCTATTGCCAAGAGGTGGTCTAAAACATGGTCAGGCTTCAAGCCAACCCAACTGTGCAGCGATCCCTGCAGTTACATCAGGAAGTTTTTTACAACACCACATCTTCAAAGTCTTTGTCACTGAGCAATATATATTGATGGCAGTCCAGGTTTTAAAGAGGAGAGTTTTTAAAAGAAAGGAAATGGTTAGGGCTATTTCAGAACCAATCCTCGGAACTTAGATGCTTGATGAAATGGCTGTAAAGAAAGTGTGGGAAAATAAACAGTTTGATGTGTATGTTGACTTAGGTCAGGGATAGACACTGGCGAGTATCAAGTGGCTAAGAAAGCATTAGACTTTATGGTGGCAGCACTGAATAGGAGATCAAAAATACCAGTGGCTGGAGGGCCCCAAGAAGTGAAGAAAAAATTGGTGAAAGAGTATTTCAGAAAACTGCAAGACACAAGTACAAAACATCATATTGTCAACAGTGGTGATGGGATTTGGACTAATAGCCTTAGGAATTAAGTTTGTTGGACTGAACTCCCAGTGTTCTTTTCCTCATCCAGCAGACTTTGGGCAAAAGACATTTGCTTTCCACGGTGCTGCTCACAATATAAAACTTGCAATGAATTCGCTAGCAGAGAATCAGGTTCTCGTAGATGGTAGTGCTCCAGACCAAGAAAATATTACTGCAATGAAATAACTGGAAAAATGAAATGGCGCATGGCGTTTAGTGCCGCGAGTGTCCAAGGACAAGTTTGGCTCGCCAGAAGCAGGTCTTTTGACTTGTCTCCCGTAGGCAACCTGCACCTCGTGATGGAGATCACATGATGATGAAGACGACACATACACCCAGCCCCTGTGTCAGCGAAATTAACCAATTTGTGGTTAAAATTCCCTACCCTGCTGGGAATCGAACCCGGGACCCCTGTGACCAAAGGCCAGCACGCTATTTAGCCATGGAGCCGGACAGGTAAAAATTGGTACTATTACAGCAAATGAAAGGCCTGCACACTGGTTGTAGATTAAGGAGAAAGAATTTAGAGTGGGTGAGACAGAAGATAAACGTTTCCTTAGGTGCATAAACCTTCGTTAATTCTGTGGCTAATACCCTTAAATTTTGTAGAGATCTGGGTCATGAAGTGCTTACTGATTGTGAAAGTACAATTCAGTTTGCAATGTTCATGAATCTTGCTTGCATTTTATTTAATAAACTTGTGATGTACCGAAAATCGAACGCATGGACAACAAAACAACTGACCGCACAACACGGTAAACACTCGACTTCGATTGCTAGTACTACCACAAGAGAGATAAGAGGGAAAGAGGGCTGTTCCAGCGTGTAATCACGCCAACTGCTTACGGTAGGCCTCGATCAAAACACAAGACACACAACTAAAAAGCGATGTAATCTGGGCAGAACCAAATGTTAAAAGAACCTCAACAGAGGGTAGATCCAGGCGAATAGGATAGAGCAATTCATGTGAAATACCATAAAATACTAAATCATTTTAACCGCATTAAATTTAATAAATAAGAATATTTTTAAAACAAGGAGAGTAACACCCTAAATAATTCATTAAATTTAAAAAACAATGAAATCAAACTAAATAAATTAAATTAATAATAATAAGAAGAAATCAATTCATTTACTGAAACCATTTTAAATCACAAACCTTTTAATATTATTTAAAATATTTTGCACACAAACTGGAGTTCTTTTTTTTTTACTTTTAAATTGATGGTCATATGACAATACCAGTTTGAGAGCTATCATTAAGGATTTTTAAAAGAAGAATGGGGTATCCCTTTTTGTGGACAAAATTTTCTACTATAATATTGAAGTGCGTATTAATAACTCCGTTTAAAGGTCACACAAGAAATAAAATAAAGGAAATAAACTAGAAGGAAAGGTGAAACATCTCAACCAAAAAATTCAAAATACCATGAATGGCAGAAGGCAAAGTTGGAAACAAGAAAATTTACAACTTGCCGACATGTCTAATCACGATATATTCACACCAAAAGTAATAAATTTCACAAGTCACATCACAAATTAAACCAAAAATTTAACGCAGATATCACATTCGTTAAATCACCTAAACAATGTTACTTAATAGGAGGTACAATAAACCACAGTCACCATCAATCGAAGACTTGACCTCTACACCACTCAAGTGTCCGATCCACAACGCTTCCCGAAAGACAATGAACTCATAAAAGTGACGCAATTCATATCTACTCATATCTTATCAATACCCATCATTTTGACACAACCATGACACAACCGTTGTGAGATTATGCAACAACAACAATAGCAAGAATAAAAGTTACGAGAAACAGAATAAAACCATAGCGTAAAGAAAGTGAAGCTCCAAAGGGATAACAGCACCTTCAATATTCTAAATAAAATAAGATAACTTATTAAAATAATAATAATAAACCAAGAAAATTAAGGTAGAACACATCTGACAATGACAATTAATTTTACAATGATAATAATATTCAATAAGTCTTAGCTGTGCCCATAACAGAACTAGAAACGAACAATTACGGAGACCACAGGTTTGATTTTGTTTTAAGGCTGTCAAAGTACATACCGAATATCACCTTGGAATTTAGAGGGGAACACTTAAACTACTTCAAATATTATTTCAACTGATGAATTCATAATTTGAGACATTTTTACTCAATACCACAGGAACTAACAACGCATCGTCTTTGCACTCTATAGCCAATAATTCAGTCCAACATGTTTAAATTCATGGGAAATACTTGCGCCAACACAGTCATGGTACCGACGAAGAGGTCCATAAATAATCCTTTCAGGCACCTTTTATAAAATAGTATTACATCACACTGTTAAGTTTACAGAAATAATTTAAATTACACTGTACTCATCAGCCACTTTAGGAGTAAATTAAAACAACCAAGTAACTTATCGCCATAGGTTCTAATAAGTAAGAGGCTCCACAGCCTCTTCATTCCCTTAACTAGGGTGGTAAACAAACATGGTTAAACAGAGCGTCACTCCTAATACAACCATCTTGGAGATGATCGAACGGACCCTAGCTAACACAACCTCCAGAGTTAAGTTCAGAGGGGAAATTTCAGACGCATTCAAGATAAAGGTTTTTATGTCATGCGGAACACCTACATATTTAAACCCCAATATAATTGATGTAATTATGCTGAAAATAATGATTGTACATTTAACTAAACAGTTTTACACTATGTAATTAGCGCATATAGAGGTTATTCACAATGAAGTATTTATTTATTTTCCGCCTAGTCGATACAATGATTGCCTAAGGCAATTTTTATTGGTCAAAAGTGGTACATGTTTCGTATATTATCAACATCTTCAGCCACATAACAATGTTTAGATGAAAAATATAAAATAGACAAAGTAATGCTTTAGAGGAAGTGTCCTTGAAATTAACATAAGATTGACAAGATTAAAACAAACAAATAACTCAAGAGAAAATATATAAATTATTTCTACAATAGAAAGCAGTCGTCAAGGAAACACTTGTACAATATTCCATAGAGAAATTGTCCTAATAAATATTCTTTTCTTAATAATCCATGAAAAAAGATCAATTTATAAATTAAAAATTATACAATTTATAAGTAATTATCGAAATGAAGAAATCCTGATATCACAGTGCGGCTCTTATTATTAATGTAGATGAAAATATAACTAATTCCTAGTTGTCAAATCCTATTAAGCCTGCTTTCCTTTGGAACAGTAACTCCTGTCATTCTTTCACAGTTTTGCGCCGGGTGTAATATTGATGATGCGTTCTTCCTTGTTCTTGCACCTGAGGAGGAGGAGGAGCGGGGGATATAGGTGTGTCAAGAACTTCCTTGCTGTCACCTATAGCTTCAACTGAGGAGGAATAAGTTGTAGGGCTATCTGTAGGTGGAGAAATTCCAATTCTTTTTTCTTGATCCTTCTCAAGCATTTTCAAATATACTAGAATTTGATAATATAATGGATTCTTATATTCTACAGCCTCATTAAGGTTATCATTTTTCTTTACAAGTTGGTCTAGATGAATGTACAGGTCTTCATATGTGTTCATTAAGCTGCCCTTTTTTAACTTTTTTATGATGGTCAGGTCTTGTTCTATGTTTGTAAATTTATGACCTGTGGCAGTCATGTGTGATCCCATTGCTGAGAATCTTCTATGTTTTTCAGCATTCACATGTTCCAAATATCTAACTTTAAAATTGCGGCCAGATTGTCCTATGTATGTGTTCTTACATTCAAAGCATGTGAGTTTATATATACCGGAATCAAAAAATTTATCTTTTTCCGAGAGATTTATTGTATCATGGTTGAAAATACTATGTTTCATGTTGTTATTGGTGGAAAATGCAATTTTGAAATTTTTTCTTTTAAATAAATTTGTTATTACATGAATGTTTGGATTATTATATGTGAACTTGATATATTTTTCAGTTTTACTAGGTTCGACTGCTAATTTAGATTGTTGCTTCTCCGAAAATTTATTAATTATTTTATCAATCATGTTATTGTTGAAACCATTCAAGAGGGCTTGTTGTCGGATAAACAACAGTTCTTTATTCCTTTCAGATTTGGATAAAGGAATACTAAACGCTCTGTTAATGTAACTATAATATGCTGATCTTTTCTGTGCCTCAGGGTGTAACGAGTTGTTCTTGATAGTGGTCAGTGTGAAAGTGGATTTTCTGTGTATTTTGAAAGAAAATCCTTTTTCTTCTCTTGTTGTGACTATGTCCAGAAAATTCAGTGATTTTTCAACTTCTTCTTCTAAAGTGAATTTTATATTGGAATCCAAATTATTCAATATATTTAAAACTTTATTGCTATCGGTGAGTCTGTTATCTATTATAGCGTAAACATCGTCCACATAACGTGTCCAAAAATCCAAACCCTCTATTTGATTAATAATTTTCGTGTGTTCCAAATAGTCTAAGTATATATTAGCCAATATTCCTGATGCTGGGGCTCCCATTGAGAGTCCTTTTTGTTGGTAAATTTTATTATTAAACGTAAAATAATTTTGATTTAACACGAATTTTAAAACATTAATAAAATCTTCAATTTCTGGTATGCTTACTAATTTGTTCTTCGTTAAATTCTTCTTAATGATTCTGATAGTGTCTTCTATTGGAATGTTTGTATACATGTTGGTTATGTCAAATGAACATGTCGTGTGAGATGATCCAAGTTTAAAATCTTTAACTAGATTGCAAAAATCCACTGAGTTTTTGATAGGTGTTTTACAATGAAATACGTATTTACTTGATAAGAAATTATGTATAAATCTAGAAGTTTTATAAATGGGGCTATTTTTGAAATTTATGATAGGTCTAATCGGTTCTCCCTGTTTATGTAATTTAGGTAGTGCTCTTGCAGTCGGGAGTCTAGGGTTCATATTTATTAATGTTTGCACATCATGTTCATTAAACAAGAAAGACGTGCTTTTTAATAGTTTTTTAAGATCCCTCTGAATACGTGATGTCAGGTCTTTATCAACTGTACTAAACGAATTGTTATTAAAAAATGTTTCTGTTTTTTCAATATAAACATTTCTATCTAGGGCTACAACTGTTCCTCCTTTATCTGCTTTTGTGATAATTAAGTTATTTAGTTTGATTTTTTGTTTCAAGTTATTAACCGCCTTGTTGGTGCCTCGAAGTGATTGTAAACCTTTTACTAAAATAGGAATTTTCTTCTTAGCTTCATACCTTATGTCATTCTGTAAGTCTACAGGTAGATTCTGTATTGCTGTTTCTGTTTCAGCTAATGTGGTGATTAAATCATAACTTTTGTTTGAACTAGGCCAATTGAAATTAGGGCCTTGACTTAAAATAGAGGTTTCTTCTTCATTAAATTCTATCTCAGACAAGTTTTTAATTGGAGGTGGATAAACACTATCATCAAACGTAACATTAGGAACTAACCTTCTTTCTTCTCTATTAGATGCTAAATTTTTCAACTTAAATAATTTATTATCCAAAATTTCTTGTTTCATTTTAAGTGTGTTCTCCATTTTTTCATTGATATGTTTCTGGAAAGAATCCCATTCCAGAGGAAGCAAGTTCAGTGGTGCTGAGAGGTGCGCGAAGTACATTTTCTCATTAAGAAGTTTCTTTCTTTTATACATAAATTGAATTTCTCTTTTTAACCATATTTTATTGACCTGCATTTGAGTAAACTTATGATGATTAGAATATATAGTTTTTCTTTGGGCACTTTTTAGAAAACTGGGAGTCAAATTATTTTTAAGGCATTCCTTCAAAAACACTATATCTTTTGTCACTTTAGCTATTTTCATCTTTAAGTTGAGGTAGGTGTTAGCTTCTTTGCTTGCCTGGTTGGCATTAGGATTACATAAAATCAGCTTCATGGTCCGTATCGCACTTCAATAGATTCACAATGAAGTATTTATTTATTTTCCACCTAGTCGATACAATGATTGCCTAAGGCAATTTTTATTGGTCAAAAGTGGTACATGTTTCGTATATTATCAACATCTTCAGCCACATAACAATGTTTAGATGAAAAATATAAAATAGACAAAGTAATGCTTTAGAGGAAGTGTCCTTGAAATTAACATAAGATTGACAAGATTAAAACAAACAAATAACTCAAGAGAAAATATATAAATTATTTCTACAATAGAAAGCAGTCGTCAAGGAAACACTTGTACAATATTCCATAGAGAAATTGTCCTAATAAATATTCTTTTCTTAATAATCCATGAAAAAAGATCAATTTATAAATTAAAAATTATACAATTTATAAGTAATTATCGAAATGAAGAAATCCTGATATCACAGTGCGGCTCTTATTATTAATGTAGATGAAAATATAACTAATTCCTAGTTGTCAAATCCTATTAAGCCTGCTTTCCTTTGGAACAGTAACTCCTGTCATTCTTTCACAGTTTTGCGCCGGGTGTAATATTAATGATGCGTTCTTCCTTGTTCTTGCACCTGAGGAGGAGGAGGAGCGGGGGATATAGGTGTGTCAAGAACTTCCTTGCTGTCACCTATAGCTTCAACTGAGGAGGAATAAGTTGTAGGGCTATCTGTAGGTGGAGAAATTCCAATTCTTTTTTCTTGATCCTTCTCAAGCATTTTCAAATATACTAGAATTTGATAATATAATGGATTCTTATATTCTACAGCCTCATTAAGGTTATCATTTTTCTTTACAAGTTGGTCTAGATGAATGTACAGGTCTTCATATGTGTTCATTAAGCTGCCCTTTTTTAACTTTTTTATGATGGTCAGGTCTTGTTCTATGTTTGTAAATTTATGACCTGTGGCAGTCATGTGTGATCCCATTGCTGAGAATCTTCTATGTTTTTCAGCATTCACATGTTCCAAATATCTAACTTTAAAATTGCGGCCAGATTGTCCTATGTATGTGTTCTTACATTCAAAGCATGTGAGTTTATATATACCGGAATCAAAAAATTTATCTTTTTCCGAGAGATTTATTGTATCATGGTTGAAAATACTATGTTTCATGTTGTTATTGGTGGAAAATGCAATTTTGAAATTTTTTCTTTTAAATAAATTTGTTATTACATGAATGTTTGGATTATTATATGTGAACTTGATATATTTTTCAGTTTTACTAGGTTCGACTGCTAATTTAGATTGTTGCTTCTCCGAAAATTTATTAATTATTTTATCAATCATGTTATTGTTGAAACCATTCAAGAGGGCTTGTTGTCGGATAAACAACAGTTCTTTATTCCTTTCAGATTTGGATAAAGGAATACTAAACGCTCTGTTAATGTAACTATAATATGCTTATCTTTTCTGTGCCTCAGGGTGTAACGAGTTGTTCTTGATAGTGGTCAGTGTGAAAGTGGATTTTCTGTGTATTTTGAAAGAAAATCCTTTTTCTTCTCTTGTTGTGACTATGTCCAGAAAATTCAGTGATTTTTCAACTTCTTCTTCTAAAGTGAATTTTATATTGGAATCCAAATTATTCAATATATTTAAAACTTTATTGCTATCGGTGAGTCTGTTATCTATTATAGCGTAAACATCGTCCACATAACGTGTCCAAAAATCCAAACCCTCTATTTGATTAATAATTTTCGTGTGTTCCAAATAGTCTAAGTATATATTAGCCAATATTCCTGATGCTGGGGCTCCCATTGAGAGTCCTTTTTGTTGGTAAATTTTATTATTAAACGTAAAATAATTTTGATTTAACACGAATTTTAAAACATTAATAAAATCTTCAATTTCTGGTATGCTTACTAATTTGTTCTTCGTTAAATTCTTCTTAATGATTCTGATAGTGTCTTCTATTGGAATGTTTGTATACATGTTGGTTATGTCAAATGAACATGTCGTGTGAGATGATCCAAGTTTAAAATCTTTAACTAGATTGCAAAAATCCACTGAGTTTTTGATAGGTGTTTTACAATGAAATACGTATTTACTTGATAAGAAATTATGTATAAATCTAGAAGTTTTATAAATGGGGCTATTTTTGAAATTTATGATAGGTCTAATCGGTTCTCCCTGTTTATGTAATTTAGGTAGTGCTCTTGCAGTCGGGAGTCTAGGGTTCATATTTATTAATGTTTGCACATCATGTTCATTAAACAAGAAAGACGTGCTTTTTAATAGTTTTTTAAGATCCCTCTGAATACGTGATGTCAGGTCTTTATCAACTGTACTAAACGAATTGTTATTAAAAATGTTTCTGTTTTTTCAATATAAACATTTCTATCTAGGGCTACAACTGTTCCTCCTTTATCTGCTTTTGTGATAATTAAGTTATTTAGTTTGATTTTTTGTTTCAAGTTATTAACCGCCTTGTTGGTGCCTCGAAGTGATTGTAAACCTTTTACTAAAATAGGAATTTTCTTCTTAGCTTCATACCTTATGTCATTCTGTAAGTCTACAGGTAGATTCTGTATTGCTGTTTCTGTTTCAGCTAATGTGGTGATTAAATCATAACTTTTGTTTGAACTAGGCCAATTGAAATTAGGGCCTTGACTTAAAATAGAGGTTTCTTCTTCATTAAATTCTATCTCAGACAAGTTTTTAATTGGAGGTGGATAAACACTATCATCAAACGTAACATTAGGAACTAACCTTCTTTCTTCTCTATTAGATGCTAAATTTTTCAACTTAAATAATTTATTATCCAAAATTTCTTGTTTCATTTTAAGTGTGTTCTCCATTTTTTCATTGATATGTTTCTGGAAAGAATCCCATTCCAGAGGAAGCAAGTTCAGTGGTGCTGAGAGGTGCGCGAAGTACATTTTCTCATTAAGAAGTTTCTTTCTTTTATACATAAATTGAATTTCTCTTTTTAACCATATTTTATTGACCTGCATTTGAGTAAACTTATGATGATTAGAATATATAGTTTTTCTTTGGGCACTTTTTAGAAAACTGGGAGTCAAATTATTTTTAAGGCATTCCTTCAAAAACACTATATCTTTTGTCACTTTAGCTATTTTCATCTTTAAGTTGAGGTAGGTGTTAGCTTCTTTGCTTGCCTGGTTGGCATTAGGATTACATAAAATCAGCTTCATGGTCCGTATCGCACTTCAATAGATTCACAATGAAGTATTTATTTATTTTCCACCTAGTCGATACAATGATTGCCTAAGGCAATTTTTATTGGTCAAAAGTGGTACATGTTTCGTATATTATCAACATCTTCAGCCACATAACAATGTTTAGATGAAAAATATAAAATAGACAAAGTAATGCTTTAGAGGAAGTGTCCTTGAAATTAACATAAGATTGACAAGATTAAAACAAACAAATAACTCAAGAGAAAATATATAAATTATTTCTACAATAGAAAGCAGTCGTCAAGGAAACACTTGTACAATATTCCATAGAGAAATTGTCCTAATAAATATTCTTTTCTTAATAATCCATGAAAAAAGATCAATTTATAAATTAAAAATTATACAATTTATAAGTAATTATCGAAATGAAGAAATCCTGATATCACAGTGCGGCTCTTATTATTAATGTAGATGAAAATATAACTAATTCCTAGTTGTCAAATCCTATTAAGCCTGCTTTCCTTTGGAACAGTAACTCCTGTCATTCTTTCACAGTTTTGCGCCGGGTGTAATATTGATGATGCGTTCTTCCTTGTTCTTGCACCTGAGGAGGAGGAGGAGCGGGGGATATAGGTGTGTCAAGAACTTCCTTGCTGTCACCTATAGCTTCAACTGAGGAGGAATAAGTTGTAGGGCTATCTGTAGGTGGAGAAATTCCAATTCTTTTTTCTTGATCCTTCTCAAGCATTTTCAAATATACTAGAATTTGATAATATAATGGATTCTTATATTCTACAGCCTCATTAAGGTAATCATTTTTCTTTACAAGTTGGTCTAGATGAATGTACAGGTCTTCATATGTGTTCATTAAGCTGCCCTTTTTTAACTTTTTTATGATGGTCAGGTCTTGTTCTATGTTTGTAAATTTATGACCTGTGGCAGTCATGTGTGATCCCATTGCTGAGAATCTTCTATGTTTTTCAGCATTCACATGTTCCAAATATCTAACTTTAAAATTGCGGCCAGATTGTCCTATGTATGTGTTCTTACATTCAAAGCATGTGAGTTTATATATACCGGAATCAAAAAATTTATCTTTTTCCGAGAGATTTATTGTATCATGGTTGAAAATACTATGTTTCATGTTGTTATTGGTGGAAAATGCAATTTTGAAATTTTTTCTTTTAAATAAATTTGTTATTACATGAATGTTTGGATTATTATATGTGAACTTGATATATTTTTCAGTTTTACTAGGTTCGACTGCTAATTTAGATTGTTGCTTCTCCGAAAATTTATTAATTATTTTATCAATCATGTTATTGTTGAAACCATTCAAGAGGGCTTGTTGTCGGATAAACAACAGTTCTTTATTCCTTTCAGATTTGGATAAAGGAATACTAAACGCTCTGTTAATGGAACTATAATATGCTGATCTTTTCTGTGCCTCAGGGTGTAACGAGTTGTTCTTGATAGTGGTCAGTGTGAAAGTGGATTTTCTGTGTATTTTGAAAGAAAATCCTTTTTCTTCTCTTGTTGTGACTATGTCCAGAAAATTCAGTGATTTTTCAACTTCTTCTTCTAAAGTGAATTTTATATTGGAATCCAAATTATTCAATATATTTAAAACTTTATTGCTATCGGTGAGTCTGTTATCTATTATAGCGTAAACATCGTCCACATAACGTGTCCAAAAATCCAAACCCTCTATTTGATTAATAATTTTCGTGTGTTCCAAATAGTCTAAGTATATATTAGCCAATATTCCTGATGCTGGGGCTCCCATTGAGAGTCCTTTTTGTTGGTAAATTTTATTATTAAACGTAAAATAATTTTGATTTAACACGAATTTTAAAACATTAATAAAATCTTCAATTTCTGGTATGCTTACTAATTTGTTCTTCGTTAAATTCTTCTTAATGATTCTGATAGTGTCTTCTATTGGAATGTTTGTATACATGTTGGTTATGTCAAATGAACATGTCGTGTGAGATGATCCAAGTTTAAAATCTTTAACTAGATTGCAAAAATCCACTGAGTTTTTGATAGGTGTTTTACAATGAAATACGTATTTACTTGATAAGAAATTATGTATAAATCTAGAACTTTTATAAATGGGGCTATTTTTGAAATTTATGATAGGTCTAATCGGTTCTCCCTGTTTATGTAATTTAGGTAGTGCTCTTGCAGTCGGGAGTCTAGGGTTCATATTTATTAATGTTTGCACATCATGTTCATTAAACAAGAAAGACGTGCTTTTTAATAGTTTTTTAAGATCCCTCTGAATACGTGATGTCAGGTCTTTATCAACTGTACTAAACGAATTGTTATTAAAAAATGTTTCTGTTTTTTCAATATAAACATTTCTATCTAGGGCTACAACTGTTCCTCCTTTATCTGCTTTTGTGATAATTAAGTTATTTAGTTTGATTTTTTGTTTCAAGTTATTAACCGCCTTGTTGGTGCCTCGAAGTGATTGTAAACCTTTTACTAAAATAGGAATTTTCTTCTTAGCTTCATACCTTATGTCATTCTGTAAGTCTACAGGTAGATTCTGTATTGCTGTTTCTGTTTCAGCTAATGTGGTGATTAAATCATAACTTTTGTTTGAACTAGGCCAATTGAAATTAGGGCCTTGACTTAAAATAGAGGTTTCTTCTTCATTAAATTCTATCTCAGACAAGTTTTTAATTGGAGGTGGATAAACACTATCATCAAACGTAACATTAGGAACTAACCTTCTTTCTTCTCTATTAGATGCTAAATTTTTCAACTTAAATAATTTATTATCCAAAATTTCTTGTTTCATTTTAAGTGTGTTCTCCATTTTTTCATTGATATGTTTCTGGAAAGAATCCCATTCCAGAGGAAGCAAGTTCAGTGGTGCTGAGAGGTGCGCGAAGTACATTTTCTCATTAAGAAGTTTCTTTCTTTTATACATAAATTGAATTTCTCTTTTTAACCATATTTTATTGACCTGCATTTGAGTAAACTTATGATGATTAGAATATATAGTTTTTCTTTGGGCACTTTTTAGAAAACTTTCACACTGACCACTATCAAGAACAACTCGTTACACCCTGAGGCACAGAAAAGATCAGCATATTATAGTTACATTAACAGAGCGTTTAGTATTCCTTTATCCAAATCTGAAAGGAATAAAGAACTGTTGTTTATCCGACAACAAGCCCTCTTGAATGGTTTCAACAATAACATGATTGATAAAATAATTAATAAATTTTCGGAGAAGCAACAATCTAAATTAGCAGTCGAACCTAGTAAAACTGAAAAATATATCAAGTTCACATATAATAATCCAAACATTCATGTAATAACAAATTTATTTAAAAGAAAAAATTTCAAAATTGCATTTTCCACCAATAACAACATGAAACATAGTATTTTCAACCATGATACAATAAATCTCTCGGAAAAAGATAAATTTTTTGATTCCGGTATATATAAACTCACATGCTTTGAATGTAAGAACACATACATAGGACAATCTGGCCGCAATTTTAAAGTTAGATATTTGGAACATGTGAATGCTGAAAAACATAGAAGATTCTCAGCAATGGGATCACACATGACTGCCACAGGTCATAAATTTACAAACATAGAACAAGACCTGACCATCATAAAAAAGTTAAAAAAGGGCAGCTTAATGAACACATATGAAGACCTGTACATTCATCTAGACCAACTTGTAAAGAAAAATGATAACCTTAATGAGGCTGTAGAATATAAGAATCCATTATATTATCAAATTCTAGTATATTTGAAAATGCTTGAGAAGGATCAAGAAAAAAGAATTGGAATTTCTCCACCTACAGATAGCCCTACAACTTATTCCTCCTCAGTTGAAGCTATAGGTGACAGCAAGGAAGTTCTTGACACACCTATATCCCCCGCTCCTCCTCCTCCTCAGGTGCAAGAACAAGGAAGAACGCATCATCAATATTACACCCGGCGCAAAACTGTGAAAGAATGACAGGAGTTACTGTTCCAAAGGAAAGCAGGCTTAATAGGATTTGACAACTAGGAATTAGTTATATTTTCATCTACATTAATAATAAGAGCCGCACTGTGATATCAGGATTTCTTCATTTCGATAATTACTTATAAATTGTATAATTTTTAATTTATAAATTGATCTTTTTTCATGGATTATTAAGAAAAGAATATTTATTAGGACAATTTCTCTATGGAATATTGTACAAGTGTTTCCTTGACGACTGCTTTCTATTGTAGAAATAATTTATATATTTTCTCTTGAGTTATTTGTTTGTTTTAATCTTGTCAATCTTATGTTAATTTCAAGGACACTTCCTCTAAAGCATTACTTTGTCTATTTTATATTTTTCATCTAAACATTGTTATGTGGCTGAAGATGTTGATAATATACGAAACATGTACCACTTTTGACCAATAAAAATTGCCTTAGGCAATCATTGTATCGACTAGGTGGAAAATAAATAAATACTTCATTGTGAATCTATTGAAGTGCGATACGGACCATGAAGCTGATTTTATGTAATCCTAATGCCAACCAGGCAAGCAAAGAAGCTAACACCTACCTCAACTTAAAGATGAAAATAGCTAAAGTGACAAAAGATATAGTGTTTTTGAAGGAATGCCTTAAAAATAATTTGACTCCCAGTTTTCTAAAAAGTGCCCAAAGAAAAACTATATATTCTAATCATCATAAGTTTACTCAAATGCAGGTCAATAAAATATGGTTAAAAAGAGAAATTCAATTTATGTATAAAAGAAAGAAACTTCTTAATGAGAAAATGTACTTCGCGCACCTCTCAGCACCACTGAACTTGCTTCCTCTGGAATGGGATTCTTTCCAGAAACATATCAATGAAAAAATGGAGAACACACTTAAAATGAAACAAGAAATTTTGGATAATAAATTATTTAAGTTGAAAAATTTAGCATCTAATAGAGAAGAAAGAAGGTTAGTTCCTAATGTTACGTTTGATGATAGTGTTTATCCACCTCCAATTAAAAACTTGTCTGAGATAGAATTTAATGAAGAAGAAACCTCTATTTTAAGTCAAGGCCCTAATTTCAATTGGCCTAGTTCAAACAAAAGTTATGATTTAATCACCACATTAGCTGAAACAGAAACAGCAATACAGAATCTACCTGTAGACTTACAGAATGACATAAGGTATGAAGCTAAGAAGAAAATTCCTATTTTAGTAAAAGGTTTACAATCACTTCGAGGCACCAACAAGGCGGTTAATAACTTGAAACAAAAAATCAAACTAAATAACTTAATTATCACAAAAGCAGATAAAGGAGGAACAGTTGTAGCCCTAGATAGAAATGTTTATATTGAAAAAACAGAAACATTTTTTAATAACAATTCGTTTAGTACAGTTGATAAAGACCTGACATCACGTATTCAGAGGGATCTTAAAAAACTATTAAAAAGCACGTCTTTCTTGTTTAATGAACATGATGTGCAAACATTAATAAATATGAACCCTAGACTCCCGACTGCAAGAGCACTACCTAAATTACATAAACAGGGAGAACCGATTAGACCTATCATAAATTTCAAAAATAGCCCCATTTATAAAAGTTCTAGATTTATACATAATTTCTTATCAAGTAAATACGTATTTCATTGTAAAACACCTATCAAAAACTCAGTGGATTTTTGCAATCTAGTTAAAGATTTTAAACTTGGATCATCTCACACGACATGTTCATTTGACATAACCAACATGTATACAAACATTCCAATAGAAGACACTATCAGAATCATTAAGAAGAATTTAACGAAGAACAAATTAGTAAGCATACCAGAAATTGAAGATTTTATTAATGTTTTAAAATTCGTGTTAAATCAAAATTATTTTACGTTTAATAATAAAATTTACCAACAAAAAGGACTCTCAATGGGAGCCCCAGCATCAGGAATATTGGCTAATATATACTTAGACTATTTGGAACACACGAAAATTATTAATCAAATAGAGGGTTTGGATTTTTGGACACGTTATGTGGACGATGTTTACGCTATAATAGATAACAGACTCACCGATAGCAATAAAGTTTTAAATATATTGAATAATTTGGATTCCAATATAAAATTCACTTTAGAAGAAGAAGTTGAAAAATCACTGAATTTTCTGGACATAGTCACAACAAGAGAAGAAAAAGGATTTTCTTTCAAAATACACAGAAAATCCACTTTCACACTGACCACTATCAAGAACAACTCGTTACACCCTGAGGCACAGAAAAGATCAGCATATTATAGTTACATTAACAGAGCGTTTAGTATTCCTTTATCCAAATCTGAAAGGAATAAAGAACTGTTGTTTATCCGACAACAAGCCCTCTTGAATGGTTTCAACAATAACATGATTGATAAAATAATTAATAAATTTTCGGAGAAGCAACAATCTAAATTAGCAGTCGAACCTAGTAAAACTGAAAAATATATCAAGTTCACATATAATAATCCAAACATTCATGTAATAACAAATTTATTTAAAAGAAAAAATTTCAAAATTGCATTTTCCACCAATAACAACATGAAACATAGTATTTTCAACCATGATACAATAAATCTCTCGGAAAAAGATAAATTTTTTGATTCCGGTATATATAAACTCACATGCTTTGAATGTAAGAACACATACATAGGACAATCTGGCCGCAATTTTAAAGTTAGATATTTGGAACATGTGAATGCTGAAAAACATAGAAGATTCTCAGCAATGGGATCACACATGACTGCCACAGGTCATAAATTTACAAACATAGAACAAGACCTGACCATCATAAAAAAGTTAAAAAAGGGCAGCTTAATGAACACATATGAAGACCTGTACATTCATCTAGACCAACTTGTAAAGAAAAATGATAACCTTAATGAGGCTGTAGAATATAAGAATCCATTATATTATCAAATTCTAGTATATTTGAAAATGCTTGAGAAGGATCAAGAAAAAAGAATTGGAATTTCTCCACCTACAGATAGCCCTACAACTTATTCCTCCTCAGTTGAAGCTATAGGTGACAGCAAGGAAGTTCTTGACACACCTATATCCCCCGCTCCTCCTCCTCCTCAGGTGCAAGAACAAGGAAGAACGCATCATCAATATTACACCCGGCGCAAAACTGTGAAAGAATGACAGGAGTTACTGTTCCAAAGGAAAGCAGGCTTAATAGGATTTGACAACTAGGAATTAGTTATATTTTCATCTACATTAATAATAAGAGCCGCACTGTGATATCAGGATTTCTTCATTTCGATAATTACTTATAAATTGTATAATTTTTAATTTATAAATTGATCTTTTTTCATGGATTATTAAGAAAAGAATATTTATTAGGACAATTTCTCTATGGAATATTGTACAAGTGTTTCCTTGACGACTGCTTTCTATTGTAGAAATAATTTATATATTTTCTCTTGAGTTATTTGTTTGTTTTAATCTTGTCAATCTTATGTTAATTTCAAGGACACTTCCTCTAAAGCATTACTTTGTCTATTTTATATTTTTCATCTAAACATTGTTATGTGGCTGAAGATGTTGATAATATACGAAACATGTACCACTTTTGACCAATAAAAATTGCCTTAGGCAATCATTGTATCGACTAGGTGGAAAATAAATAAATACTTCATTGTGAATCTATTGAAGTGCGATACGGACCATGAAGCTGATTTTATGTAATCCTAATGCCAACCAGGCAAGCAAAGAAGCTAACACCTACCTCAACTTAAAGATGAAAATAGCTAAAGTGACAAAAGATATAGTGTTTTTGAAGGAATGCCTTAAAAATAATTTGACTCCCAGTTTTCTAAAAAGTGCCCAAAGAAAAACTATATATTCTAATCATCATAAGTTTACTCAAATGCAGGTCAATAAAATATGGTTAAAAAGAGAAATTCAATTTATGTATAAAAGAAAGAAACTTCTTAATGAGAAAATGTACTTCGCGCACATCTCAGCACCACTGAACTTGCTTCCTCTGGAATGGGATTCTTTCCAGAAACATATCAATGAAAAAATGGAGAACACACTTAAAATGAAACAAGAAATTTTGGATAATAAATTATTTAAGTTGAAAAATTTAGCATCTAATAGAGAAGAAAGAAGGTTAGTTCCTAATGTTACGTTTGATGATAGTGTTTATCCACCTCCAATTAAAAACTTGTCTGAGATAGAATTTAATGAAGAAGAAACCTCTATTTTAAGTCAAGGCCCTAATTTCAATTGGCCTAGTTCAAACAAAAGTTATGATTTAATCACCACATTAGCTGAAACAGAAACAGCAATACAGAATCTACCTGTAGACTTACAGAATGACATAAGGTATGAAGCTAAGAAGAAAATTCCTATTTTAGTAAAAGGTTTACAATCACTTCGAGGCACCAACAAGGCGGTTAATAACTTGAAACAAAAAATCAAACTAAATAACTTAATTATCACAAAAGCAGATAAAGGAGGAACAGTTGTAGCCCTAGATAGAAATGTTTATATTGAAAAAACAGAAACATTTTTAATAACAATTCGTTTAGTACAGTTGATAAAGACCTGACATCACGTATTCAGAGGGATCTTAAAAAACTATTAAAAAGCACGTCTTTCTTGTTTAATGAACATGATGTGCAAACATTAATAAATATGAACCCTAGACTCCCGACTGCAAGAGCACTACCTAAATTACATAAACAGGGAGAACCGATTAGACCTATCATAAATTTCAAAAATAGCCCCATTTATAAAACTTCTAGATTTATACATAATTTCTTATCAAGTAAATACGTATTTCATTGTAAAACACCTATCAAAAACTCAGTGGATTTTTGCAATCTAGTTAAAGATTTTAAACTTGGATCATCTCACACGACATGTTCATTTGACATAACCAACATGTATACAAACATTCCAATAGAAGACACTATCAGAATCATTAAGAAGAATTTAACGAAGAACAAATTAGTAAGCATACCAGAAATTGAAGATTTTATTAATGTTTTAAAATTCGTGTTAAATCAAAATTATTTTACGTTTAATAATAAAATTTACCAACAAAAAGGACTCTCAATGGGAGCCCCAGCATCAGGAATATTGGCTAATATATACTTAGACTATTTGGAACACACGAAAATTATTAATCAAATAGAGGGTTTGGATTTTTGGACACGTTATGTGGACGATGTTTACGCTATAATAGATAACAGACTCACCGATAGCAATAAAGTTTTAAATATATTGAATAATTTGGATTCCAATATAAAATTCACTTTAGAAGAAGAAGTTGAAAAATCACTGAATTTTCTGGACATAGTCACAACAAGAGAAGAAAAAGGATTTTCTTTCAAAATACACAGAAAATCCACTTTCACACTGACCACTATCAAGAACAACTCGTTACACCCTGAGGCACAGAAAAGATCAGCATATTATAGTTACATTAACAGAGCGTTTAGTATTCCTTTATCCAAATCTGAAAGGAATAAAGAACTGTTGTTTATCCGACAACAAGCCCTCTTGAATGGTTTCAACAATAACATGATTGATAAAATAATTAATAAATTTTCGGAGAAGCAACAATCTAAATTAGCAGTCGAACCTAGTAAAACTGAAAAATATATCAAGTTCACATATAATAATCCAAACATTCATGTAATAACAAATTTATTTAAAAGAAAAAATTTCAAAATTGCATTTTCCACCAATAACAACATGAAACATAGTATTTTCAACCATGATACAATAAATCTCTCGGAAAAAGATAAATTTTTTGATTCCGGTATATATAAACTCACATGCTTTGAATGTAAGAACACATACATAGGACAATCTGGCCGCAATTTTAAAGTTAGATATTTGGAACATGTGAATGCTGAAAAACATAGAAGATTCTCAGCAATGGGATCACACATGACTGCCACAGGTCATAAATTTACAAACATAGAACAAGACCTGACCATCATAAAAAAGTTAAAAAAGGGCAGCTTAATGAACACATATGAAGACCTGTACATTCATCTAGACCAACTTGTAAAGAAAAATGATAACCTTAATGAGGCTGTAGAATATAAGAATCCATTATATTATCAAATTCTAGTATATTTGAAAATGCTTGAGAAGGATCAAGAAAAAAGAATTGGAATTTCTCCACCTACAGATAGCCCTACAACTTATTCCTCCTCAGTTGAAGCTATAGGTGACAGCAAGGAAGTTCTTGACACACCTATATCCCCCGCTCCTCCTCCTCCTCAGGTGCAAGAACAAGGAAGAACGCATCATCAATATTACACCCGGCGCAAAACTGTGAAAGAATGACAGGAGTTACTGTTCCAAAGGAAAGCAGGCTTAATAGGATTTGACAACTAGGAATTAGTTATATTTTCATCTACATTAATAATAAGAGCCGCACTGTGATATCAGGATTTCTTCATTTCGATAATTACTTATAAATTGTATAATTTTTAATTTATAAATTGATCTTTTTTCATGGATTATTAAGAAAAGAATATTTATTAGGACAATTTCTCTATGGAATATTGTACAAGTGTTTCCTTGACGACTGCTTTCTATTGTAGAAATAATTTATATATTTTCTCTTGAGTTATTTGTTTGTTTTAATCTTGTCAATCTTATGTTAATTTCAAGGACACTTCCTCTAAAGCATTACTTTGTCTATTTTATATTTTTCATCTAAACATTGTTATGTGGCTGAAGATGTTGATAATATACGAAACATGTACCACTTTTGACCAATAAAAATTGCCTTAGGCAATCATTGTATCGACTAGGTGGAAAATAAATAAATACTTCATTGTGAATCTATTGAAGTGCGATACGGACCATGAAGCTGATTTTATATAGAGGTTATGTTAGAAGGGTGGTCTGCAAACACAGCAGGGCAGTGCGGCCATTAAGAAGGTCTTAGAGCACAGTATTTGAACTTATATTTACTAAAATCCTTTTATAATACTAACGCCATGGCCTGCCCTACCATTCTAAACCTCCAGACATGCTCCCAAACTAAATGGCTGAAATACTGCAGGCCATTGTTTCTAAAATGATAACAATAATAAGGTTGTTATAACATTTGTTCAGTTGTTGTAGATTTCATAGAATATTAATACAGCTGTTGCAGTACCTGCAGCCACAAAATCAGGTCAGGTGATGGCAGTGTTATAATATCATGGTGGAAAAGGAGGTCAGAAATTTTCCAATTAACTGGTTTTTAAATGAAGTATAAAGTGACTTTTCATATCAGTGGAACACTTCTCATGAGCCCTGTAAATCCCTCACCCTACCAGGGAATAATAATAGTACTCCCCTAGTTTTATCTATCTGTGCAATCTCAAAAGCAACAGTGTAGGAAGCCTTAAGAGCATTGTGACAGTTATGCCATGCCTTGAAGCATTGCAGTTGTACTTATCATAATTCTAATAATTTCAAAGGTGCAAGAAGTTGGGACTGAATTTTACTGATGAACAGAAGTTGAATATTTACCTGGATGAGTAACTCTCAGGCCGCTGGATTGGACTCAGTACTGAGAACGACCTGGTCGTATTTACACATCCTTCTAGGTTGCATCACTTTTCTTGTTGTGGGGACATATTGTGATGGCATTCTTTAAGTACCAATAAGGAGTACTTACAATTACAAGGACACTAATTTCAGAAACTGCCCTTATTGTTCGATCCGGGATTACCGTCACCATTACTAACAAGCTGTGACCATCCTGAGCAAGACATAGATGTTCAAGCAGAGGAGTGTAAATAATCCATTACCTCCTCATAACTCTCTTAAATTTGTTTTTCAAGGACCTCCACAACTGTTGGATTTTCTGCTTTTTTTTTCATGAATATAATTCACAAAAACTCAACAGAATGGTTCATGGTAAAGATAATATAGCTCTATCCATAAAGAAGGAAAATATAAATTATGAGGAAGGAGAGGGAACACAGCACAAGAAATTGTACGAAAACAACTAAGGACTTGAAACAACCACCAAAAAAAATTCCCTCCACGACCAGAAAGGCCAAAAATACAGTTATCAAGGTTGACCATCAATGTCATAAAATCTATCCAATCATGATAAAAGATGAGTAAAAATCAATAATTAGCAAACTCCCCATATACAAGTCAATATAAATATGTTGTTGCCAAAGACGATATTATGGAATGATCAATACTGCAACAATGGACTCAATCCTCCCAAGATTTCAGGTGAAAAGGACCTGATCAGTCACAACCTATAATTTTGTCATGAGCAGTAACCTAAATGTCGCTATAGTAGTTTTACCAAACAAAGAAAATGTCCGTAGCAGTAATATGATCCTGAACCAGCACTAAGTTTCAGGAACTGATATCTCAAACTCATTGGGAATCTTACCAGGGCCCTGTAGGTAAGATGAAGGTCCTCACTGTCTAAAGAATAGGGCCTGCCCAGTTAATTCATACTGAAAATTGTTAGCATTATGTAACCAAACATTAAACTATCCATGGGGGAAAATAATCTCAAAAACAATTCACTATTTCATATAACAATGAATGACATCCAGCATTCAATCACCACTCATCTGATGGCCATTGACAGCAACAACATAACAGTACACCTACTAGACTACACTTTGAAAGGAGATTACAATAAAATATCCGATAAAGTACCTTTTAAAAGTTGGAGAGTTTGTGCCTCTCGCTATGCACAGAACTTAATTCCAGATGAAATACTTTGTAACATATAGCTCTGAAGATGTCTTGAATATCAATTAGGTCCCAATCACTATAAAGTAATCAGGCATGATACTTACGAAGGATGTACTTGCCGTGCCTTCCAGAGAGAGAGGTTCCTCCTTAATCTCTATTTTCTGGTCCATTTCACACTGCAACAGAAATTGTTATAAGAAAA
This sequence comes from Anabrus simplex, assembly GCF_040414725.1. Classification (NCBI taxonomy): domain Eukaryota; kingdom Metazoa; phylum Arthropoda; class Insecta; order Orthoptera; family Tettigoniidae; genus Anabrus; species Anabrus simplex. The sequence continues at coordinate 31,053,107 of NC_090277.1, read as the reverse complement.
TGAGCCCAAAATTACTTCCACTGACGTTTACAGAAAAAATGTACCGGAAATATATATCATTATTAACATAATAATTAGGATTATCGTTTATTGGCCAGTGAAGTAAGCAGGCAGTCATGTAGCTCTCCATTGCTTTCAATGTCTTTATCACAGCCAAACAGCCTATAATCTTCCATGGAGATCAAATCACAGGGAAAAGGCTTTTATTTCAAACATCCCACATGCACGGGCTGGGACTGACTGTTAGCAGTACATATTTTTGATAACGGACAATTCACTTCTCCTTTAGAAGGTTAGCAATCCCTATTTGCTAACAATGCGGGATCACACAGTTGATCTGCCACTGCCAAGCAAAGGCTTACAGAGGCATGCTAATGCAACTGATGGGCCCAAATGGCATGTCTGGGTGAAACTCTGCAAGTGCATATGGCCTCACAACCTAAAAGATGGATCTATTACTGAGGTATTAAAATCCCTCCAACTTGATTTTGACTGGCATTATACTTTTGCTAGTTGTTTTACTTCACACTAACACAGATACGTCTTATGGCGATGATGGGACAGGAAAGAGCTAGGAGAGGGAAGGAAGCGCCTGTGGCCTTAATTAAGGTACAGACCCAGCATTTGCCCGGCGTGAAAATGGGAAAACACGGAAAACCATTTTCAGGGCTGCCGACATTGGGGTTCGAACCTACTATCTCCCGATACTGGATACTGGCTGCACTTAAGAGACTGCAGCTATCGAGCTCGGTTCTGGCATTATAAAAAAAGGGCTATGTTTATACTGAAAACTCCTCATCACTATTGTTAATGGCAATTGGGAAATGAATCTGCCACTGTGGTAGAAACTGCTGAACTCTGTTTTGAATGGTGGTAGGAATTGTTGCCTGCCATTATAATCAAAACTCTCCAAAGAGCACCTTATATTGGAAACAGTGTGTGGGTTCCTCCCCATTTTGTTTCTCAGATAGCGCTAAGGAACATACAATTTAATATGATCCTACTCACTGAGAGAACAATAATTTACGTAGAAACCTTTATACAATGTAGAATACTATAACAAATCACAGGTACATTAGCTAGGTTGTAATATTTCTTCAAGGAATGTTTGGGATTGTAAAACAACATGCATAATTGCATGCCACAAACAATTATTTTGGAGCTACTTGTTATCATTATGTGTCATTATTACTATCATTGTGTCCTTCCTTACTCTTGTATTTCTTTGTTTATTGGGTAACTTGTATTATTATCAAGGCAATCTTCTATTAACCTGGCACCACTGGGTGGTGAAGGAATCCCTCAGTTTTTAATATTGTCGCACTGAACAATTATTTTGCACCCGTGACTCTCCTTCTAAGTATTCCAACTCTATTATCATCTGCATCATTCTGCGACTGTTGCATATTGGTGAAGGTTCGTTACTTTCATTTGTGGTGTGTTGTTCTCATTGTTACAGTTCAGTGAGATTTTCCCACACCTTGCACGTTTTTACATTAGTATTTGTGGCATTGTTGAATACTGTAAATATATTGACTATATTTACAAATTTTGAAGTATGGTTGTCGAGAATGCACAAACATTGTTATAATGGCTAGATCAAGTTGAAAATGAGATAAACAGGAATGAAGAAGCAGGTGAAGATTTAGATTATATAACATTACTACAGTCCTTTCATTATACTAACGTAATGGCCTGCCCTACCATTCTAAACCACCAGACTTGCTCCCAAACTAAATGGCTGAAATCCTGCAGGGCATTGTTTCTAAAATGATAACAATAATAAGGTTATTATAACATTTGTTCAGTTGTTGCAGATTTTATAGAATATTAATACAGCTGCTGCAGTACCTACAGCCACAAAATCAGGTTAGGTGATACCAGTGTTATAGTATCATGGTGGAAAAGGAGGTCAGAAATTTTCCCATTAACTGGTTTTTAAATGAAGTATAAAGTGACTTTTCATATCAGTGGAACACTTCTCATGAGCCCTGTGAATTCCTCAACCTACCAGGGAATAATAATAGTACTCCCCTAGTTTTATCTATCTGTGCAATCTCAAAAGCAACGGTGTAGGAAACCTTAAGAGCAAATTGACAGTTATACAGTACCTTGAAGCATTGCAATTGTAGTTATCATAATTCTGATAATTTCAAAGATGCAACAAGTTGGGACTGAATTTTACTGATGAACAGAAGTTGAATTGTTACCTGGATGAGTAACTCTGAGGCCGCTAGATTGGACTCAGTACTGAGAACGACCTGGTCGTATTTACACATCCTTCTAGGTTGCATCACTTTTTTTGTTGTGGGGACATATTTTGATGTCATTCTTTAAGTACCAATAAGGAGTATTTACAATTACAAGGACACTAATTTCAGAAACTGCCCTTGTTGTTCAATCCAGGAGTAACGTCAGCATTAGCAACACGCTGTGACCATCCTGAACAAGACATAGATTGTTCAACTAGAGGGGTATAAATAATCCATTACCTTCCCATAACTCTCTTAAATTTGTTTTTCAAGGGCCTCCACAACTGTTCGATATTCTGCTTCTATTTTATGAGTATAAATCACAAAAACTCAACAGAATGGTTCATGGTAAAGATAATGTAGCTCTATCCATAAAGAAGGAAAATATAAATTATGTGGAGGGAGAGGGAACACAGCACAAGAAATTGTACAAAAACAAGTAAAGACTTGAAAAAACCACCAAAAAATGCCCTCCATGACAACAGAGGCCAAAAATCCAGTTATCAAGTTTGACCATCAATGTAATAAAATCTATCCAATCGTGATAAAAGATGAGTAAAACTCAATAATTAGCAAACTCCCCATATACAAGTCAATATAAATATGTTGTTGCCAAAGACGATATTATGGAATGATCAATACTGCAACAATGGACTCGATCCTCTCAAGATTTCAGCTGAAAAGGACCTGATCAGTCACAACCAGTAATTTTGTCATGAAAAGTAACCTAAATGTCACTATAGTAGTTTTACCAAATGAAGAAAATGTCCATAGCACTAATACGATCCTCAACCAGCACTACGTTTCAGATACTGATATCTCAAACTCACTGGGAATCTTACCAGGACCTGCCCAGTAAATTTATACTGAAAATGGTTAGTGTTATGTAACCAAACATTAAACTATCCATGGGGAAAAATAATCTCAAAACAATCCATTATTTCATATAACAATGAATGACATCCAGCATGCAATCACCACTCATCTGATGGCCATTGACAGCGACAACATAACAGTACACCTACTAGACGACCACCTTTGAAAGGAGATTACAATAAAACATCTGACAAAGTATCTTTTAAAACTTGGAGAGTTTATGCCTCTTGCTATGCACAGAACATAATTCCAGATGAAATACTTTGTAACATATAGCTCTGAAAATGTCTTGAATATCAATTAAGTTCCAATCACCATAAAGTAATCAGGCATGATACTTACGAAGGATGTACTTGCCGAGCCAACAAGAGAGAGGGGTTCTTCCTTGATCTCTATTTTCCTCTCCATTTCACACTGCAACAGAAATTGTTATAAGAAAATGAGCCCAAAATTACTTCCACTGACGTTTACAGAAAAAAAGGTACGGGAAATATATATCATTATTAACATAATAATTAGGATCATAGTTTATTGGCCAGTGAAGTAAGCAGGCAGGCCTGTAGCTCTCCATTGCTTTCAATGTCTTAATCACAGCCAAACAGCCTATAATCTTCCATGGAGATCAAATCACAGGGACAAGGCTTTTATTTCAAGCATCCCACATGCACGGGCTGGGACTGACTGTTAGCAGTACATATTTTTGAAAACGGACAATTCACTTCTCCTTTAGCAGGTTAGCTATCTCTATTTGCTATCAATGCGGGATCACACAGTTGATCTGCCACTCCCAAGCAAAGCCTTACAGAGGCATGCTAATGCAACTGATGAGCCCAAATGGCATGTCTGGGTGAAACTCTGCAAACGCATAAGGCCTCACAACCTAAAAGATGGATCTATTCCCGAGATATTAAAATACCTCCAACCTGATTTTGACTGGCATTATATTTTTGCTAGTTGTTTTATGTCGCACGGACACAGATAGGTCTTACGGCGACAATGGGACAGGAAGGAGTTAGGAGTGGGAAGGAAGCAGCCGTGTGAAAATAGGAAACCACGGAAAACCATTTTCAGCGCTGCCGACATTGGGGTTCGAACCTACTATCTCCCGAATACCGGATACTGGCAGGACTTAAGAGAGTGCAGCTATCGAGCTCGATTCTGGCATCATAAAAAGGGGGCTGTGTTTATACTGAAAACTCCTCATCTCTATTGTTAATGGCAATTGGAAAAATGAGTTCGCCACTATGGAAGAAACTGCTGAACTCTGTTTTGAATGGTGGTAGAAAATGTTGCCTGCCATTATAATCAAAACTCCCCAAAGAGCATCTTACATTGGAAACAGTGTATGGGGTCCTCCCCATTTTGTATCTCAGTTAGCGCTAAGGGACATACAATTAAATATGATCCCACTCACTGTGAGTCCAATAATTTATGTAGAAACCTGTATGCAATATAGAATACTATAGTGAATCACAGGTACATGAGCTAGGTTGTAATATTTCTTCAAGGAATGTTTGGGATTATGAAACCACATGCGTAATTGTATGCCACTCACAATTTGTTGGAGCTACTGGTTATCATTATGTGTCATTATTACTATCATTTTTTCCTTCCTTACTCTTTTAATTCTTTGTTTAATGGGTAACTTGTGTTATTATCAAGGCAATTTTCTATTAACCTGGCACCAGTGGGTGGTGAGGGAATCCCTCAGTTTTTAATTTTGTTGCAATGAACAATTATTTTGCACCTGCAACTCTCTTTCTAAGTATTCCAACTTTATTATCTTCTGCATCATTCTACGACTATTGCATATTAGTGAAGGTTCGTTACTTTCATTTGTGGTGTGTTGTTCTCACCGTTACAGTTCAGTGAGATTTTCCCACACCTTGCACGTTTTTACATTAGTATTTGTGGCATTGTTGAATACTGTAAATATATTGACTATATTTACAAATTTTGAAGTATGGTTGTCGAGAATGCACAAACATTGTTATAATGGCTAGATCAAATTGAAAATGAGATAAACAGGAATGAAGAAGCAGGTGAAGATTTAGATTATATAACATTACTACAGTCCTTTCATTATACTAACGTAATGGCCTGCCCTACCATTCTAAACCACCAGACTTGCTCCCAAACTAAATGGCTGAAATCCTGCAGGACATTGTTTCTAAAATGATAACAATAATAAGGTTATTATAACATTTGTTCAGTTGTTGCAGATTTTATAGAATATTAATACAGCTGCTGCAGTACCTACAGCCACAAAATCAGGTTAGGTGACACCAGTGTTATAGTATCATGGTGGAAAAGGAGGTCAGAAATTTTCCCATTAACTGGTTTTTAAATGAAGTATAAAGTGACTTTTCATATCAGTGGAACACTTCTCATGAGCCCTGTGAATTCCTCAACCTACCAGGGAATAATAATAGTACTCCCCTAGTTTTATCTATCTGTGCAATCTCAAAAGCAACGGTGTAGGAAACCTTAAGAGCATATTGACAGTTATACAGTACCTTGAAGCATTGCAATTGTAGTTATCATAATTCTGATAATTTCAAAGATGCAACAAGTTGGGACTGAATTTTACTGATGAACAGAAGTTGAATTGTTACCTGGATGAGTAACTCTGAGGCCGCTGGATTGGACACGGTACTGAGAACGACCTGGTGGCGTTTACATATTCTTGTAGGTTGCATCACTTTTCTTGTTGTGGGGATATATTTTGATGGCATTCTTTATGTACCAATACAGAGTACTTACAATGGAAAGGACACTAATTTCCTAATTGTTCCATCCAGGAGTACTGTCAGCATTATCAACAAGCTGTGACCTTCCTGAGTAAGACATATTGTTCAAGTAGAGGAGTATAAATAATCCATTACCTTCCCATAACTCTCTTAAATTTGTTTTTCAGTGGCCTCCACAACTGTTGGATGTTCTGCTTCTTTTTCATGAATATAATTCACAAAAACTCAACAGAATGATTCATGGTAAAGATAATGTAGCTCTATCAATAAAAGAGGAAAATATATATTATGTGGAAGGAGAAGGAACACAGAACAAGAAATTGTACAAAAACAACCAAAGACTTGAAAAAACCACCAAAGAAATTCCCTTCACGCCCACAGAGCCCAATAATATAACTAACTGAAAAATCCAGTTATCAAGGTTGACAATCAATGTAATAAAATCTATCCAAGTCTGTCGTGACTCACCTTGTCCCGAGATGTTCTGGACGATTTGTTCTCCCGAGCGGCTTGGAGAATCTGTGGGTTGGGTGCCCTGAACCATTAAATGAAGTACTGAGTCCCTTCAACTCTGACTTCCCAACTACCGTACATATTTACAATGTCTATTTACAGCATACTTCAGTGATGTGCCTGCTCCGGAAGCTTGTTAGAATACTGACTTCCAACCTGGGTAGAGTCCATGTTGAAAACCTGAGAGTTGCCCTCTAGCTTGTCTCTAAGCCTAAGTCCGCATCTCCAACTACTGTCTGAGAGACTAAGTCTTTCCAATATCACCTCTAACGCGGCTATGTCCTACTCCTCTCTCTCATTCTGAATGTCAGCACCTCCAGTCTTATCACCGACTTTCTTGACCTACGTAGAGCGTTCTCCTGCCCAAGACTAAAAAGATCTCCCTTAAGCCTCTGCAGCTGGCATATATATCCTGGTCTGGACCTTGCTAACTAGTGAGAGAGGGAACTCCCACCCTAGTACCAGTCTACCCCCAACTGGGATCCCTCTCCAGTAGGTGGTGCTACAGTGGTCAATCTCAGAACCACTTATTCTCTGTCTCACTCAGCCTAACTCATATCTCTCACTGAGTGGAATGTTTTGCCATGAAGTGGAGATTTTCCGATGCTCCATCCTTCCATGAGTCATGTATTCTTTCCTTGTCTCTCCCAATGCTAATTATTCTGAATGCTGGATTCGTGCCTGTAGCTAGCCACTGTTCATTTACTCAACCCTTGGTCAGTTTACATAGATAAGATTACAACTCAATAACAAGTTACTCATAAGCCTTCCGTAGCAGGACTTGAAGAACAAGTAATTTCACATATCCAATTCTAAATGTTTCAAATATGAAGTAGCACATTTTACACAATTAATTACCATAATTCTTCTTGTAAGAAAACTCTTTATCCTTTCTTTTATACATTCCTAGTGGTCTCCTGTACTGGGGATCCACTAGTTCAATTCTAATCCCCTTAACTTAATATATGCTATGGGACTTAATATACCTTGGTTCGATTCCCGGCATCGGTGCCATCACGACACCTCCCTTATCCGGGAAGAAATGGGCGCAACACATTTGCGTCCATTTCGACTATGAGGAACTCACAGCCTCGCTTCTGATGACCTCAACGGTCTCCTGGCTATTGGTGGTGGCGTGCCTCGTTCTCTTATCTCGTGTGAACTTGTCTCGATAACTACTACTTCTCGGGATTCCACAGGTGAACTGAGACGTCTGTCAGTGAGCCTGGGCCTTTCCAGTCTCAAAAGCCCCGCAGGTGAGTCAGGACGTCTCCCAACAAGCCTGGGGTGCTGAAATATCACATTAACATTCTCTTCCGAGGTTTTCGCCTTACCTTCCTTATTGATTACAGTTTGTTTGATACAGATACTTGGACAATGCTCCTTCGCATCGTCCATATATTTACTGAAAGAGTATCCTACCTCTCTACAGGAATTTCAACAACAACAATTACAACAATAACACCATACGAATAAACCCACTATACTCAGCATGGTCCAGACTATGTATCTATATATATATTTACATGTTGATACATGGCTTTTTGCCTTATTTCTTCCTCTTTTTGTCTGACCATGTTTTCTACTTCCTCTGTCTTATGGGTAGCCCAACGTAAGTCATCGATGTGATTTAACAAGTTAGTTGTTGCTACTTTATTTAACTCAGGGACCTGATCTAACCTTAATTCACTGTCTATCTGCTCACAGCAATCATACTGTAGTGCTACCATTGGCACTAAATCCTTGTCTTGCGTACTATTTATTTTCCCTACTCCCTGAATTTTACTATTTGGGCCATACAGTGTACACATAGGACTTATTTCTATCGTACCTGTACCCTTAAGCATATCACTAGTAGTATCTTTGCACATGCAAGTCACCTTTTTCTCTTCAGGGGACACACATATATATTTATTATTCTCTATGAGAATCCACATCAAGTCTCTAACGGGCAACACGCGTTTGGCACAATTTTCAGGCATTTGATTGACTCCACTAATTAATTTAACAACACAATTATTTTGCGTGTGCACCGTATTAATTGGAAACCTTACCTTGCATAATTTCCACATGGAAGTTACCTGTTTGCATTCGTTTAATTGTTCTTCACTCAACTGCGGAATGTTTGTTTTTCCTTATCCATGATTATATAATTCTTTTCCTCGTTCACATACACGTAATGATTAGGGTTATTTATCACTTGAGTAGGAAAAGGTATCACTTTATACAATAAATAGGTTGTCTTATCTGTTAAGGGTGTTTTCATTACATACACTAAGAAAGTTTTACTTAAAAACACTTCTGCTGAAGCTACCCTGTATATAAGGTAGCCATAAGTCGACTTTAATTCAAATGGCAAGGAAATACCTCTTGGAAAATCTCCCTGCGCTTTTCTATAGGGCTTAATGATCTCATCTGGTGTAATTATCTGAGGATGTATTATCCCAGACTGAGCATTCATAATACCTTCCAATACTATACTATAATGATCATGCAACTGCATTAGAAGACCTTCAATTTCAATTAAGTGTCTATTAATGGCTATCTCCAATTCTGCTTGCCTAATCGCTCCGGCTACTTGGAGTGTTTCATTCTGTAAATACAATCTAATTTCATCTAAATTCTTACTGATTCTAAGTTCATTTGCATTTACCTCGTAGATGGTGCTGTTCATGGTTTGTAGGGTGGACTTAACAACAATCATCTGCTCTTTAGCAATTTTCATAATAGAGAGCTGCTCCTTCTCTAGCTCAGAAATCTTTCCCTCGTATCGTTCTGCATCGTCTTCGCTAAGTGTTCAAAATAACGTTTTCGCTATTGATCCTACGGCATTAATTAATCCTCTCCTTCGTCTATTCCCTTCTTCCCTTGCCACGCCTTTTGTGATCCTATTAATAACATCTTTTGATCCCTTTATTCTTTCCAAATGTGTCTGCAGCATATTTACGTCCTGCTGGCAAGTAAAATTTGAAGTAACCTCTAATTGCAAACATAGCAACCTCGTTCGTCTCATATATCTCTGAGCTAGAGCAAATGTTTCTGTCAGCTGATTCAAATTTACATACGTTACTAGGGTCCATTCTGTAGTATATAACTGCACTTCGCCCCGGTCATCGAAATATACACCAGGTGTATTCTCATATGGCGTCACTCTGACGTCTGTCACCTCTCCACCTGCCTCGAGATGAGACGACATCATCATCCACAGGGTTACTACGATGTGGAACCAACTCGTTATCTCCGCCATCGTCTTCTGTCAACTGTAAGGTACGACAGGAAATTCGTTACCTAACAATTATAAATTTCCCAAAACTTAATTTCTATTACTTAACTGCCTGTTTACATTCCCGCATTATTAACCTAGCTAATTTCCTTTATTTGTCTACCTCTTTTGCTATCCCACTTAGCTCTCACAGGAACATCCTTAGTCTATTTTTGTGAACCTTTGTTCTCTTTCCCTTTTTGTTCATTTGTAAGGTGCAATTTACACCTGATACGCCTACTATGATGTATGGACCTTCAAAAGGTGGGCTCAATTTCCTGGATTTCCCTCGTCGCAGTGCGTCATTACGTAACAAAACTTTATCTCCTACTTGGAAGGTTACTTCGTTTTGCTTCTTGTCATAGTCCTGCTTCTCTCTTTCTTTTCTCTCTATTAAGGTTCGTCTTGCTGCCTCGTGGTTTCTCTTTAACTGCTGGGTTAGCTCCTCAACCACTGTCTGATACTCGTTATAACCTGACTCAGGTGGTTTTTGCAATACTCCCGGGATGTTTGCCTTCTTACCGAATATCAATTCGTAAGGCGTGAACCCCGTACTTGTGCTCTTGGTCGTGTTGTAGACAAAAGCTGCCGTTGGGAGATACCGGTCCCAATCGTTCTGTTCATTGGCACAAACATAGTGCCTAAGGTACTCCACTAATACTTTATGGGATCTTTCAATGCTCCCATTTGACTGTGGCCTGAACGCTGTGGTGTGAGTTTTCTGTATCCTCAACACCTTACAGAGTGTTTTGAACACCTCGCTCATGAAGTTACTACCCTGATCAGTCAATATCTGGTTGGGTATCCCGTATATACTGATGACATTATTTATTAATGTACGTGTCACCGTATCTGTTTCTTGATTTGGCATTGGACTTGCCACTAGATACTTGGACAGCTGGCCCTGGCAGATGAGAATGTACCTGTTACCAGCTTCCGTCAAAGGCATAGGGCCTACTACATCAAGCGACATCTTCTTGAAGACTGTGCTTGGAGTATCTGTAATTACCATGGGGGCTCTGATGTCTGGCCGAGTCCCCTTATTTCGCTGACATGATGGACAAGAGCGAATGTACTTTTCTACGTCCTTTTTCATACCCATCCACTGTATTCGCTCGCTCAGTCTTGCGAATGTCCTCGCAATCCCTTGATGGCCTCCTATTAATGAGTTATGACACTCCTTCATTATGGCTAATTTCTCCTCCTCTCTTGGCCCTTCTATTTCTCCTTCCAGTGAACTATCTTCGGGCTTGGATTCCTCTGCCTTAGCGTCCTCGGAGCCCTCGTCCGTGGTGTAGCCGACTTCGATTCCCTCTGCCTTGGCGTCCTCGGGTTTTGAACTCGCTACTCTAACCTTAACGTCACCAGGATACTGAGTGTCTCTTCTGACCTCCGTCTGGGGTCCTTTCCGAGCTGAACTGACCATTCTAGTTTGGCTCTTCTCTACAATGGGATTACGACTCAGGGCATCGGCGTTACAGTTCCGCTTATCCTGCTTGTATTCTATGACAAAATCGTACTCTGCCAGCTTTAACCTAAACTTCAGCAGGCGTGAAGACGGGTCCTGCACATTGAAAACCCACTTCAATGGCTTGTGGTCCGTCACTACAGTGAAATGCCGCCCAAATAAGTACGGCCTGAAATACTTTACTGCCCACACTATTGCCAATAATTCCTTTTCGGTTACACTGTAATGTACTTCTGCCTTGTTAAGCGTCCGGCTTGCATAGGCAACTGGAAGATCTTTCCCAATGGGTCCTTGTGACAGTACTGCTCCAACCGCCTCGTTGCTTGCATCAGTGGTAACAACGAAGGGTTTTTCAGAATCTGGATATTGCAGTACAGGCTCCTCTATTAGCCTTCGCTTCAGTGTTTCAAACGCTTGCTCCTGTCTGTCTCCCCACACAAAGGGAACATCTTTATTTACTAATTCATAAAGTGGCTTTGCAATTTTACTATAGTTACGGATGAACTTCCTATAGTACCCACTCAGCCCGCAGAATTGCTTGATCTGGCGGCTAGTGGTCGGCCTGGGAAAATCCCTGACTGCCTGGACCTTTTTAGCATCTGGGTGGACTCCATCTTCCGTGATTACGTGGCCTAAAAATGCCACCTCGGCCCTTAAAAATTCGCACTTATCAGACTGGAGTTTTAAATTATTCTCTCGCAGCCTCTGGAGTATTACTCGTAACTTGGCATTGTGCTCGTCTACTGAGCTACCACACACAATTATGTCATCCAGATAACATAAACATTTAATGCCAGTTAACCCTGTTAGCACAGTGTTCATCAGCCTTGTGAATGTGGCTGGGGCATCTCTGATACCCATCGGCATTCTCTTATATTCATACTTCTGCCCTAGTGCTGAGAAGGCGGTCTTGGGCCTATCTTCAGGCTTCAGTAGCACTTGGTAGTACCCACTCGCTAAATCTAGATTCGAGAAATATTTAGCCTTTCCAAGGGCATCTAACAATTCGGAAATTAATGGTAGGGGATAACTAACTCCTATTGTAACCTCATTTAATTTCCTATAGTCTATAACGACCCTCCATTTCTGTATGCCTGAGGCATCTAGTTTCTTTGGGATTAAAAGTAACGGCGCATTCCAGGGTGACACTCTGGGACTGATTATGTCATCCTCCAACAGCTGATCTATTTGTTTTCGTATCTCTCCCTTCTGTGCTTCTGGGAGCCTATAGGGCCGTACGTTAATAGGAGGTTGTTCCCTAGATATTGGAATCTCATGCTGTATTACCTTCGTATGGGTCAACTTGTCCCCCTCTAAGTGAAATACATCATCATACTCTGTACAGATGGCCAATATTTTCTCTGCATCTACCATGTTCAAATGGTCTATCCGCAGCTGTTCGGTCACTCTGTGAGCGCAACTTTCCGAAACCTAAACCATTGTCTTCGGTCTCCTTGGTTAGCCTTACCCTTTTCCCTTGTGACAGGCATGTGTAATCAACCTCATGAATGCATACCACAGGGCTCTGTATCTCTACTTCTTTCTCGGTGGTGTTAATAATGCTTACAATAGCCTCATTTCTCTGGGACCTGGTTAAACATTCGGCTAAATACACCCCTGGTGCTACTTCTGCTCGCTCTATTACGCCAACAGGTAGATTCTTATTTACCTCAATGGCCACTACCTTCTCGGTCCTAGGTTCGAGACGGATCAGTTTTGTCTCTCGAGCCCCCATTGAGTACCTGGTCCCTTTTATTATGACGTAGCCTTCCTTGTAATTTATTACGCCATCTGACAAGAGGTCCTTCCCAATAATGCCATCTTGGGTCAAGTTAATGTCTTTACACACTACATGGAAGGTGTGACTGGAACCACTTATCTCAAACCGTACCGTACCCTTGGTATATAGCTTGCCTTCACTGACCCCGGTCAGTTCTATGACATGTCCCCTCATAATTGCGCATACTTTTGGTACGCTTCCTTCTTTGACCAGGCTAATTTCTGACCCTGTGTCTAACAAGAATCGAAGTGGTTTTCCTCTCTGGACGATGCTAAGTAACATTGTGCCTTCGTCATCTGAACTTTCGAGACTTATCTTTCTACGGGATTCCGAGGTTGTCTCCGGCCTTCGGTCCCTGCTTAGTTTGTTGCTAACCTGGTTTTCATAGCCTGTCCTTGGCTACGCACTGATCCAAACGGGCCCTCCTCGGTTTGTTGCGACCCCCTGTCACCCTCGTCTCCAGACCTTCGGAAGACTTTCATGTCCGTTCTCTCTGTCTGTTGATCCATTGTTTTCGTGCGGCAGTACCTCTGTAAGTGCCCCGCTTTCCCACAAGCATAGCACTGTTTAGTGGACTGTTTACCAAGTACATTTCTCCAACAGTCCCTTTCCAAGTGACCATCTCTACCACACGAATAGCATCTCGTTATTTCGGTATGTTGTCTGTTAATCGGTAGCCTGCAATTTTCTTGCTCATGCCCTTTCCTATGGCAACTGTAACAAGTTCGTGTACCCCTGGTACTCTCCCTCATGCCCGCCCTGACTGTGCGGACCGTTCGTGTTTCTACACCTACTTGGTCCCTTTGCTTCTTTCGGCAATCTCTCTCTATGTGCCCTTGTTTCTTACAATACCGACACGTTAGCGTTGTCGGTGATCTTTTTAATTCTGACTCTCCGATAGGTTGACACTGTGTTTCCTTTCTCGGACTTGTACATTGCCTAGCTAGGTGGCCCCCTTTATTGCAATTGTAGCAAATCACCCTAACCATTGCTGTTTTAGTCTTAGGATGCCACCTTCCTTCTGGTTTTGCTACATTAGGCTTGTTCGTTTCAATTCTCCGTGTGAACCCTAGTGTGTTCCGCCTACTTTGCAATCCTTCCTTAGCCTGTTTGGATATAATGACTGCTTCTTCCTGCCTTGCTATTGCCACGGCTCTTTCAAATTTTAAAGGTTGCTGATCCTGCACTCTACATTGGATTCTTGGGTTGTTTAACCCTTGTGTGAAACAAGCCACTCCTATCTTTCTCACGCACTTCAACTGTGCCTGCCTATCCTCTAGGCATTCGCCCTTTAATAAAGCATCCCTGAAAGCTGACGCCATCGTGTCTACGCGATGCGCCCAGGATGCTACACTCTCTCGCGGTTCCTGACTGCTTTGGAACATTTGGCAGATATATAGATCTAACGTGCCCTGCCTAGCATAATATTCATTTAGCGCTACTTTAGCGTTCACCCAGTTAGTAATATCAGCTCTTACCAAGAGCTTCTCTCGGGCCTTGCCTGTAATTTTTGTCAATATATATTTAAAGAAAAGTGCCTGATCATTCTCCCTGATCATGCGTACAGCCGCATCTACGTTGGCAAGAAACTCTCGTAGTCTGTCTGGCTGACTACCGTCAAATTCTCGACCAATCAGTCTGTGTCCCTCTACTACAGTTACATACGGTCCTTCTAAGCTACGTGCATCAGCCTCTGCTATCTGAAATTCTGGCCTTCCTGCATTTAAATCTACATCCTCCTCCTGACTTGCCATACTGAATTAAAGTGGACTCACCCTACGATGTCTTCTGTACTGCTGGGCTTGTTGGCTGCGATCCGTATAGTCTGCTTAATAGGCTGCTGGGCTGCTGGCTCCCTGCAGCTGGGCTGAATTGTGGCTCCTACGGTGCGTGGTTCGATCTTCTGCGATGCGCGGTTTTCGAACAATCTTCTTCGGTGCGCGGTTCAATCTTCTGCGATGCGCGGTTTTCGGACTGATATGGTTCTACTGTTCGTCGGAGTTCGAACTAAGGGCACCCCACATAACTGACACCAAAACGTAAGTCTGTCGTGACTCACCTTGTCCCGAGATGTTCTGGACGATTTGTTCTCCCGAGCGGCTTGGAGAATCTGTGGGTTGGGTGCCCTGAACCATTAAATGAAGTACTGAGTCCCATTTAATATGATATGATATTTGCCTTCAACTCTGACTTACCAACTACCGTACATATTTACAATGTCTATTTACAGCATACTTCAGTGATGTGCCTGCTCCGGAAGCTTGTTAGAATACTGACCTCCAACCTGGGTAGAGTCTATGTTGAAAACCTGAGAGTTGCCCTCTAGCTTGTCTCTAAGCCTAAGTCCGCATCTCCAACTACTGTCTGAGAGACTAAGTCTTTCCAATATCACCTCTAACGCGGCTATGTCCTACTCCTCTCTCTCATTCTGAATGTCAACACCTCCAGTCTTATCACCGACTTTCTTGACCTACGTAGAGCGTTCTCCTGCCCAAGACTAAAAAGATCTCCCTTAAGCCTCTGCAGCTGGTATATATATCCTCGTCTGGCCCTTGCTAACTAGTGAGAGGGGGAACTCCCACCCTAGTACCAGTCTACCCCCAACTGGGATCCCTCTCCAGTAGGTGGTGCTATAGTGGTCAATCTCAGAACCACTTATTCTCTGTCTCACTCAGCCTAACTCATATCTCTCACTGAGTGGAATGTTTTGCCATGAAGTGGAGATTATCCGATGCTCCATCCTTCCATGAGTCATGTATTCTTTCCTTGTCTCTCCCAATGCTAATTATTCTGAATGCTAGATTTGTGCTTGTAGCTAGCTACTGTTCATTTACTCAACCCTTGGTCAGTTTACATAGATAAGATTACAACTCAATAACAAGTTACTCATAAGCCTTCCGTAGCAGGACTTGAAGAACAAGTAATTTCACATATCCAATTCTAAATGTTTCAAATATAAAGTAGCACATTTTACACAATTAATTACCATAATTCTTCTTGTAAGAAAACTCTTTATCCTTTCGTTTATACATTCCTAGTGGTCTCCTGTATTGGGGATCCACTAGTTCAATTCTAATCTCCTTAACTTAATATATGCTATGGGACTTAATATACTTTGGTTCGATTCCCGGCATCGGTGCCATCACGACAGATAATATAGGACAAATTAAACAAAGTTTTCTGGAATTGAAACAGAACCTGTTGTTACAAATTCTGACAAAGTGGTACAAAACAGATCCTATACACATGGAAGCAATTCAACTTCTGTTCATCAGTAAAGTTCAGTCATAACTTGCTGAATCTTTGAAATTATCAGAATTATGATAACTACAACTGCAATGCTTCAAGGTACTGCATAACTGTCACAATGCTCTTAAGGCTTCCTACACCGTTGCTTTTGAGATTGCACAGATAGATAAAACTAGGGGAGTACTATTATTATTCCCTTTTAGGGTGAGGAACTTACAGCGCTCTTGAGAAGTGTTCCACTGATATGAAAAGTCACTTTATACTTCATTTAAAAACCAGTTAATTGGAAAATTTCTGACCTCCTTTTCCACCATGATATTATAACACTGGTATCACCTGACCTGATTGTGTGGCTGTAGGTACTGCAACAGCTGTATTAATATTCTATGAAATCTGCAACAACAGAACAAGTGTTATAACAACCTTGTTATTGTTATCATTTTAGAAACAATATCCTGCAGAAATTCAGCCATTTAGTTTGGGAGCAAGTCTGGAGGTTTAGAATGGTAGGGCAGGCCATGAGGTTAGTATTATGAAAGGACTGTAGTAATGTTACATAATCTAAGTCTTTACCTGCTTTAGAAGGATGGAGGAAGAACATGGGATGTACATTGCAGAAACACAACACATAATACTACACATAGGAATCATGTGAGGCATCTACCAAGTACCAGAGGAATGGCACGAAATGAAAGTTCTGCAATGGAAGCATGGCATTTATTTTTCCCTGCCGACACTACAAAGCTAATTGTGCATTATACCAGTCTCATATTGGCTGAGATGCGTAAAGGAGTCACCCGTGAAAGAGATGTTCATGATACTGGTTAAACGATGTAGAATTCTCTATATTTGTAAATAAAATAGTGTAAAACTACAATCTTTCTTATGAGAATAAATACAGAAAGCTTTAATTACCCATTTAATTAACCAATGAAATCTAAAACTGTACTATAAAGATTATATTTTTAATTTATTTGATGCGTGAGGGAAGATCTCACCATGTGCCCACTTCTGTCCCTAGTACCTCATACCCAGTGCCGGGATAAGTAACGAAATTATATATTAAGCTAATAAATTCCATGTAAGGCTATTCAGTCTTTCTGAGTCTCCAATAACACTATGTTCTTATGATTTTCTTGCATTCAACTAATGCATCTCCTTATGATGTCTGCCCTTCTTTCCATTGAGGTCTGTGATTAATATGTATCTGTCCTCCCACTGTTATTGTATCTTATCTTCTCGAGTTTGTGTGCATGGATTGCCTCTCATATGGAAAAAGAAAGGATTCCACATGATCAAAACAATTATACTCTTGTGTATTGGAAATGGATTGTTAATTGAGATAATTGTGCGTGTGTTGGCGGGTACTAATTTATTTCCTTAATTGTGCAAAATGTTGAAAGTTTTTTTCACGATTTAGATTTTTTGAGCTTTCCTTCATTATAAATATTATAAATATTTTTCTTCTAAATAACATTGTTTATTTATTTGTGTCTTATTCTTGGTTTCAATGGACTGGGAATTTGTTAAGGATTCTCCATTTAAATATACATCAGATTATAACCATCAGTTGTGAATTGTGTTTATATTTAACTGTTTTAAAAACCATATTTTAACAAGGGATATCTAATCCTTATCTTAATTTACATGAAAATCTTTATTTTTAACCTACATAACTACTTATCATGAATCACGTCATGTTTTACTATTTCAAATGTACTATTCAAATTATTTTAATTTATAAAAATTACCAGGAAATGCACCCGTGCTTCGCTACGGTATTCTATATTGTATACGGATATCGAAGTAAATTACTGTACATGAAGTGAATAACAATTTTTAAATTGCATGTCTCTTCGTGATATCTGAGAAAAAGCAGACGTTGTTTCCAATATAAAGTGCGAGTTGCGGAGTTGTGATGATAACGACAGGTCCACTTCTCTGCCGCAATTCACTATGCGTAACATCGTTCGAGTTTTTTTGGGTAAATTTGTTTATAATCAGGGGCACCCTTGCAAGGGGGCACCCATACCTATGATAAAGAGAATCAGGTAAACGAGTTTTGAAAAATGCATGCTCCCTTGCCTTCTGCTAGTCAAATCGAGAAGGGACTTATTCATTACAATGGTACACAGGCGATGGAGGAGGACCCCATTCCTACTGCCAGTTAAAGTCGATGTGGGAAGTACTGATTACAATACCAGACGTCCTCCTGCTGACAGTCACTATTGATTTGTAATGTATTAATTACAACGTCAGGCACACCCCGTCCAGATCGCTACAAACTGACCTAAATTAAGAAATGTAGATCAACATACGGAAGTATATGCATGTTCACTTTCATATACAGAATAACTGCTGCTAAACGGTGCGAATACAGAGAAAAGGTTTGTACGAAAAGACGCTTCCGGCCACATTTAGCAATCTAAATGGCTGGCCCTATGATATTTCCTCGTATCTCATCTATTTAAAGGAATAGGGTGAAATTTGTGTAAGGTTTTCACACAGTGAATTACCTTTCAGATACTTATGCGACAGCTTTAAACATAGAATTAGGCTGGGTGGGCCAATATCCGTGTAGAATTTGATGATCCCGTCTTTCCTATAAGTGAATCAAACAATCAATTATACGTATACAAAGTGCAAAATTTAAGTAAACCCAGAAATGGAACCAAATTTAACGTATAAGGGATAGAGATACGACAAAAAGGCATAGGAACAAAGTTGTAAATCACTCCAAATTGAACGGAGATTGTGCCATCCATGTTGTGTTACGACTTACCGTTTAAGCCACGAAATACCTCGAAAGGAAGGTCTGCACCGTCAGTAAAATTACCTCCATACTTCGACATTTTCCGGGAGTAAAAAATAAAATGTTTAAGCATCTCGTCAATTTTCCATCGGGTACAGGCTAAATGCTATAATTTTGCCAAATTTCAATTTTCTAACTCGTCTAGGAGATTGTGTTGTCATCTTGATATGGGGAAGAGGTTAAAAATTATGACTTTCAGGAAACTTTTAAGATCATGAATAAATATCACCGACTGTGTTCTCATGCAGATTTGAAACTCCCAGCGTGTCCCCCTAAGAGAAGTTTGAGAATTTTATATTTTTCTAGGGATCCTGAAGTCATCAGCTTGTCTGGTACCAACTTTTCTGTTTCTAAGATGCCTAGAATGTTCTTATTAATTACGCCTGTTTTCATTTTTTGCCTTAATTTATATATATATAATATATAAATATATATATAGTACAGTATATACAGATCACGCCAAACTGACTTCCATTTATTAATGTGGATTATATTTCACCCGTTTCCCTAGTGGTTCTATGGGCGTCTTACTCCCACAGTCTGTTTTCCAGATAGTAAGCCATACTTCAAAGTCACACTGGAACACACACACACGCCCATTATATCGGTCATTTTTGACAATTTATTTGTTAACCCTTTCTCACCCCTATGCCAAAGGGGGCTGAAGTTGGACTTCAAAAATCCGCAATATTACTATTCATCACAGCGACTCGCAAAACTATGGATTCGGCAGTATCTTCGATTATTATAATTATATCTCACTCCCCACTCCCCCACCCTAAAGGGGGCTAAACTTTGACATTTAAAAAATAGGAAGTGTTTCCATTCATCTCAGCGACCCCGAAAACTATGGATTCGACACTATTTTCTATTATTCTTATATCTCAAGCCCCCCGCTCCCACCAAAAAGGGGGATGAATTTGGACTTAAAATATCCGGAGTCTCACTATTAATCTCAGCGACCCCGACAACTATGGACGCGATAATATTTTGGATTATTTTTATATATCACTCTCCCATCGCCCCTACCACGAAGAGGGCTGAACTTGGACTTAAAAAATTCCGGAGTGTCACTGTTCATCTCATCGAACCCGAAAACTATGGATTCGACACTATTTTCCATTATTATATATATTACTCGCCCATCGCCCCCCACCCCGAGGGGGCTTAACTTGTACATTAAACAATTCTGGAGTGTCACTATTCATTTCAGTGAGCCCGAAAAGTACAGATTCGACACTACTTTCGATGATATTAATATCTCATCCCCTCGCCCCCCCCGCCCCTAAGGGTTCCTGGCCTGTCTTACCCCCACGTGGTTTGTCTGCTGATACTAAAAATCCGGAGTGAATAATTCACCTCGGCGACCCCGAAAACTATGTATTCGACCCTATTTTCGTTTAATGTTATATATCACTATATCCTCGCCTCCCACCCCAAAGGGGGCTGATCTAGGATTTTAAAATATCCGGAGTGTCACTATTCATCTCAGCGACCCCGAAAAGTATGGTTTCGACACTTTCTCGTTCAATAGTATATTTGATCACCCTCGTCCCCTCCCCACCACTAAGGATACCTGTGCTGTCTTACCCCCACGTGGTTTGTCTCCTGATACTAAAAATCTGGAGTGACTATTCGCTTCGGTGACCCCGAAAACTATGTATTCGACACTATTTTCGTTTAATTTTATATATCAGTCCCCCTCGCCCCCCACCCAAATGGGAGCAGAAATATGACTTTTAAAAAGTCGGGAGTGTCACTATTCACCTCACCGACCCCAAAAACTATGGATTCTACACTATTTTCGGTTATTTTTTTACTGACCCCTAACCCCCACCCCTGAGGGGGCTAGAGGTGGCTTACCCCCACAGTGCTCGTCTCCAGATAGCAAATAATAAGTGCTCAAAATTTGATTGAAATTGCTCCAGTGGTTTAGGAGGAGATGTGTCATTTACATACAAACATTCATTTTATATATATATTATTTGCTATCCGGAGACGAGTACTGTGGGGGTAAGCCACCTTTAGCCCCCTTAGGAGAGGGGGTTAGGGGGGTCAGGTAAAAAATAATCGAAAATGGTGTCGAATCCATAGTTTTTGGGGTCGCTGAGGTGAATAGTGACACTCCCGATTTTTTAAACGTCAAAATTTTGCTCCCATTTGGGTGGGGGGTGAGGGGGGACTGATGTTGCATGTATGTGTGTAAATGACACATGTCCTCCTAAACCACTGGAGCAATTTCAATCAAATTTTGAACACATATTATTTGCTATCTGGAGACGAGCACTGTGGGGGTAAGCCATCACTACCCCACTTAGGGGTGGGGGGTTATTGGGGTCAGGTAAAAACGTAATAGAAAAGAGTGTCGAATCCATAGTTTTTGGGGTCGCTAAAATTAAACTCGTGTCCTCATCCCGAGGTGGTGCAGCTCTTTTCAGGCACACCCCCATTGGAGGTGAGCTGCATGTACCATTTCAACCACATACCAGCCCTCCTGCCATTTTTAAATTTCTGGCAGTACCTGGAATCGAACCCGGGCCCCCGAGGACGGCAGCTAATAACACTAACCGTTACGCTTCGGAGGCGGACTTTGGGGTCGCTGAGGTGAACAGTGACACTCTCCATTTTTTAAAAGTCAAAATTCTGATCCCATCTGGGTGGAGGGTGAGGGGGGACTGATGATGAATGTATGTGTGTAAATGACACATGTCCTCCTAAACCACTGGAGCAATTTCAATCAAATTTTGAACACATATTATTTGCTATCTGGAGACGAGCACTGTGGGGGTAAGCCACCACTACCCCCGTTAGGGGTGGGGGGTTAGGGGGTCAGGTAAAATCATAATAGAAAATAGTGTCGAATCCATAGTTTTTGGGGTCGCTGAGGTGAATAGTGACACTCCCGATTTTTTAAAAGTCAAAATTCTGCTCCCATTTGGGTGGGGGGTGAGGGAGGACTGATGATGAATGTATGTGTGTAAATGACACATGTCCTCCTAAACCACTGGAGCAATTTTAATCAAATTTTGAACACATATTATTTGCTATCTGGAGACGACCTATGTGGTGGTAAGCCACCACTAGCCCTGTTAGGGGTGGAGGTTAGGGAGGTTAGGTAAAAACATAATAGAGAGTAGTGTCGAATCCATAGTTTTTGGGGTCGCTGAGGTGAATAGTGACACTCTCGATTTTTTTAAAGTCATAATTCTGCTCCCCTTTTGGGTGGGGGGTGAGGGGGGGCTGATGATGAATGTATGTGTGTAAATGACACATGTCCTCCTAAACCACTGGAGCAATTTCAATCAAATTTTGAACACATATTATTTGCTATCTGGAGACGACCTCTGTCGTGGTAAGCCACCACTACCCCTGTTAGGGGTGGGGTTAGGGGGTTCAGGAAAAAACATTATAGAAAATAGTGTCGAATCCATAGTTTTTGGGGTCGCTGAGGTGAATAGTGACACTCTTGATTTTTAAAAGTCAAAATTCTGCTCCCATTTGGGTGGGTGGTGAGGGGAAACTGATGATGAATGTATGTGTGTAAATGACACATGTCCTCCTAAACCACTGGAGCAATTTCAATCAAATTTTGAACACATATTATCTGATATCTGGAGACGAGCACTGTGGGGGTAAGCCACCACTACCCCCGTTAGGGGCGGGGGGTTAGGGGGGTCAGTTAAAAACGTAATAGAAAATAGCGTCGAATCCATAGTTTTTGGGGTCGCTGAAGTGAATAGTGACACTCCCGATTTCTGAAAAGTTAAAATTCTGCTCCCATTTGGGTGGGGGCGAGGGGGAACTGATGATGGATGTATGTGTGTAAATGACACATCTCCTCCTAAACCACTGGAGCAATTACAATCAAAATTAGAACACTTATTATTTGCTATCTGGAGACGAGCACTGTGGGGGTAAGCCACCTCTATCCCCCTAGGAGTAGGGGTTTAGGGGGGTCAGGTAAAAACTAATAGAAAAATAGTATCGAATCCGTAGTTTTGGGGTCGTTGAGGTGAATAGTGACACTCTCGACTTTTTAAAAGTCAAATTTCTTCTCCCATTTGGGTGGGGGGCGAGGGGGGACTGATGGTGGATGGATGTGTGTAAATGACACATCTCCTCCTAAACCACTGGAGCAATTACAATCAGAATTTGAACACATATTATTTGCTATCTGGAGACGAGCACTGTGGGCGTAAGCCACCTCTGTCCCCCTTAGGAGTGGGGGTTTGGGGGGTAAGGTAAAAAAGTAATAGAAAATAGTGTCGAATCCGTAGTTTTTGGGGTCGGTGAGGTGAATAGTGACACTCCCGATTTTTTAAGAGTCAAGTTTCAGCTCTCATTTGGGTGGGGGCGAGGGGGACTGACATATAAATTTAAAAGGAAAATAGTGTCGAATACACAGTTTTCGGTGTCGTCGAGGTGAATTGTACACTCCAGATTTTTAGTATCAGGAGACAAACCACGTGGGGGTAAGAGAGCCCCGGAAACCTTAGGGGCGGGGGGTAAGGGGGTCTGATTTACAAATTGACGAAAATAGTGTCAAATCCATACTTTTTGGGGTCGCTGAGATGAATAGTGACACTCCGGGTTTTTAAAGTACAATTTCAGCCCCTTTTGGGGGTGAGGTGAGGGGGATTGATATATAAAAATAAAGAAAATAGTGTCGAATACATAGTTTTCTGGGTCGCCGAGGTTAATTGTACACTTCGGATTTTTAATATCAGGAGATAAACCACGTGGGGGTAAGACAGCACAGGAACGCTTAGGGGTGGGGTTAGGGGGGTCAAATATACAAATTAACGAAAATAGTGTGGAATCCATACTTTTCGGGGTTGCTGGGATGTATAGTGACACTCCGGATTTTTAGTATCAGGAGACAAACCACGTGGGGGTAATACACCCCAAGAAAAGTTAGAGGCAGGGAGCAAGGAGCTCAGATACAAAAATCATCAAAACTAGTGTTTAATCCATACTTTTCGTGGTCGCTGAGGTGAATAGTCACACTCCGGAATTTTTTAAGTCCAAGTTCAGCCCCTTTCGTAGTAGGGGGCGATGGGAGAGTGATATATAAAAATAATCGGAAAGAGTGTCGAATCCATAGTAGTCGGGGTTGCTGAGATGAATAGTGAGACTCCGGATATTTTATAAGTTCATCCCCCTTTGGGGGGCGAGGGGGGAGTGATATATAAAATTAATCCAAAATAGTGTCGAATATATAGTTTTCGTGGTCGCCGAGGTTAATTGTACAAAACACGTGGGGGTAGGACACCCCAGGAACGCTTAGAGGTAGGGGGCGAGGGGGTGAGACATATATATCATCGAAAGAAGTGTCGAATCAATACTTTTCGGGCTCGCAGAAATGAATAGCAACACTCCAGAATTTGTTAATGTCCAATTTTAGCCCTCTTCATTGGGGGTGATGGGGGAGTGATATATAGAAATAATAGAAAATACTGTCGAATGCGTAGTATTCGGGGTAGCTGAGATGAACAGTGACACTCCGGAATTTTAGTATCAGGAGACAAACCACGTGGGGGTAATACACCCCAGGAATCATTAGGGGCGGGGGGCGACGTGCTTAGATACACAAATCATCGAATGTAGTGTCGAATCCATATTTTTCGGGGTCGCTGAGGTGAATAGTAACACTCCGAAATTTTTTAAAGTCCAATTTCAGCCCCCATCGTAGTGGGGGAGATGGGAGAATGATATATAAAATAATCGAAAATAGTGTCGAATCCATAGTTGACGGGTCGCTGAGATGAATAGTGAGACTCCGGTTATTTTATAAGCCGATGTTCATCCCCCTTTGGGATCGGGGGCGAAGGGCGAGTGATATATAAAATTTATCGAAAATAGTGTCGAATGCATACTCTTTGGGGTCGCTGAGATGAATAATGGCACTCCGGAATTTTTTTAAGTTCAGCCCTCTTCGTGGTGGGTGGGAATTGGAGAGTGATATATAAAAATAAACGAAAATAATGTTGAATCCATAGTTGTAGGGGTCGCTGAGATGAATGGTGAGACCCCGGATATTTTACAAGTCCAAGTTCATCCCCCTTTCTGGTGGGGGGTGAGGGGAATCAGATTTAAAAATAATCGAAAATAGTGTCGAAGCCATAGTTTTCGGGGTCGCTGAGATGAATAGTAACACTCCCGATTTTTAAATCTCCAAGTTTAACCCCCTTTAGGGGGAGGGGGAATGAGATATAATAATAATCGAATATACTGCCTAATCCATAGTTTTCCGGGTCGCTGAAATGAATAGTAACATTCCGGATTTTTAAAGTCCAGCTTCCAGCTTTGGCATAGAGGGTGAGAAAGGGTGAAAAAATAAATGGTCAAGAATGCCCAAGGTAATAGACGTGTGTATGTTCCAGTATGACTTTCAAGTATGACTTACTACCTGGAAAACATACTGTGGGAGTAAGACGTCCCTAGAACCACTTCGGAAGCGGGTGAATTATATAATCCATATTAATAAATAGAAGTCAGTTTGGCGCGATCTATATATACTGTACTATACATATATAAATTAAGGCATAAAAATGAAAACAGACGTGAACTAATGAAACCATTCTAGGCATCGTAGAAACTTAAAATTTGGTACCAGACAACCTGATGACTTCGGGATCCCTAGAAAAATCTAAAATTCTCAAAATTCTCTGAGGAGGACACGTTGGGAGTTTCAAATCTGCATAAGAACACAGTCGGTGATATTTATCCTGAACGATAACATATAGGTTTCATGGGCTTAAAAGTTTCCTGAAAGTCCTAATTTTTAACCCCCTCTCCTATATCGAGATGGCAGCACTATCTCCCAGACGAGTTAGAAAACAGAAATTTGGCAAAATTATAGCTTTTTGCCTGTAACCGATTGAAATGTTATGAGATTTTTAAACATTTTACATTTTACTCCCGGAAAATATCGAAATATGGAGGCAATTTTAATGACGGTGCAGACCTTCCTTTCGAGGTATTTGGTGGCTAAACGATAAGTTTTTATATATAGTTCTAGCAAATATACCCGTGCTTCGCTACAGTATTCTACAATATATACGGATATCGAAGTAAATTGCTGTACAAGAAGTGAATAAGAAATGTTTAATTGCATGTCTCTTGGCATTATCCGAGAAAAAAACATAGGGAGGTCCGCAGACGTTGTTTCCATTGTAAAGTGCGAGTTGCAGAGTTGTGATGATAACGACAGGTCCACTTGTCGGCCGCAATTCACTATGCGTAACGTCAGCCACATTTTGATGGGTAAATTTCTTTATAATCGAGGACACCTATACCTAATGATAAGGAGAATCAGGTAAAAGTTATGTTTTTAAAAAATGCTCCTTTGCCTTCTGCTAGTCAAATCAAGAAGGGAATTATACATTACAATGGTACACAGGCGTTGGAGAAGGACCCCATTCCTATTGCTTGTTAAAGTCGATGTGGGGAGTACTGATTACAACAGCAGACGCCCTCCTGCTGACAGTCACTATTGATTTGTAAAGCTTTAATTACAATGTAAGACACACACCCTTCTAGATCGCTACAAATCGGCTTAATAAATGTAGATCGACATACGGAAGTATATGCATGTTCGCCTTCATTTACAGAATAACTGCTGATAAACGGTGCATCATACAGAGAAAAGCTTTGTACGAAAAGACGCCTCTGGCCTCATTTAGCAATCTCAATGGCTGGCCCTATGATATTTTCTCGTATCTCATCTATTTAAAGGCAAGATTATTTTAGAAACGTTGAATAGGGTGAAATTTGTGTAAGGTTTTCACACAGTGAATTACTTTTCAGATCATTATGCGAAAGCTTTAAACATAGAATCAGGCTGGGTGGGCCAATATTCGTAAAAAATAAAATGTTTAAACATCTCGTAAATTTGCCGTCGGTTACAGGCTAAAAGCTATAATTTTGCCAAATTTCAATTTTTTAACTCGTCTGGGAGATTGTGCTGCCATGGGGAGGGGTTAAAAATGAGGACTTTGAGGAAACGTTTAAGCCCATGAGACCTATATGTTACCGTTCTGGATAAATATCACCGTTTGTGTTCTTATGCAGATTTGAAACACCCAGCGTGTCCCTCTCAGAGAATTTTTAAGGAATTTTTAAGAATTTTAGATTTTTCTAGGGATCCTGAAGACATCAGGTGGTCTGGTACCAAGGTTTAAATTTTCTAGGATGCCTACAAGGTCTCATTCATTCACGCCTGTTTTCATTTTTAGGTCTTAATTTTTATATTTATATATTACAGTATATGATATATAGATCGCGCCAAACTAACTTCTATTTATTAATATGGATTATATTTCACCCGCTTCCGTAGTGGTTCTAGGGGCGTCTTACTCCCACAGTTTTTTTCCAGGTAGTAAGTTATACTGGAACATGAACACGTCTATCACCTTGGGCATTTATGACAATTTATTTTTTCACCCTTTCTCACCCCCTATGCCAAAGGGGGCTGAAGCTGGACTTTAAAAATCCGGAATGTTACTATTCATCTCTTTTTTTTTTTTGCTAGGGGCTTTACGTCGCACCGACACAGATAGGTCTTATGGCGACGATGGGATAGGAAAGGCCTAGGAGTTGGAAGGAAGCGGCCGTGGCCTTAATTAAGGTACAGCCCCAGCATTTGCCTGGTGTGAAAATGGGAAACCACGGAAAACCATCTTCAGGGCTGCCGATAGTGGGATTCGAACCTACTATCTCCCGGATGCAAGCTCACAGCCGCGCGCCTCTACGCGCACGGCCAACTCGCCCGGTCTATTCATCTCAGCGACCCCGACAACTATGGATTCGACACTATTTTCGGTTATTTTTATATATCATTCTCCCATCTCCCTCACCACGATGGGGGCTGAAATAGGATTTTAAAAAATTCCGGAGTGTCACTATTCATCTCAGCGACCCCAAAAAGTATGGATTCGACACTACATTCGATGATGTGTATATCTCAGCCCCTCGCCCCTAATGTTTCGTGGGGTGTATTACCCCCATGTGGTTTGCCTCCTGATTCTAAAATCCTGGAGTGTCACTATTCATCTCAGCGACCCCGAAGACTACGTATTTGACAGTATTTTCTATTATTTCTATATATCACACCCCCATCCCCCCCCCCAACGAAGAGGGCTAAAATTGGACATTAAAAATTTCCGGAGTGTTGCTATTCATTTCAGCGAGCTCGAAAAGTATTGATTCGTCACTACTTTTGGTGATATTTCTCTCACCCCTCGCCTCCCCTAAGCGGTCCTGGGGTGTCCTACCCCTATGTGGTTTGTCTCCTGATACTAAAAATCCGAAGTGTACAATTCACCTCGACCAACCCGAAAACTATGTAATCGATACTATATTCGATTAATTTTATATATCACTCATCCCTCGCCCCCACCTCAAAGGGGGATGAACTTTGACTTATAAAATATCCGGAGTCTCACTATTCATCTCAGCGAACCCGACACCTATAGATTCCACACTCTTTTCAATTATTTTTATATATCACTCTCCCATCGCCCCTACCACGAAGGGGGCTGAACTTGGACTTAAAAAATTCCGGAGTGTGACTATTCATCTCAGCCACCACGAAAAGTATGGATTCAACACTAATTTTGATTATTTTTGTATCTCAGCCCCCTTGCCCCCCTGCCCCCAAGGATTCTTGGGGTTTATTACCCCCTCGTGGTTTGTCTCCTGATACTAAAAATCCGGAGTGTCACCATTTATCTCAGCGACCCGCAAACTGAGGAATCGACACTATTTTCTATTATTTTTATATATTACGCCCCCATAGCCCCCCACCCCGAAAGGGGCTGAAATTGGACATTTAAAAATTCCGGAGTGTCACTATTCGTTACAGCGAGCCCGAAAAGTATGGATTCGACATTACTTTCGATGATTTTAATATCTCACGCCCTCGCCCCCCCCCCCCTGCCGGCCCTAAGGGTTCCTGTGCTGTCTTACCCCCACGTGGTTTGTCTCCTGATACTAAAAATCCGGAGTGTACAATTCACCTCGGTGACCCCAAAAACTATCTATTCGACACTATTTTCGTTTAATTTTCTAAATTACTTCCCCCTCGCCCCCACACGAAAGGGGACTGAACTTGGACCTTAAAAAATCCAGAGTGTCACTATTCATCCCAGCGACCCCCAAAAGTATGGATTCGACACTATTTTCGTTAATTATGTATATCTGACCCCCTCACCCCCACACAAAAGGGATGATTAACATGGACTTTAAACATATCCGGAGTATCACTATTCATCTCAGGGACCCCGAAAAGTATAGTTTCGACACTTTTTCGTTCAATAGTATAATAGACCACCCTCGTCCCCTCTCCACCCCTACGGATACCTGTGCTGTCTTACCCCCACGAGGTTTGTCTCCTGATACTAAAAATCTGGAGTGACTATTCGCTTCGGTAACCCCGAAAACTATGCATTCGATACTATTTTCGTTTAATTTTATATATCAGCCCCCTCGCCCCCACCCAAATGGGAGCAGAAATTTGACTTTTAAAAACTCGGGAGTGTCACTATTCACCTCAGCGACCCCCAAAACTATGGATTTTACACTATTTTCGGTTATTTGTTAACTGACCCCCCCAATCCCCCACCACTAAGGGGGCTAGAGGTGGCTTACCCCCACAGTGCTCGTCTCCAGATAGCAAATAATAAGTGTTCAAAATTTGATTGAAATTGCTCCACAGGTTTAGGAGGAGATGTCTCATTTACACACACACATCCATCCATTTTTATATAGAGTACTAGCAAATGTACCTGTGCTTCGCTACGGCATTCTACAATGTATACGGATATCGAAGTAAATTGCTGTACATGAGGTGAAAGATAATTTTTAATTGGATGTTTCTTGCCGTAGGGAGGTCAGCTGACGTTGTTTCCAATGTAAAGTGCGAGTTGCAGAGTTGTGATAATAACGACAGGTCAACTTGTCTGCTGCAATTTACTATGCGTAACGTCAGTCACGTTTTGAAGGGTTAATTTGTTTATAATCGGGGGTACCTATACCTAATGATAAAGAGAATCAGGTAAAAGAGTTTTGAAAGAAAATGCACGCTCCCTTGCCTTCTGCTAGTGAAATCAAGAAGGGAATTATACATTACAATGGTACACAAGCGTTGGAGAAGGACCCCATTCCTATTGCTAGTTAAAGTCGATGTGGGGAGTACTGATTACAACAGCAGACGCTCTCCTGCTGACAGTCACTATTGATTTGTAAAGTATTAATTACAATGTAAGACACACACCCTTCTAGATCACTACAAATCGACTTAGATTAATAAATGTAGATCGACATACGGAAATATATGCATGTTCACCTTCATTTACAGAATAATTGCTGCTAAACGGTGCATTCATATTGAAAAACGGATTGTACAAAAAGACGCCTCTGTCCTCATTTAGCGATCTAAATATCTGGCCCTATGATATTTCCTCGTATCTCATCTATTTAAAGGCAAGAATATTTTAGAAACGTTGAATAGGGTGAAATTTGTGTAAGGTTTTCACACAGTGAACTACTTTTCAGATACTTATGTGACAGCTTCAAACAGAGAATTTGGCTGGGTGGGCCAATATTCGTGTAGAATTTGATGATCCCATCTTTCCTATAAGTGAATCAAACCATCAATTATACGTGTACAAAGTGCAAACAAAATTTAGGTAAATCCAGAAATGGAGCCAAATTTAACATAAGGGATAGAGATACGACAAAAAGTCATAGAACTAAAGTTGTAGATCACCCCAAATTGAACCGAGATTAAGCCATCCGTTCTGTGATACGACTTACCGTTTAGCCACCAAATACCTCGAAAGTAAGGTCTGCACCGTCATTAAAATTACCTCCATATTTCGATATTTTCCGGGAGTAAAAAAAATAATGTTTAAACATCTCGTACAATTTCCGTCGGTACAGGCTAAAAGCTATAATTTTGCCAAATTTCAATTTTCTAACTCGTCTGGGAGATTGTGCTACCATGGGGAGGGGGTTAAAAATGAGGACTTTCAGGAAACTTTTAAGCCCATGAAACCTATATGTTACCGTTCTGGATAAATATCACCGGTTGTGTTCTTATGCAGATTTGAAACACCCAGCGTGTCCCTCTCAGAGAATTTTAAAGAATTTTAGATTTTTCTAGGGATCCTGAAGACATCAGGTGATCTGGTACAAAGTTTTAAGTTTCTAGGATGCCTAGAAGGTCCCATTCATTCACGCGTGTTTTCATTTTTAGGTCTCAGTATATATATATAGTATAGGCTATATAGATCGCGCCAAAATAACTTCTATTTACTAATATGGATTATATTTCACCCGCTTCCGTAGTGGTTCTAGGGGCGTCTTACTCCCACAGTATGTTTTCCAGGTAGAAAGTCAAACTTGAAAGTCATACTGGAACATACACACGTCTATTATCCTGGGCATTTATGACAATTTATTTTTTCACCCTTTCTCACCCTCTATGCCAAAGGGGGATGAAGTTGGACCTCAAAAATCCGGAATGTTACTATTAATCTCAGCGACCCGGAAAACTATGGATTAGGCAATATATTCTATTATTTTTATATCTCACTCCCCCTCCCCGCTATAGGGGTTAAACTTTGAGTTTTAAAAATCTTGAGTGTTACTATTCATCTCAGCGGCCACGAAAACTATGGCTTCGACACTATTTTCGATTATTTTAAAATCTGAATCCCCCTGACACCCACCAGAAAGGGGGATGAACTTGGACTAATAAAGTATCCGAGATATCACCATTCATTTCAGCGACCCCAACAACTATGGATTCAACATTATTTTCGTTTATTTTTATATATCACTCTCCCATTGCCACCCACCACGAAGGGGGCTGAACTTTAAAAAATTCCGGAGTGCCACTATTCATGTCAGCGACCCCGAAAAGGATGGATTCGACACTACGTTCGATGATTTTTATATCTCAGCCCCCTCGCTCCCCTCACCCCTAAGGGTTCCTGGGGGTGTCCTACCCGCACGTGGTTTGTCTCCTGATACTAAAATTTCGAAGTGTACAATTCACCTCGGCGACACCGAAAATTATGTATTCGACACTATTTTCGATTAATTTAATATATCACTCCCCCCTCAACCCCGATCCCAAAGGGGGATGAACTTGGACTTATAAAATAACCGGAGTCTCACTATTCATCTCAGCGACCCCAACAACTATGGATTCGACACATTTTTTTTTCGGTTATTTTTATATATCATTCTCCCAGGTCCGCCACCACGATGGGGGATGAAATTGGACTTAAAAAATTCCGGAGTGCCACTATTCATTTCAGCGACCCCAAAAAGCATGGATTCGACACTACATTCGATGATTTGTATATCTCAGCCCCCTCGCCCCCGCCCCTAATGTTTTCTGGGGTGTATTACCCCACGTGGTTTGTCTCCTGATACTAAAATTCCGTGGTGTCACTATTCATCTCAGCGACCCCAAAGACTACGTATTCGACAGCATTTTCTATATAACACCCCCCCCCCCAACGAAGAGGGCTGAACTTGGACAATAAAATATTCCGGAGTGTTGCTGTTCATTTCATCGAGACCGAAAAGTATTGATTCGACACTACTTGCGATGATATTTATCTCACCCCCTAGCCCGCCCCGCCTCTAAGCGTCGTTCCTGGGGTGTCCTACCCCACGTGGTTTGTCTTCTGATACTAAAAATCCAAAGTGTACAATTCACCTTGGCGACCCCGAAAACCATGTATTCGACACTATTTTCGATTAATTCTATATATCACACCCCCTCGCCCCTCACCCCAAAGGGGGATGAACTTAGACTTATGACCGGAGTCTCACTATTCATCTCAGCGACCCCGACAACTATGGATTCGACACACTTTTCGATTGCTTTTATATATCACTCTCCCATCGCCCCCTACCACGAAGGGGGCTGAACTTGGACATAAAAAAGTTCCGGAGTGTGACTATTCATCTCAGTGACCACAAAATGTATGGATTCAACACAATCTTTGATGATTTTTGTATCTCAGTCCCCTTGCCCCCCTGCCCCTAAGGTTTCTTGGGGTGTATTACCCTCACGTGGTTTGTCTCTTGAAACTAAAAATCCGGAGTGTCACTATTCATCTCAGCGACCCCGAAAACTGTGGATTCGAGACTATTTCCTATTAATTTTTATATATAACTCCCCCATCGCTCCCACCCCGAAAGGGGCTGAACTTGGACATTTAAAAATTCCGGAGTGTCACTATTCGTTTCAGCGAGCCCGAAAAGTATGGATTCGGCACTATTTTCGTTAATTTGTATATCTGACCCCCTTGCCCCCCGCCCCTAAGGTTTCCTGGGCTGTCTTACCCCCACGTGGTTTTTCTCCTGATACTATAAATCCGGAGTGTACAATTCATCTCGACGGCCCCGAAATCTATGTATTCGACACTATTTTCATTTAATTTTATATATCAGTCCGCCCTCGCCCCCACCCAAATGGGAGCAGAAACTTGACTTTTTAAAATCAGGAGTGTCACTTTTCACCTCAGCGACCCCAAAAGCTATGGATTCGACACTTGTTCGATAATTTTTTACCTGACCCCGCTAACCCCCCACAACTAAGGGGGCTAGAGGTGGATCACCCCCACAGCGCTGGTCTCCAGATAGCAAATAATAAGTGTTCAAAATTTGGTTGAAATTGCTCCAGTGGTTTAGGAGGAGATGTGTCATTTACATACATGGCTGTTCTCTTATCTTCCATCAGACAAACGTACATAACTTACTACAATTAATTTTGCATCCTTGTTCACACCCTCTTTATTGCTCTCCAGGGAATGGGCCTGTTTTCACCATCACTTCAGTTGGGCATTTCTGGTATTTGGTTGCCTTCAAATCGTAGGTCTGTTATACGATGTTCCTTGTTCTTGGGATTTTTCTTGTTTCTTATGTTTATTGTGTAGTTTTTATGGGCTCTGTTTTGCTTGACCTGTCTTATACTTCCCCTAAATTTGCTATTCACACACAGAAGCAGTAAGAGGTAACACAGACCATAGTGCTGGGGTGGTGCAAAATAATGCTTCAGCTTAAGGGATGACACTGTGTGGAACTAATAAATGAAGGGAGAACATCATAAATCTATTATAACTTCTCACCGTGAAATAGAAAAAAAAATAACTATGCCTGTTTTCTGCCTTTACTACCACTCCTAGATGGTTGCCAGGGATAGATATCTTGAGAAAACAGGTCGATGCACCAAAACGAAAAATGAAAAGATGTAGTAAACACGACGCAGAAACCTTCAAATATAACTGGACTGAGCTAGAATCGGAACTGAGTCACTCAGCCCAGCATGCACAACAATAGCTCACAAGAAAAGTAATATCAGGAAACTGAACTTGAGCTACACAGGTGGAAACAGTTTCACAAAATATGAGGTAGAGGATGTAATAAGGACATTATATAAGTCCACACCAGGTGGTGTTGATGACAACATAATGAAGTAAATAGATAACTTCTGGATGACCCTGTTCAACAAGTGCTTACTTCTGAAATGCTTCTCTGTATTCCTCATTATTAACCAACTATATTTTATCTTTATCTTACGTCTGTCCCCTTTTCTGCATTTATCTGCCTTTCTTCATATCCTACATTTTCCACATCAAGAGTAAAGAACTGTGAAGCTGGACCCTCGATGATTTCCGATGCCCACCCTCCTGATGAAGCTGAGAAGCAGAAACCAGCCTGTCGGAGTCTGAAAGGAGGAATTTCGATTGGCGAGAAGAAAGCCTGTGGCAGTGGAGATGGTCGTTATCATTTTGTGTTGTCATGTTTGTCTTCATTTCCTCTTTCTTTCCACACTGAACTCCGATTATGTTCATCCTATCGTGTGTTCATTTTTTCGTGACACTTATTTGTTCCTCTCAATAATTATCGCACCTTTTGTGTTTGACCCATGTTCCTAAATATTTACCTCCTCTATTTTTTAAATCTTATATAAGATTTGTCACGGTGGTCTCTCTCTCTCTCTCTCTCTCTCTCTCTCTCTCTCTCTCTCTCTGTATGAGCTGATTTGACGATTGTTTGTTTCTTTCCAATGCTTATTCCTCCATCTTTTGATTGCTATAGGTTAGACTCAAGACAAACCATCAAGTGGCCGCTCCTGCTATCCCTGTAGACACATAAGCAGCTTTAACTGTCACCCCAAACAGACAATCAGAAATAAAACCATTCATGTAAATAACCTCATAACCTTCATTGGCTCAAAGGGCAAGGGAGAATTTGAGGGAATGAAAGAGCAGGCCACAAAGCCAAGACAGCACCCAGCTATCTACACTTCATTTCTTATAGCTCAATATCAATGACAAGATGCAGGAATGTACTGAAATAATGAAAATGTATAGTCTGTTGCCAGTCATTCAACTGGGTCAGGAATGGAATGAATGAAGCCGCCACCTAGCCGCGAGGATAGGAACTGTGCTGGCTACTAAAGCCTGCTGCCCTCCTCTGAGGCCATTATTAATGACTGATAGACGAAATGAAATGATATTGGAATAAATGATTACAGGGAAGACCAGGGAACTGAGAAAGACCATCTAGCCAAGAATTGCACTTCACTTAACAGCAGACCTTCCTGTTAGTCTTCTGGTGCTGCCTCCACTAACCTATGAGATAGGAAGTGACTAGTGTCATTGGCTGAGTGACAATGTTTTTCCAGAGGCTTAGCCTCCGTTAAATTAGGCAATGAATCCTTTAAGGAAGAGACTTCATCTAATTTATTATTTGAAGGCCCTAGGGAATGGCTCAAGATAGCTTCTGAGACACCAGGATGCGTGCAATATCTTAAAATTGAGGTAAATAACAAACACGCTACGGCACTAGTATAGCATTAGGTCTATTATTTCGCAGGAGTGCTACTCTAAGTTCGAAGCCTGTTGTAAGTTTCCTGACTATTGTTTGTCTTCTATTAAATGTGTTTCAGTAAATACATCACCAGTAGAAATTTCAGGCTTCATTTTTGCTAAAGTTTGACTCAAAATTTACATGGAAAATTAAGTTATATATGGCTAAACACATGTCTTGCTCTGTAATATTGGGCACCGATTTTATGTCTCATTAAGGGCTGCTGCTCGATCTCCAGAGCAAGTCGTGCGCATTCAAGTTCTCTAGTAACATGAATATTTGTCTCCTGAAATGTTATTCTGTGCCATTTTCGATCTATTTCGCCTACCCAGAGTGAGAATTTGTTAGATCTTAGGCATCTACCTCAGGACCAGGCTTAGAGTATTCGAAAGTTGTGTCAGTCCTTTCCGGATATATTTTCGGAAATCCTTGGTGTCACTGACCTCATAGAGTACAAGCTTGAGCTAACCGACTCTATTCCATTCAGGTTTCCTCCTTATAGACTACCTCCACCTAAAATGAAGGCTTTTAAGGAAATCTTTGATCAGATTTTAAAAGATGGTATTATTCGACCTTCAAAGTCGGCGTATTCATCGCAAATTTTTCTTGTACTGATTCCCTAATGAACCCTTGACTTACCATTCCATCGTTGGTCGGCCACAGCTGCTGCAGTAGAGCAATATTGAACTCTTAAATCTTGGGGTCGTTGCGGGAATAATTCGGTCACGATCTTAACCAAACGATGAGGTTCAGAAGAGAGCCTAGCTACTTGAAATTAGGAGCAAATATGTGCTTACTAACTTTTATTGAATCAATTAATTGCAAACATTTTTAAATATAAATCCTTGATCAAAAAATTATTAATTATTAAATTTTCGAACGCAGTCACATTGCATAGCGTCATTTTCATTGATTACAATATCGACGAATTTTCTTCGGAGGAAAATAGAGATCTCACAGATTAGTAAACAGCGAAACTGAAAAGGTGAAAGGAAAACCTGAAAATCGGGCACCTATTGATCCAAACGATAACTGAGAATTAATCCACACGATCCGTGAAAAACCTGACCTTCAACAAGTAGAATGCCTGATTTACTCTTAATTAAGGTTATCCACCAGTCGAATACCCTTTCGGATACGGAAACACCCGCCGAATGGACGGTTAAACGAACCAAATTGACTATCAGTTGCTTTGGATAGGTTGCGAAATATTATTGGAAAGCATGGTGTTCACTACAAGTTAACAACAGCATTCACAATTGAAAACAAAATTCCTACATGTATTGTCATTTCATGACACCCTTAAGTTATAAAATAATCCCGATGCTAAACGTGCATCACTCAAACAGCTGTTCAGAAGGAACCAACAACAACACGATCCGAGAGGACCTTACGTTACGTCGTTCTGAAGGAACAAAACTGCGAAATACACGAAAGACTTATTCATCACGCATTTAGAAGAAATGCCAAACACTGAAGTTAACTAAAAAGCGGTAAATCACTTGCAAAATATTATTATAAAACCAACTCTCAGGTTATAAATGGTTACGTTACGCTTAATAAAATTACAATTCCACATGGTAAAATAAAATGAAACATAGAATTCTTTCCTTTTTAACAATGACTACCATCACAGATCCATCTTCTTATTGTTTGTCCTAACACACTACCTACAAGTTATCAATTGCCCACACTCAATTACGTATAAAAATGAAAGAACGACAAAAATTGAAAATAAAATATATCACCGGCTGACGAATCGAACCCGCATTCGTAACTCAAGTCTCACACTAACACGCTGAGTGTCAACACACACACTATCAAAGCAAACGGACGTCAGAACAACAAAACAATTAAGTCCGTAAAATAAAAATACTGAAGTTCATTGAACTCAAACACGCATGGCGAACTGCAGTAAATATTCAATCACCATTAACTCAGCACACAATATTGGACAACCCTCACATGACATTAGTGGTTCCATAATCTTAGGTAAACACGCTCCAGCTGGTGAGGGCTGCACGCAACCTTGGCATCATTATTACTGAGCTAACACTCTTCGCATTGCATACACTACTGCAGACACTACCATCGCCCAAGTCACTTCGCAAAAACATCAAGTCCAAGAGTTGAGTATGTACAGCTGACATCCTAGACCCATCGTCGGGCCTACCTAATGTCTGCACACTCTAACACTAACCTCTATGTACACACACACACACCTTCCTAAACCTATCGTTGAGCGTGAACCAGGACGTCTCATCATCAATATACTCCTAGGATAACATGTGACGTCCTAAATATATTGTCGAGCGGAAATTGGGTCGTACTGTATACGCTTCCTCCAGCACATCAGGCGAAATCGTAACGTCAAACACACTCTTAGATATTTTAGCTGTAAACCTGGTCGAAACTAATAACATACAACGAAACAAACCTTGCCACAGAATGAACGCAAGTCGGGAAATGCAACTAAGTCCCTATCTTGTTATTAAAAAGTGAAATTGAAAATAAATAACGCGTGGTGAGCAATTCACAACTCAAACACGATCACAGCATGCGCAATGAAGTTTGGAAAAATAATACTGACTTCCAACACACGTCTAACATTACATGACCATCGCCAAACAATAATCATCACCACCGCAAAAATCCACACTGTAATTTTAGGGTGAAGCCCTCAAATCGCCTACCGTCATTATTCCAAATATCCATACCCATGACTATCCAGTGAAACGAAATCCAATGAACCTACACAGCCAAACTATCGCTTTAAAACGTCCAATATCTCATCCCACAATGTTTCTGATTTAATGATAAATTATCGTCTCGTAATTTCATGAAATTTACTGATTGGAAACTTGTCATTACAGTCAAATAACACCAACCGTGTATTCAGAATGCTCTTCTACTATTGAGGTCTTATGAAATAATAGTCATTATGCTGACTTTACGTAAACTAGTTACTTGGATTTTTTTAACTGCCACGAGCTACAATCTTCACTAGAAATCGTTTTTCACTTGGGATCTTAACTTGAAATCTTAATACTCATCTCGAACCAACCTTCTGTTAGCCGTTCAGGTTTGTTAGCGGAATATACTACAGCCTGTCCCAAAAATTCTTCGCCATCAGCAAATATAGCCTGTCTCAAAAATTCATTCTCATCGCCTTCTCACGGCGGTATTATATGAAATACACAGGCTTCCTCTGCCTTCAACATCTATACACCTCTTATCTCAACATACCAAAATTCCGACACAATCCTTTTTCCCTGCTCCAAGACTTTTCAAACCTCAATCCTCTCGTGACAGAAAACCTTTATAAAAAAATACCTCTTAATTTTTATTTTTACTACACCTTTGGACCTCAGGAATACAACCACACACCGTGATTTTCCATATCACCGACATACACGATGTCACAAAATTTTACTTCCCATGAATAAAACATAACTTTATCAGATTTCGCTGGATTTTTTCTAGACACACGCAAACCTTATTGAACATAATTGTTAAATCCACTTCTAACATAGAAAACTTTTATCCCGCGGTATATATTATTATTATTATTATTATTATTATTATTATTATTATTATTATTATTATTATTATTATTTCGACAAACATTTTCTGAATTCAAACGATATTCGAAATTAAGACATTCACCACGACTACGTTATCGTTATCACCTTCCTCATTTTACTCAATTTGGACAATATTCCAAAGAATAATAACGCAATATTTAAACCTCGCATTTTATAGTTTCTTGACGTGAATCTTACAGCACAGAAGAGTTCCAAACGACTACCAGAAATGTAATACATTTGCCTGAGCATTATTAAATATCAACCCGACACACGCATTGAAAATTGGTTGGGACAAACATTATTCTAACTACAACATTGATTAAAAAAGTTACAGACCTGTGATCTTAGCTGTCATCCTGGAATTCTGGCTGCATTTAGGCCAGCAGACCTTGCGCCTAGCCTTCCATGTCTACATTTTCCATCATCTTCTCATACATATAGCTTAAATTACACAATAATTTACACTCGGGGTCGATTGACGCCGCAAACAACGCACTTTCAACACGTTTGCTCTTGTGACGAGCTCGCTCCTCAAATGGCGACTGACACAATTTTCTCAAGAGTCTGCTCTCGTTCACCCTACTAAGGGCCAGGTGTTCCAAACAGATAAGAAACAATACCCCGCGGCCAACTCTCAGACTTCTGGTTGACAAATATTAGACGCACATACTGAATACAGAGAGAAAGTAAACTGCTTATTCACCCAAATCTCTAAATTTTCAAAGTTTCCATCAGCGGCAGTTCAGAAATTTTCTATCATCTTCTAAACCAAACCAAACTCCATGGCACTACAGCCCTTGAAGGGCCTTTGCCTACCAAGTGACCGCTGCTCAGCCCGTAGGCTTGCAGATTACGAGGTGTCGTATGGTCAGCACGACGAATCCTCTCGGCCGTTATTCTTGGCTTCCTAGACCGGGGTCGCTATCTCACCGTCAGGTAGCTCCTCAATTCTAATCACGTAGGCTGAGTGGACCTCGAACCAGCTCTCAGGTCCAGGTAAAAATCCTGACCTGGCCAGGAATCGAATCCGGGGCCTCCGTGTGAGAGGCAGGCACGCTACCCCTACACCACGGGGCCGGCCTATCATCTTCTACTTTAACATTATATTTGAACAATAGACAAGGATATGAAACGAGTTACTTGGAGAAAAAATCTCTTCACTTTCCTGCTGACGAGTGACGTGAGCTTCGCCGTTCCGACAGCCAGACAGAGAGTGTGAAATATACGGAGGGAGATTTCTTTTATACTCTATGGGAGGACGCTACCCACACCATGAAGCTTGGTTGTGTAATATGCTAATCCCGCATCCCTTTGACCAAATCTCTTGAAATTTGTTCTATAACTTCGGACAGACTTACGATTTATTACGGTTTTAAATTTATATTTTTCCCATACTCGCAACAGGCGAAATGAATTATTTCTTCCCGGGCGTTTCGCGTGTTTTTCGTCGTCCATTGACCTTGCCACGTGCCACTGATCCGCGGACCGGACGCAAATTATTCTTTAGGCTTAACTGCATTTATATTTACCCTGGGGGTTCTATCTTCACATTTGGTTTAAGAATAATTTTGATTCCTTATTTCTGGATTTACAATGTCGCCAAAATCTCTCGTTGTGAAGAATTTGTAAAATTTGATAAATTGTTCAATATTCGGAGTCCACCGAAGTGTCCCGGTATTTCACGATCTTGCGGCTTGCTCAGACACGGAGAGCTCGTTCCCACGAGACAGCCAGACTCTTGAAATAAAAACATGGCTGCTCTCAAAAAGTAGTTTGTAGCTGAAATAAATATTTGGAATAAAAAATAATTTTCTCATCGTAGAATTATGGGTTCACTAAGGTGGTTTCAGGCCTGTCATTGATTACAGGGATTTAAACCATACGGTTTTATTACAATTTGTGCCCCTTCCTGACCTTCATTCTTGTTTCCCATGGTATCGCAAGACTATGTTCTTCACCATCTTAAATCTTAACCAGGCATACAATCAGATACCTCTGGCAGAAGAATCCAAACATCTAACGGCTTTTGCCACTGACTGGAACGCGTATGAATACAACCACGTGCTTTTCGGGCTCCCCACGGGCGCGGCTGTCCTTACTAGACGGCTGGATTTGGTCTTCTCCTATATCAAATTTCAATATCTTTGTCTCGATGATGTCGTGTTTTCGGAGACCTCTGAAGAACACTTAGATCATCTGAAGGAAGTTCTAAATCGCTTTCGTAAGGCTGGGTTGACAGTTAAATTATCTAAGGTGGCTTTGCTAATCCTTCTATGTCATTCTTAGGGCATACTGTGTCACCCGATGGTGTTTTTATCGCCCATTCCAGAATGCATGCTATTTATGACTTCAAGACACTGAAGGACGTAAAACGAATTGCTAGGTTCACAGGCATGGTGAATTTCTTCCGGAAATGTATTCCTAACTTTGCTAGTAGGGCAGGCCCCCTAAACCTACTTTGTAGGAAAGGTGTCAAAAAGGAAGTGGGGCCGTCGCAGCAAGCTGCGTTTGTAGATATTAAGTTAGCTCTCTGTAACGCCCCAGTATTAGCTATGCCAGATGTCTCTAGGAAATTCATAGTTCAAACCGATGCCTTTTCATCTGCTGTTGCTGCTGTCCTTTTTCGAGAAACAGAACTCAGAAGGACGCCTATTGCCTATGCGTCTACGACCTTATCGGCTCAAGAAGCCAAGTACTCAATGTACGAATTAGAACGTTTTGCAGTCCTATTTGCCTTGGAGAAGTTCCGTCGTTATCTAGAGCATGTTAAATTCGAATTAGAAACAGACAAACAAGCTTTAAATTGGGTCCTAGCTAGGCCACGCAAAACTGGACATATCGCCCGTTAGGCTACCAGAATTTCTGCCTTTCAATTCAATGTGCGACATATTCGACGATCTGAAAATGTGGTCGCAGGTGGACTAAGCCTCATGTTTTCTCGTGATGTTGAGACCAGTGAACAGCGGGATAGTTCTTCTCCTCCCATGCCCATACTTCTAGTGCCAGTGTTGTCCCTTACGTGCTGAGGAATGGGATTATGTGCTGCCCTCCGAAGCACGATCAGAAGATGAAAGTATTTATTTCTGCTGTTCTTGTGCCCAAGATCTTCAAATACTATCATGAGACCCCATTAGTGGGGCACTTAAGCACCTTCAAAAAGAGAGAGAAAATCAGAGAAATGTTCATCTGGAAGAGCATGGACGGCGAAATCACAGAAATGGTTAAAACTTGTAAATCTTGCTTCCTTAGTAAGCCCACCTTTTCTACCAAGCTAGGGCTATTGTCATCTCATCAAGCATCTCGCCCCATGGAGCGCTTGTACATAGACTACGTCGGACCTTTCCCTCAATCGAAGGGGAACGTGAATAAGGACATCCTTGTATGCGTAGACGGCTTCAATAGATTTTTATGGTTATTTCCGACTACTCAGTCTACTATTTCTTGCCTTAATACTATCTTCGCTTCTTTTGGTCCTTGTCAATAAATAGTTTCCGATAATGCAACATGTGACTCATTCCGAAAATTCTGTTTTGATTTGTCCACATCCCATGTTACTACTTCTGCTTACTACCCTCTACCATCTCTGGCTGAGCTGGTCAATCGTAATCTTAGATCTCCTTTGATAGCTTTTCATCATGAAGATCATTCCAGGTGGGATACTTCGTTGCATTGGTTATCTTCTGCTCTATGTTCGGCCATTCATGAGTCCGACAAGTTCACTCCTGCCTCTCTCATGTTTATGTTTGTTCCAAACGCGTCATTGTTTAATATTTGGCCCCTCAATGAGATATTGCCAATAAGATCAGATGCCTGTGGAAGAAGGCTAAAAGTAACTTTAAGGCTTCTCATGAGAAGGATAGAGAGAGATATGATTGTTGACCGAGGAACACCAATTTAAAGGTCGGACATCAGGTTAGGATTAAGAATTTTGTAACTACAGGCAAGCTTGCCCCCAGATTTCATGGGCCATGTATTATTTTGGATTTCTTAACACCGGTCACACTTTCGGTGGGCAACCCAGCCATTGAGAGCATATTTAGAGTTCACCTTTCGCAGATTAAACCGGTATAACCTTTTGTTTTGCAGTATAGGCCACTAAGTCATGGCAATGAGGAAACTGCTATAATTATTTTTTTACAGCTCAGTAACTTAATGATCATTATGTAAATCATTTTGTAAGGGGTAGGGGTAGGCCTTCTGCCCCATGCATATACATCTAGGGTATTGTCTTGTTGCTGTATATTATCCTGTACAAACCTTCCCCTCTAATAAGGTTTATATTGTCCCGTTGCCTGGCTGCCATTAACTTTCCTCTGCCTCCAAAACCAAGCCTGCAATACGCACACTCATCCTCGATGCCACTTGCCTCATCTGAACCTGCAGCCTTAAAAATAAAACAAACTCTCGCTCTCCATCATACATCTCTGTCGCCAAGAATATTACTGTTTCAGTGCCCTCTGTCATCTACAGCTGAGTTCCAACATCTGGCGAGTGATGCTGGCGTGAGGTAAGGGCCCAACCTGCTCTGGCCCAGTCTCCTTCATAAGAGTGTGCTGGAGCACCGTCCTTTCCGGCAAGGGCAGAGGTGCGGTAACCCAAGAGCCTAATTCATCTTGGAGCAGTGGCTCTTTATCCGGTCTGTGGCGACCATCACCATGGCCACCCCTCTCATGGTGGTGGGAGAGATATACCTGAGGATATTTGGGGGGTTGTGGGGACCCAACCCCCCGGTATGAGCAGTGGCAGCCGCTCTTGATGTCAAACTAGAACTGTACATCTTGGAGTTCTACGGCCTCAGAAAGACTTCAAGACTTG
Source organism: Anabrus simplex (assembly GCF_040414725.1). NCBI lineage: Eukaryota > Metazoa > Arthropoda > Insecta > Orthoptera > Tettigoniidae > Anabrus > Anabrus simplex. The sequence continues at coordinate 31,008,844 of NC_090277.1, read as the reverse complement.
TTTTCGACATAATTAATCACAAATAAACTTTTATCAAGAAATTTTCTGTCTGTCAAATTCAACTTCAAATTTTTCTAAAAAGGAAAATTTTAAACTGTGTCACCCGAGGCAGAACTCTTGGGTAGGGGAAGGTCTGTACCGGAGGTACACCCGCCCCGTACATTAAGTGAAGCGCCTTGGAGAATGCCATCTAAAACCTAAAACTTGCAACAACTAATACAATAAGTTTAGATATTTCTCTACAGATCTCTCTAATATAAACTTATGTTATGCCCTCCGGTGTGAAGATAGACTATTAAAAATGTAAAGCAATTTTGCATTCTAAGGTTTCCTAAACTGAAGTGATTATTCTTTGTTTTCGGTGTGTTATGGTTCCTTTACAACGCTTCTATCTCTTCCCGCCAAATTAAAGAGGTGGGCCAATAGAAAATTGTGTATATTTATTTTTTATCAAATCTCAGGTTTCTGGTACTTATTTTATCACCCAATAAGAATTTGGGGTGTGTCGGGCCTTAGCCCACAGTTTTCTGGAACTTCCCTCTTGGGCAGAAAAGCTGGCACATTTGCAGACCAGTTTGTCTTATTAGTGCTGATGTAAATCATTTATTATTCCAATGTCCTGTGAATGATTCTTTTCGTCCGTTTATTTCTCGTCTTATCAGTCTTCAGAAAGCTCTCCCCACCAATGTCTCCTGTTTGCTTACCGATATGTCTCCTGCTATAATACATGCTATTAATCAATATTTGGATGACTCTCATATTCATTTGTAAATTACTATCTTTTTATTGTTCGCACGGTTACATGCTCCTGCTTCCACTGTTTTTTTGCTTCTACGCACTTCCTTTGTTATGTTACGCGCTTCTTAAGATGTGTACATAAACATGATGCTCAACTCTGTTCTTGTGACCTTAGTAGTGAGATTCATTGCGTGTGACCTTCGTAGTGTGAATAATTGCGTGTGATTTCGCATTATACGTGTAATATCACGATAATAAGTGTAGCGGCTGGGTGAAATAACAGAGCCCATAAAATCTCCAACAACAACAACAACAACAACAACAGTTTGTCTTATTGATCGTTCCAGTCTACAGAGTTTGTGTTTATCAAGGAAATGGAGGCGCCTTGTCCATCCTTGAGAAGTCCACCAGCTCAAGGTAATGGCAGTCCACGTTTAACTAAGTGATTGACTTTGAAAGCTAGCTCCAGGGGAAGGTTTCAAATCTTTGACAATGTAACTTTAATTTTTTTTAATGTAAATTCCAGAATTGAAGTGTAAATTTCAAACAAGCCGAAGGAACTTAATCTAAATCAAGGAATAGAGAGTGAGCTACGCTCTCGTATTCCCTATCAACTTGATTTTGAGGTAACTATGATTTTAAACCATTTTACAGTTTGAAATCTTTGTAACTTAAATATTCTCTCCATCTAGTCACCTCAGTAGTATAGGCATAGCCTCTGTAACCTCAGGTCATAAGCCCAAATAGGGTTTTAATTTTTCATTTCACACCGACTTAAAACAATAGATACATCTGATGGAAAGGCCACTTATTCAAGTTGTGAATGTCCCCTTTAAAGCTATATATAAACTGTTTACGGGGCATGTTGGCCGAGCAATTAGGGCCGGGCAGCTTTGAGCTTGCATCTGACAGATAGTGGGTTCAAACTGCACTGTCGGCAGCCCTGAAGACGGTTTTCCATGGTTTCCCTTTTTTACATCAGGCTAATGATGGGTCTGTAATTTTAAGGCCATGGCCTTTTCATTCCAACTCTTATGCCTCTTATTGCCATAAGACCTATCTGCATTGGTGCGAAGTAAAGCAAGTTCAAAAAAGTACACATATATAGTTACTCATATATTCTATTCAACAAAGCATGATTTGTAGATTAAATGGGTCCACTATACAGATTGTTATGGAAATATTGTGGTGGACAGAGGTGAAATAATGTGCGGGCAGAAATGAGTCGATATTAGACATTCCAAAGATTAATTTAAAACTTTGAAACTACAGCCGTATTTCTTTCTCTGATATCTTTTGTATCTTTTCGAAACCTCAGCTTCACAATTCAGGTAAAAAGTTCATTAGATTGGGTAAGAATTTAAAAAATTGAATAATAATTAATTAAAAACTTTGAGCTTGAAGCTTGGTCTGTATTGATAATTGACCATAATGAAATGTGTAACTTATAAGATGTTATCATTATTGATTCTTTGTCATGCAAACTAGCTTTATGGATTTCTAAACACTAATATGACAGAAAGAGGCTGATGCACCTTTAATACCATCAGAGTGATAGAGGATTTAATATGCCAACTTGAAACCAGAACGCAAGCCCTGCACAACATGATGTAGTCAGACTGCCATTTTTCCCGACAAGAGCTACATAGCAAAAGGGAGATGAAGAGAAACCCACTTCATCTTCAAAACCAAAAGAATGAATTCAGCTTTCGGACATGCTGTGCAAAATAAAAGATGCTTACTTGTAAATTCTACATATATGTAATCATAAAAAGTACATTAAGTAAATTTGAGATTAGTATAGGCTTACAAATATATATGTACCTTAAGAATAGACGGCAAGACACTCATATAGTTCCTGAACAACAAATAAAAGTAGAGTTATGTAACCAGTCAAATTCAAATTACTGCTAAGGGTTTAATTATTGTTATCACTATAAAGTTATCTGCACGATACTTACGCATGAATTATTTGAAGTTTTCTCAAAGCATATTGGTTCCACTTTGATCTTATCCAAGTCCATTTTAAATAGCGTGTGAAGGTTTAGACGGTTTTGGGATGTAGATTACTTCCACAGATCTTGCTCTGAAACATGAACAACATACACTCCTATTGCTGTTTTGTAGTAAAACCTGTAGCTTTAGGTGACTGTTGATATTTTGCTCATTGCCACAGGACCTCCAGTTTTACCTGGAAACTGAACCTCAGAGATAAATATTTTCACTGAAAGAACATCCCACACCCACAGGTTGCAATTAATTTGCACAACCCTTAGTGAAAAGCACATGACTATGCAACTTACACATCACCCACTATTCCGGGGGCCTAATGACTGGTGTGATGTACCCTCCCATATAACCCTATCCTGTGCTATGTTGTATATTTTGTCCTCTATACCCCAACTGACCTTTTGTTCTTAACAATTTGTTTTACATCACACTGACACAGACAGGACTTAAGGTGTTGTGGCTAGGAACAGGAAGGAAGTGACAGTGGCCTTGTGTAAGTTACAGTCCCAGAATTTGCCTGGTGTGAAAATGGGAAAGCACAGGAAACTGTTTTCAAGGCTGCCAGGCCACTTCCATACCACTCCCAGTCCTTTCCTATCCCATCGTTACCTATGTGAGTTGGTGCGACATAAATCCAATTGTAAAAATAAAATTCTACAATCAAACCTTCAATTAACTAATCATTTCTTTCTCAACTTGCAGGGCAAATGATCTGACTTTCAAGACACAACCTCCCCACCCTGTCACTCTACTAGCTCTATTGGCTATGTACATTCTGTACTGTCCTTACACTAGAGTCCAACGGTAATTCAGTTTCAATATAATTTTGAAAGTAACTATCAGGAATTTTCTGGGGTGCATTCATTTTTCTTTCCAATCTGCAAACATTCTTGTGTGTGCTTGTTGTTTAAAGGAGCCAGCATCTATGGTCACCAATTGCAAACATTCAGATAGTACACGGAGGGCCCAGCCTTTTTATTTACACTTATGAATTATGTAAATCATCCTGGATAATAATGACAGCTGTGTGTAATCCCTGTGCTTTATGTACATTAAAAGCCAGTTTCTTACAAAGATATAGCCATAATTCTTCTCTCAATGCACAGTCCTCACCTGGGCCAACAGCCCCTTTAAGGGCTACCATACAATATGCTGAATTCAGTAGCAGTTTAGCCCAATTCCTCATTGATCAAACAAATGATTTCATAGAGGATAGCCAGGTACTCATTGGCAACCTTATCCCCGAAATTGCAACTATTGCTGACTATGTTACAATGTATACTGTATATTTGTTACAAAACATAGTTCCAAACTGGCTATGAACTACTTTGTTAAAACAAACAGTTCTGAACTGGTAATAAGGTCCTTCGTTACAACAAACTGTTCCAAACTGGATATGAACTCCTTCAAAATTATCTTAATGAATGTATGCGAGTCAGAATGCTTCCTCAATTGTTTGTTAATAATGTTTTGTTGGAATAAGCAAATGGCAACTGTGAAATGTGTCAAAGCCCTCCACGAATTGTTACTAAACATTTACTGATGGATGATGAAAAACCTCACTATTCCAATGAGAAGTACTCTTTTGAAGTTGCACCACTTACTGGTCGAATTGAATGTGGATGTATAAAACATGCAGTCCCTGGTATTGAATGAGGACTGCTGGCATTGAATGTAGTTGAATGTAGTTAGAATTGCATGAATTCAGAAATCACAGTTCAGAACCAGTTCTGAATCTCTGTTAGAACAACAGGTAAACTACTGTGCATGCGCAGGCTATTCAGAATCAATTTGGTACCATGTTGAAACCAACTTCCATATATTATCACTAGAGATGGGAATTTGCCTATTTGCTTATTTTATTCCTGTGTGCAGAAATATAGGCTTTTGAGATATAAATTCATTTTAGGGTCTTAATAACTATATTTTGTTGATTTTGTTGTGCCTATAAATGCCTATTTCAGGGGTTTGTGCCTATTTTGATTATAATTGCCTAGTTGATGCCCTTTGACTGCACTTTAAAAAAGCCGATTTTCTTCCAGTGCATTATATTTTAGCTAGTGTGCTCGATAGAATTATCTTCCCTTTTCTTAATAATTGTTTACCCCAAAAACAAAAATGGCCATTCTCAGAAGTCACCAGAAATAGTTCTAGGGAGATTTCCATCAGGAGAAGCAAGGAACAATTTGACCTCAAAGCCTTCAACCCCTCCCATCTCCTAGGGCATATGCGAGAACCAGTCAACTTCGAACTATTTTGCACAACCCATATGCCCTGTACCTTCCTTTCGATGAAAACTGTTGTACGCGTACGCTTTACGTTCAGAACGTGTTGTGATTTATTTTGAAGTGGAAGAAAAGAAGTGTGTTTGCGGCAATGCCCAAAGAAAAATCGTCGAAGTCCTACTGGCTGAAGCAGTGGATCACAGGGGATCCCAATTTTACTACGGATGGAAGGGTAGTCTGTCAAGCTTGCTGTAAGGAGGTAAGTTCATTTGTTCCTTTTATCTTTGTTGTGCGTCCGGCTCTATGGCTAAATAGTTAGCGTGCTGGCCTTTGGTCACAAGGGTCCCGGGTTCCATTCCCGGCAGGGTCGGGAATTTTAACTATCAGTGGTTAATTTCGCTGGCACGGGGGCTGGGTGTATGTGTCGTCTTCATCATTATTCCATCCTCATCAAAACGCGCAGGTCGCCTACGGATGTCAACTCAAAAGACCTGCACAAGGCGAGCCGAACATGCCCTCGGACACCCGCGGCACTAAAAGCCATACGCCAATTCATTTCGTTTCATCTTCTTTGTGATTGAGAACTATGATCGCATTTCATTGTAGCACATATAGGCCAAGTTGTTTTGTGGGAATGCTGCATTGGTCGTAACTTTCAACCATTTATATCGCTAAAATGTAAATAATAATTAAATTACTGAACAAGGAGTTACAACGCCGCTGGTCTCTTGTCGCAGAATGGATGATAATTAAATCGATATTTTGAACTGTGATTCATTTTCTGTGAAAATAGGGATTTACAACTGAAATGCAATTTTTAAAACTCCCTTAAAAATTGTGAATTCTATTTCAGTTCCACGAAGACTTAGCGAGACATAGGTTGCAGATCCAATGTATCCCGGCTAGGACGATGCCACCGCGTGTTTTACAAGGTTGCCAAGACTATCTTTACAAGACCAGGCCAGCGAGAAACCGATGGTCTGGATTGGTGAGGTCCGGTTAGTAACCGTTGTGTTTGGGAGGGGGTAGATGGGGAAACAAAGAGAGTCTGTGGGGCGTAAGTTTCCAGATTGACAAGCCTCTAGCATCCCCTCTAGAATCTTGCTAAATTGTGACAGAAATAAGGTTTTCTTATGGCGGCGATGGGATAGGAAAGGGCTAGGAGTGGGAAGGAAGCAGCCGTGGCCTTAGTTAAGGTACAGCCCCAGCATTTACCTGGTGTGGAAATTGGAATCCACGCAAAACCATCTTCAGGGACGCCGAAAGTGGGATTCGAACCCACCATCTCCCGGATGCAAGCTCACAGCTGCGCGCCGCTAACCGCACGACCAACTCGCCCGGTAAAATAAGGTTATGGGCGCATGTCACGACAATTTCAAATTACGCGGTTTTTAATTTTCAACGAGTGTCGCGGCCTTGTTGGCACACATTATGCAGGATCCATTGCAGGCAACAGAAAATGACAGCTGACCCGGCTTACCAAAGCCGGAGAATAGAAACAAATAAATTGTTCACTAGCCCGATATTTATAGTGCCTCCGTTTTCATTTTTCTGTATAAGTATGAATACTGCTAGGGCCAGCTTGGTAGGTCCTTGGCAAGCATAAAGAACGGATCTCTCCTCTACGCTACTCCGGTATCCTTTCACGTCTTTTTTATTATATTTTTCGCCCGGTGAACTCGACACGATATTGCCAAATTACAACTGAAAATCCTTGAGGACATATTTCCATGTAAATTACTAATTACCTTGTTCCTACTTTAAAGTTTTGTACTTCTAGATAGGTACATGATTTCTAATAGTCTTTTCTTTATGAAACAAATGCATGATATATACTAAGCATTACTGCCAATTAGCCCAACTGTAGAAATTTAAGATATAGGGACAATGTAATTTATGTCAATTTTATTAATTTTCAGATCAAATGTGAGAAAAATACCACATAGATCAACTTAGAAATACTGTGATGCATCTGATACGAGTACAGAAATCTGTATCAACGCAGCCTATCTACCAGTCCACTTCGGGCAGCGACCAACAACCACTTTCTTCAGATCTATGCACTGCAATGTCGGGAGCTAATATGCCCCTGCATAAACCGGAGCATCTTCACGCTGCCGGGAGCAAACACCAAGTTGGAGAAGAGTGGCATGCCCCTGGTGGAGTTATTTAGGATTGTGCATGAAGTCAGGGGAAGTTTTGACCAAACATCTGGGAAGGCAGCCGCTATCAGCGAAATAAAACCAGATGAAGTGACTTCATTGAAGTGTTGTCCAATCACTTCATGCGATGTTGACAGCACAAGAACATTATGCACGAGAGGAGATCAAGACTGATGCCGGAAAATATTGAAACGTTGCTTGTACATTCCGTTAATAATAACTGAGTGTGTTATTAAATTATAAGTATTTTTTCATGCCTATTTTGTTGTCTATTTTACACGTTAGTGCCTATTGTGGCTAATTTAAGAGCCTGTATGCCTGCCTATCTTTACTGTTTTTAGTGCTTATAACTCTCGTCTCTAAGTATCACTAAGAACGACAGCTGGGCAATTTTTAATGCAGACAGCCTACAGTCGGCTGAAAAACAGAATTATCTACCGCTGTTATTTTGTGTTTAAATACGAACTGAACAATAAAGCTTACCTTATTTCCTATGACGCACCATGCGATATTAAGTAAACGTAAGAAACTGCAATTATCTGATGAAGAAAATCTTAAGGGAAACAGCACAATACACTGAACAAACCTCGACAAGATGTCGTAGTACGTCCGAAATGCACAATACAAAACACATGAATACGGACATTAAATAACAACAACCCAACCACTTCGAAAGTAAACCGGAAATATCGAATAGCGCTTCTGACAACTTTATTTATTTATTTTTATTTATTTATTAGCTGAGGCACCTGAGCTAAAGCTCGCTGTGGTGCAGTACATTCTAATATTATGGCTTCAGAGTATTTATAAAGTAAATTAATACACTCCAGTAATACAAGTTTGATACATCAAATCAGTTAAGTTTAATAGTAATTTTGGTTACATGAATAGAGCTAAGTACTACATATCATACATATGTTACGTTAGTTTCATAAAATATTAATATATCCTATAAAATAATCATATGTACCAGTATATGTTTTGTTTTATATAACTGAATTGTTTCATAATGATACACTAAGAGTAAACAAGCAGTCACACCAAGTACTAAATATACAAGAAAGAAAATGTAAAAGTCAGTTTCAAAATTCGTTAAATTTACATTTTTTTCTACTTAAGATAATTATTTAACTTCTTTTTGAACATTTTTATTGAAGAGGCGTTCTTTATATCTTCCGGCAGTTTATTGTAGAGACTAACAGAATAATGCCATATGGAATTAATTCCATATTTATTTGAATGAATGACAGTGCAGTGGATATTATTAGCATTCCTTGTATTATAATTGTGAATTACTGAATTTGTTTTACATGATGTATTTGAGTGTGCCAAATTACGAATAATTTTATATATCATAACCAATGAAGATTTCTGTCGTAGGCTATCAAGTGAGAGAACATTACACAGTCTGTACAATTGTTCAGTAGGAGTTAACAGAGGCAATTTAAAAAGTATTTTCAATGCTCTTTTATGCAGCATAACAACTCTAGCGAATAATTCCTTAGTACAACATGCCCATACATGGATCATATAAGTAATATGGCTCTCAATTAGCGCTTGGAAAACACTTTTCAATAAATCATGAGAAACTTTGTATTTCAGTCTATTTAAAATGCCAATAGCTGGGATCAGTTTGTCACAGATAGATTCAACATGATCCTTCCACGTTAGTGATTCGTCAATAATTAGTCCAAGAAATTTAGCAGCCTTTACTCTAGGCACTGATTGCCCAAAAAACGTCAAGTGTAAATCTAAAAAAATATTATTTTTAGGTTTATGAAATAAAATATAATTGGTTTTTGTCAGATTGATTGTTAATCGATTTTTACAGAACCACGTTTCAATTAAATTTGAATCATGCTGCATATTTTGTTCCAGTTCTTGAATGGTATCACCGGTATAGAATATATTGGTGTCATCTGCATAAAGTGATAATCTACCTCTGAGATGTAAGTTACCAATATCGTTAATAAAAATTAGAAAAAGTAACGGTCCTAACACTGAGCCCTGTGGGACTCCGACTGAGATAGTTTGGTAATTACTGTTGGTATTCATACAATTCACAAATTGTTCCCTATCTGTGAGATAGTCTATAAACCAGTCTAGCGCAACACCCCTTACGCCAGCTGCTTCCAATTTATTGATTAAAATACCACAATCAACTGTATCAAAAGCTTTCTTGATATCTATAAATATGCCCGATGCCAATTGATCTAAATCTAAAGCTTCTTGTAATTTAATGACAATATCTTCAACAGCATTGTAAGTGCTTGAATTTTGTAAGAATCCGTATTGATATTTATAAAAGAAATTATTATTATCTAGAAATTTCAATAATCTCTCTTTAATTATATGCTCCAAATTTTTTAGCAGGATAGGAATGATAGAGATAGGCCTATAATTATTAAGTTCAGTTTTGTCCCCTCCTTTATAGATAGGTAAGACCTTAGCTATTTTAAGTCTTTTAGGGACTTTACCCTCTTATAACCAGTGCGTTGTTCCTCGACTGTATACATACACACCCGGTATAATTCACTTATCTCCAGCTAACTACTGTACAAGGATAGAAGTCATAAAGTCATCTGGAACCACCAAGACGAACCATTACACTCAGACCACAGAACAGAAAATACATGGCGTGCGTAGGCCTACCGGCACCAGGAGGCGAAGAAGGGTTGCCACCGTTAGTACGTTAGTACTAGATCTAGTACTTCGTGGGTATTTTTAGTACGTTAGTTCTTTTTATGGAAATCTAGTACTTTTTACGGAGGTAGAGTAGATGTTCTTCCACTGCAGCAGAAGAACAAGAAAGAAACTGATAAGAAGTTTCAGAGCCAAGTGTCTATCTTTTCATGTTGAATTCTGTGAAAAAGGTTTTTTTAGAGGGTAGTTTTTAGTGATCCTATTTTAAGAAATCTCTACATGTCGAACTAGAAAACTGCAAAAGAGATGGCAGTTTCATCAATATAATCCCATTAGCTATACATTTCCCTAATGTAATTACAGAAAGTGGTTATGAAGTTAGATAGGAAATGGTGGGTGGCAACGTCCACAGAAACTTAAAAAGCTCTTCAGTCTCTCGAACACACAGGCTCAATATAAATATTACACTATAACATACCTACAAAACAACACGCTATTAAACAATAGGCCCTACTTATATTGAACTTGCGTGTTCGACAGACTGAAACGGCTTTTAAGTTACATTTAACTGAGTCGACACTGGAAAGTATGGTTTCCTTCTTAACAAACAAGTCCACAGAATCGCTGAAAGAGAACTAAGAATTTATGGAATTTTGGAACTCTTTAATCGAACTGAAAAATCCTGTAGCCGAATACATCTTTTCAAATTTGACAATTTTTTTGAAGGCATTGCTCATTCTCCTGCTGAAACAGAACAGTATTTTGTCATGCTTTTTCTGTTAATAAGACCAGATTGAGAAATAAACTACTATTCTGTAGCGTATGTGAATGGGCTCCTTCTAAAATACTAGTCTGCCCAAAATGTTCACATTTCAAAACAGTTTATTGCTTTGGCAATATTTACCAAGTATTAAGAGAAGAGAAAAATGTGAAATACATGTTAATATATTCTAAAAGATAGCCAACTTTTGGGTAGTGTATGAAGACAAAATGTATATATATATGTGTGTGTGTGTGTGTGTGTGTGCGTGCTCTATTCATAGTGTTCATATTCTAAACATAAATAAATGACTCTCATCTGGTAGTCAGCTTGTAACTGGAAGTGTTAGGATAGTGGGTATTGAAACTGCAACATTGCTGCTTCTCATCATAGATATCAAAACCGATAACTTCTGATAATTACGATTTTCTCATTTAATAAAGGTGTATTTTTGATAAGTATACTTTTTTTCTATATTGCCTTTATGAATAATCCTACTCCATTGTAAAAAAATGATTTTTTACTTTTTTCCATAATCTAGTACCTTTTCACGGGAAAATTTAGTACGAACATTTTCTGCCCGGTGGCAACCCTGTACATGGCGTGCGTAGGCCTACTGGCACCGGGAGACGGAGACCGATGGGAATCAGAAGCGTAAACCGACAATTAAGTTACCACTATGCTCATGAGCTATTTAGCCTATAAGTTTGCCATTACACATCCTTATTGTTTTAAATCTTGTGTTAGCAACTTCGATATGTGGATACTATGAATGTTGGTCTTTGAAAGACTTATTTCTTTGAAGAACCTTATCTTCCCTCCATCTAATGGCAGACTTGCGAACTATGCGTCGCGATACTGCGTAGTTGCATGTCGGAAGCCTATTTGTTATTTTTATGTGACACTTCTCAATTCGTGTCCATTGCTTCGCCCTAAAGTTTGATGTCATCATCAATATCTTCACCTTTCACATCACGAATGCAGGGCACCTTTAAATAATCTCAACTCAAATACTGCTTCGTCCGCCTCTGTGGTGCAATTGGCTGCCACCCCCGGAACGGGATATATTCAGCCTTGCGGAGTCATTTGAGTAGAAGTGATTCGATTAAGACATCAGCCATTGTCGAAGTGGTTTTCCGTGGTTTCCGGACTTCGCCTCCAGGTCGCGGCCACTTCCTTGCTAGCTATGCCCCTGCTCAATTTAGCAGGTGAGTTTTTCACCTATCCATTCGTTAGCGCCTACTTCGTTAAACTATTTCGGGGGGGGGGCTTGATTAACATGAACATAGAGTTGCCGTAGTAAATAATACACTAGAGGTAGCATTGGCGCCACCGTCTACGAGAGAATCACTGTAGCAAGCGGATCATGTTGAAATCGCAGCTGTTTGGCAAAAAGCTCGCTCCGTTGTACTCATCAGTGAAAATAGGGGACTTTTAAAACTGTGTGGATATAGATAAGGTTTAAAATTCTTACATGTAAACATTCTCAGATACTACAATATAGTTGCGATGCTTCTCTCTAGTAAAAAAGAAAGCCCAAAAACCATAAATACAGGACTAAATGCGTGATAAAAGAGGACGGTGTTCAGGTACAATTGAAAAAAAAAGATATGGCGTGTGGCTTTTAGTGCCGGGAGTGTACGAGGACAAGTTCGGCTCGCCAAATGCACGTCTTTTTGGATTTGACTCCGTAGGCGACCTGCGCGTCATGATGAGGATGAAATGATGATGAAGTTGTCATATACACCCAGCCCTCGTCCAGCGAAATTAACCAATTATGGTTAAAATTCCCGACACTGCCGGGAATCGAACCCGGGACCCTTGTGAACAATAAGTAACAAAAAATCAATTTACTGTTCATATTTAGTCTTCTAACAACATACGTTTAGTAGGAGGGAATAGATATATCGCTTGTGTGTGTGTGTGTGTGTGTGTGTGTGTGTGTGTGTGTGTGTGTGTGTGTGTGTGTGTGTGTGTGTGTGTGTGTGTAAATGTCCAGTACTTTGGTATAATTCTCTCCAACGACCTAAAATGTCCTCTCTCGTACGAAGTGGATAAGCGAGTTCTTAGGCCTAAAAATGCTGGCGAGATTTTGAGGTAAAGTAGACAAAATATTATCATCGACGATTTAGACCCTAGCTTTCTGAGCCCAAGTTGTCAGGTTCGAGCCTGGCTCAGTCCGATAACCTCTTGTAGATAGATTTACCGGCATGTGAAATAACTCCCGTGGGAAGAAATTTAGACACCTCAGCCTCTCCGAAAACCGTGCAAGTACTTAGTGCGACGTAAAGCAATTATTATTATTATTATTATTATTATTATTATTATTATTATTATTATTATTATTATTATTATTATTATTATTATTATTGTCGATGTTTTCTAAACGTGATTACAAGTGGAAATATGACACTCGGTTGTGGTTTCACTCTATTATGGAGTTTTTATTTAGCTTTTCCTGAAATGTGTGATTTGCTTTAAGAATTTAATTTGTAAAATGATTTCCGTTAATGGAAAGGAAGAGTGGTAAATTATGATTGCAGAGAACTGGAAAAATACTTACAATATTTTTTTCAATTTGCCTTACATCGCACCGACACAGTAGGCCTTATGGCGATGGTGGGATAGGAAAGGACTAGGAGTGGAAAGGAAGCGCCGGTGGGGGTAATTAAGATGCTTGGTGCGAAAACAGGACACCATGGAAGTAGTATAATACAGGGATTCTGCCGCCACCACCACCACCACCACCACCACCGGCTCCCAGAGGCCTCCTCCACAACCACCAGAGCCAGAGGCCTCCGAGAGGCCTCCTCCACCTCCCGCGGGAAATTTGAATTGGTAAACAAAGCCACGTGCTTTTTGACAGCTACCATCGACAAGAACGCATCGCTAACCTCAGTACTGCCATCTTGACGGGCCTAAACCTCAGTGGTACCAACTTAACCTAACTAGCGCGAGATTTGAATAGGTAAACAAATCCACGTGTTTTTTGACAGCCACGTGCTTTTTGACGGACAACAACGTATCGCTAACCTCAGTGCTGCCATCTTGACGGGCCTAAACCTTAGTGCTACCAACTTAACCTTACTAGCGCGAGATTTGAATCGGTAAACAAATCCACGTGCTTTTTGACAGCTGTCATCCGCCATCTTTAAACTACAGAGCACCGTGCTGCACTCTTTATCGCAGTAGCTGCAAATTCGTCACCTGTCATCCACTGTGCTGCCATCTTAACGGGCCTAAACCTTAGTGCTACCAACTTAACCTCACTAGCGCGAGATTTGAATCGGTAAACAAATCCAAGTGTTTTTTGACAGCTGTCATCCGCTATCTTTAATCAACAGAGCACAGTGCTGCCCCCTTTAGCTACTTACCTTTGAAATGTGGTGGCGGATAATTTGAAAAATGCTTTTTGACAGCAGCCATCTTTAATCTAGAGAGCACCGTGCTGCCCTCTTAAACAAACTCACGTGCTTTTTTCTGACAGCTATCATCCGCCATCTTGCATCACAAACCTCAGTGCTGCACTCTTTACCTAGATACCTTTGAAATGTGCTGGCGGCAATTTGAAAAATTCTACATTCTCCTGTTTGGAAACAAACCCATGCGCTTTTTTGATAGCTATCATCCGCCATCTTTCATCCAGAGAGCACCGTGCTGCCCTCTTTAGCTACTTACCTTCGAAATGTGGTGACGGCAAATTCCACGTGCTCTTGTTTGGAAACAAACTCACGTGCTTTTTTCTGACAGCTGTCATCCGCCGTCTTGCATCACAAACCTCAGTGCTGCAGTCTTTAGGTACATACCTTTGAAATATGGTGGCGGATGATTTAAAAAGGAAAATTCAACAGCTGCCATTCCTCGACGCTAATTGCACAAAATGGTGGCTATACATGACTCCTTAAGGGTGCTTACGCAAAATGGCTGCTATACACAGGTTCTTATGAGACGCCCTTGGGATGCTTGCGCAAGATGGCAGTTATACATGGCTCCTTATGAGATGCCCTAGGGATGCTTGCACAAGATAGCGGCTGCTCTTATGGGACGGCTTAATGGTCCTTGCACAAGATGGCTTGAGACGCCGTAAGGATGCTTGCGCAAGATGGCGGACACAAGATGGCGGCTATACATAACTCCTTATGAGACGCTTTAAGGGTGCTTGCGCGAGATGGCTGGCGCTCTTATGAAGAAAGCTAGCTTAGAGGCTAACGTGTCGTGCTAGTTCGATTCATTAAATTTGGGGATTAAATGCAAAATGTTAAATATCTCGAAAACGCTGCACCATAGAGCAAAACGGACAAAATTTTTCTGCCTAATACGCAGGTTTGCAGTATCAGGAACATGATAGCATCAGAAAAACATAGTCTAATGATGGGATCAACGGTTCGGTTCCTACCTAGGCCCTTTGGCATTCGCTCTGTGTTAGCTTGTATTGAAGCGAGTCTTCGTAGCATGATCAGGTCTAGCTATGGTAGAGAGTATAACGTACCGTGCTGATTCGATTCATTAAATTTGGGGCTTATATGCAAAATGTTAAATATCTCGAAAACGGGACAACATTTTTCAGCCTAATACCCAGGTTCGCAGTATCAGGAACAAGAAAAACATAATCCAATGATGAGATTGACGGTTCGATTCCTACTTAGGCCGTTTGGCATTGGCAGCTATCTAATTCTACAAGATGGCGGCTATACATAGCTTCTTATGAGACAGCTTAAGAGCGCTTGCACAAGATGGCTGCTGCTCATATGAGACTCCCTAGGGGTGCTTGCGCAAGGTAGCAGCGACAAGACGGTGACTATACACAGCTCCTTATGATACGGCCTAGAGGTGCTCACACAAGATGGTGGCTGCTCTGATGAAGAAAGCTAGCTTTGCATCGTGCAGGTATCTTTACAGCACTAAACCTCATAACTTTGAAATGTGGTGGCGAGTAATTTGAAAAATTCGACGTGCTTTTTCTTAACAGCAGATATCTTTAAACAATAGCGGCTATACATAAGCTGATAAGGCCTCCTCTTATGTCAAGGCATAGCTCTATCGAACAAGTTTAAACTGCATCGGGATAGCTAGAGTAAGCACCTGCTGCAGTGATGACGTCATTAAGCATGTTTAGACTTGCAAATCACAAAAGAAACGTAACAAGACTAGAATCGAACACTGCACTCTATGCCGTGAACTTCATCATGTGATCGGAACATTGATTGAAGTGTTTAGAACACTAAATAAGTAATCAAGACTAAAATAGAACACTGTACTCGATACAACATGTGTTTAGAACATGTCAGGGGATACCTTTGCTCTAAGAAGATTAGATTACCGCACATTCCTTGTAGGGCTAATAGGCTAAAGGGCTAATGGGAAAAAGGGCTAATGGGTGAAGGGCTAATGGGCTAAAAGGCTAATAGGCAAAAGGGCTAAAGGAGCAACAACCTCATCGATCGCTATCAGCAAGAACGCTTGTACTTTGTTAAGTGTAGAAAATTAATCTTTATTTGTAAATGGTTTCATGTTCAGAACAAGGAACGAAACCTAGGGGTTACGTCTTACCTAATAAAATCCCCGAGGAGCGATGAGTTACGTTTTTCGAAGTAGTGTTTGGAACACTGAACTTTTCAAGATGATAGCAGAGAGTTTAGCAATGTTCTGTTGTTGGATTATAAATTCCGCGCTACAACATGCATAAGGTGGCAGCCTTGAGGTTTACCGCCGTAAAGATGACAAGAGTGAGTTTAGATATGTTCCGTTGTTGGATTTTAAATTCCGCGCTATAACATGCATAAGGTGGCAGCCTTGAGGTTTACCGCCGTCAAGATGGCAGCAGTGAGGTTAGCGACGCTCTATTGTCCTTCAAAGTGAGGTTAGGCTCCGTCAAGGCGACAGCTGTCAAAAAAGCACGTGGCTTTGTTTTCTAAACAAGAGCACGTGGCTGTGATGTCACGCTCACATAATCAATCCTTAGCTCGACGTCGTTAAGAACAGCATTAGGATTAGCTATGCTTAAAAGTTTTGGGAACAGAGCAGCAGTATGAATTGCCATGTTTCAAAGCGTGTACACATCACCTATCGATTTTACACGCATCGACCATCGTACTAAACTTCTTCCGCTAGATCGTGATGCTATCTTAGAATAACCTATACCCATAAAATTAAAGTACAATGAATAGCCATGTTTCAAAGCGTGTACACATTACCTATCGATTTTGCATGCATCGACTCTCGTACTAAACTTCTTCCGCTAGATTGTGCTGCTATCTTAGCATAACCTATACGCATGGCCTAAAAGTACAAAGAATAGCCATGTTTCAAAGCGTGTACACATTACCTATCGACTTTGCATGCAACAACTATCGTACTAAACTTCTTCCGCTACGTTGTGCTGCTATCTTGGCATAACTTATGCACATGAACTTAACACATGAATTTAAAGTACAAATAATAGCCATGTTTCAAAGCGTGTACACATTACCTATCGATTTTGCAAGCATCGACTCTCGTACTAAACTCCTTCCGCTAGATTGTGCTGCTATCTTAGCATAACCTATACGCATGACCTTAAAGTACAAAGAAGAGCCATGTTTCAAAGCGTGTTCACATCACCTATCGATTTTGCATGCAACAAATATCGTACTAAACTTCTTGCGCTAGATTGTGCTGCTATCTTAGCATAACCTATACCCATGAACTTAAAGTACAATCAATAGTCATTTTTTGAAATGGGTACACATCAACTATCGATTTTGCATGCATCGACTCTCGTATTAAACTTCTTCGGGTAGATTGTGCTGTTATCTTAGCATAACCTATACCCATAAAATTAAAGTACAATGAATAGCCATGTTTCAAAGCGTGTACACATTACCTATCGATTTTGCATGCATCAACTCTCGTACTATACTTATTCCGCTAGATTGTGCTGCTATCTTAGCATAACCTATACGCATGACCTTAAAGTACAAAGAATAGCTATGTTTCAAAGCGTGCACACATCACCTATCGATTTTGCAAGCATCAACTCTTGTACTAAATCTTCTTCCGCTAGATTATGCTGCTATCTTAGCATAACCTATGAGCATGAACTTAAAGTACAAAGAATAGCTATGTTTCAAAGCGTGTACACATCACCCATCGATTTTCTATTCATCGACTCTCGTACTAAACTTCTTACGCTAGATTTTGCTGCTACCTTCGCCTAACCTATACACATGAACTTAAAGTACAAAGAATAGCCACGTTTTAAAGCGTGTACACATCACCTATCGATTTTGCATGCATCAAATATCGTACTAAACTTCTTGCGCTAAGTTGTGCTGCTATCTTAGCTTAACCTGTACGCATGAACTTAAAGTACAAAGAATAGCTATGTTCCAAAGCGTGTACACATCAACTATCAATGATGCATGCATCGACTCTCGTACTAAACTTCTTCAGGTAGATTGTGCTGCTATCTTAGCATAACTAAGACGCATGAACTTAAAGTACAAAGAACAGCCATGTTTCAAAGCGTGTACACATCACCTATCTATTGTGCATTCATCGACTCTCGTACTAAACTTCTTGCGCTAGATTGTGCTGCTATCTTAGCATGAACTTAAAGTACAAAGAATAGCCTTGTTTCAAAGCGTGTACACATTACCTAATTATTTTGCACTAAACGACTATCATACTAAACTTTTTCCACTAGATTGTGCTAAAATCGTGTAAGTGTGCTGCTATCTTAGCATAACCTATCGATTTTACATGCATCGACTATCGTACTAGGCTTCTTCCGCTAGAGCATATAGCAATCGCTTTTGTGTATATCCCTAACCCATGTGTACGAACTTAAAGCACAAAGAAGAGCTATGTTCTAAAGCGTGTACACATCACCTATCGATAATGTATGTAAGGAATATCGTACTAAACTTCTTCTGCTAGAGCGTACGACTATCGCTTGTGCGTGCACGAACTTAAAGCATAAAGAATAACAATGTACAAAAATCTTGTAAATAAAGCAGCAGCATTAAGTATAGCCATGTTTAAATGCGTGTACAAATCATGTATCCATGATGAACGCAGTACTAAACTGATTCCACTAGAATGTACAAAGTTCGCATGTGTTTGTGCTGCTATCTTAGCATAGCCTATGTGCATGAACTTAAAGTACAAAGAATAGCGATGTTTAAAAATCCTGTGAACATGGCAGCGGTAAGAATAGCAAGGTTTAAAAGCGTGTACTCCCCACCTTTTGATAATGCATGCATCTTCTACTAGAGCATGTGACCAACACTTGTATCTGCTGCTATTTTAATATAACCTATGTACTTAAACTTAAAGCAGAACGAATGGTTATGTGTAAAAAATCTTGTGAACATAGCAGAGTGTTAACTACGTAGGTGTAGACATTGAACTTTTCATGCTGACGCAGCATACCGCGTGACCGTGATGTCACAGCCACGTGCTCTTGTTTAGAAAACAAAGCCACGTGCTTTTTTGACAGCTGTCGTCTTGACGGACCCTAACCAAACTTTGAAGGACAATAGAGCGTCGCTAACCTCACTGCTGCCATCTTGACGGTGGTAAACCTCAAGGCTGCCACCTTATGCATGTTATAGCGCGGAATTTAAAATCCAACAACGGAACATTGCTAACCTCACTCTTGTCATCTTTACGGCGGTAAACCTCAAGGCTGCCACCTTATGCATGTTGTAGCGCGGAATTTATAATCCAACAACAGAACATTGCTAAACTCTCTGCTATCATCTTGAAAAGTTCAGTGTTCCAAACACTACTTCGAAAAACGTAACTCATCGCTCCTCGGGAATTTTATTAGGTAAGACGTAACCCCTAGGTTCCGTTCCTTGTTCTGAACTTGAAACCATTTACAAATAAAGGATTAATTTTCTACACTTAACAAAGTACAAGCGTTCTTGCTGATAGCGATTGATGAGGTTGTTGCTCCTTTAGCCCTTTTGCCTATTATCCCTTTAGCCCATTAGCCCTTTTGCCCATTAGCCCTTTAGCCTATTAGCCCTACAAGGAATGTGCGGTAATCTAATCTTCTTAGAACAAAGGTATCCCCTGACATGTTCTAAACACATGTTGTATCGAGTACAGTGTTCTATTTTAGTCTTGATTACTTATTTAGTGTTCTAAACACTTCAATCAATGTTCCGATCACATGATGAAGTTCACGGCATAGAGTGCAGTGTTCGATTCTAGTCTTGTTACGTTTCTTTTGTGATTTGCAAGTCTAAACATGCTTAATGACGTCATCACTGCAGCAGGTGCTTACTCTAGCTATCCCGATGCAGGTTTAAACTTGTTCGATAGAGCTATGCCTTGACATAAGAGGAGGCCTTAACAGCTTATGTATAGCCGCTATTGTTTAAAGATAGCTGCTGTTAAGAAAAAGCACGTCGAATTTTTCAAATTACTCGCCACCACATTTCAAAGGTATGAGGTTTAGTGCTGTAAAGATACCTGCACGATGCAAAGCTAGCTTTCTTCATCAGAGCAGCCACCATCTTGTGTGAGCACCTCTAGGCCGTATCATAAGGAGCTGTGTATAGTCACCGTCTTGTCGCTGCTACCTTGCGCAAGCACCCCTAGGGAGTCTCATAAGAGCAGCAGCCATCTTGTGCAAGCGCTCTTAAGCTGTCTCATAAGAAGCTATGTATTGCTGCCATCGTGTAGAATTAGATAGCTGCCAATGCCAAACGGCCTAAGTAGGAATCGAATCGTCAATCTCATCATTGGATTATGTTTTTCTTGTTCCTGATACTGCGAACCTCGGTATTAGGCGGAAAAATGTCGTCCGTTTTCGAGATATTTAACATTTTGCATATAAGCCCCAAATTTAATGAATCGAATCAGCACGGTACGTTATACTCTCTACCATAGCTAGACCTGATCATGTTACGAAGACTCGCTTCAATACAAGCTAAAACAGAGCGAATGCCAAAGGGCCTAGGTGGGAACCGAACCGGTGATCCCATCATTAGACTATGTTTTTCTTATGCTATCATGTTCCTCATATTGCGAACCTGGGTATTGGGCAGAAAAATTTTGTCCGTTTTGCTCTACGGTGCACCGTTTTCGAGATATTTAACATTTTGCATTTAAGCCCCAAATTTAATGAATCGAATTAGCACGACACGTTAGCCTCTCAGCTAGCTTTCTTCATAAGAGCGGCAGCCATCTTGCGCAAGCACCCTTAAAGCGTCTCATAAGGAGTTGTGTATAGCCGCCATCTTTTGTCCGCCATCTTGCGCAAACATCCTTAGGGCGTCTCAAGCCATCTTGTGCAAGGACCCTTAAGCCGTCCCATAAGAGCAGCCGCTATCTTGCGCAAGCATCCCTAGGGCATCTCATAAGGAGCCATGTATAACTGCCATCTTGCGCAAGCATCCCAAGGGAGTCTCATAACAACCTATGTATAGCAGCCATCTTGCGTAAGCACCCTTAAGGAGTCATGTATAGCCCCCACCTTATGCAATTAGCGTCGAGAGATGGCTGCTGTAGAATTTTTCTTTTTAAATTATCCGCCACCATATTTCAAAGGTATGTACCTAGAGTGTAGCACTGAGGTTTGCGATGTAAGATGGCGGATGACAGCTGACAAAAAGCGCGTGAGTTTGTTTTGTGAACAAGAGCACGTAGAATTTTTCAATTTTCCGCCACCACATTTCAAATGTATCTAGCTAAAGATGGCAGCACGGGGCTCTCTTGATTAACGATGGCGGATGACAGCTAACAGAACTTTTCAAATTGCCCGCTACTACATGTCATAAAGAGGGCAGCACGGTGTTCTGTGGATGAAAGATGGCGGATGACAGCTGACGAAATTGCCCGCATGATAGCAGCACAGTGCTCTATTGATTAAAAATGGCGGATAACAGTTGTCCAAAAAAGCACGTGGCTTTGTTTGCAAGCAAGAGCACATAGAATTTTTCAAATTGCCGCCACCACATTTCAAAGATATCTAGCTAAAGACTGCAGCACTGAGGTTCGTGATGCACGATGGCGGATGACAGCTGTCAGAAAAAGCACGTTAGTTTGTTTCCAAACAAGAGCACGTGGAATTTGTTTCCAAACAAGTGCACGTGGAATTTGCCGCCACCACATTTCAAAGGTAAGTAGCTTAGGAGGGTAGCACGGTGCTCTCTGGATTAAAGATGGCGGATGATAGCTATCAAAAAAGCGCATGGGTTTGTTTCCAAACAAGAGAATGTAGAATTTTTCAAATTGCCGCCACCACATTTCAAAGGTATCTAGGTAAAGAGTGCAGCACTGAGGTTTGTGATGCAAGATGGCGGATGATAGCTGTCAGGAAAAAGCACGTGAGTTTGTTTAAGAGGACACCACAATCCTCTCTAGATTAAAGATGGCTGCTGTCAAAAATATTTTTCAAATTATCCGCCACCACATTTCAAATGTAAGTAGCTAAAGAGGGCAGCACTGTGCTCTGTTGATTAAAGATGGCGGATGACAGCTGTAAAAAAAGCACGTGGATTTGTTTACCGATTCAAATCTCGCGCTAGTGAGGTTAAGTTGGTAGCACTAAGGTTTAGGCCCGTTAAGATGGCAGCACTGCGGATGACAGGTGACGAATTTGCAGCTACCGCGATAAAGAGGGCAGCACGGTGCTCTGTAGTTTAAAGATGGCTTATGACAGCTGTCAAAAAGCACGTGGATTTGTTTACCGATTCAAATCTCGCGCTAGTAAGGTTAAGTTGGTAGCACTAAGGTTTAGGCCCGTCATGATGACAGCACTGAGGTTAGCGATACGTTCTTGTCTGTCAAAAAGCACGTGGCTGTCAAAAAACACGTGGATTTGTTTACATATTCAAATCTCGCGCTAGTTAGGTTAAGTTGGTACCACTGAGGTTTAGGCCCGTCAAGATGGTAGTACTGAGGTTAGCGATGCGTTGTTGTCGATGATAGCTGTCAAAAAGCACGTGGCTTTGTTTACCAATTCAAATTTCCCGCGGGAGGTGGAGGAGGCCTCTGGGAGGCGTCTGGCTGTGGTGGTGGTGGAGGAGGCCTCTTGGAGGTCTCTGGCTGTGGTGGTGGTGGAGGAGGCCTCTGGGAGCCGGTGGTGGTGGCGGCGGCAGAATCCCTGTATTATACTACTCATGGAAAACCATCTTCGGGGCTGCCGACAGTGAGGTTTGAACCCACTATCTCCCGAAAGCAAGCTTACAGCTGCGTGGCCCTTACCGCACGGCCAACTCGCCCAATCAATAATTTATTATTCTTGTATATAGTCCTATAAGACATTTGAAGGAATAATATTGACGAAAGTAAATGACTCAGATGTTCGCACGGTGTATCACACCTTGTCACTAAATTGCAAAATCTTGTATGGCATGAATGGGAACTGCTACACGTATTGTACGAAGGGGAAGCAACAAACTGTACACAGAAAATACATTCAACAGCTTTAAATAGGCCTTCTTTAAAGACACACAAAAAGTGAAAAACGGAGCATAATTCCAGGCTATCATGCGCATCTCTTCTTATTTTCTTTTTGTACCAAATTGCTTTACGTCGCACCGATGACTATGGGACAGGAAAGGGCTAGGAGTGGGAAGGAAATGACTGTGGCCTTAATTAAGGTACAGCCCTAGCATTTGCTTGGTGTGAAAGTTGGAAACCCTCTTCAGGGCTACCGACAGTGGGGTTCAATCTCCTGAAAGCAAGTTGACAGCTACGTGACCTAAAGCCTGCAGTCACTCGCTCGGTATCATGCATATGATTTCTCTGGATATTCCCTTGCAAGTGAACGGAGAATGTCATCTCTTATATTTCGTAAAACATTCATTTCAGTCTTCAAGGTAAGATCCAAAGTATCTTATTCACGCCGACAGAGGAATCAGTCGCGAAGTCAGCCCAAGTAGGGCAATTAACGTGCATGCACAAGCACGGAAATTAATTTCAAGGAAAATACCTCTGAAATAACACACCAATTCCCTTTATGAACCTCTCTATGCAGCCATAAGCTGCACAGGAGACTGGCATTTTCCTCCAGAGAAGTATATACTTCAGTTTATCGGGAAGCTCCAGTAGTGACAGTGCCAAACAATCTAGCTCGCCAAACAGCGCGCTCGTTCAACTTCGCATGCGACTGCAGCGCCAATGCTACCTCTAGTGTATTAACTCTATGAACATGAACACAGTCATGTGGAATGACGAATAACTGTTAATGCGAACATTCCTATATAATAACAATATTCACAAACTAAGAGAAAAGCAGACCAATAAAAGAACTTGTTCCTCAAATAGATTTTTTGAACGGAGTTTTAAATAATATTCACAAGTAAAGAGAAAAATAGAACTTGGTTCATAAATACATACAAAGGATGTCTTATGTACGGAGCTATCAAAAATAATCATAAGTAAACAGGGTAAGTCTTGCTTTACAAATACATTTTGTGAATTTTCCATTTCATGATATGAATTGTGTATAGCTCTATCACCAGATGTACCGTCGTAACCGTCTCCATTAGGAAATGCAGTTCTCTGAAGGATTGGCCGCTTTCTGACCTCATTTCTCATAAAAGATCATCCGCCATCTTCTCTGAGTCTAACTAATGCCTTAGTATTCTCCTTGTGTACATTCAGATGGCTCAATGAATTCATTCTCTGCTGTCCATTAGTTGTACGCAAAGAAGTCTGAAGGACTTCTCAGCAGTTGGCGTTGTCACGGGAAATGTCACCACTATTTAAAAAAAAAGTTAAACTGTTCTGGAAGCAAATCATTAAGATGAGCTACTTCTTAAAGTATCCTCTAACGATTACTTTTTCCTTCGTTCGGCGACGACTCATGAACCATTCATCTGTGAAGCAAAGGATGATTACATTCTGCATTATCTCGATGGAACTGTAAAATTGTGTCTTTGTTTGGATCACTATCAAATGTAAACTCCTAAACTTCAAGCAAGAAATTGTAAGATGTGTCAAAACGGGAAGCCAAATAATTAACAGTGTTGTCTATGATTACAAAGAAGACACCTGCATTTTGTTAAACCGAATCAAACTGCTCTACTGAATTTTGTTATAATCAGATTAGTCATACCGGTTGGGAATCCTATTCTTTCTAGCAAAGTGAGTGAATTAAATTCTGCAGCTTCGATGTCCGTTCATAGATCTCGACACACACTTTCCTTTTTACACCGTTCAAAATAAATTCTCGATTGATCGTACGACGAGGCTTGTGATTGCGAGACGCTCATAATAGAAGTTACCGTAGTAACATTCCTAAATGGTTGGGTCCCATTTGCGATCACAGCAAAAGTTGTCCCATTTGCGATCACTCCCATTACAGTGGTAAACAAGAATGTGGAGAAAGACCAGTTCATGTCCCATTTGCGACCACTGTAAAATTATCAGCAGCCAATCAGTGTTTTCCAACGTCCATGCAGCAGGGGGACAGCTAATTAGGGCGTACTCCACACAGCCTTGTGATAAGGATTCTTCCAACCCTTTCCCTCCCTGTCGATGCCTTTTAAGGTAATATTAGCCTACAGTTTTAACATACTGTAATTAATCCAGCTGTAGACATCCATTGTTGATGTAGCTTTTGTTGCTATGTTGTTATCTGCGTGCTTACTTACGACATGCAGGTCATTGAGACGAATAAAGGCAAGCCTTGTGTTTTATATAATGGATACTCTTACAGAAATTTAGGGAAAAGTCAGGGATGTTTGGTGACTTGCATTTCTTTATCGCTGGCTTTACGTCGCACCGTCACAGATAAGTCTGATGGCGACAATGGGATAGGAAAGGGCTAGGAGTGGGAAGGAAGGGGTCGTGGCCTTAATTAAGGTACAGCCCCAGCATTTGCTTGTTCTGAAAATAGGAAACCACGGAAAACCATGTTCAGGGCTACCGAAAATGGCATTCGAACCCATTATTTCCCGAATACAATCTCATCTTTTCGAGTTATCATTATAGAATTATCATTTCTTCAACTTATTTTAATCTAAACATTTTCTTAGCATTAAGTTCTGGAATCTTGTACATCTAATACGAGCGTACAGACAAAAGATACTTTATTTATATAGGTGAGAGTAGGCTGAGTGGCCGCGCGTTTCAACACGCTACGGCTATGGAGCCAAGCTCTGCATTCGGGAAACGTGTGGGCTCGAACCCCACCGTCGGCTGTTCTCAGAATGGTTTTCTGTGGTTTAATATTTTCACTTCCAGGCAAATGCCGGTACAGTTCCCATCCGTAGGCCAGAACTGAGTCCTCCCACCACTCAACCAATTTCATTCATCATAACACATTTCATCTTCACTAGCTTCTCAACTGAGGTTGGTACCAGGAAGGGCATCTGGCCGTAGAAACATACCGTATTATTAATCTCATCTTATCCTGACTCGGTATCAAGAAGCGTGACTAAGGGGTAGGCATACATACATATAGATGAATGTAGGCTAATTATACATATTGAGCAGCAGTTTAAAGTGTCAGTATGAAAGTTTGAACAGTCTGAGCATTATTTAAGTATTAATTTAACAGTGCCCCCTCTTGTATAAGAAAGTGTGGGTTAACTCTTAAGTTTGAGACGAGCTACAATTGATTCAAAAAGTGTAGCACTATCGAAGAAGCAAAGTGTTACAGCAAAATCCTTTGTTTTGAAATCGGAGAGAGTAAAATTCAACGGTTTTAATACGCCCATCTTTCGTCCTACTTCTTAAAACTCATTTACCCGCCTTTACATCCGCAACCATCTGGTAACTCTAAATAAAAGGTTCATTTGAGTCCTGTTTATTCTCTGTCAGTCCCGATATTAACGCACCAGTCTCAAACGGCAAAGATAAGTAATTTAATGAGTTTGAACATACGATTCGTAAGAATCCTAGTATGTAGTTTCGCCATTTACTCGAGGGATGTCTTCCGGTACCAGTCCTTCAGTAGGGAATTCCCTCACAGCAACCTGACTGTTTGTATGTCACTGATAAGAGTGATCGCAAATGAGACTGATCGCAAGTGGGACGACACCCCCTAAATACATGTGCTGAACATGCCTTGCTGAATACCTTCAATTCTGACCGCGTTTACGAAATTTATATTTTCCTATAACTCGCAATTCTGCACCTCCTTTGACTGTACATGGATCACATGTTAATTGCACTGATTACTCCACGGAAACTCCTCACTTTCATCTATCCAAACCGACCTCCCTTGGACAACACTTGTTCTTTTCCGACCCCGACGGTATTAGGTTTTCGAGGCCTTGAGAGCCTATAATTATCACGCCCTTTGTGGTTCATGCCTTTCTTTAGCCGATACCGTACTTTCGTTTTTCGAACTGTCGGACCCCATTCCTTTTTTCCCTCTGATTAATATTAATAGAGGTTTGTTGCCTCGTCGCACTTCGTATTAATACAGTGGTCACCACCAACACCACCAGGCTCTTCCCAAACCCATTAGCGAAGATGTCCGGATATTTTGTACAAGGAACATTCCTTCCGAGTTGAGTTTTCTGGACATCTCGCTGGTCGGTAACTACCTGCGAATGGCTTTCCCATAATCCCCGAACATTTATGCCTGGTCAATTCGTAGCACTTGATGTCAGATGATTAATATAAAACGTAAGATGGGAATTTCTCCCCTTTTGATAGTAATCTTATTGGCTTTACGTCCCACTAACAACTTTTAAGGTTTTCGGAGAAGCCGACGTGCCGGATTTTAGTCCCGCAGGCGTTCTTTGACGTGCTATTTAATCTACCGACACGGGGGTGACGTATTTGAGCACCTCCAAATACCACCTGACTGAACCAGGTTCGAACTTGCCAAGTTGGAGTCTGAAGGCCAGCGTCTCAACCGTCTGAGCGACTCAACCCGGCTAACTCTACGAATAAGCAAGCGGTATGAGATCCTGCTTGAGAGCTC
This sequence comes from Anabrus simplex, assembly GCF_040414725.1. Taxonomy (NCBI): domain Eukaryota; kingdom Metazoa; phylum Arthropoda; class Insecta; order Orthoptera; family Tettigoniidae; genus Anabrus; species Anabrus simplex. The sequence goes on along the minus strand of NC_090277.1, from coordinate 30,981,424 downwards.
TCTCATCACAGAACTTTACAAACTTGCTCTTTGTTTGGAGAGAAAAAGGCCAAGAAACAATAAATAACATCAAAATAAAAAACAACACATAGGACAATGAACAAATAAGAGCGTAACCATAGTTTATTTAAAAGTACACAAAATGGTTTTAAACTAAACATAAACATTTTTCCAGACCCAAACCAGGATAGCATATCGGCCGTAATGCACTCGGAAAACGTCCCACATTTCCATATCCGAATACTGTATTTTAAAGTTATTAACTGACACTTCGCAGACCATGTGGTACGTAACGTCCGCTGGTACGGAATGTCACTGCTACGAATTGTCCGATATTCATTAGTAAGAGAACACTGGACTCTCTGGGACACACCCGTTCCATCAGCGCAGCTCAAGCCATCCCGCAGCAGACATGAGAGAATCAACTTGGTACTTTCTTATCAAACCTCGTTACACTGTAATCCTCAACTCGGGGCTCCGAACTCCACCTTTAAGTGTAACAAGACAACATCTAAGAGAAGAATTCTTTTGGCGGGGGGCAAATTGGCACTTTGCTCCTTTAAGAACATATTTGGGGGCCAGAAATCTCCTTACCCACATCCCGACGTCGTCTCCACTGTCCCCAGTTGGATCCCTGACCAGATGTTTCACGCTCCAGGACACCGCTCTTGAGACGGAAGAGGTGAGATCCCTGCTGAGTCCGTGGAGAAACGAACTATAGGCGGTAGACTGATTTTAAAAATTAAAATGTTGCTTCATTTCTTCTATTTCTCCCCTCATTCCCTTCTTCTCTTTGTTTCCTCAAAGTCCCTCATTTTCATGGAATAGAAAAATTGCATCTACTTTTGAATCGCCCAATTACCCTTCATAAACTCGTTCATTTATAAGTTCAAGCTCCGATTCTCTGTTCCACTTTCATGCTACTTTAATCCAAATCCAATTTTCAGTTTCAGCTACCGTATCACACTACCGTAACCTCGCAATATTTCCGACTGTAAATTATTTGGTTACCTATAATTTTTTGATGTTATAAGAAAGACATCGATATTTAAAGTCTAGGACATCTTGTGTCCCGAAGAAAAAATGGTTGCAGAAACTGGGACTAAACGTCGTTAACCGGGACATACGTCCAGCCGGGGTTAGTAATCTGTTGGAAACTCTATTCACCATATCCTGTTTGGTGTCCAAGTAGTAGGCAAGTTGGTATTTGTTGTTGGTACCAAATACTTTACTGTAGCTTTACCGGACAGCTTGCGGCTTCAGCGAGAAAGTCGATAGTGCTGCTATCTACACTACACGGTGTGACCAACTCTGCAATATGATATTGCCACTTGTGTGATCTTGGTGAACTGGCGTACTGTTTATAATTTATCAGTGTTTGACACTACTTTGCAGTGGTATTCCAAGAAAAACTTTCTGCGTCGAACAAATTACCCAGCAAGATAATAACATGAGAACCGATAAGGACCGCAAATATTTAAAAACTCATGACCTCGCAGCTGTGTTGAGGTTATCTTCTGTGCTCCTTATATGAAGAAGTCAATCAACTAATGAGTTATTTTTGGGGTGTTAAACCAATTATATTAACAAATTTTGAACTGTTAATGACTTCAAACTTGATGGTCCGCAGTATTAAGTAAAACCATGCATTTCACACCATCTACATAGTTTGTGGGTCTGTGGCATAATAGTGAAGTTGAAGTCTAGAATCCAGTCGGGTTCAATCTTTTATATTATTTCATTTTTTTGTAAGGAAATTATTTCAAAGTATCACAGACATAGACTACATTCCAAGCTCTATTACTGACATTCGTGCAAACAGTAATGAAATAATTATTTCAGATATGGCTCTACATCTCAACCAAAAGCCTTTAATTTATCCCCAGAAATCTTGTCAACACCAGTTGCCTTTCTAGCTTTCAACTTTTGTATCATTTTATACATGTCTATATTATCAGAAGTAAATTTCAGTCTTTCGCCTTTACTAGTCGCCTCCTCTCTCAGAACATTATATTTATATCCATCTAGCTTTACATATTGCGGACTGAATACTTCTGCTTTCTGTAAGTCCTTGCATATACACGCCCCTTGTTCATTAATGATCCCAGAAATGTCCTTGCGGGAACCTATTTCTGCCTTAAAGTAGGGGAGCATGGGGAGCAATGATACATCTTAATTATCTCTGCGTGTTTTAGAGATGACATGCTAGCACTTGTCAAATACAAGGCAGAAGGCAAAGGAATCTATTTCTGTCGATCCAAGGAAAAAAGGCTGCAAGGAAGAAACTTTTTGTTTATGGCGACAGTTCTGAAGAAGAATTAGCTGATGAGATTGTGGTGTTTGACAGTTGACAGTCCAGATGATTCATTGGATCTACAGCCTTGCATGTATGATGTCCTTTCCAAGCGTGCATGTTGGAATCATACTTCTACACCATTTCCTTCCCTTTTGTGTGTTTTCCCTTTCATCTGCTTTGGGGTACCCTCTTATGTCCTCAGCTGTAAAAAATGAGCCTGTAGATGGTTAAATTCCCTACTTGGAGTTAGTCGGGACTCGTTGAAGATCACTGTTGGAATGAGGTGAGGACGAACCTGAATTTGCAATAGATGTAGAAGGTACTGCAGCTTGCAAATTTTAGGGTGGGAAGACTTGGGAGTGAGGAGACGAGAAGATCGACTGTGCAGTGTTTCTTTTTTCTTTTTTTCTTGCTAGTTGCTTTACGTCATACCGACACAGATAGGTTTTACGGTGACGATGGGTTAGAAAAGGCCTAGGAATGGAAAGGAAGCGGCCGTGGCCTTAATTAAGGTACAGCCCCAGCATTTGCCTGGTGTGAAAATGGGAAAATACGGACAACCATCTTCCGGGCTGCCGACAGTAAGGTTCGAACCCACTATCTCCCGGTTGCGAGCTAACAGCTGCGCGCTCCTAACCGCACGGCCAACTCACCCGGTAACGCGGTATGTTTCGAGCTGTCAGTGGAGAGTTGGCGGAAAATTCAAGAGGATATATTGGGATAATATTCACTTATAGGACGAGGGGTGAGGGATTGGAATAAACTATCATGAGAAAGTTTCGATAAATTTCCAAGTTCGTTGAAAATGTTTAAGGAAAAGCTAAATATACACCTGATAGTGAATCTGCCACCCTGGAAGCAGATCATTGATGAATGGTTGATTGTAACCGTGCACGACATAAATATGAAAACAGTCGAATGAATGACGAAATTGTTCTCACAAAAGTGGCCACGCGATTGCCTATTACCTAATCATGCTTCTCAATTGTGGTAGGATTCTGGCCCCATGGCTAAATGAGGATCCCGGGTTCGGTTCCCAGCAGGATCGGGAATTTTAACCAAAATAAGTTCATTTCGTTGGCACGACGGCTGGGTGATGTCACCCTCATCACTACGCGCAGGTCGCCCATAACTCCTGCACCTGGAAAGCCCAACTTGTCCTCGGACACTCCCGGCACTAAAAAAGCAATACGCCATTTCATTGTAGGAGGAGGAGTTGTCAGATGCACGTCTCTCTCCGTCTCTCGTTGCGCAGGTCCATTTGTCCTGTGGCAGGTTGGCGACGGCAGTGCTCGTGCTAGGCGCTGCTAAAGGGGTAACTTCACAGAATGTACAGTAGCTAACTTTGTAACTGAGTGCATGTTGAAGTCCGGTCCTATACACGATACGGACCACGGGGTGATTACCTCGCTGGTTAACAATAATCACCACATATAAGGAACGTTACACGGTATCCATTAGAAAACATATTTCACAGTCTGGCTCCTCTGTATGCGTTCCATCAAATACGGCAGGACATTTGTGAAGGAGAAATCCTGAACACGTCGTAGTGGTCTGTGTCACGTAGCTATCAGTCTGAGTTCGGGTGACCTGAAGAAGCTGTTCAGTGGTTTCCAATTTTCACATCAGGCAAAAGCTGAGGCTGTACCGTAATTAAGGCTACTACCGCTTCTTTTCCACCCCTAACACTTTCTTATCCCATCGTCACAATAAGACCTCTCACGTGATTCCAATATCCTCACGACCGAACTCGATAGCTGCAGTCGCTTAAGTGCGGCCAGTATTCAGTATTCGGAAGATAGTAGGTTCGAACCCCACTGTCGGCAGCCCTGAAAATGGTTTTCCATGGTTTCCCATTTTCACACCAGGCAAATGCTGGGGTTGTACCTTAATTAAGGCCACGGCCGCTTCCTTCCAACTCCTAGCCCTTCCCTGTCCAATCGTCACCATAAGAACTATCTGTGTCGGTGGACGTAAAGCAACTAGCAAAAAAAAAATAAAAATCCTCTCGCAAATTTCATATGTATTATGTAATTCTGTCTTCAGAGGTAAAAAGGAAAATTCAAAATACAGTAAAAGTGAGATAACAGCGTTGGGTGTGTTCTCCTGTAGAGCGCGGCAAGACCGTTAAGTGAAGAAGAAAAATAAGACGAAGGAGGGAACAAGATAATGTACCAGAATTTTTTTTTCATTACCGCTTCACTTTTCCGAAACCTGAATAAATCGCGTATGTTGTTAAGTTGTCTGCCCTGTCTTTCGCTGAGTGGCCCTTCCCTTTCTTTTGACGATATTTTCATTCATCCAGATGTCGGGCCTCTTATTCATTTCGATTAGTGTTAATAGAGGATGGTTGCCCAGTTGTACTCCTCTTAAAACAATAATCACCACCACGGAATGGTCAGCGTACTGGCGTTCGATTTGAGGGTACGATTCCAGACTGAGCCGAAGATCTTCATCACGTCTGCTAATTCCTGGAGGTTTGTGTCCGTTATCGTACAGACAACACATCGCACGACAAAAACGCGTAATAGTGAATACATCCCTCCACATAGGGTTGGTGTTCGGAAGGGCATCCTGTCGTAAAACTAGACCACATGTGTGCTGACCCCAGATAACTGGGAAAAGGCCGGAAAGGAGAGGAGAGAGTAATTGTTAAGTATCCTCCCGGAGGCTAGGTAATCGTCAAAGAATCCTCCTCATAATTTTTAAGATTCGTCGAAAGGCACGGCTAGTAATGTGTTCATTTGGAGGTTTAAGAAGGTGTTCCATATTTCAAAATATCTCTTGAATTACTATGACTTCAATTATTTGCAATGCCTGGGGATGCATGTCTCTCAGTAGTTGCAAAGAAGAGTATTTAGTTCCCGGGCTTGTCACACCGTATCGCTAGATGTCTCCACCGTCGCTGTCCGCACTCCACTCAATGCTCTTGAGACAGGGCTGTCCGGTATGGTGCACAGAAGTATGTGCCGTTACTCAGAGAGTGTATCTAACATGCCGCCATACGTTATGCAGTCTTATTCCGTTAATTATGTTGCTTCTCTAAGATATTCTTCGTTAACGTACTTCGATTTCCTTCATTTTACACTGAATCCACAATCTCTAACATGTGATGGAAAATGTAGGAGACTCAATGAATTACTGTTAGCGATTTTCTATTTTCAAGAATGAAAGCAAGAACATACAACGGCCGACTTCATCTAGATAACTCCTTTACCTCCTTAATGAACGTGTCACTGCGCTGCGATTCGGTTAGTTTCAAAGCAGGACACATGGCGCTGTCCGCTAGGAGTTGTGCGGGAGAAACGAACAGCGTTTTTCGCCTGTGGAAAAGGTGCTGACTTTAAATGTCTATTTATTTTCATTTAGAAATATACAGATTGTTACAGTTAACACTTGGAAACTATAACAATCCTAAAGGCTATTTTAGTTGGCAGTGTTGTATGTTGGGTATTCAGCCCAAAAGCTGGTTTGATCCTCTGCAGCTCCATCAAGAGCTGTCATAGATAGCCTAGGCGTCACTGAAGAGGCGTACTAGGGAAACGAGGAGTGAGGTAGTGTCTCGTTGCTTTCGTCACTGAGCCAGCCGTTGCTATTACATATCAGTCTGCCAAGCCCACTGAAATGCATGCACCAACCGACCCTACGAGCGATATTTTTACACTATTCATAACAGGGACTGGCTGCATAAGGAATGGTATTACTAGCATCACTCGTACCTTAGTCACTTTCATGTTGTCAAAGCCAAGGATGAGACTGAGACAGGTCAATGAAAGTAACAAATTTGATATAGCCCATACCAGAAGACATAGTGCACTGTAAACACTACATCTCGCCAGCAAAGGCATTAGTTGACATTATCCACAATTAAATCATCTAAGAGATCGGGAGTATAACCATCTTCTATTGTGAATACTGATAACAAACCTTTTTTGTTATTTATAAGATGTGTTAGAACTTGCTGAATGTCGTGTAGTCAGATATAGAGCCTCAGGTCTGTGACACTCCAAGATACCTGGGAGAAACGCGTGACTGAGCTCTCACTTTCAGCAAGCACTGCCGACTTACTGATACACTTGAGGGTTTTCCTAAAATAACCTCAAACTCTTCCTTTGATATTACGGCCATCATTAGTTTTTGAAACAATGAACCTTTCTCCTCCTACATACAGTAAGCAACTGACGAACATTTCACGTGATGTGAATGCGTAATCTTAAAACATTTCACTTAACGCTTTGACGAGATTTTCCGATATTTTCTATAGAATACTTTTTAGTCAGATGTTACTGTTGCCAATAAACTTGTTTACGTACCAATTTGTCGTCTTAAATTTAACAAAACCTTACAAAATTTGAAATGACATGCTCATTTACTTCGTCTACTACTACAATAAATATTATACCTCATGTTTATATCAACTCCACGTTCCTCTTTTCTCCTAGATGTTAAACAGTGCTATCCTTCAATATCTTGGTTAGCGCTTATTTTATTTTCTTCTGCCACATACGTTTCAAAATACAGAAATATATTGCTGTATTTTCGCGGTGCGATCAACTCTTGGCAATATAACAGTTGTATGGAATGTTTCTCTCCTTCTTTTATATTCACTACCCAGATACTTATCCCCACATGCGTGAGTCCCCTACGTAGGCACGCTTAAAATTGACCGCCATCTAGGACGACGCTTCACGTCACACACAGCCGACTCCGCTCCGAACCGGAACGTTATCTTACTCTAGCACCGGTGGAGGTCAGCGACCGTGTGCGCGCACTGGGACTCGCATTACTTTAATAATAATGTGAGCAAATACAGAAATATCCTGTCAATTGTAGTACTGTACTCATTTTATATTAAAATGGATTATAAATTATTAAAAACGATGACATGAGACCATTTCCGTTAGTCATAATTGTTACGGAGTTTTCCGTGGTAGTTAGAGGTGAAAGAAGGTGCGGGGGGGTGAACAGGTCTCAGGCTACGAAATTAAAGTGAATTTAAAATTTAACAAGGTTATATTTTCTTATCAAAAACAAGAAATAACAATAATGGCAGGTACAGAGTAGCAAAACCACTAATCGAGAATGTACAATTACAGAGTTACAGGATTTGGGCTCCGAGAGCCAGACACACAATTCTTGAGCAATTAGTCCAACTTTACGATATACAGAATTCAACAAAGGGGCAGAAGACCCCAATCAAGCCCAGGAGCACTTGCTCCGAATTACATCATAAAGCCTCCTCGAGGCGCACAGAAACAAATTTCAAAAGAGCGAACTGCTCTCAAAGATTAAGCCTATCAAAGGCCACACGAAACTCCACCTTCAAGTTGTCCTCTAAGGACATAAACACAGGGGTAAAAATACCCAACCTACTGAGGCCTATTAAGTGAGAAAAGTTGGTTACATGGCCTCTAAAATATCAATTTGAGAGGAGGCGAACTTGCGCTCCTAATACACCTTGTTTAAAACCTACTTGGCACTAGGCCGTTAATGCAAGGGCTAATCCCATACTAAAGGGGTGACTTTTAGAAGGAAACAATTTACATTATGTTAAGGAAGAAACGGTTGTGAAAATAAGTTCACCTCAATGCAATATGAGAGGGAGCTCGAGAGGGTTAAGCACTCTCTATCCCAATATGAAGCTTGAGAGAGAATAGATACAAAGATTCTTTACATTTTAGGGAAAGTTACATGGTGGAAAAGCTTCGGACCCGCCCCGAGAGTTAAACTGCTGAGCTCGCAAGAAAAGTAGTTATTAATCGGCCATTACCTTGTTGTTGAACTGCTGCCCGAAGGACGAGGCGCTTCCCGCCCCCTGCTATGTACTTTACACACTGAAAGATGTTACTGAAGTGGTGCAGAGACCCTAAAATCAGCAGTCTATATACTCTCGCAGAAAGTTCGAGGCGTTTCAAGAAGGAAAACACCCGCCCGCAATCATTTTATTGGTGGATAAAGAAAACCCCTACACAAGATGAAGAAGAAACACATTATTGGTGGAAAATTAATTAAAGAACTTCGGGATTGGCTAAATTCAAAACAAGGGGAAAGAAAGGGTTAATATTGCCAACTTAAACAATGACTGAAAGAAATTTAGCAAAGAACAAACTTTTGAAATTAAATTTTCTCCAAAAAAAAAAAAAAACAGTTCTTTCACTTCGCACTAGGGTGCACCGTTGTAGTTCTTCAGTAGTGTCCTCTAGAAGAGAATGTGCACACTTCTTACTACAAGCAAAACAAAATACGTCGAAAACAACACAGTTCAGAAACTTCAAAATTTCCAAGTAGTGACATCTTCAGGGTAACTTGAAAATTAACACATAAGACAAAGTTCAGACTTCTTCCAGTAGGGGGGGGGTTCAACTGGCGCAAGGTTTGAATTAGCGGCGTGGAGGTGTACCGCCCGGTACAGACCTCCCCCCCCCAAAAGTCCCTCCAGGGGTGACACATGAAATTCGTTAAAAACAAGGTCCGAGTTATGATGTTGGTATGGAGAGTAATTGCAGAAGTATTTATAAAAAAATTCTAAATTTGGTCTGATCCAGTTTCAAAATTCTTGTAGTAACTGTTGAAGTAATGTCTTTATGTTTGTAGAAGTTGAATTCAGAAGGAAAATTTTAGTTTTTGAAGTTGAGGAAAAAAAATCTTCTAAGTCCACCAGATATTGCTGTTGAATTCCCAAGTGTAGTAATTGCTGATAGTAAATGTCCATGTAGTTGATTAAATATTTCGATGTTGATTAAGTTGGATGGCCAGACCGGCCGTTGCAGCTTGTGTCCAAAGGCGGCCGCTCGGACCCCTCAAGTACCCTGAGATACCGATCGCCCGCACTATGAGAGGAGCAGTGGTGTTGAAGCACGCCGCGCCCGCGGTGAACATGCAGGTCGCGGGCCAGTTACAGGTAGTGCGCCGCACATCAGCCTTGGGCGGGAGGAGGGCTCCGGCTCGCCGTGCACATGTCGTCCTCGCTGGAGTAGAGGGGGCCCTTCCTCTATCCCAGTCGTGACACGGCGCCGCGCGGCTGCGGGGGCACTGAAACATTAAAGCTAGGCGGCAGAATTTTGTTGGACCATCATCATTTTTTTGAGGGCACAGGCTTTGTGGAGAGGTTGAGGGGCCAGCGGCGTGCAGATATCCATGGCATTTTATAAGCCACAGTGTGTGGGGAGCAGGAGACGGGAGCGTGGTAATGGCCGTGGCAAGGACAGGATGGCAGTTCAACTGATCGGGGGAGGTTTACAAAAATAATTACGCTTAAAGGAAACAGATTGCAAGGGCAGAAGGATTAAAAGTGAAACCTCTCAGAGAAAAAAATATAACCTTCCTATTTCTTTCAAAATAATATGAAGCAATTTAACACAGAAATTACACCGTTTTCACCTGTGACAGGTGAACCCAAAATATCCTCTCGGTGGCTGGATTACTTAATAACAACGTAACCGGCGTAAGGAAATCGAGAATGATACACGGCCCATGAAATCTGGGGGCAAGCTTGCCCGCGGGAACAAAGTTCTTGACCATCACCTGGTCATCTACCTTCAAATTGGTGGGTCTCCGTCCACGATCATATCTTTCCCTAACCTTTTCATGAGACACCTTAAGATTGGCTTTAGCTTTCTTCCAAAGATCTTTGATATTATCCGGATCTATTGTCTCGGGTAGAATGTCACTCAGAGACCAGAGGTTAGAGAGCGGCGTGTTGGGAACGAACTTGAACATCAAAGAAGCTGGAGTAAACTTGTGAGATTCATGGACCGCCGAATTCAAAGCAAAAGCTAACCAATGCAGGGACGTGTCCCACCTAGAATGATCTTCATGATGATAGGCAATAAGCGCGGACCTGAGATTACGATTAACCCGTTCAGCCAGAGATGGTTGAGGGTAATAAGCAGAAGTCGTCACATGAGAGATGGACAAGTCAAAACAGAATTTACGAAAAAGATTTGATGTAAACGCCTTAGCATTATCAGACACAATATATTGGCACGGACCAAAAGAAGCAAAAATAGAATTTAGGCAAGTAATGGTGGACTGAGCGGTAGCCAGCTTAGTCGGAAATAACCAGGAAAATCGTGTAAAACCATCTACGCATACAAAGATGAACTTGTTGGCATTTCCCTTTGACTGGGGGAAGGGTCCTACATAATCAATATACAGGCGTTCCATGGGGCGCGACGCTTGATGCGAAGACAAAAGGCCTACCTTGGTGGACATGGTTGGTTTACTAAGCAAACAAGATTTACAAGCTTTTACTAGTTCACGGATTTCACCGTCCATACCCTTCCAGATGAACCTTTCACGAATCTTTTCACGAGTTTTAAAGATTCCAAGATGCCCACCTAATGGGGTCTCATGATAGTACTTGAAGATCATAGGTACAAGAACAGCTGGAACGACATCCTTCATCATCTTATCATGCCTTGATGGGCACATAAAACACCATTCCTCAGAACATAAGGGACGACATGTTCCCCAGAAGAAAGGGTTTCCATTATCGGAGCCAGCGTCGGATCTTCACGTTGGTATTTCTCGATATCCCTAAAGAGCATGGGAGCATCTGTGAAGATGGCATTAACATCAGATAGCATGGACTCGGGAGGTGAAGAACTATCGACCGGATCATGGGTCTCGACCTCGTTGGAAAACATACGGCTGAGTCCATCAGCAACAACATTTTCGGTACCTCGGATATGCCTAACATCAAATTGGAAGGCAGAAATACGGATGGCCCAACGGGCTATACGACCAGTACGACGCGGCCTACCTAAGACCCAGCTTAAGGCTTGATTATCTGTCTCCAGGTCGAATTTGACATGTTCCAGATAGAGACGGAACTTTTCTAAGGCAAATACGACTGCCAAACCTTCGAGCTCATAGATGGAATACTTGGCTTCTTGAGCCGATAGAGTCCTAGATGCATAGACGATGGGTCGCCTCCCTAGTTCAGTCTCTTGAAGAAGGACTGCAGCTACTGCTGACGACGACGCGTCAGTTTGGACGATGAATTTCTTTGAGAAATCAGGCATAGCAAGGACAGGGGCATTACAGAGAGCTAATTTAAGATCTTCAAAAGCGGCTTGTTGAGAAGGTCCCCACTCGAATTTGATGCCTTTCCTACGAAGAAGGTTTAAGGGCGCCGCTCTATTAGCGAAGTAAGGAATAAACTTCCTGAAGAAATTCACCATACCAATGAACCTGGCGATACCTTTAATGTCCTTGGGAGGTTTAAAATCACGGATGGCCTGTGTTCTAGAATGATCGACGGCAACACCATCAGGTGACACAATATGCCCTAGGAACGACATAGAGGGCTTCGCAAAGGCAACCTTGGACAACTTAACAGTTAACCCAGCCTTACGAAGGCGATTAAGAACTTCTCGCAGATGATCTAGATGTTCTTCAAAAGTCTCCGAAAATACGACGACATCATCCAAGTAGTGATACAAGTACTCAAATTTGATGTCGGAGAAGACCCTATCTAGCAGCCTAGTGAGTACAGCTGCTCCCGTGGGGAGCCCGAAAGGCACGCGGTTGTATTCATACAAATTCCAATCCGTGGCAAACGCTGTAAGATGTTTAGACTCTTCCGCTAGGGGAATTTGATTGTAGGCCTGATTCAAATCCAAGATGGTGAAGAACTTAGTTTAGTTTAGTTTAGTAATGTTTTATTTTACCTGGCAAGATTAAGGCCTTCAGGCCTTCTCTTCCATCTAACCAGGAACTGAAATATACATATGTTGCATTGTATTACAATAACTACGTCTAATACAAATTAAATTAATAATAATACAAGAATGGTGAGATTACATTAAGATGAAATGAATTAAGATTAAATTAATAAATTAAGATTAAGTTAAGATTAAATTAAGATTAAATAAATCAGACATAAAAAGGGATAAATTCTTAAAACTAATATCCTACATGTAAAAAAAAAAAAGGCAGTACATAACATTTGATTTTAAAGACAAATCGGATAAAAATTTTAGACTCTCTACCAGGACATCCATAACAATAGAATGGTTGTAAGTAGCAGCATCAAGTTTACAGATGATCCTTACTGGTGCATAAAATGTCTCCAAAGTGCTTCCTTGAAAGTGTGAATAGCGCTTAACCCCCTGATATTTTCGGGAAGGAGGTTCCACTCACGGCAGGCAATTACTGTGAATGATTTATCATAGATGGCAGTTCTGTGGGTAGGTAAAGCAAGGATGGAATTATTAGTGGATCTGGTGTTAAGACTGTGATAAGAGGATAAGTATTTGAAATATGAAGTAAGGTAAAATGGTTGTGAAGAATGAAGGATTTTATGGAGATGGCATAGGGAATGCACAGTGCGACGGATCTCTAGTCGGGGCCAAGATAGATGGTTATATGAAGGAGTTACGTGGTCATAGTACCGTAGGTTACAGACGTATCTCACACAAGCATTTTGACCACGTTGTAATCTGCTCAATAACTTGCCTCGAGCGTCTCTATAAATCGCGTCACAATAGTCGAAATGAGGGAAAACCAGACTTTCTACCAACATTTTTTTTAGTTTTTCAGGAAATAAGTATTTATACCCGCGCAGCATGTGCAATGCAGAGAATATTTTCTGGGTGATGTTCGTGATATGCGTTTTCCATGACATGTCATCATCGAAAGTAATGCCTAGGACTTTTACTGATGACGTGAATGGTATGTTAGTATTACACAACCTTATAGATGGAATCTCTGGTCGATTGACCTTCGTGAGTAGTTTTGGGTATCCAAGGATGATGGCTTGCGTTTTAGCTGGGTTTAACCTAAGCCCACATCTCAAAGACCAAGAAGAAAATGATGTTAGATCCTGATTGATTTTGTCTATGGCGGAAAGTATTAGATTTGGAGATGTATGGAGGTACAGTTGTACATCATCAGCATAAATATGGTATTTGCAATGCGTTAGGTTTTGGGAGACATCATTAATGTAAATGGAAAAAAGAAGGGGTCCTAACACTGACCCTTGGGGCACACCACACTGCACAGACCGCCAAGTTGATTTGTTTATTCTATCTGTAACACACTGCCGACGGCCATGCAGGTAGGAATGCAACCAAAGGAGGGCGCTGTCCGAGAAATGGAGGGAATACAATTTCGAGAGCAAGATGTCAATGTCAACAGAGTCAAAAGCTTTGCTCAAATCTAAGAGTATTAAAACTGTCACTTCCTTGTTGTCCATAGCTTCTCGGATGTCTTCTGTGACCTTCAGTAGTGCCGTTGTAGTACTGTGGGCTTGACGAAAACCAGATTGTAGTGGGTCAAATAAGTTGTAAGTCGTCATGTAGTCTGTTATTTGTCTATGAGCGATGAACTCTAGCGCTTTGGATAAAGCAGAAAGTATGCAGATGGCTCTGTAGTCAGATGGTTCAGAAGGGGAAGCTACTTTTTTTTAGAGGACGTATAATGCCCGCTTTCCATATTTCGGGAAATGTGCTGTCTACAAGGGAAGAGTTAAATATGTTAATTAGTGTAGGTAATATCACATCCAGAATAATTTTTATCATCTCTATTCCTATCCTGTCATTTCCTTTTGCCGTTGATGTTATCCGATTTATAGCAAACCTGACTTGTGAGTGGGTTGCTGGACGGAAGTAGAAGTTTTCTCTATCTGTTCGCGTCTTTGCATAATTCCCGTCTAGAACTTCCTGTTTCAGCGCTGCATTTAATGTGCAGTTAGATGAAAAATGATCGTTCAGTTTTTCCAAGGGTATATTTATTTCGTCATCGTCTCGTCCTTTGGTAATTCCAAAGCTCTTTATGGATTTCCACAACACAGCTGTTGAAACATTTGGTTGAATTAAACTGTGGGCGTGTCGTAGTTTCGCATTTCTAATCTGTTGGGTCGTATTACGGAACCATGAAAAACAAGAATGAAGGTCGGGAAGGGGCACAGATTGTAACACCACCTTCCGATTGAGAGCCCTATAATCAATGACAGGCCTGAAGCCCCCTTGGGGTTTCGGGACTAGAAAAATAGGCGAAGAATACGCCGACTTAGAGGGCCTAATAATACCATCCTTCAACATCTGATCGATGATTTCTTTCAGAGCCTTCATTTTAGGTGGAGATAGCCTATAAGGTGGAAAACGGACAGGAATCGAATCCGTGACCTCAAATTTGTATTCGATAAGGTCAGTAACACCAAGAGTATCAGAGAACACCTCTGGAAACTACTGACACAACTTACGAATACTATCAGCCTGCTCCTCAGGTAGATGTCTAAGATCTAACAACATCTCATCCTGGGTAGGCGAAATAGATGAACATGAAGCAGAATTACATTTTAACAAGGGGATTTTACAATTGGAAGCAAATTTGAATGTGCACGACTTACTCTGAAGATCGAGCACAAGACCCGTGTGAGAAATAAAGTCGGCTCCCAATATGATGGTGCAAGACAAGTGCTTAGCCACAAACAATTTGATTTTCCATGTAAATTTAAAAATACGAATTTTGACATGTACAGAACCGAGAATTTCTAATGGAGATGAATTAGCCGAAACATATTGAACAGGAGATGAGCCATAGTCAGGTAGTTTACAAACAGATTTCAATTTTGAATACCATTGATCCGAAATAATTGAACAAACACTGCCTGAATCTAATAGAGCTGTTATAGGCTCATTATTTAACTCAATTTTAAGAAAAGGAACAGGTGCGGGGGTATCTGCCGCAATCCTAAGACACTCTTTGGGACATTCAAAAGATGAATTTGAAGACTGAACGTTCCCTGAATTTACGACCTGTTTGCCAGGGGCTGAGCCTTGGGAAGCAGAATTAGTCGACTCAGCCGAAGCCGCTAGTCACTTATTATTAGTGACATTGGTGGAACTTGCAACAGAAGTTGAGCAGGAGGGGGTGCTATTTGAATTTGGGCAATTCTTGGCGATATGTGAGAAAGCCCCACGTTTAAAACAGCCTTGTGATGAGCCAGCTCCATTATTTGCCCTACTAGATTTGATCAATGGACACTTGTTCCGAAGAAGGTCAGGCGACCCGCAAGCGTAACATTTACGAGGTGTGACTGATCGGCGAGGTGGAGGCCGAGTATTACTAAAAGAAGGCGGGGGTTCTTTCGCGACACGCAAGGAATCGGCGTATCTAACTCCTTCCGCTGAGACGGCCAATGCTTCAAGTTCAGAGAAGGTTTGCGGGCACGCCGCGAAACACAAATATGACCTATAGGATGGTGAAATTCCTTCTACAATAGCCTGTACAATCTGATCTTCAGGAAAGTGAAGAGCAAACACCCTAGTATAAAACTTAATGTCTTGTATGAAATCAGCCAGATTTTCATCCAATCTCTGTACTCGATAATAGTACTTCTGAATCAGAGATGACCTCGCGCGAGCAGGAATAAAATTTGCAAGCAAGTGTGCGTGAAAATCTTCAATAGATGACTGTTCAGCTATGGCTCTTACTATTTTGTCTGAGAGAATACCTATTGCATAGGGATAGATGATTTGCAAAATCTGACATGGAGAAAGAGAAAAAACAAGGGCATGATCCTGAAATTCAACTAAAAACCTTAAGAAAGAAATAACTTCACTGGTAGTGTTAACCGAAAACTTCGAGATACCTCTGGGCAACATTGCCAATGGATGAGGCGAGCTGCTGAACCCAGGTGACATAATAGGTAAAGGTTTCAGTGGCAAAGAAGTTAATTCAGAACGTACATTATACAACGATGCACGGCGTTCAAACTCGTTGTCCAATGGGGCAGAGATCGTTTGAGCTCCAACGGTTATCCTATTGACTTCTCCCTTAGGAGGCACTTCCTCGCTACCTACATTCACCGTGGTGGGTTGATCGATTTTGGGAGGAACTTCCCCAGTTAACAATTGGGTAACCTTACTGGATAATTCAGAAATACTTTCAAGCAACGTACTAGCTTCCTTCCTCTGAACGTCATTCAACTTCAGAGACAACAGATCGTTAACTCTATTTGAAAAATGAAATAGCCTGGCTTGCACACGCTTAATTTGATTAGGAGAGGGATCATTTTCGTCAAAAAACTAACTACAGATGCTAGCCCAGTAGTATTCTCGGTGATCGTGGAAAGAGAGTCGTCAATTTCTTTCTCTCCCAAAGTGAGGATGGAAATGGGCAAATCAAGGGACTCTCTAAGCTTGTTTGTGTCTACTGCAACCGTGCCTCCAGATTGCACATTTCTAATACTTAATTCATAGATCAACTCCTCCTTGCGCAAATAGTTGAGATGGAGAACATCGCGAGGGCCGGGCATGATGACAGAACAATTTTGAAAAAGAAAAAATCAAAATTTCCAGCAACAGAGAAATTTGTTAGAGTTCGAATTAAAACAATGTTTAGCCGTCAAAAGGGGCTAAATTGAGACCCATTCAACCACGCTCTGCTACCACTTGTTACGGAGTTTTCCGTGGTAGTTAGAGGTGAAAGAAGGTGCGGGGGGGGGTGAACAGGTCTCAGGCTACGAAATTAAAGTGAATTTAAAATTTAACAAGGTTATATTTTCTTAGCAAAAACAAGAAATAATAATGGCAGGTACAGAGTAGCAAAACCACTAATCGAGAATGTACAATTACAGAGTTACAGGATTTGGGCTCCGAGAGCCAGACACACAATTCTTGAGCAATTAGCCCAACTTTACGATATACAGAATTCAACAAAGGGGCAGAAGACCCCAATCAAGCCCAGGAGCACTTGCTCCGAATTACATCATAAAGCCTCCTCGAGGCGCGCAGAAACAAATTTCTAAAGAGCGAACTGCTCTCAAAGATTAAGCCTATCAACGGCCATACGAAACTCCACCTTCAAGTTGTCCTCTAAGGACATAAACACAGGGGTAAAAATACCCAACCTACTGAGGCCTATTAAGTGAGAAAAGTTGGTTACATGGCCTCTAAAATATCAATTTGAGAGGAGGCGAACTTGCGCTCCTAATACACCTTGTTTAAAACCTACTTGGCACTAGGCTGTTAATGCAAGGGCTAATCCCATACTAAAGAGGTGACTTTTAGAAGGAAACAATTTACATTATGTTAAGGAAGAAACGGTTGTGAAAATAAGTTCACCTCAATGCAATATGAGAGGGAGCTCGAGAGGGTTAAGCACTCTCTATCCCAATATGAAGCCTGAGAGAGAATAGATACAAAGATTCTTTACATTTTAGGGAAAGTTACATGGTGGAAAAGCTTCGGACCCGCCCCGAGAGTTAAACTGCTGAGCTAGCAAGAAAAGAAATTATTAATCGGCCATTACCTTGTTGTTGAACTGCTGCCCGAAGGACGAGGCGCTTCCCGCCCCCTGCTATGTACTTTACACACTGAAAGATGTTACTGAAGTGGTGCAGAGACCCTAAAATCAGCAGTTTATATACTCTCGCAGAAAGTTCGAGGCGTTTCAAGAAGGAAAACACCCGCCCACAATCATTTTATTGGTGGATAAAGAAAACCCCTACACAAGATGAAGAAGAAACACATTATTGGTGGAAAATTAATTAAAGAACTTCGGGATTGGCTAAATTCAAAACAAGGGGAAAGAAAGGGTTAATATTGCCAACTTAAACAATGACTGAAAGAAATTTAGCAAAGAACAAACTTTTGAAATTAAATTTTCTCCAAAAAAAAAAAAAACAGTTCTTTCACTTCGCACTAGGGTGCACCGTTGTAGTTCTTCAGTAGTGTCCTCTAGAAGAGAATGTTCACACTTCTTACTACAAGCAAAACAAAATACGTCGAAAACAACACAGTTCAGAAACTTCAAAATTTCCAAGTAGTGACATCTTCAGGGTAACTTGAAAATTAACACATAAGACAAAGTTCAGACTTCTTCCAGTAGGGGGGGGGGGTTTCAACTGGCGCAAGGTTTGAATTAGCGGCGTGGAGGTGTACCGCCCGGTACAATAATTATTGACATTCTGATATGGAATTACAAACTATTCAATGAATTTGATACCAAATACCATTTTGTCAGAAGCATAGTTCTGAACTTACGGCAGCATAGGAATATACCATAAGCTGTTGTTTCATTTGTATGTCTTTAATCAGAATGTTCGGAGACCTACTTGTGAATGAAACATAATTTATTGACTTTGAAAAGTCCACTGTATAACAGAAAAACGAGGCACCAGGAAGGAACTGTCCGATGGCGATAAACATCGGTGGATGTGAGGAACAAACGATCAAATGTGCAGAACAATCGAATGATTTATTGCAGAGTTAGAGCGTTACGAATTGATGACGTCAGTAAGATGTTGGTCCACTCGTGGCCGGGATGCAAGCTGTCAAGCGACGTGGCAAGTAAACCTCAACACGCTGTCGGGAGGCCTCCTCCACATTGAGTGCGCTGGATAAGATTGCATGCTTAACCTCACATCCGCTATCTTGGAGGGGCTTAACCTTACTTTTGACGCGTAAGAGAGCAAGCCTAACCTCATGGAGGAGCCTAACCTAAGTTTTACGGCCGGATGCCCTTCCTGACGCGCAAGAAAGCTAGGTTAACAACACATGCGCCATCTTGGAGGAGCTTAACCTAACGTTTTACGCGCAAGACAGCAAGCCTAACCTCAGAGCCGCTCTCTTGGAGGGCCTAACCTCAGTTTTAGGGCCGGATGCCCTTCCCGAAGCTAATTGAGTAGTAAGGCAATGGGTATTCTCGAAATGTTATATTGAGTAGTAGGGCAATGAAGATTAGCGTAAGAGAGCACACTTGACCGCATAGAGGGGCCTAACCGCAGTTTTACGGCCGGATACCCTCCCCGACGCCATCTTGAGTAGTAGGGCAATGGGTATTCTCGAGGCATTCTCGAGAGATTAGCATAAGAGAGCACACCTAACCGTATGGAGTAAGCCTAACCTCAGTTTTACAGCTGGATGCCCTTCCCGACGCCAATTGCACATGATGGCGGCTATACACAGCTCCATATGAGACGGCTTAAGGGCGATTGCGCAAGATGGCTGCTATACATACGCTCTTATCCCTCGGACACTCGCGCTAGGAATAGACGCAGCGTTACTCGCGCGGGATACATATGTAGCCCAAACTGAAATCAAATCTGAATAACTCGTACGCGCTATGTTTAGGTGTCTTTGATAATAATATCTTTAATAGTAGTATATAATATAAATATGCTAAGCCAAATTTGAAGACCATATGCAGGTTTTTATTTTGTTGAGGTGAAGAAATAAAAACCCGTAAAGAAAAATTGGATTGCATGTCACACTAAGGGAAATCTACCATGGAAACAGAAATAAAAGAATTACAGCTTATAAATTTATTTACATATTTACCCAAATGCCTACATTAGAACATATCTGCATGGTAAATAAATGAAAACAATATAAGGTTAAAAAACTATCTTAGAGTTTCTGTGAGCATTTTAAGGTATTTTAGCTTTCTATCAAAGCACGCATGTATGTAGTATCGGTAAATTTTGCACCACGATCACGTTAAAACTTGTTCGTTCACTCACCTAAATAAATATTTGTCGCATATATGAAGTTCTGATAATTCACGCAGAGTTTTCACACAACCTGATTTCTTGATAACACTCCACCTTGGTTCTCTTTCCTCCACATACGAGTAGTTTCCCCACATGCCTGACAATTGAGTCAACCATGACGACAGGCTCAACCACACACTCATTATTTCCCCTCCATTCCTGGTCTTCCCTTATTTTCCGGATACCTGCAGAACTAAATTCCTTTTCCTTATCTCCCTTTCACTACCGTTGTTACGTACTTGACATAAATGTTACGCAGAGCTTAATATATAAAGACTTTACAGTACGTGTGAGTGTTTTCTAACATTATTTTAATAAATTAAACCTCCATTAAAACAAATTGACACAACAGCATTCATGACGGTCTTCGTGAGTCTTTTCCAAGACAAGACCTGTGTGAGGGCTGTGATGATACAATTACTGATAATTAAATAATAGCGCACAAATCAACATTTTATTAACATCCTCCCCACCTTGCAATTTTGCTTTACACTAATAAAATTGCAACAAAATAAAATAATCATTAACCTTTAAACATAAACATTCAAATCTCTTTCACTTGACATTGATCTC
Organism: Anabrus simplex; assembly: GCF_040414725.1. Classification (NCBI taxonomy): domain Eukaryota; kingdom Metazoa; phylum Arthropoda; class Insecta; order Orthoptera; family Tettigoniidae; genus Anabrus; species Anabrus simplex. The sequence continues at coordinate 30,961,052 of NC_090277.1, read as the reverse complement.
GCACTCAATGCTTATTTTCTTGGTATTATGTACAAATCCAAATATTTCGGTATTTTCACTTCTTGTAGACTTAATCTGTGGATATGCCACAACGTGAGGAGGTCCATGAGAAGTCCTCTCTGGCTGCAACTCCAGGACAGATTCTGGTCGATTGCTCTATACAATTCCAGGAGATTCATCCAATTAGGCCACCTCTGAGGGATAGTCTTATAAAATGGTCTCACCCAATCGCCTGCAGCAGTTCTCAGTTTAGCAAACCTGAAGACGCCATCCTTACCAGGGTACAGCTATTGTACAACACCTTGTAGCCAGTAAAGTCGTTTAATTTCATCAGCTCCGATCAGCACAATGTCTCCTTGCGGAATCTCTTTCGAAGATCGTCCCGGAGTGTCTGCATATAACGCCATCTCATATCCATTCCTTTTCAGTCCATAGAATCCAAATCCGGCACAACAGTAATGGGTGTCTCATGAAGAAACTCAGCTGGTTTCAGTTGCTTCACTTCGTGCAAATCATCTGATTAAGGTTTCGTAAAAGAGGAACTGAGATGAAGGAACAGGCGTTCTGGTTCATTATTCTGTTTCCTCCTTCGTAGACTTCTTCATATAACGGTCGATCTTTCCGCACTTTACAGGCGAACTCACGTAACGCTGTTATCTCGCTTTTACTGTACTTTGAATTTTCTTTCTTACCCCTGAAGATAGAAATACATAATACATATTGGAGTTGTGTGAGAATATAGGTTTTATTGAGACGATGGGATGAAGAAGGACTAGGAGTGGGAATGAAGCGACCGTGGCCTTAATTAAGATAGAGCCTCAGGATTTGTCTGGTATGAAAATGAGAAACCACTGAAAACCATCTACAGCTCTGCCGCAAGTAGAGTTCTAACCCACTACCTCCCGACTACGTGACCTAAACCGCGCAGTCACTACGATGATCCTGACAAGGAGGAAGTGTTAAGATTTCCTAAATTCTCCTTCACAACATTTTCATGAAGAATTATCACACTTACGTATTAAATTTGTTGGACTGGTGTTCGGTCCTATGTCACCGATACACGGAAATAATTTTCTTACAGAAAGAAATGAAATAATATAAAAGGTTGAAGCCGACTGGATTCGAAACATCAACTTCAGCACTATGCTACAGACCCACAAACTATGTAGGTGGTGTGAAATGCATGATTTTACTTAATACTGTGGGACCATCAAGTTTGAAACCATAACAGTTCAAACTTTGTTAATATAATTGGCTTAACGCCCCATTAATAACTCATTAGTTGATTGACTTCTCAATATAAGGAGCAAAGAAGATAACCTCCACACAGCTGCGAGGTCATGAGTTTTTAAATACCTGCGGTCCTTATCGGTTCTCATGTTATTATCTTGCTGGGTAATTTGTTTAAAGCAGAACTTGTTTCTTGGAATATCACTGCAAGGCAGTGACAAACACTGATAAATTATAAACGTTTTGTACCAGTTTCCGAAACAAATTTTTCTTCGGGACACTAGTTGTCCCAGATTTTAAATATCTATTTCACCGAGCTCGATAGCTACATTCGCTTAAGTGCGGCCAATATCCAGTATTCGGGAGAGAGTAGGTTCGAACCCCACTGTAGGCAGCCCTGAAAATGGTTTTCCGTGGTTCCCCATTTTCACACCAGGCAAATGCTGGCGCTGTACCTTAATTAAGGCCACGGCCGATTCCTTCCCACTCCTAGGCCTTTCCTATCCCATCGTCGCCATGAGTCCTATCTGTGTCGGTGCGACGTAAAACCACTAGCAAAAAAAAATATATTTCTTCCTTACAACAGCAAAAGTATGTAGGTAACCAACGGATTTATAGTCGGAAATATTACGGGGTTAGATAGATAGATAGATAAAGAATGGGTGAACCCTGCCTTCGCAGGGCTCCACACGTAGGTCTGTGAAGACCCTTTGTGTCCCTTAAACGGGTTTGCCTAGTCCAGACCTAGTGCTCCTATAAAGGATACCAGTGTCCGGATGTTGGCATTCCTGATGTCTTCCAGGCTCACGAAATGTGAGCCAAGGTATCGATGTCTAATGCTTGCAAGAGCCTCACACTGACATAACACATGCGCGGAGGTCTCCTCCTCCCTACCGCATCTTCTACACATCGGATCCTGACTGATTTTCATGATGTGTAGGTGTCTCTGTAAGGTATTGTGGCCTGTCAACAGTCCAACTACCATTCGCATTCTGGTCCTATTCAAATTTATCAGGACCTTTTTATAACTTTGGCTAGGCCCTTTGATAAGTTCACGTGCCTGCCTTGCTATAGTTAACCTCTTCCAAATGTCTAGGTGAGACTGGTTTGTCCACTGGGATATTACCAGTTTCACGCTTCGGAGTGACACTCCCAGGAAGGGCTCTGGTCCTATAAAAGGACCTTTTGAGCCTCGTTTCGCTAGTTTGTCAGCTTCTTCATTTCCACTGATACCTGTGTGCCCAGGGACCCATAATAGGGTAACTGAGCTAAATTCACACAGCTGATCTAACATCCTTTGGCATTCCCATACCATTTTTGATGTTGTTTTAACTGCACATAGTGCTTTTAACGCTGCCTGGCTATCGCTGCAAATAGTGATACATCTTCTGTGTCCAGGCATTTTCCGTATATATACAGCACAGGCCAGTATTGCATATACTTCGGCCTGGAAAACAGTAGCGTATTTACCCATAGGTAGGGAGAGCCTTGTCTTAGGCCCCCAGACTCCGGCGCCTGTGCCCGTCTCTGTCCGCGAGCCATCTGTGTACCATGTACAGCCCCCAGACCTAAGACGGGCCCCAGCATCCGCGGCCCACTCCTCCCTTGTGGGTATCACCACTGTGAATTTATAGTTCAAATTAAAGCTAGGCTTCATCAGGTCCCCAATCATCATTGTCATAGGGCAAGTCTGGTGAAGCCTTGTGAGAATAGAGGCATGACCTCTATTCGGATTCTTGAAGGACCATCCTCCGAGTGACCAAAGGCGGTAGGCACTCATTCCCGCTATTTCCTTAACATATAGATGTAAGGGGGGAAGACCTAGGATGGCCTCCATTGCACATAATGGTGTAGTATCCAGTGCCCCTGTTATTCCTAGACACGCAAGTCTTTGGACACTGTTTAACTTGGTGGTCACAGTTTTACTCTCCGAGCCTGGCCACCAGACTAAAGATGCATAGGTGATCGTGGGCCGTACAATAGAAATATAGAGCCACTGGACCACCTTAGGTCCTAGGCTCCAAGTCTTTCCAACGGCCCTGCGACAGGCCCACATAATCTTGCGAGCCTTATCCACCTTATGGTCTATGTGTTTCTTCCAGCTCAGTCTTGCCTCAAGGATTACCCCTAGGTACTTAACTGAGGTTGTCTTAACTAACTTTTTCCCAAATAGGAAAGGCTCTGACAGTCCGTCTAGCCTCTTCCTCCTGGTAAATACCACGAGCTCCGTCTTGTCGGGATTAACCGACAAGTCCGTGTCGTGGCACCATCTTTCCACCCTACGTAGGGAGCTCTGTACGAGCTCTGAGACCGTACTGGGGAAATTTCCAACCGCCATCAGGCTAATGTCATCTGCATAGCCTTGGGCGTAAATTCCTCCAACATTTAACCTGGTAAGTAGTTCATCCACTACCAGACACCATAATGTTGGTGATAATACTCCTCCCTGTGGACACCCCCTGTCTATATTAGCTCTCAACATAACTGCGTTGAGGGTAAACAGAACTTGACGGCCCTGCAGCGAGGCCATAATCCATTTTATGAGCATCCTGCTCACTCCTCTTCTCTCTAGACTAAGTTCTATGGAGCCCAAAGATGTGTAGTTAAAGGCCCCTTCTATATCTAGGAATACAACCATAGCAAGTTGCTGCTGATCCAAGGCACTCTCCAGCCTAGAAACTAGCTGGTGTAGTGCCGTCTCAACCGACTTCCCTGGTTGATATGCATGCTGATGAGGATGCAGGGGACAGTCTCTTAAAACTTTCTCCCTGATATGTCTATCCACTAGTCTTTCCAAGGTCTTAAGAAGGAAAGACGTTAGACTGATGGGTCTATAATCCTTAGGTCTAGTATATGAAGACCTTCCGGGTTTAGGTATATATACTACCTTCGCCTGACGCCACAAGGAGTACACGTACCCCATAGTGAGACAGGCTCTAAAAATTCTGACCAGGTATGGTATAAGGACCTCACCCGCTTCCTGAAGAAGCGCCGGGAAGATCCCATCCATTCCTGGGCTTTTGTAAGGGGCAAAGGATTCTAATGCCCACTTCACCCTTCTGTGGGTAACAGTCTTTGCGGCTTCCTTCCAGCCACTTCTATCGGTTCTGAAGGATCCGCTCGATTCTACTTCACTATTCGTGACTGCTGAACCTGGAAAGTGGGCATCAGCAGTAGGTTCAGGGTCTCCCTCTCTGTGGATGTGTATCCGCCCGAAGGTGACTCCAGTGAGCCCAGCCTTGCCCTTCCATCCAAGGTTAGAATTTTATGAAGCCTTGCCGCTTCATGTTGACTTTCAATGGAGTCACAAAACTGTCTCCAAGATTTCCTAGAAGCCTTTTTGACTTCTGACTTATACCTTCTTTGTGATTCTTTATAAGAATCTAGGCTTTCTTGATCCTGAAGTTCCCTGTATTTATTCCAGAGCCTTCGTGTGTTTCCCCTCAGGTGTTCAAGATAGCTATTCCACTTGAAACTTCCTGTTGCTCTTTTTGCCTTAACAACTGGGCAGTTTAATTCATAAGAGGTAACCAGTATTTGTGTGAGAAAGCTCACACTAAGCTCCAGCTCCTCTTTGTTCTTAATTATATTTGAGGGTCCTCCTTCCAGTCCCCTCCTCACGTCCTCCCTAAAAGACGTCCAGTTGGTTCGTCTAGGGTTTCTATAAGGTGAGATCTCGAAGGAGCCCTCTATATGAAACACAATGTGTCTATGGTCTGACAAGGAAGGTTCTAAAGAAACTTTCCAGTCTTTAAATTCCTATATAATTCCCATGGAACCCAGGGTAAGATCTATGATCCCCTCACTCCTGTTATTGATGAAGGTAGGGGTATCACCTATGTTCATGATCTCAAGATCAGTTGTACATAGAAATTCTATGAAATGCTCTCCCCTTCGGTTTGTGTGTTTGCTTCCCCAAATGCTGTGATGATCATTGGCATCACATCCTACTATAAGGTTTAGTCCTTGTTTCTTACAGTATATCACCAGTCTCTTGAACTCCTCCGGCGGGGGCGGAGATTCAGAGTCTCCTGGGAAATATGCAGAACAGACAACCAGATCTCTTGGCTGTCCGCCCTCTTCATATCTCACTAGAACTGCTACAAGGTCTCTAGTAATGAAGCCTGGTATAGCCCAAGCGTTATGATCCTTAACTAGTATACATGCTCTAGGCTTTTCCTCTGCTATTCCACTGAATAGAGTGAAGCCTGCACATCTTAGTCCCATGATATGCCCCTGTCTAAGCCAGGGTTCTTGTATCAGGGCGACCGAAAACCTGCCTTTCTGGATACTTCTAATAAGTACCCTGGAGGCCGCTATACAATGTTGTATGTTTGCCTGTATGAAAGTAATCATTCCTTACTTTCATGCAATACTTTACCTTATGCGGTCTCCGGAACGTGCTGCTCCGTCTCCCGCGATGAATCTTGAGGCTTGGCTGGCCCCGGTTCCTGTCCGGGCTCCCGCTCTTCGCCCCTGCTAGTCTCAGTGTTGTCTGTGGTGGGGTTGGTCCTCTGCTTGTCACGCTTGCCCTCCACCAAGGTGAAGGTAGCAACATGCACCCCGCAGAAGATCTTCTTCCCCACCACTTTCTCCACATCTCTGGAGTCCATGCTGACCACAAGTCGGACACCTCTCTTCTCCTCCTTGCGGTCATAGACCCTCCAGCTGTTGGGATTTAAGCCATGGTTCTGGCGTGCCATTCTTCCCAAAATGACGTTATTGTCCTTTGGTTGTCCTGGTATCCATACCATGACTCTCTTATAGGAAAGGAGTTTATCCATGCCCACAATTGTGAGCCTGGCTCCTTCCCACGGTTGTAGACCTGTAACAAGACTAGAAAGCCATGCTACAGTCTCATCATTCTCTGCGATAATGACGGCCGCACCCCTCGACAGATAGCAATCCAGGAACTGAGGCTTAATGGGCCCCTGCTCTGGAAGCCCGTCTATCAGATCGGTGATAGCCTCCTCCACAGATTCTACTTGTTTCTCGGTTAGCTGCTGGTCAGGATATCCTACAGGTACAATGGCCATCCTGATCCCAGCTTTAGCTATCCTAGCATACTCCACCTTGGGTTTTTTGTGGGTCGGCCGATCTTCTTCTGGGGTTGCCCCCGACAGAAGTCGTTTCCCCACTGGTGTCTTGGTGGGTGGAGTCCTCTGTGCCCTAGAAGCAGAGCCCTTTTCAGGGTCCCGCCTCTTGTGCCCATTGGATCCACCCACAGTCGTCGCTGTCATGGCAGTAGAAGGCCTCTCAGCTCCAGGAGTTTGGCCATCTTTGGCCTGCTCCCGGGCCTTTAAGGCCTTCTTGTACCTCCTCTTCTCAGCGCCGGAGCGCTGTTTCTTCTTCTTCTTCTAGACTAGTAGATTGCCCACCTCTAGAGTGAGCTCTCTTACTGTCGAGGTCGTACTATCCGAGGGTATCTCCGAAGAGTCCCCATCGGTTGTTGAACTGGTGTTTCTCTCGGAGGCCCCAGAAGAGCTCTCCGGTTTATGGGTAGCTACAGTACTCATTTAGGTCCCAAGAGGAGCTAGGGAAGTATATGTCCGCCCAGGCAGAGCCCCGCATACCCGGGTAAGGCTACTTACTTCGAGAGGGCGCCAAGTATCTCGAAGGCTCCGTTCAGGACACATCTCCCATGTGCCATGCACCCCATCGGCACGGGTCGCGTTACACCTTAGGGTTGGGTGGTGCTTTAGCTTCCTCCTCCTTGTATACCGAATGGTTACCCAACAGGGCTCCACTCGGCATCGCAAGAAAGGAGCTACTAGTCCCCCCCACCACGAAGAGGATCTTCAATTGAAGAGGGTAACCAAGGTTAATCCCCTACAATTGTAGAAGCACACACGAGGGGGTATTACGGGGTTACGGCCCGCAACAGTGTGATACAGAAGCTGAAACTGAAAATTGTATTTGGATGAAACTAGCATGAAACTTGAGCAGACAATCGGAGTTTAAACTCGTAAATGAAAGAGTTTATGAAGGGTAATACTGCGATTCAAAAGTAGATGTGATTTTTCTACTCGATGAAAATGGAGGATTTGTGAACGAATAATGACAGGAAGGAAACGATTGGAGAAATAGAAGAATTGAAGCAATTTTTAATTTTTTAAATCATTCTACCGCCTATACTTCGTTTCTCCCCGGACACAGCATGGATCTCACCTCTTTCACCTCAAGGGTGGTGTCCTGGAGCGTGAAACATCTGGTCGGGAATACAGCTGAGGACAGTGGGAACGAATTCGGGAGGGGGCGAAAGGAGATTTCTGGCTCCAAATATGTTCTTAAAGGCGCAAAATGCCACTTTGCCCCCCGCTCCCCCAAAATAATTCTTCTCTTAGATGTTGTCTTGTTACACTTGAACCTGGAGTTCGGAGCCCCGAGTGGAGGATTACAGTGTAACGAGATTTGATGAGAAAGTACGAAGTCGATTCTCTCATGTCTGCTGCGGGATTGCTTGAGCTTCGCTGATGGGACGGGTGTGTCCCAGAGTGTCCAGTGAGCTCTCACTAATGAATACCGGGCAATTCGTAGAAGGGACATTCCGTACCAGCGGATGTTACGTACCACTTGGCCTGCGAAGTGTCAGCTATTGACTTAAACTATTTATGAAATGACAATTTGGGGCATTTTCCGAGTGCATTACGGCCGATTTGCGATTGCAGAGTGTTACGTTAGTCACGTACCGGTACAAGAGGAAATGCCTTGTTCACCATAGGGTATATTTGCCGTTACCGAGGTCCCGGAGACGGTGTTCGTGGTAAAGCAGACCCTACACGGTCAATAATACTGATCAGTAATACTGAGTCAATGATACTGACAGTACGCATCGATATTGTAGCGACCTTACATGATCATTATTACCGTCAATATTTTGGTCAGTACAAGTGCACTTGCTTACTTACCATTGCGGTATTCTCACTTTACAAATAAAAAGTCAACAACCGTCAATACGGGTTGAATACTAGCTTAGGAAAAGAGAAGAGTATTCTCGTATGAAGTTGTTGAGGGAAATACAACATATCGAAGCAGAAGATTCAGAACTGTCTCCGAATGAGTGAGGGTCGGCTACTTTTGCGAAATTACTAGGAGTGGTAGAGCCTTTCCTTCTTCTTCATCTGTTTACCCTCCAGGGTCGGTTTTTCCGTCCGACTCAGCGAGGGATCCCACCTCTACCGCCTCAAGGGCCATGTCCTGGAGCTTCAGACTCTGGGTCGGGGGATACAACAGGGGAGGATGACCAGTACCTCGTCCAGGCGGCCTCACCTGCTATGCTGAACAGGGGCATTGCGAGGGGATGCGTAGATTGGAAGGGATAGACCAGGAAGAGGAAAGGAAGCGGCCGTGGCCTTAAGTTAGGTACCATCCCGGCATTTGACTGGAGGAGAAGTTGGAAACCACGGAAAGCCACTTCCAGGATACCTGAGGTCGGAATCGAACCCACCTCTATTCAGTTGACCTCCCGAGGCTGAGTGGACCCCGTTCCAGCCCTCGTACCACTTTTCAAATTTCGTGGCAGAGCCGGGAATCGAACCTGGCCCTCCGAGGGTGGAAGCTAATCACACTAACCACTACACCACAGAGGCAGACAGAGCCTTTTCTAATAAGACAAAATACAAACGTGCAGACCTGTTTATCGGTGGCAGACAGATTAGCGGTGACATTGAGGTATCTTGCAACTGGTAGAAATTTTGAAGACTTGTAAGTTTTCCGCTATAATGTCACCAGTTTTCACCAGTACAGAAGTTGTGGAAACATGTGAAATATTGTGTTACGTTTATTCTAGCAGCGTTTCATATAGCTGGATAAACTTTTGCGATAGGTCTACTTGGCGGTTTCACAAACAGCTCCACCTGGCCTTGGAGAGAAACGCATTTGTCGTCCATCGCTGCTCCGTTAATACTGACAGAAATAATGACGAACGCACTCACACGGTCAGTATAACTGTCAGTATCCCCACCACTCTACAGTACTGACGCTCGCAGATCAGGAAATCCGGATCTGCTTCAGTACTGGCCTTCATTCCATCATTCCAGTCCACATACGATCAGTATTACTGTCAATATTTTTCCGTACTGACAGTTTTAATGACCGTGTAGGGTCTGCTTAATATTTTGGTGTAATCAATAATGTTTTCATCTTTTCTCGCGAAAACGGCTGATGACATTCTTGTTAATTTTGCCTCACAATAGTGTTTTTGATGAAGGAGGTTCATATCGATTGAGTTTTTTAACAGTTAACTTGTTCAGACATAAATATAACTTAAAACATCTGGAAATGCCGCTAAGTCACGTTAAAATAGTTGCTTATGATGAGCTGAACATGGATGGAACGGCTTTTTATAGAATTGTATTTAAGTCCTGTACAACAAATCTCTTGCTATCCAGGTTGGGGACTGGCAAAATGTTTATGTATAGTTTACAAACATTATGTCTACTTTTAAATAAGCTATGGTTAAGCTCTCAGTTGTTCATTGTTCTATTCTTTGTTTTTAATTTTGATGTTATTTATTGTTTTTTGGCGTTTTTCTCTCCAAACAAAGAGCAAGTTCGTCAAGTTCTGTGATGAGAGAGCTCTCAAGCTGGGCCAATGAGCGTGAGGTATACACTTGAAATACTGGTTGAATGATGAGTTGACCGACTCAACGACAGCTACATATAATGTACCTGGACTCCATGGAGTTTCCGTGGAGGTAATCAGTACAATTAACATGTCACCCGTGTACAGTCAAAGGAGGTGTAGGATTGCGAGTTATAGGAAAATATAAATTTCTTAAGTATGTGTTAACACAACGCGGTCAGGACTGAAGGTATTCGAGCAAGGCATGTTCGGTCCATTTATTTAGGAATGGTAGTAACTTCTATTACGAGCGTCTCACAACCACGAACCTCGTCTTACGATCAATCGAGAATTTATTTAGAACAGTGTAGAAAGAAAAGTGTGTGTCGAGATCTATGAACGGACACCGAATTTGCAGAATATCATTCATCCCCTCTGGCTAGAAAGAAGAGGATTCCCAAAAGTTATGACGATTCCGATTATAATAAAATTCAGCAGAGCAGTTTGATTCAGTTTAAATAAATGCAGGTGTGTATTCTTTGTAATCATAGACAACACTGTTAATTGTTTGGCTTCCCGTTTTGACACATCTTACAATTTCTTGCTTGAAGTCCAAGAGTTTATACTTGGTAATGATGCAAACAAACACACTTACAGTTTCGCAAAGATAGTGTAGACTCTAATCATCCTTCGCTTCACAGAGGAATGTTTCATGAGTCATTGCCGAACGAAGGAAAAATAATTGTTAGAGGATGCTTCAAGAAGTTGCTAATCTTAATGATTTGCTTCCAGAAAGTTTAACTTTTTGAAAATAGTGGTGACATTTCGCGTGATAACGTCAACTGCTCAGAAGTACACATTTTACATGAATAAAAACACTTTAAGGATAGTACTTACAAGCTGTGCCGCACCAAGTTTGCCTTGGTGACGCACTTCTTAGAACATACCACAATCTTTGACTGCTATCGACATTTCTGTCGATCTATTCCCTGGACGTGATGTATGACATGTTTTCCCCTTGACAGAGAGCGCTTCCGGCCATCAGCTGAAGTGTCTACCCGGCAGTCTTGTGCTCGCCTTCTTTGGAATAAGATCGTTAGACGGTGAAGCCAACATGGCGGTCTATAAAACAATGTGCATCCTGAGATGTGAAATATTTTACTTGTGTCATTTACTTTTCATGCCGTGGATTCATCCACTGAATTGCCCCACTCTTCCTTTGAGTCGCTATTTTGTGTCTACCTAAAGGCACTCCACTCCGCCCGATTATTCAGGTAATTTTCATTTCTTGGCTTGCTATGGTTGCGTGGGCATATTAGTTATATCTTTTTTCTGCTAATTTCACGTTTCATTTTACTGTAGGTTTCCTTTGATTTTTGTGTGATCTATTTTTTGTGTCATATAAACCTGTGAGGATGGAGGATGATATTGGTCTGTTGTGTGATTGTTTTGCGTCCATGTGATATGACGCTTGAGACCTACTACTTTTTATCTTTCGTCTATTTCTTTCATGGCCGAGCTCTGGATGTGTGATGCTGTGTTTTGACGCTATGACTGGTATTCATGTTCGTCCATGGCGAGGCGATATGGATACGTTGTGGGCGTGCTGGTTATGATGATGTTGCGGTGATTTAAGTTGGGATATGCCTTGCCTCGATGCGGCAATCCTTTATCATTCTTAAGCATCTTGTATTGAGCTCATGAGTCCATGAAAACACATGTCTTGCTATGCGGATTACTGTATATTCATGATGGGTCTGGACACACTGATTATTCTGATTTTCGTACACTTCTCTTGGGTCTCTGTGGTGCGTGTGTATGTGTGGTTGTGCTGTCTGTCTGCCTGATTAATAGTATTCTCCGTTTCTCAGAGTGTTATTTTTATTTACGTTTCCTTTATTTTCATTCTTTGGGCTATTTGCTGGCCTAATTATTTAATAACTTTGCTGTGTTCCTTTGAATGTGTCTTATTTCATTGTTAGATTTGTTTACTCGCCTCGTAACTATGGTAACCATCTTTTATCTTTTCCTTTGTTCTTTGAGATGCTGCGTATTCGAGATGGGGGATTGTTGTGATGAATCGCGTCTCTGGTGATGCTCGTTCTAACACGCGGAGCATATTTGATTTGTGATCTGGATGTAACTAATGTTTTTGATGTGTGTGAAGTTCCTTTAATGTATGTGCGGTTTATTATTTCACTGTGGGGAGCGACGCGTTATATGTCACGCATACGAAATAAGGTGGGGCAATCCAACCGTACGTTGGGAGATGTTTAGCATTAAAGGAGGCGAATGTGGCCATGTTTGATGTGTGTTCGATGAGCCTCTTGGTATCAATTGGATGTATGAGATAGACACCTGACGTAAACCTCAGTAGTATAATTGGATGGATCTGCCACCTCCTCCCGCGGGAAATTTCAATTTTGGCGGGACATTTGAATTTTGGCGGGAGATTTGAATTTTGGGAGGAAATTTGAATTTTGGCGGGAGATTTGAATTTTGGCGCGAGATTTGAATTTGTAAACAAAGCCATGTGCTTTTTGACAGCTGTCATCGACAACAACGCATCGCTAACCTAACTGCTGCCATCTTAACGGGCCTAAACCTTAGTGGGACCAAATTAACCTCACAAGCACGAGATTTGAATTGGTAAACAAATCCACGTGCTTTTTGACAACCACGTGCTTTTTGACTGAAAACAACGCATCGCTAACATCCGTACTACCATCTTGACGGGCCTAAACGATAATGCTACCAACTTAACCTCACTAGCGCGAGATTTGAATCGGTAAACAAATCCACGTGCTTTTTGACAGCTGTCATCCGCCGTCTCTAAACCACAGAGCACAGGGCTGCCCTCATTAGCTACTTACCTTTGAAATGTGGTGGCGGATAATTTGAAAAATGCTTTTTGGCAGCAGCCATCTTTAACCCAGAGAGCGCCGTGCTGCCCTCTTTAGCTAGATACCTTTGAAATGTGGTGGCAGGCAATTCCACGTGACAGCAGCCATCTTTAATCAAGAGAGCACCGTGCTGCCCTCTTTGTGGCGGTGGCAAATTCCACGTGCTCTTGTTTGGAAACAAAATCACATGCTTTTTTCTGACAGCTGTCATCCGCCATCTTGCATCACAAACCTCAGTGCTGCACTCTTTAGTTGATACCTTTGAAATGTGATTGCGGCAATTAGAAAAATTCTATGTGCTTTTGTATGGAAACAAAGCTACGTGCTTTTTTGACAGCTGTCATCCGTCATCTTTAATCAATAAAGCACTGTGCTGCTATCATGCGGGCAATTTTGTCAGCTGTCATCCGCCAACTTTAATCCACAGAGCACAGTGCTGCCCTCTTTATGACATGTAGTAGCGGGCAATTTGAAAGGTTCTGCTGGCTGTCATCCGCCGTCTTTAATCAAGACAGCACCGTGCTGCCATTTTTAGCTAGATACCTTTGAAATGTGGTGGCGGCAAATTGAAAAATTCCACGTGCTCTTGTTTAGTAAACAAACTCACCCGCTTTTCGTCAGCTGTCATCCGCCATCTTACATCGCAAACCTCAGTGCTACACTCCTTAGGTAAATACCTTCGAAATATGGTGGCGGATAATTTAAAAAGAAAAATTCTACAGCAGCCATCTCTCGACGCCAATTGCACAAGATAGTGGCTATACATGACTCCTTAAAAGTGCTTATGCAAGATGGCCGCAATACATAGGTTCTAATGAGACCCCCTTGGGATGCTTGCGCAGGATGGCGGTTATACAAGGCTCCTTATGAGACGCCCTAGAGATGCTTGCGCAAGTTGGTGGTTGCTCTTATGAGGCGGCTTAAGGGTCCTTGCACAAGATGGCTAGAGACGCCCTAAGGATGCTAGCGCATGATGGCGGACGCAATATGGCGGCTATACACGACTCCTTATGAGACGCCTTAAGGGTGCTTGCGCAAGATGGCTGCTGCTCTTATGAAGAAAGCTAGCTTAGAGGATAACGTGTCATGCTAGTTTGATTCATTAAATTTGGGGCTTAAATGAAAAATGTTAAATATCTCGAAGACGTTGCATCGTAGAGCAAAACGGACTCTATTGTTCTGCCCAATACCTTGGTTCGCAGTATGAGGAACATGATAGCATAAGAAAAACATAGTTTAATGATGAGATCAACGGTTCGGTTCCTACTTAGGCCCTTTGGCATTCACTCTCTTTTAGCCTGTATTGAAACAAGTCTTCGTAACATGATCAGGTCTAGCTATGGTAGAGAGTATACCGTGCCGTGCAGGTTCGATTCATTAAATTTGGGGCCTAAATGCAAAATGTTAAATATCTCGAAAACGGCGCAACGTAGAGCAAAACGGAAAAAAAATTTCCACATAATACCTACGTTTGCAGTATCAGGAACATGATAGCATATGAAAAACATAGTCTAATGATGAGATCGACGGTTCAATTCCTACTTAGGCCCTTTGAGATTTGCAGCTATCTAGTTCTACAAGCTGGCGGCTATACATAGCTTCTTATGAGACAGCTTAAGAGCGCTTGCACATGCTGGCTGCTGCTCTTATGAGACGTCCTAGGGGTGCTTGCGCAAGGTAGCAGCGACAAGACGGTGACTATACACAGCTCCTTATGATACGGCCTAGAGGTGCTCACACAAGATGGTGGCTGCTCTGATGAAGAAACCTAGCTTTGCATCGTGCAGGTATCTTTACAGCACTAAACCTCATACCTTTGAAATGTGGTGGCGGGTAATTCGAAAAATTCTACGTGCTTTTTCTTAACAGCAGCTATCTTTAAACAATAGCGGCTATACATAAGCTGTTAAGGCCTCCTCTTATGTCAAGGCATAGCTCTATCGAACAAGTTTAAACCTGCATCGGGATAGCTAGAGTAAGCACGTGCTGCAGTGATGACATCATTATGCATGTTTAGACTTGCAAATCACAAAAGAAACATAACAAGACCAGAATCGAACACTGCACTCTATGCCGTTAACTTTATCATGTAATCGGAACATTGATTGAAGTGTTTAGAACACTAAATAAGTGATCAAGACTAAAATAGAACACTGTTCTCGATACAACATGTGTTTAGAACATGTCAGGGGATACCTTTGTTCTAAGAATGTTAGATGACCGCACATTCCTTGTAGGGCTAATACGCTAAAGGGATAATGTGCAAAAGGGTAGAAGGGCTAAAGGGCTAATGGGCTAAAGGGCTAGGATGCCTCTCCTCTCTTTATCCGGGCTTGAGACCGGCTCTACAAATAGAGGCGGAGTTAACACCCTAAGGAAGGGAGAATGTTGGGAAATAATCTATACGAATATAGCTACTCGATCGACTATATACTACAAATGGATGACTTTGGTGAGGGTGAGCGCTTACTTAATAATACCTACACGACGTAATTCATGCTCTATTTCAAAAATATCATGATAGGCTCTTAGCAGTTGTAAACGTTTTACGAGTACGTTGGGGTCTTTACAGTATCTTATAGGGTAACAGAGGCTTGTTGTGAACTTTGAGTCTATATGCAGACAGTTGATGTGTAAGGACTTGTTTTGATGTAATACGTGCTTCAGCAGTAGCGTTTCTAGGTACAAACTTAACTTGTTTCTATAGCGATGAAGCGTTGAAATTTCCTTCTTCTTTACCTTGAATCTCTTCTTGAGATGTTTGCACTGCGACAGAACGTGTAGTAGGCTTTGGAAATGAAGTATAATCATCATGCTGTAATGGCAATGAAGCATTAAGATATTCTCCTTCTTCTACTTTAACTTTACTCCTGTTTTGATGAACATAATTATCCTTATTATCATAATCGTGATCTTGCCTCTCTCTATCTTGAAGTTTGTGCTTAGTAGCAGATTTTGTACCAGGCCTAGACAACAAGGGAGAATTAAAAATCTCTCGCAGAGGTGTACTTTTTAAACATAAATCAGTGTTCGCTTGAATATGGTTCAGCTCTTTGTATTTTGTTCCCGATGAAGCTACATTACACGCGGCTTCATGACGTTGAGCGTCGTATGCGTTCTTGAATTCTCTTCTACAATGTTTGCATTGAAAAATTGTCCTACATGATATTTCATGACGTCTCTTGTGATAGCTTAGGGAAAATGCTTTTCCACACTCTTCGCAAATATACCTATGAATAGGTTTTCCATGACGGACTTTTATCTTCTGCTAACAGGTTCTTCTTTAAATCTACTTGACATTTGTTACTCTCTACTTCGATGATGCGAACAGCTTAGCGATTAACAGTAAACTAACTCAAAAGCGTATAACCAAGGTAGCAACAGTAAGGTTTAAGCCCAACAAGATAGCAGGAGAGAGGTTAGCAATGTTCTGTTGTTAGATTTTAAATTCCGCACTATAAGATGTATAAGGTGGCAGCCTTCAGGTTTACCGCCGTCAAGATGGCAGCAGTGATGTTAGCGACGCATTATTGTGCATTAAGGTGAGGTTAAGGTCCGTCAAGACGACAGCTGTCAAAAAGCACGTGGCTTTGTTTACTAAACAACAGCACGTGGCTGTGACGTAACGGTCACGTAATCAATCCTTAGCTGTACGTCGTTAAGAGCAGCATTAGGATTAGCTATGTAAAATATCTTCGGAACAGAGCAGCGGTATGAATAGCCATATTTCAAAGCGTGTACACATCACCTATCGATTTTACATGCATCGACACTCGTACTAAACTTCTTCCGCTAGATCGTGCTGCTATCTTATCATAACCTATACGTATGAACTTACAGTACAAAGAATAGCCACGTTTCAAAGCGTGTACACATTACCTATCGATTTTGTACGCATCAACTCTCGTACTAAACTTCTTCCACTAGATTGCGCTGCTATCTTAGCATAACCTATACGCATGACCTTAAAGTACAAAGAATAGACATGTTTCAAAGCGTGTACACATTACCTATCGATTTTGCATGCAACAAATATCGTACTAAACTTCTTCCGCTAGATTGTGCTGCTATCTTAGCATAACGTATACACATGAGGTTAAAGTACAAAGAATAGCCATGTTTCAAAGCGTGTACACATTACTTATTGATTTTGCATGCATCGAATCTCGTACTAAACTTCTTCCGCTAGATTGTGCTGCTATCTTGGCATAGCCAATACCCATAAACTTAAAGTACAAAGAATAGTCATGTTTCAAAGCGTGTACACATAACCTATCGATTTTGCATTCATCGACTCTCGTACTAAACTTCTTACGCTAGATTGTGCTGCTATCTTAGCCTAACCTATACGCATGAACATAAAGTACAAAGAATAGCCATGTTTTAAAGCGTGTACACATCACCATCCATTTTGCATGCATCAAATGTCGTACTAAACTTCTTGCGCCAGATTGTGCTGCTATCTTAGCATGACCTGTACGCATGAACTTAAAGTACAAAGAATAGTCATGTTTCAAAGCGTGTACACATCACCTATCAATGATGCATGCATCGACTCTCGAACTAAACTTCTTCAGCTAGATTGTGCTGCTACCTTAGCATAACTAATACGCATGAACTTAAAGTACAAAGAATAGCCATTTTTCAAAGCGTGTACACATTACCTAATGGTTTTGCATGAAACGACTATCATACTAAACTTTTTCCACCAGATTGTGCTAAAATTGTGTAAGTGTGCTGCTTTCTTAGCATAACCTATCGATTTTACATGCATCGACTATCGTACTAGGCTTCTTCCGCTAGATCATGTAGCAATCGCTTTTGTGTATCCCTAACCCATGTGCACGAACATAAAGCACAAAAAAGAGCTATGTTCCAAAGCGTGTACACATCACCTATCGATAATATATGTATCGACTATCGTACTAAACTTCTTCTGCTAGAGCGTACGACTATCGCTTGTGTGTGCTCGAACTTAAAGCATAAAGAATAGCAAAAACATCTTGTAAACATAGCAGCAGCATTAAGTATAGCCATGTTTAAATGCTTGTACAAATCATGTATCCATGATGCACGCAGTACTAAACTTATTCCACTAGAGAGTACAAAGTTCGCATGTGTTTGTGCTGCTATCTTAGCATAGCCTATGTGCATGAACTTAAATTACAAAGAATAGCGATTTTTAAAAATCTTGTGAACATGGCAGCGGTAAGAATATCAAGGTTTAAAAGCGTGTACACACCACCATTTATAATGCATGCATCTTCTACTAGAGCGTGTGACCATCGCTTGTATCTGCTGCTATCTTAACATAACCTATGTATACGAACTTAAAGCATAAAGAATAGTTATGTGTAAAAAATATTTTGAACATAGCAGAGTGTTAACTACGTAGGTGTAGACATTGAACATTGCATGCTGACGCAGTTTATTACGTGACCGTGACGTCACAGCCACGTGCTCTTGTTTAGTAAACAAAGCCACGTGCTTTTTTTGACAGCTGTCGTCTTGACTGACCCTAACCTCACTTTAATGGACAATAGTGCGTCGCTAACCTCACTGCTGCCATCTTGACGGCGGTAAACCTCAAGGCTGCCACCTTAGGCATGTTATAGTGCGGAATTTAAAATCCGGAAACAGAACATTGCCAACCTCACTCTTGCCATCTTGATGGGCTTAAACCTTACTGTTGCTACCTTGGTTATACGCTTTTGTGTTAGTTTACTGTTAATCGCTAAGCTGTTCGCATCATCGAAGTAGAGAGTAACAAATGTCAAGTAGATTTAAAGAAGAATCTGTTAGCAGAAGATAAAAGTCCGTCATGGAAAACCTATTCCTAGGTATATTTGGGAAGAGTGTGGAAAAGCATTTTCCCGAAGCTATCACAAGAGACGTCATGAGATAACATCTAGGACAATTTTTCAATGCAAACATTCTAGAAGAGAGTTCAAGGACGCATACGACGCTCAACGTTATGAAACCGCGTGTAATGTAGCTTCATCGGGAACAAAATACAAAGAGCTCAACCATATTCAAGCGAACACTGATTTATGTTTAAAAAGTACACCTCTGCGAGAGATTTTTAATTCTCCCTTGTTGTCTAGGCCTGGTACAAGTTCTGTTACTAAGCACAAACTTCAAGATAAAGAGAGGCAAGATCATGATTTTGATAATAAGGATAACGATGTTCATCAAAACAGTAGTAAAGGTAAAGTAGAAGAAGAAGAAGAAAATCTTAATGTTTCATTGCCATTACGGCTTGATGATTTTACATCATTTCCTAAGTCTACTACACGTTCTGTCGCAGTGCAAACATCTCAAAAAGAGATGCAAGGTAAAGAAGAAGAAAATTTCAACGCTTCATCCCTATCGAAACAAGTTAAGTTTGTACCTAGAAACGCCACTGCTGAAGCACGTATTACATCAAAACAAGGCCCTACACATCAACTGTCTGTATATAGACTGAAAGTACACAACAAGCCTCTGTTACCCTATGTAGATATAAGATACTGTAAAGACCCCAACGTACTCGTAAAACGTTTACAACTGCTAAGAGCCTATCGTGATATTTTTGAAATAGAGCATGAATTACGTCGTGTAGGTATTATTAAGTTAACGCTTACCCTCGCCTAAGTCATCCATCTATAGTATATAGTCGATCGAGTAGCTATATTCGTATAGATTATTTCCCAACATTCTCCCTTCCTTAGGGTGTTAACTCCGCCTCTATTTGTAGAGCCAGTCTCAAGCCCGGATAAAGAGAGGAGAGGCATCCTAGCCCTTTAGCCCATTAGCCCTTTAGCCCTTTTGCCCATTAGCCCTTTTGCCCTATTGCCCATTAGCCCTTTAACCTATTACCCTACAAGGAATGTGCGGTAATCTAATCTTCTTAGAACAAAAGTATCCCCTGACATGTTCTAAACACATGTTGTATCTAGTACAGTTTTCTATTTTGGTCTTGATCACTTATTTAGTGTTCTAAACACTTCAATCAATGTTCCGATCACATGATAAAGTTAACGGCATAGAGTGCAGTGTTCGATTCTAGTCTTGTTATATTTCTTTTGTGATTTGCAAGTCTAAACATGCATAATGATGTCACCACTGCAGCACGTGCTTACTCTAGCTATCCCGATGCAGGTTTAAACTTGTTCAATACAGCTATGCCTTGACATAAGAAGAGGCCTTAACAGCTTATGTATAGCAGCTATTGTTTAAAAATAGCTGCTGTTAAGAAAAAGCACGTAGAATTTTTAAAATTACCCGCCACCACATTTCAAAGGTATGAGGTTTAGTGCTGTAAAGATACCTGCACGATGCAAAGCTAGCTTTCTTCATCAGAGCAGCCACCATCCTGTGTGAGCACCTCTAGGCCGTATCATAAGGAGCTGTGTATAGTCACCGTCTTGTCGCTGCTACCTTGAGCAAGCACCCCTAGGGAGTCTCATAAGAGCAGCAGCCATCTTGTGCAAGCGCTCTTAAGCTGTCTCATAAGAAGCTATGTATAGCCGCCATCTTGTAGAATTAGATAGCTGCCAATGCCAAAGGGCCTAATTAGGAATCATACCGTCGATCTCATCATGAGACTATGTTTTTCTTATTCTATCATGTCCCTGATACTGCAAACGTAGGTATTATGTGGAAATTTTTTTTCCGTTTTGCTCTACGATGCACTGTTTTCGGGATATTTAAAATTTTGCATTTAAGCCCCAAATTTAATTAATCGAAGCTGCACGGCACGGTATACTCTCTACCATAGCTAGACCTGATCATGTTACGAAGACTTGCTTCTATACAAGCTTAAACAAAGCGAATGCCAAAGGGCCTAGGTAGGAACCGAACCGTTGGTCTCATCATTAAACTATCTTTTTCTTATGCTATCATGTTCCTCAAACTGCGAACCGGGGTATTTGGTGGAAAAAATTTGTCCGTTTTGCTCTACGATGCACCGTTTTCGAGATATTTAACACTTTGCATTTAAGCCCCAAATTTAATGAATCGAACTAGCATGACACGTTAGCCTCTAAGCTAGCTTTCTTCATAAGAGCAGCAGCCATCTTGCGCAAGCACCCTTAAGGCGTCTCATAAAGAGTCGTGTATAGCCGCCATGTTGCGTTTGCCATCTTGCGCAAGCATCCTTAGGGCGTCTCTAGCCATCTTGTGCAAGGACCCTTAAGCCGCCTCATAAGAGCAACCGCCATCTTGCCCAAGCATCCCTAGGGCGTCTCATAAGGAGCCTTGTATAACCGCCATCTTGCGCAAGCATCCCAGGGGCGTCTCATTAGAACCTATGTATAGCGGCCATCTTGCATAAGCACCTTTAATGAGTCATGTATAGCCACCATTTTGTGCAATTAGCGTCGAGGGATGGCAGCTGTAGAAATTTTCTTTTTAAATTATGCGCCACCATATTTCAAAGGTATGTACATAAATAGTGTAGCACTGAGGTTTGCGATGTAAGATGGCGGATGACAGCTGAAAAAAGCGCGCAAGTTTGTTAACTAAACAAGAACACGTGGTATTTTTCAATTTGCCGCCTCCACATTTCAAAGGTATCTAGCTAAAGATGGCAGCACGGTGCTCTTTAGATTAAAGATGGCGGATGACAGCTAACATAACTTTTCAAATTGTCCGCTACTAAATGTCATAACGTGGGCAGTACCAGTACCTACTAATACAACAGGCCTCACAGCACGGCTGATGACGTCACAATGATAGGCAGTCACTCCTGAAGCGCGCAACGGCACTTCAGTGGTTGTTGAACGAATTACTTTGATGATGAGAACTTGTGAGCTTTACAAAACGTTTTCAAAAGATGCTCTTTCAGGGTATTAAAGCACATTCAGTTGTACCGAGACCAATTAAAGCAGAAGAAAGGCGGAGAGATGGCGCACTCCGTTTTCTGGAAATTTCGTAAAAGTTCAGATTGATAGTAAATAACAATAAGGGGTTTTAATTTGATTGTTACCATTTTTTAGTTAATAATAATTTTATGACCCTTGGTGATTAGTAATTAACCTACGTTTTACTCATGAAGTATCAGTTAACATTTTACTGGAAAATAAAATAATTATATTAATTAATAATCAAGGTCTTTCGTATATACTACTAATTATAAGCCAAAGTAAACTGGAATTTCGTCCCATTTAAGACTCTTTAACGTGCCGGAAACCTCCCTTTATTTCTTATTTAGAACATTTTATTTTTACTATTTTGGTAAATATTTCTGTCTTAGTGCTGACTTAGAAACAAATCGGATATTATACATAATGGAAATAATTAGTTACAAATGAAAAATGGAATACAAAGGAGGGAATGATTCACAGAGGATGAAGAAATTATGCTGGAATTCATAACAGGAAATACAACAATTTAACAATAATAACATAGTTTTAGTTAAATAACTTAATTCTTCTGTACAAACATTACATCAGTACACATTTCTGAACTGTTAATTCTTAATCAAGGGAATTTTCTCACAGAAACTTGTTTAAACTCATTTGTTTATTTAGATGAAATTAAATCCTGTAAATTTTCAATGTTTAATAATAAGAATAAGAATATAATAATTCCACAAACATTACTGAAAATCCACTGAAATTTTCCTTAAGTCTTCCAGTGAAATAATCTGACATTTGTCCTAGATGTTCCGTATTTCTTTTCTCCATTAGTGGCAAGATGCAGTAATTAACTTAATTTTTTACTTTTCATGTAATACCCTGTCAATCACATTCCGTTAATGTAAAAGCTCTCTTCCTCTCCAACACACTCGTTTAAACATATTTTGCTCAAATTGCAAGAAAAGTGTTAAATATGTTCTTATGGAAGACAATTTATCTTAGAAACTGGCATAACATAGGAAAATTTCTAAGCAAAAGAAATCTAAAAATTCCAACAAGTGCATATTTTGCACAAATTGCAAGAAAGATGTTAAATCTATTTTTTTTGTGGAAGACAAATTAGGCTGGCTAACTAAGAAAATAGCATAATATGGAAAAAATTCTTAGCATAAGAAATTTAAAATTTTGCTCAGATTACAAGAAAATTTTTAAATATGTTTTGTTGAAGACAAATTAACTTAGAGACTAGCATACAATTAGGATGATGGAAGTAAAGCCTTTTATGGCAATAGACTAACCTTGAAACAGTGAATCAACAACAATACACTCAGAATATGAGTACATGGGCTTAATAATATCACAAAATTAGAGCCCAGAAATGCCTGATTAAATTCAGATTACATGGAAGTACTGATACTAAATTATGTACTCTCAAACTCAACATGTCAAAAATTAAAAGTATCTATTTGAAAATATTTTAACTTGGCTATAAAGTACCACTGGCCATTTAGATAATGTTTGAAAAATATTGTTTCATTGTCAATAGAAATATGCAAAGGTTTGGAGTATATTTCTTTAAGAAATAATTTACAGCATACATGGTATAATTTACAGCATACATGGTAATATAATCATGCATCCAAACCATAGTCACTGCAAGATATTAATTCTTAAAATTACAAGACACATTTAAAAGGCTATGCAAGCACCTAATATTTTTCAAGGAAACTTATTAATGAAACTGTGCAAAGATTTAGGTTCATTAAAAACATGATGTGATTTAATTTCAATTTCAACCTTGGCATAGAGCTCGAAAGTGAACTACTAAGTTTTTCACTAAGGCAGTACTTTAAAATTTAAAGATTTTTTCTCCTTTGCAGGAACACATACATCTTCTGGTTCTGTTGCCATTCTGATAGGAATGAACACTTTATATTAATTGAAGAACACTTTGAAAATATGACACTTTTTGAATTATACTACACTGCATTTATGAAAATATCTGAACCAGTTAATCACTGACTAAAGGGTGGAATATGACAACATAATAGCCAAGTTTACAGGGTATGCCTACATTATAACATTTCATCCTCTTACTGTAGAACCACTCTGTTACAAGGTAATTTAGTACCCTTAACCTATGAGACTGTTAAGCTTCGTCCTCTTTGTATGTATGCGACTCTGGACATTATTAAGTTTCTTAACATAATTATTAAGGAATATGTTACATCCTGTTTCTACAATGTAAGAGAGAATTTTTCATGAGTATGGTCATCTTGAGTACATGGCAACTCCACAAGGAGTACACCTTCCTTTCTAATCACAGACATTGCCAATGTTACAACTAAATTTTGCTGTGATGGGTGCTTCATAAACAAGTATTCACACTTCTCAGATACCAAGGTTTTGACAGTCAAGTAAGTGAAAATAATGGCATTAACAACTTCTGGGTTGGGACAATACAGCCCCCCCCCCCCTGTCAACACTTTTTATAAGCTCATAATTACCTTGATCATCTGTTAATGATAACGTTCTATCCAAAACGAGTGATGTTTTACAAATTTCACACTTCAACCTTCGAAGAACTGCTCTTACACAATATCCTGACAAATATGTGATAACAGGCAAATATTCCTGAATGGATAAAAGCTGGTCTTCACTGACATCTACACAGTAAAGGTCAACATCTGGGGGACTAGCCTCAAAGTCATCCAGTTTGAGATCACATTCAAATGAATCCAGGTCCAGATCAATTTCACCAAAAGCATTAGATGCAATTTTCAATGACAATAGAGTTTGAATTCTTATCTTTGATTCAATTTCAAATACTTGTTGCAGAGATATTAGGTACTGAGATCCAGCCATTGTTCTGTACTTACCAAATCGTGCTTCAAGTGCATCTGTTTGAATTTTACCTGGCAAAAGGTATTTGAAATTCAGCTCTTGAGTACAGTATTTAGTGATTTCTAAAAGGGCATGAGTAGTATGTGATATGGCTAGATGTGTTTCATTTGACAGAGCACTTGCACGGTTTGGTAAATTTTTCCAGAAATCTAACCAACACAAGAAACGTTCCAGAAATATGAAATTTTCATCACTTGTATTTGACAATGGTTTTTGACAGATATCCTTAAAACGAATATCTCTACCAGGTGATCCTACATTTACAATTCTCCACCATGTACAAATTAATTTAATGAAAGTGGCAGTTGCCTTAAAATTTACAATTCTGTTGCTTTCTCCAAGAGCTTCCAGTCCCTGAATAGTCATTTCATTGAAAACATTCAGTACAAGTTTTACATTTTGACGTTCAAGATTGGTAGGAAATAGTGACTTCAAGTTCAGCCTGTTGGCATATTTTACAATCTGAGTACTCTCAATGTCATGAAGTGTCTTAATGGCTGAGAATTTGGCCACTGTTAACTCAGTGTCTTGTGGAAATGTCTCAAATGAGGGATACATTATCGACTGATCAACATCTTTTTGGTTAAGCCAACTGTTTCTAATACATTTGAGAATGTGAACAGAATCTAACACATAGAAAAGAGGCTTGTTGTCATCACATGGGTGCCTATAAACAATTGATAATTTTGGTGGTGAGGCAAAAAGAGACATAGCCCTTCTATTGAGTGCATTATTGTCAGTTACAATGCATATGACCTTAAAACCTATTGCATGTAATCCACAAACCACTTTCTTAATGAATTGAAACAGACTCTCACCATTGAGCTTCTTGACTGGAAGTATGTGTACTACATCTTTGAATGATGACAATAAATTTTGAATCATAAAAACTTGAGCACTAGCAGCAGCATTTGAGGGATTATATGCAGCACCTAGTATGTTACCACCAGTATAATCTAGGTAAGGTTTCAGATGGATTTCATCAACCATTAGTGAAACAATATTATCTGATACACTAAGAAATTTATATTTCTGCCTTATATAAAGGAGAAAATTCTTGTCAATTTGCTCCATGGCTGGGTTGGTATTATATGCTGAGCAAATTTTATGCAGTGTGTTGGGATGGGGCAGTATCAAATAGCCTGAACTTCTCATAAATCTATATGCATGAGGTGAAATAGAAAATAAAATGCTGCAAAAAATGAGGAAATCTGATGAATAAGAATAATGATTCTTGGGTAAATTAAATAACAGTAACTGTTCACACATAAAGTTGATCAAACTAGATTCTTCTCCTTTAAGTAGCTCTGATAACTTCATTAAACTGTCCTTAATAAACTGAAAATGTTTTATAAAATCCTGATTTTCTAATCGTCCAATCTTATCAAGTTTGAACATACTGACTGCTACATCATTGATATTACTAACTATTATAGGAAACTTTCTTTTATCTAGGTTATTAAGTTCCATTTTCCCCACATGTAAGGACATACTCAGGTCACTTTTTACCACAATGGAAGCTAGGAGTGTGGGAATATTGCATGTCTCGAGTAGGACAAATGAAACATTAGATTCTGATTTAACACAGATCCAGTCATCTAAAATTTGGATATTAGGGAGACATTGAAGAAAACCTTGAAAGTTCGTGAAATTCCTTTCGTCTTGGTACTGAGCATGGGTTTTCAAACTTTCTGCTAATGCTGTTTCAAGATCCCTGTTTTCCAACCTTTCTCTTCTTTGATTACCACTCTCTCTACACGAAGAAGTGGAAGAGAGATAAGAGGGGCAGTTGGGCATAATTGTTGGCACTGCTCCCTGTTTCAGACAAGGTTTCTGAAGAGGTATACAATACTTATTTCCAGTCTTACTGTCATAGCAGTCACTATGCCTCAGGATTTGGTCCTCACTGAAATGCAGTTCACAGACCTTAAAAAGAGAAAGAAAAGTCTAATTTGTTATGCCAATACCTTAGAAAACAGTGAGGTAATTAATTAACTACGGATAATCATCTCAAGTTGGGCAGTTAAAATGTGGAACAGGACAGCAACTTGATGTGTGTGATTCAAATTAGGGTGGTCTTAGACTCAAATATTATAAATCTTAAATGTTCACATTTATCACCTGGTTCAGTTTGAGAGATAATGAATACGGTATAACAAGCTTCCTAGACCTTTAAGTGAAAAATAAGAGCTCACAACCTAAAACGAACAGAATTTTCAAAATATAAGTACTGAGCTTACCTTTGAATTCTGCGTGACCTGGAAATTGTCTCGGCGTATTGCGTTAACCCATATCTTGCGAAGTCCTTCATCGCTTGGGAAGGAAAACACAGCTACACGGGACCCTTTATCATAATTTCCCCTGCAGCGGGGAACGGAACATTTAAACACCATTCTTCTACGAACTGTAATACCGGTACACTACACTAATTATTTCGACCATACGCCAGTATTAAACAGATTCAGCACAGCATTATTTAGTCGCATGTTCCTCACGCACAACTCAACATAGCAGCCATGTTTGATGATACTCATTACAGTAGGGGTGTCAACATGGAAACTTCAATTTTTCTCCAGGTGAAGAGGCAGGGAAGGGAAAATAAATTGGTTCGAAATACATTTAACCGTTTTTATTCATTAATGAACTTCGCTGTTCTTTGTAGTTCATTATAATCACATTTATTTACGATGCTGAGCGTGGAATTAATATTCCATACGTGGGGTGAAATAATAGACGTTGGCACCTCTACTATGCTTACTTCCTCCTTTCACCGCCAAGGAATCTCTCTCTTTGCTGTGATCTAAACGCTGGGTCGTCGACTGGCCACGTCTGCCTATCCCCGTGACGTCACATACCTCACGACACATCTGTTGTAAGGCCTGTAGTATTAGTAGGTACTGGCAGTACGGTGCTCTGTGGATTAAAGATGGCGGATTACAGCTGACGAAATTGCCCGCATGATAGCAGCACAGTGCTCTATTGATTAAAGATGGTGGATGACAGCTGTCAAAAAAGCACGTGGCTTTGTTTGCAAGCAAGAGCACATAGAATTTTTCAAATTGCCGCCACCATATTTCAAAGGTATCTACGTAAAGGGTGCAGCAATGAGGTTTGTGATGCAAGATGGCGGATGACAGCTCTCAGAAAAAACCACGTGAGTTTGTTTCCAAACAAGAGCACGTGGAATTTTCCCCCGCCACACAGAGGGCAGCAATGTGCTCTCTGGATTAAAGATGGCTGCTGTCAAAAAGCATTTTCAAATTATCCGCCACCACATTTCAAAGGTAAGTAGCTAAAGTGGGCAGCACTGTGCTCTATGGATTAAAGATGGTGGATGACAGCTGTCAAAGAAGCACGTGGATTTGTTTGCCGAATCAAATCTCGCGCTAGTGAGGTTAAGTTGGTAGCACTAAGGTTTAGGCCCGTTAAGATGCCAGCACTGCGGATGACAGGTGACGAATTTGCAGTTACTGCGATAAAGAGGGCTGCACGGTGCTCTGTTGTTTAAGGATGGCGGATGACAACTGTCAAAAAGCACGTGGATTTGTTTACCGATTCAAATCTCGCGCTAGTGAGATTAAGTTGGTAGCATTAAGGTTTAGGCCCGTCAAGATGGTAGTACTGAGGTTAGCGATGCGTTGTTGTCTGTCAAAAAGCACGTGGATTTGTTTACCAATTCAAATCTCGCGTTTGTGAGGTTAAGTTGGTACCACTGAGGTTTAGGCCCGTTAAGATGGCAGCAGTGAGGATATCGATGCGTTGTTGTCGATGACAGCTGTCAAAAAGCACGTGGCTTTGTTTACAATTTCAAATCTCGCGCCAAAATTCAAATCTCTCGCCAAAATTCAAATTTTCCGCCAAAATTCAAATTCAAATCTCCCGCCAAAATCACATTTCCCGCCAACATTCAAATTTCCCGCGGGAGGAGGCGGCAGTACCATCCAATTATACTACTAACCTCAGTGAGTAACATTTGTTCCTATTCATTTTCTTTTCTTCTATCTTGTTTTGCCTTATGTTTATCAATAAACCCCCGTATTTTTGATCCCGTTCTTTCTTTTGCTGGGATGGGTTTCTGGGTTCTTTCCATTCCCGTTCCTCCCCTTACTCTAATTAGGCTCGAGTTCAGCTCCAGGCTGTTTTAGTCTGTTCCAGCCCGTTCACGGCCCATTATATGAGGTAAGTAGGTAAGTATCCACGGACCTGTCGGTGTATGTACGTGAGAGTGTGTGTGCGTATGTGAGTGTGTTTCTTCGGTAGCAGAGTGAGTGTGTGTATCCCCTGTATGTGTGGGTATGTGCGGGTGAAAGCTCAATTACTGTGGAGCGATGACAGCTTCCTCCGCTTAGTGTTTCTACCCGCACTGGTCACATAACTCGTGTTCATCTGCTTTCAGCACTTAACACGACACTGGAAAAATAGACAAAAACAATCTATCGCACCATTATTGTCACGCCCAGAATGACGGCGTTCAAACCAGAACTGTTAATGTCATCTCTTCCTAAAGCAGCTCGGGATAGAGAGAACATAAATTCTTTACAATTTTCACAATCCAGGTAGTCTTCGTATACCACTGTTCTGCAGACACACACAGCACAATGTGATGGTACCACTAACCCACCTCGGAAGTTCTTCAAAAGGTCTACAGGTATCACAGCTTATCCTTCTGAATATTGTCCTTAGTGTATACACAAAATTGTACAGCATATTACCCCTGACATCTCAAAATGCCCAGCAAAAATATTCACATGATAAATGTTAGTCTAAGCTGTTTAATACATCCATATTAAGCCCAATAACATCTGACTTGATGGAATCAGACATTTTCAATTGACTACAGCCAAACCTCACTTCTCCATTCCATCATCACCACCGCAACACTAGAACACCCTTAATCCTAATTTTCATCTCACTTCCTAGTTACAACCAATAAGCTATAAGTACTGACTGTTCCTTCTTTCTAAGTTAGCAATTTGAAACTTTCTTGGCAGTAAATAATTTGCTTTCGCAGTTCCAAACGAAACTTTCTGGGTAGGGCCTAACTCTTTTTTCCTTTTAGTGAAATAATAATAATAATAATAATAATAATAATAATAATAATAATAATAATAATAATAATAATAATAATAATAATAATAATTGTACCGGGCGGTACACCTCCACTCCGCTAATTTAAAATGTGCGCCAGTTGAAACTCCTCTGCTGGAGGAAGTCCGAACTTTATCTACGCTATTAATTCTCTACTTTCTCAGAAGATGTCACCACGTGGAAAATTTTGAGTTTTAGAACTGTGTCACTTTTGATGTGTTTTTGTTTCGCTTGAAGTAAGAAGTGTGAACTTTCTCTTCTAGAGGACACTACTGAAGATCTACAATAGTGCAACCTAGTGCGGAGTCAAAGAACTATTTTTTTGGAGAAAATTTAATTTCAAGAGTTTGTTCCTTGTTAAATTTCTTTCTGTCATTGTTTAAGTTGGCAATATTTACCCCTTTCTTCCCCTTGTTATGAATGTATCCAATCCCGAATTTCTTCTATTAATTTCTGACCAATCTGGTGTATCTTCCCCCAACTTGAATCTGTTGCGGGGTCCTACCCAATAAAGAGTTTGTGGGAGGGTGTTTTCTTTCCCCTAACGCCTAGAACCTTCCGCGAGAGGATATAAACTGCTGATTTTTGGGTCTCTGCGCCACTTCTGTTCCATCTTTCAGTGTGTTAAGTACATAGCAGGGGGGCGGGAAGCGCCTCTTTCTTCGGCAGCGGTCAACAACAAGGTAATGGCCGATTAATAACTTCTTTCTTTGCTAGCTCAGCAGTTTAACTTTCGGGGCGGGTTCTAAGCGTTCAACCATGTAACCTTTTCCTAAAATGTAACTACTCTTTTCATATATTCTCTTTTAAAACGACATATCGGGATAGAGAGTGCTTAACCCTCTCGAGCTCCCACTCACATCGTCTTGAGGTGAACTTATTTTTCTCAACCAATTCTTCCGTAATGTAATGTAAATTGCTATTAAGTCACCTCTGTAGTATGGGATTAGCCCTTGTATTAACGGCCTAGTGCCAAGTAGGTCTTAAGCAAAGTGTATTAGGAGTGCAAGTTCGCCTCCTCTCAAATTGTATTTTAGAGGTCATGTATTAACCTTCTTGTCATTTAACAGACCTCAGTAGGTTGGGTATTTTACCCCTGTGTATATGTCCCTTGAGGACAGCTTAAAGGTGGAGTTCGGAGTGGCCTATGATAGGCTTGTATTTTAGGGGGAAGTTGCCCTTTCTTGAAAATTGTGTTTCTGCCTCAAGGAGGCTTTTGGGTGTAATTGGAAGCAAATGTTTCTGGCATGTTTGGGGGTTTTCGGCCCCTTTGTTGTATGGTGTTCATTGTAAGGTTGGGCTCATTGCTCAAGAATTATGTTTCTGACTTTTGAAGCCCCAAATGGGATACCTATGTAAATGTATTTTTCAATCGTGTTTCGGCTACTAAGTACCTGTTCTATTTGTTGTTACCTAATTTTGAAAAGAAAATATAACCTTGTTCAATTTTAAAATTAATTTCACTTTAGTAGCTTGAGACCTATTCACCACCCAGCACCTTCTTTCATGCATAACTACCACAAAAACACGGTAACAATAATAATAATAATAATAATAATAATAATAATAATAATAATAATAATAATAATATTAATAATGTTATTTGCTGTACGTCTCATTAACTACTTGTATGGTTTGTGGAGACGCCAAGATGCCAGAATTTAGTCCCTCATGGGTTATTTTACGTGCCAGTAAATCTACCGACACGAGGCTGACATATTTAAGCACCTTCGAATAGGTACTATCGGCCTGAGCCAGGATCGAACCTGCGAAGTTGGGGTCAGAAGGCCAGCGCTGAGCCATTCAACCCGGCCCTTTATGTGCGAAGTTCGAATTGTTCCCTCAAGGATCTGAGGCAAGACAAAGAGTGTGCTTTCACTGCTTACCTCACGATACTCTATGAGACTGTGAAGCATTTTAATAGATTTATTTGTTCACATTTAACACTAATACTACAAGAAGTGGTTCATATATAATTTAATAAATATGCATTTAGTTGAGACCACTTTGATATATTACCATCTGCTGAACATGCCATTTATTTTAACCAACACCTCATAACTTAACATATAGAGTACAATGGCATTCATATCTTGGTGAATTTTGAGTAAATGGGTTACGTTTGGCATATCTTCCATCTTCTTGTAGACCCTACTCTTCATTTCCAGGCTCCTACCTTCAGGACCTTTCCTTTTAACACTTTTCGATGACAAATTTTTGGCATACTTCGGAAAATAATTTGGCATGCATCCGGGAGAAGCTTATTAGGTTTAGGTGGTAGTATAGTTACGTTGACTATACTAACACAAATTTTTATCCCCTGTTGAAAAGCATTCATGTGTGGCATGTTTTATGCATACGACTGAATAGTTCCCAGGTTCCCAATTATCCCGTTTAAAACGACATCCATTTTTGTTTTAATTCCTCGTCTGAAGGTAAGCATAACGAGGTAACAAAACCTTTTTTAAGGCTATAGTTCTTACGATACATGGAAACAACATTTTCTGGGCATCTACGAATACAGGAAACATTTTATTAATAAGCCAAATTCAATCCGCACCTTCACAAATAATAACGTTATTGATTTAATGTCTAACGAACTACTTTTACGATTTTTGGGAGACGCCGAAATGCCGGAATTGTGTCCCGGAGTAGTTCGTTTACGTGCCAGTAAATCTACTGACACGAGACTGACGTATTTGTCTAGGTGCTACGTCTTCTAGTGAACTATTTCAAGTGCTTTGTGAGTCAACTGCACGATCTACTTCACTCAGTCTTCAAGTACTTATCAATCAGAGAAAATTGCGAACAGCATTGGTGTCCTACTTTATCGGAATTGTGTGCGAGTGTAGAATTAGTACAATTATAATCAAGTATTGTGTCTGGGGGAAATAACGAGCCCAAATCCACTTCAAGAACAAGTCTCCCATCTCCTGGTGGGAGGCCTAAGATTCACCACCATCTAGCACCACGTATGACGTCACGCAAAGCCGAACATAGCCGAATCCGCTCCGACCCGGAACAGTCTCTTTCTGTAGCACCCGACAGGGGCCAGCGGGTTCGCGCGCACTGGGACTCGCATTAATGTAATAATTTCAGAAAATACTGAAATATACACTTCCACTGTAGTACTCATGATGACATGAGATCTTCTCCAGTAGTCATTATTAAAAGTAACTATAAGTATATCTTAAAATTCGAAGTTCTTTTCCTATTCAGAAGTATAAATACAAAGTACACAATAAATTTGATATTAAATATAACTTTTGTCAGAAACATAATGCTGCTTATTCGTTTAGATACCAGTTCTCAATAAATAATACACCTGTACAAAGATAATATACACAATTTTATTCATGAGTAGCTAGTTATCTCCCTAAAAATTATGTCTTTAGTTAATCTCCGTTTCAACGCAAACCTCGTAATTATCTCTGTTTCTGTTTATATCTCCATGACAGTGAAAAGGTGGTGGTGGTGGTGGTGATTATTGTTTTAAGAGAAAATACAACTGGGCAACCATCAACGCTTAATAAATTGATAACAGGAAGAGGTCCGACACTTCGACAAATGAATGAATCTGCCAAAGAAAAACAAGGGGCACACAACGCGTGAAAATGAAAGATCCATTCGCAGATCTAATACCGCCGGGGTCGAAAATGAACAAGAGTTGACCAAGAGAGGATGGATAGGACTGATGAAAGTGTGGAGCCTGGCACAACTAGTGGAAGCGATGCCAGGACTCAGCTAAGGACCAACCCACGCTCCCAAATTGAAAGCTCCGGGTACCCCGTTTAGCAGCCTCTTACGACAAGCAGGGATACCGTGGACATATTCTACAGACACTGCAACCTCAGAGGGTACCGAGCGAGTTGGCCGTGCGGTTAGGGGCGCGCAGCTGTGAGCCTGCATCAGGGAGATAGTGGGTTCGAACCCCACTGTCGGCAGCCCTGAAGAGGTTTTCCGTGGTTTCCCATTTTCCAACCAGACTAATGCTGGGACTGTACCTTAATTAAGGCCACGGCCGCTTCCTTCCCATCGTCGCCATAAGACCTATCTATGTCGATGTGACGTAAAACAAGTTGTAAACAAACATCAGAGGGCTCCATGAAAGCCGTTATATATTACGAACAAAAAACCTACACAGTACCTCAGTTAAACTTTAATATTAAAGATTTCTAGATTGGCTACTAATTCTGAATTTTTAAAAATAATATGCATAGCTAAGTTATAACAAATAAAAATGTTTATTTAACAGATATTTTCCTACGCTACTATTAGGTCCGTAGCTTCTGGCCAGCATCAAGACCTCCATTTCAGAGCGTCATAGGTTCGATTACCGGCCGGGTAGCTTTATAACTGCGTCTAGTTAATTTAACTCGGGGACGGATGTTTTTTTGTTTTGCTAATGGTTTAACGTCGCATTAACGCATTTTTGGGATTCAAACCCACCATCTGCCGCATGCAAGCTAACAGCTGCGTGGTCCTAACCGCATGGCCAATTAACTCGGTACTCGTAATAATGAATACATCCCTCCACATATATTTGGCGTTAAGAAGGGCATCCGATCGTAAAGCAGACTCCAGTCCACATGTGCTGCACAGTTGGCACCCGACTTCACAAGGATGTGGGAAAAACGGAAGAAGAATTCGAAAATCCCATGGCACTATTGCTTTCCTATTGCATCTGTTATAGCTATGTACATTACTTTTTAAAAATTCAGAATTGTTTGTTTTTTGTTTATTGTTTAAAGGGGCCTAACAGCTAGGTCATCGGCCAAATTCAGAATTAGTATCCAATTTAGAAATCTTTAATATTAAAGTTTCATTGAAGTACTGTATAGGCTTATTGTTGATAATATATAACGGCTTTCATGGAGCCCTCTGAGGTTGCGGGGTCTGTAGAATATAATATCCACGGTATCCCCTGCTTGCCGAAAGAGGCGGCTAAAAGGGGTCCCAGGGGCTTTCAGCGTGGGAGCGTGGGTTGGTGACCACGAGATCCTTAGCTGAGTCCTGGCATTGCTTCCACTTAGTAGTGCCAGGCTCCACACTTTCATCAGTCCTGTCCAACCTCTCTTGGTCAACTATTGTTCAGTTCCGACCCCGGTGGTATTAGATCTGCGAATGCTACAAAGTCTTTCATTTTCACACCCTTTGTGATCCTTGTCTTTCTTTGGCCGATACCTTCATTTGTCGAAGTGTCAAACTTCTTCCTGTGATCAGTGTTAAGCGTTGATGGTTGCCCAGTTGTATTTTCTCTTAAAACAATAATCATCACCACCTTCTCACTGTCATGGAGATATGAACGGAAATAGAGATAATTACGAGGTTTGGGTTGAAACGGAGATTAACTAAAGACATAATTTCTAGGCAGATAACTAGTATTCACGAATAAAAACTGTGTATATTTTCTTTGTATAATTTTATTATTTATTGAGAACTGGTAACTAATCGAATCTTCGTTTTACTTTAATATTAAAGTTACACTGAATTTTAAACATATCGTTTGCCGTCATGAAAATATTCGTTTTGTAACAGTAAATATTCTTTATTTACAGAGAGTTTTCCAAGGATTCTGTCTGAAGACAAAAATCTAACAGAACAGTTCTGAATAAAATTATTTTATGGTATATTCCTATCCCGCTGAGGATCAGCATTATGTTTCTGACAAAGTGATACTTATTATAAAATGGATTGTGTAGGCGTACTTTGTATTTATATTTCTGAAAAAACTTAAAATTTAAAATATACCTCCAGTTATTTTCAATAATTATTACTACTGGGGATGATCTCATGTATAAAATGCGTACTACAGAAAGTGTATATTTCAGTATTTTCTTAAATTATGACATTAATGCGAGTCCCATTAAACGCGCAACTGCTGGCCTCTATCGTGTGCTGGAGTAAGATACTGTTTGGGGTCGGAGAGGAGTCGGCTATGTTCGGCTTTGCGTGACGTCACGCGTGGTGCTAGATGGCGGTGAATCTTAGGCCTCCCATCTCCTGGTAGATTTACACGCCAAGTATTTTCTGTAGTGATGTGCTTGAGCCCGGCTCGAGCTGCTCGAACAGATGACGTCAGAGCTCGAGCCTGTTCGAGCTTTGCTCGAGCTTTTGCGCGCGCCGCAACCTAGCGCCTTGCTGTTACTAACACCCAGCAAACTTGAGAAGGATATGTAAGAGTATTTATGCTGGACAGTACCGGTTCGTCCTCTCTACTGTTACTTCCGTGTATTTTGTCATCATCATCATCATCATCTGTTTACCCTCCAGGGTCGGCTTTTCCCTCGGACACAGCGAGGGATCCCACCTCTACCGCCTCAAGGGCAGTGTCCTGGAGCTTCAGACTCTTGGTCGGGGATACAACTGGGGAGAATGACCAGTACCTCGCCCAGGCGGCCTCACCTGCTATGCTGAACAGGGGCCTTGCGGGGGATGGGAAGATTGGAAGGGATAGGCAAGGAAGAGGGAAGGAAGCGGCCGTGGCCTTACTTTAGGTACCATCCCGGCATTCGCCTGGAGGAGAAGTGGGAAACCACGGAAAACCACTTCCAGGATGGCTGAGGTAGGAATCGAACCCACCTCTACTCAGTTGACCTCCCGAGGTTGAGTGGACCCCGTTCCAGCCCTCATACCACTTTTCAAATTTCGTGGCAGGGCCGGGAATCGAACCCGGGCCTCCGGGGGTGGCAGCTAATCACGCTAACCACTACACCACAGAGGCGGACCGTGTATTTTGTACATAATGTAATTTCGACCCATACCTATATATTGGAGACAGTCAAAATTTGTGTTTGTGCGATGATTCGTTACACATGCCTCCAATTCTCTACTAAAATGTGTTGTTTGGGCCGTATAAAGACAGAAAAAGGAAACCATAAGACTAAAAATGTATATTTTACCTGCAGTTGTTGTTGACACGTTTCACGCTCGGGTGTATGGCTCAATGGTAAGCGTATTGGCCTTTGGTTACGGGGGTCCCGGGTTCGATACCCGGTAGGATCAGGATTTTTAAAACCATAAGATGATGACTTGTTTTATTTGTTCCAGATGGGCTCGAAAACTACTGAACCGATTGACCTGAATTATTGCAAATGATACAGCTTGAAATCGCGAGTCACGTTTGAGTTTCATATAGCCTATATTTCACGCTATCAGACAGTAACATTGCTGCATCATAATATTTATACATGTATTTGTGTATACGATTGATGAGATGTCAATCCTTTCTTACTCAAAGTCTTCTATACGAGCAACAAGGGTAATACTCTCCCGAGGAGTGGATTCAAACCCCCCAACATTGAGGACAGAAGGAGAACCTCGCCTGAGGCGCTGCCAGCTGTCTTAGCCGCCCAAAGCATCGCATTGTAAGAATAATATTAACGTATTCATAATTTTGCACGGTCTAGAAAGCCAAGATTAACAGACGAGAGGATCTGTCGTGCTGACCACACGACACCTCGTAATCTGCAGACCTTCGGGCTGAGCAGCGGTCGCTTGGTAGGCCATGACCCGTCGGGGCTGTTGCGCCATGGGGTCTGGTTTGGTTTTTTATTCATAATGTTGCGTCCAACGTGCAGTTGTTACACGGCACACAAGTACTGCCTTGGGAGGAAATACTTCTGTTAATACGGGGGGAATATTACGGGTACATCCGTCGTCATTTTCATTGCATATTATCATAATCTAAACCTTCTAATTTTATGGCCAACCTTTATTTCTCATAAGATATACGTCAATGACTGAATGTAGTAATATGTGAAAGCACGCAACTTCGTTATAAATATTATACACACACATGTGTGAAAGGTGCTTCACTTCATATGCTGTTTGCTAATCTGCACGTTCTATCTGTAGCCCGAGAGAGACTCCGCCTTCGATCACGTGACTGCTCGAGCTTGCTTCGAACCTCAGCGAGTATCGGGTCGGCTCGATCCCGCTCTCTACGCGTGTGATGGGCAAACGATACCCGTGTTCAAGCGGGATCGAGCCGACCCGTTACGGGCCGAGGTTCGAGCCTGTTCGAAGCAAGCTCGAGCTGTGACATGACCGAAGGGTGAGTCTGACTCGGGCTACAGCTAGTGATAGGTAAACGATACCTGTGTTCTAGGAGGATCGAGCCGACCCGATACGGGCCGAGGTTCGAGTCTGTTCGAAGCAAGCTCGAGCAGTCATCACGTGACCGAAGGGTGAGTCTGACTCGGGCTACAGCTAGTGATAGGCAAACGATACCCGTGTTCAAGCGGGATCGAGCCGACCCGTTACGGGCCGAGGTTCGAGCCTGTTCGAAGCAAGCTCGAGCTGTCACATGACCGAACGGTGAGTCTGACTCGGGCTACAGCTAGTGATAGGCAAACGATACCCGTGTTGTAGCGGGATCGAGCCGACCCGATACGAGCCGAGGTTCGAGCCTGTTCGAAGCAAGCTCGAGCTGTCACATGACCGAAGGCGCAGTTGACTCGGGGTACAGCTAGTGATGGACAAACGATACCTGTGTTCTAGCGGGATCGAGCCGACCCGACACGAGCCGAGGTTCGAGCCTGTTTGAAGCAAGCTCGAGCTGTCACATGACCGAAGGCGCAGTTGACTCGGGCTACAGCTAGTGATGGGCGAACGATACCTGTGTTCGAGCAGGATCGCGCCGACCCGATACGCGCGCGAGGTTCAAGCCTGTTCGATGCAAGTTCGAGCAGTCACGTGACCGAAGGCGGAGTCTAACTCGGGCTACAGCTAGTGATGGGCGAACGATACCCGTTTTCGAGCGGGATCGAGCCGACCCGATACGCGCCGAGGTTCGAGCTCAAATACGTCAACCTCTTGTCGGTAGATTTAATGGCACTCCTGCGGAACTAACTTCCGGCACCTTGGCGTGTCCGAAAACGGTAAAAGTTGTTAGTGGGACGTAAAGCAAATAAAATTATTATTCTTTCTTGGCCCTTATATTTTTCTAGCCCGATTTCCCCAGCGCTTTAAAACGAGGATGTGAGGGGTGTTTATTTCCTGTTTGGGGCCATAACCATAGAAGTAAAGAACCCCATTGTTCGTTATTGGCTTTACGACCCACTAGCTACTTTTTCGGTTTTCTGCATCGTTTTCTTTAATTGCCCATCTTCTTCTTCGTCTTAATCTGCTTACCCTCCAGGGTCGGTTTTTCCCTCGGACTCAGCGAGGGATCCTACCTCCACTGCCTCAAGGGCAGTATCCTGGAGCTTCAAGCTCTGGGTCGGGGATACAACTGGGGAGGATGACCAGTACCTTGCCCACGCGGTTTTTCCTGTTATGCTGAACAGGGGCCCTGCGGGAGGATGGGAAGATTGGAAGGAATAGACAAGGAAGAGGGAAGGAAGCGGCCGTGCCCGTAGGTTAGGTACCATCACGGCAATAGCCTGGAGGAGAAGTGGGCAACCACGGAAAACCACTTCGAGGATGACTGAGGTAGGAATCCAACCCACCTCTACTCAGTTGACATCCAGAGGCTGCGTGGACCCCGTTCCAGCCCTCGCACCACTTTTCAAATTTCATGGCAGAGCCGGGAATCGAACCCGGACCTCCGGGGGTGGCAGCTAATCACACTAACCACTCCACAACAGAGGCGGACTAATTGCCAATCAATGAATAAATTGATGGTTTCATAACGTAATGCTTACGCACGTAAAATCGGTATAAACTGTATACCTCAACAGTAAACTATGTAGACCCTGTCTAGGCGGACATTCTGAGCCTTTCGCCAGTCAAATGCGAGCGGGCGTCCACTGTGCTATTCATGAAAAACAAAACGGAACCTATTAGGAATATTTTACCTGCATATATCGACGTCGTTTACGTGGAGGTGTCTCCCCCTCATTTGGAATGGTGTCATTCGACGAAGGACGAATATTATGAATTTTTAAGTATCTTATCATCGTCGATGTATTTTTACTATCGTTTTAATATTTTATCACATCGAGTGCACTTTACTCGTTTGTCTGGAAGCTCTTCAAAGTAGTCCCAAGTCCATGACCTTTTTCTACCGGCCATTGTCTACTCTGTCTGAAGTAATAACAAATTCGTATATTATAATAATGTATTTTCTTTCTTTCTTAATCTGCATACCCTCCAGGGTCGGTTTTTCCCTCGAACTCAGCTAGGGATCCCACCTCTACCGCCTCAAGGGCAGTGTCCGGGAGCAGTAGGCCTACCTCGCCCAGGCGGCCTCACCTGCGAAGCCTTAAGTTAGGTACCATCCCGGCATTTGCCTGGAGAAGAAGTGGGAAACCACGGAAAACCACTTCCAGGATGGCTGAGGTGGGAATGGAACCCACCTCTACTCAGTTGACCTCCCGAGACTGAGTGGACCCTGTTCCAGCCCTCGTGCCACTTTTCAAATTTCGTGGCAGAGCCGGGAATCGAACCCGGGCCTCCGGGGGTGGCAGCTAATCACACTAACCACTACACCACAGAGGCGG
The DNA here is from genome assembly GCF_040414725.1 of Anabrus simplex. Lineage (NCBI taxonomy): Eukaryota > Metazoa > Arthropoda > Insecta > Orthoptera > Tettigoniidae > Anabrus > Anabrus simplex. The sequence continues at coordinate 30,921,080 of NC_090277.1, read as the reverse complement.
ACATAATAATGTATTATTGGGAGATAGTGGGTTCGAGCCCCACCGTCGGCAGCCCTGAAGATGTTTTTTCGTGGTTTCCCATTTTCACACCAGGCAAATGCTGGGGCTGTACCTTAATTAATGCTACGGCCGCTTCCTTCCCAGTCCTAGCCCTTTCCTGTCCCATCGTCGCCATAAGACCTATCTGTGTCGGTGCGACGTAAAGCCAATAGCAAATAAAATAATAATGTATTACTAATTATTAATGAGAAAATAATAGCTCGTAGCATACGAAAAACATGTTAACTATCGGTACTTGAAAGTAATGATTAACAACATTAAGCCTGCAAAACACGACAAAGTTATACAGAAACGTATTTCTAAAGAGCGGACAAATTGTAAAATGCAAAGGTACATATTAACGAAATAAATATTACCAGTCTGTTGTTCGTACTGCCAGAAAGACTTAAACAAATGCTCTTTCCGTTCACTGAGAACGTTGTGTTCACCCCCCCCCCCCCCACACATAAATATACTGAGTGTACCTAGTAGTAATCTAATAGGACGAATTTTCCGTCCGCGCTCCGCTTAGGCGATGTGTGGTGTCCCCTGACAGTTCGAACAGGTTCGATACGGCATCGAGCCTACGTAGCGTATCGGGCCGACTCGAGCCTGCTCGAACTTCCGTATCATTCGCCCATCACTAATTTTCTGTCCTGCGGTCTGAGTGAAATGGTTGGTCTTTGTGGTCCCAGATGACTTTATGACTTCTATCCTTGTACAGTAGTTAGCTGGAGATAAGTGAATTATACCGGGTATATTTGTATACAGTCAAGGAACAACACACTAGTTATAAAGTTGTGAGAAGCGCTATTCGCTATTTCTGGTTTACGTTCGAAGTGGTTGGCCTGTCGTTATTTAACGTTCGTTTTGTACTGTGCATCTCGGACATACTGCGGCATCTTGTCGAGGTTTGTACTGTGGATTGTGCTGTTTCTCTTAATATTTTCTTCATCAGTTAATTGGAGTTTCTTACGTCTTACACTGTGTCCAAAGCTTTGAACATATTTTTAATAAAGTTGTAGTCTCAGTCTTCTACATCTCCATAAGGAACGTAATACCGTACGGTACGTCATAGGAAATAACGTAAGCTTTATTGTTCAGTTCGTATTTAAACACAAAATAACAACGGCAGATAAATCTGTTTTTCAGCCGACTGTTGGCTGTCTACATTAAATATGACCCAGCCGCCGTTCTTAGTGATAATATAGGCCTATGGAAGTTTGTTCCAACATGGTACCGATTTTTTTTCTTAATAGCCTGCTCATGCGCAGTAGTATACATGTTGTTCCAGCAGAGATTCAGAACTGGTTCTGAACTGTGAGTTCTGAATTCATGATGTTCTAACTATATTCAGAAACATTTCGGAGCCAATGCCAGCAGTTCTGATTCAATACCAGGGACTGCATGTTGTATACATCCACATTTAATTCGACCAGGAAGTGGTGCGACTACAAAGAGTATTTATTTCTCATTGGAATAGTGAGGTCTTCTATCATCCATCGCTAAAAGTTTTGTAACAATTTGTAGATATCTTTGATTCAGTTCACAGTTGCCATTTGCTTATTCCAACAAAACATGATTAATAGTCAATTCTGAAAGCATTCTGACTTGCCAAGTAGTTCATAGCCATAACTGTTTTTTATTGTAACAAATATGCAGTATATATCGTAACATAATCAGTAATGGTTGCTACTTCTGGGATAAAGTTGCCAATGAGTACTGGCTATCCTTTATGAAATCATTTGTATGATCAATGAGGAATGTCACTAAACTGCTACTGAATTAAACATACTATATGGGGCTTACACACAATTGTCATTATTTAAAGGATGATTTACATAATTTTTAAGTATAATGAAAATGGCCGGGCTCTCCATCTACTATCTGAATGTTTACGGGCCGATGACCTTAGATGTTAGGCTCCTGTAAACAACAAGCACAAACAAGAATGTTTGCAGATTCGAAAGAAAACTGAATGTACTGTATCAAAAAATTCCTAATAGTTACTTTCAAAATTATATTGTAACTGAATTACCGTTGGAATCTTGTGTAAAGGCAGTACAGAATGTACATAGCCAATAGAGCTAGCAGAGTGACAGGGTGGGGAGGTTGTCTCTTCACAGTCAGATCGTTGAGCAAGTTGAGCAAGAAATGATTAGTTTTGAAGGTTGGTTGTAGAATTTTATTTTTATAATTTGATTTATGTCGCACCAAGACAGATAGGACTTATGGGGTAGGAAAGGACTAGGAGTGGTAAGGAAGTGGCCGTGGCAACCATGTAAACAGTCTTCTATGCTTTCCCATTTTCATACCTGGCATATGCTGGGACTGTACTGTAGTCAAGGCCACTGTCACTTCCTTCCCACTCCTAGCCATAACACCATAAGTCCTATCTCTGTCAGTGTGATGTAAAACAAATTGTTAAGAAGAAAAGGTCAGTTGGGGTATAGAGGACAAAATGTGACGAACAGATCAGAGTACATCTACAGCATAGTACAGGATAGGGTTATATGGGATGGTACATCACACCAGTCATTAGACCCCCAGTTTAGTGGGTGATGTGTAAGTTGCATAGTCATGGGCTTTCCACTACGGGTGTGCAAAATAATCCCAACCTGTGGGTGTGGGATATTCTTTCAGTGAAAGTGTTTATCCCTGAGGTTCAGTTTCCAGATAAAACTGGAGGTCCTATGGCTATGAGCACAATATCAACAGTCACCTAAAACTACAAGTTTTACTACAAAACAGTAATAAGAGTGTTTGTTGCTCATGTTTCAGGGCAATATCTTTGGAAGTAATCTACATCCCAAGACCATCTAAACCTTCACACGCTATTTAAAATGGACTTGGATGTAAAGATCAAAGAGGAACCAGTCTGCTTTCAAGAAACATCAAATAATTCATGCGTAAGTCTAATTGCAGATAACTTTATAGTGATTACAATTAAACCCTTAGCAGTCATCTGAATTTAACTGTGTTTCTACACAGAACTTCTCAGTCCTATTCCATTTAACTTAAAAGTATCTCCAAAAATAGTATGGATCTTCTTCCTCTAACATAAGTCTTGGGAAAAGAGGAAATTGATATGGGGGCTTATTTGACCCACTATATCATTTTAATGTTCTTGACGTAACTAATGTTGAAATGTTTTTTCAAACACAAGTGGAGATGTAAATCAATGATCGAAGTCAAGACGCTTACAGTTTCATTCACAACAATGATCTTGACCAGTCTATATATAACAATATGTTTTAAAGAAGATATATGTAAAAATGAATTTGACAGGTTACATAACTCTACTTTTATCAGTTGTTCAGGAAATATATGAGAGTCTTGCTGTCTATTCTTGAGGTAGATATATAGTTGTATAGTAATCTCAAATTTACTAAATATTTTTTTAATCATTACATAAGTGCAGAATTTTGAAGCTATATATAAACTGTTTACAGGGCGAGGTGGCCATGCAGTTAGGGCCGTACAGCTGTGCGCTTGCATCTGAGAGATACTGGGTTCGAACTGCACTGTCAGCAGCCCTGAAGATGGTTTTCCACTTTTTCCTATTTTTATACCAGGCAAATGATGAGGCTGTACCTAAGTTAAGGCCACGGCCACTTCCTTCCAACTCTATGCCTTTCCTACCCTGTCGTCGCCAAGAGACCTATCTCATACCTGCGAACTTTCCTGAATTAGGTGGGAGACTCCCGATTTTCGACAGTTCTTCCCGCCTCCCGATTATTCTAATATTTCTCTCGATTTTAGCCTATTTTTCGGCGAACTGCAAATATTTGTTTTCACATCCCCCAATTTCAGCTTTTTTTCGCCGGTGGCCGGAAGTCCTTCGCTCATTGGCCACTTTCAATCAAAATATCGACATTTATTAATGCGAGAAATGTGCGCGAATTGTGATCTTTATTGAAACCTGCATATTGTGTGCTATGTTTCTTTCACATCAGTCTAATCGATTCCGTTCTCTTTGGTCAATTCCAGAGACTAGTCGTTGTATATTGAGTCTTAGTAATTTAGTGACAGAATTTCAAAGATAACGACTAGTAACTTTTCTAGAGATGTTAGGAGCCATTTGAGGACAATTCTGACTAATTTTATCTCAAGATAAATAACAGTATTGTCAGTACATTGCTCCGAATTTAAAAATAATTATATTTCCGTACCGGTCATGACCATAGTAACAAGGGGACGTTTTAATTCTCCGTAATTTTGGTCTGTCTCTCTGTCTGTATGTATGTATGTACGTACGCACGCTCACTCATCACGAGAAAACGGCTGAAGAGAATTAAAAAAAAATTGGTCTATAACGTCGGGGAATAAGTCGCTACAATCTAGGCCATAAATAATTTCATTCATGCTGAGTGAAATGGTAGTTGAGAGGATGGCCTAAAATTTTGTTCTCATATATTTATGTTATTATTGGCCCTATTGATAAATACTGCATAACTAAAGTTATATTACATTTCCTACCATTAATGTCCTATACATTTTTACCGCACCAGCTATGATGAGAGATATTAATGAATGTGGATTCTTTGCTAAGTCCATATCAGCGCCGAGGTGCGAGAAAATGGATGAACAGAATTTTATGTAAAGTCGGGGAATAAGGAACTACAGTCTACACTATAAATAATTTTTTCCACCCTGTTCGAAATGGTAGTTTAGGCTAGGGTGCCAAAAATTTAATTTTTAAATACCTATCTTACTGGTCATATTGAAAATTACTACATAATAAAAGTTATAGAGAACACAATTTCCAATTATTTATGTCTTGTTCAGTTTTACCGTACGGGCTATTATATTAATGGTGGTGATGGTGATTAAATTTTGAACATGATTGTAAGAATGAGAAAAAAGCCATGAAGGAATGATTGCTTGAATAATAACATGAGAGAGAGTTATGAAAGAAAGGAGGACTCATTTTACATTAGGTGCTCTAACATCATAAATTCGGAAGGAAATTAAATGTGAAGGCCTCCAAAATAGAAAGCTCATAAAATTGATCAACAATAACGTTACATTGACCATTGTTTGTTGTGATGTGCTTTGTGTATTCTGCTGCCATTTATCTGCTGTGTTTCGAGTATAACAGCCTGCCTGAATATTGGCAGGAAATAGCTGGGGAGTGGTGAGTTAGATTTCTCTCTTCTTTAGCATGCCATTCCTCTGGTTCATAAATTTTCTGATACTACTTTTACATAACACACTGGATCATTATAGTATTCCAGCTATTCGATCCCTACTCTGAGGCAGTGATTGCAATGAGCAGTGTGCACACTTAAACAGAATAATTACGCAAGAGTGTTCGTGGCTGTCTGCAGCCTGGTCATTCTAGCTCTGAAACTTTGAACTGTTAGATCGACACCATAGTACTTATTACATGTGATAAATATTATTCTTGATCTGTATTGATGATACTTGAATGGAATAATATCAGTAAGTTAATTTATTGAATTTGCCACCTAATCAATACAAAAGTGAGAAAATGTGCTGTTTTTCATTTTAACGAATATTTCATATGATAGCATTGCTTTTAATTGCACATTCATACTGGCATCATTGTAATGACCTACGTTGACTTCAGTTGGGGAAACTATGACAGTCTTTTTGAGAATTCCGTAGCGAAGCATGGGTACATCAGCTAGTTATTTGCTCCAAATAGCATTGCACTTCGCATAATCGCGCGGGCGCTTGAGGCAATACTATATTAATCTATGCATTTTCTAAGTAATGGCATGTATGTGGATGACTGATTCACACATGTGGAGCATGAGTTCATACTATTTTCGGTAGGCTTATCAGAGACCGATCATCTCACTCCTATACTTCCTGTGAGGGAATAGAGATGTGTAATTTTTAGCCTTTTAGCCTCATATAGCAACAGTCGGACTTTGAGACAATAAGTGTTATAAATATTTCATAGTACTGTACTGCGCAAGACATGCAGAATAAGCAGTTTTGACCAATTATATCTCCTGATTTTTCCTGATTTTTATATCAAAATCTCCTGATTTTCTGTTTTGTAAAGTTGGCAGGTGCGTTGGTGCGAATTAAAGCAAGTTCAAAAAATAAAGATTATGCTGTTACTCATGTATTCTATTCAACAAAGCATAATTTGTCCACTGTGCAGACTGTTACGGAAATATTGTGGTGGACAGTGATGAAAGAGTGTGCGGGCAGCAATGGGTCGATATTAGACAGTCCAAAGATTAATTTAAAACTTTGAAATTAGAGCTATATTTCTTGATTGATTGATGTTTGTTGTTTAAAGGGGCCTAACATCGAGGTCATCGTCCCCTCTATATTTCTTTCTCTGATATCTTTTGGTATCTTTTCAAAATCTCAAGTTTACTATTCAGGTACAAAATTCATAAGATTGGATAACAATTTAGAAAATCAAATAATAATTAATGAACAAATTTGAGCTTGAAGCTCCCTAATTATACATTCTCCATGAATGCTGCAGCTCCTTTCAACAAATGGTGAAGGAGACGGATCTCCCAATTCCTTTTAGACCACTAGGAGACAGAGTATCCAAATTACACAATTTTCCAAGAGCATGTTTTGCTCCACATAATTATCTAGGGGACTACTCTCCGATCATTATCACATTATAGCCTTCGAAAGGCACCATTCAACCTTTACATTAATAGAAAGAGTGTCTTTGCTCTATAAAATTTACATTTAGGAATCCATGTCCACAAATGTCTGGGCCTGAAAATTAAAAATTAAAACCCTATTTGGGCATATGGCCCCAAGTTACAGAGGCTATGCATATACTACTGAGGTAACTGGATGGTGAAAAAATTTAAGTTACAAGATTACAAACTGAAAAAGGTTACAAAATCATAGTTACCTCAAAATCAAGTTGATAGGGAATACAAGAGGGTAGCTCACTCTCTTTTCCCTGATTTCAGTTAAGTTCCTTTGGCTTGTTTGAAATTTACACTCAGATTTTGTAATTTACATTTTAGAAAATTACAGTTACATTGTTAAAGATTGGAAACCTTCCCCTCGAGCTGGCTTTCAAATACTATCACTTAGTTAAACCTGGACTGCCATTACCTGAGCTGGTGGACTTTTCGAAGGTGGACGAGGTGCCTCCGCCTCCTTGATAAACAGACACACTGTAGACAAATGATCAATAAGACAACCTGGTCCGAAAATGTGCCAGCTTTTATACCAGAGAGGAATGTTCCAGAAAACTCTTGGCTAAGGCGTGACACACTCCCAATTCTTATTGGGTGATAAAATAAGTACCAGAAACCTGTGATTGGATGAAAAATAAATATACAAAATTTTATATTGGCCCACCTCTTAAGTTGGCGGGAAGATATAGCGTGAACTTTAACATGCCAAAAACAAAGAAAAATCAATTGGTTGAGGAAATGTTAGAATACAATAATACTTCACAGTTATAATTGCCAATCTTTAGACCAGATGGCACCACATAAGTATATAGTAGAAACATCTGTAGAGAAATGTCCAAACTTCTTGTATTAGTTGTTGCAAGCTTTAGATTTTAGATGGCATTCTCCAAGGCACTTCATTTAAATGTGCGGGGTGGGTGTACTGCTGGTATACAGACAATGAATATCAGCTCTAAAATCAATTCAAGACTTAAGAGTACTTGGTTGTTAGAAGAATATTGCTATTGACATAGTCCAACACCAGTCACAACAGATTTAATGTGTTATTTTAGTTTCAATTTCAAATATGTGTTCAGACATTTAATCACTTTTTTAGATTTTTAGTTTTTTTTTTAGATTTAGGTTTTATTTAAGACATATCAATTTGTTTATTTTTATTGGTGGTTATATGTATGCACATATTTCCAGTGTGATCATGGCAGAAGATGACCTATTGTAGCAAGGTCAAAACGAGTACTAATTATATAAGATACAATATTAATCTAATGGTATTGGAAAGCCGGGAATATTTCTATCTTTTGATAATGATAACAACTTGAAAGTGAATTCTTTTTCCAGAAACCATGACCTGCTATATTGTAAATGTGATAATGCTAAAATTTTAAAATTGTTATAATTTTATATTGTCAGGAGATGGAAAACATCACATGAGTCTTTGTTTTCAACATTTAATTAAGAGATGGAAAGGATACCATGTGTTGATATACCAGTGGTTTTTACAGAGTTGGTCAGTTCTGTAATGTTATTCTTGAATCTTACAGAAGATTGATATGGTAAAGCTTGAAATGCTGGGAGTTTTGATATGATGTTTGAACATGATATGTGAAGAGACTATGGTACAGTAGGGTATTCCCTGGCAAGGAGGGTACATTCCTTCATGATGTGGTGGCAAGCCACTTGTCTTGTTTTCTTTGGGTTGTCACACGGTGGTGAAGTACTTATGTTCATTCTGTGGATGGGTGATCTGTTGCAGCTTTGGTTTATAAAGAATTGCATGAGGATGGAATTAGGCTGAAAATATCCAGAAAGACTATTGGAGATACTTCTAATAAATAGTTTAATGTGAGAAGCATTCTATGAGTTGATATATTGGCCTATTTCGGTCATGATTTTGGTGTAATACTTTTTTCAGTAACAGCCTCCATGGCTCAGGCAGCAGCATGCTGGGCTCTCACCACTGGGTTCTGTGGTGTAAATCCCATTCAATCCATGTAAGATTTTTATTGGACAAAGTAGAGGCCCTCTCAGTAGTCTGGTCTTCCCTGTAATCATTCATTCCAATATAATTTCATTTCATCTGTCAGTCATTAATAATTGCTCGAGATGAGGACAAGACGCTTAGGTAGCTGGCACTGTTCCTATCCTCGCCGCTACATGGTGGCTTTATTCATTCCATTTCTGACCTGATTGCATGGCTGGCAACAGGCTATGGATTTTTATTGTTTAAGTAAATTCCTGCATCTTGCCATTGATATTGAGCTATAGGCAATGAAATGTAGATAACTGGGTGCTGTTTTAGCTTTGTGGCCTGCTCTTTCATTCCCTCAAATTCTCCCTTGCTCTTTGAGCCCGTGAAGGTTATGAGGCTATTTACGTGAATGGTTTTATTTCTGAATGCAAGAGCAGGCAGATGCATTCTTTGTCTGTTTGGGATGACAGTTAAGGCTGCTTATGAGTCTACAGGGATAGCGGGAGCAGTCACTTGGTGGTTGTCTTGAGTCTAATCTATAGCAATCAAAAGAAGGAGGAATAAGCATTGGAAAGAAACAATCATCAAATTAACTCATACAGAGAGAGGGAGAGAAAGAGGAACACATCATAGGAGAGTTTATTGATCCCAGTTCTTCTACATCCACCTCTTCTCTGTCCCCAATGAGTTCTTCTTCCCAGCTTCTGAATGAAGGTGGGCGTTAGCACTCATTCGGGGGCCACATTGACAGATCTAATATAAGATAAAAATGTAGAGGAGGTGAGAGTTTAGGAACATGGGTCAAACATAAAAGGTGCAATAATTATTGAGAGGAACAAATAAGTGACCCAAAAATATCAACACATGATAGGACAAACATAATCATAGTTCAGTATGGGAAGAAAGAGGAGATGATGACAAACACAACAATATAAAATGATTAAGACAATCTCCACATCTTCATACACTGCCACAGGCTTTCTCCTTGCCAATCCAAATTCCTCACTTTTCAGCTTCTGGCAGGCTGTTTTGTGCTTCTCAGCTTCTAATTTTAAAGATGAAAATTTCATGTTGTTCCATATTGAACTGTATCACATTTAAATTGAAATAACAAATAATGTGGTTCAACCTATTCAATACAATTATTAAGAAATGTAGCGTTACATTCTTATTTATGATCGGAAGCGATGCCTGTTTCAACCACCACTCTAGGTCATCATCAGACGAATAAAAATACAAAAACAATGCATAGGAAAACAAGAAATTAAAGGATGAGTCTTTCACAAAAGCAGTCAAAGAAGCAATATAATATAGTATGGATTAGCACTGCACAATTTTAAATCATAAAATCTAGAAGAAGTTGAAGGTCAGTCACTTATATGAAGTAAGGCGCAATCCTCTGAAGTGTAGCACAACATATGCAATGTTCGGCACTGTGCCTCAAAATGTTTACGAGAAGAGATTAACATTTAAGTGAGCCAGCCTGCATATATTATCAGGCGCGAAGTCACATCGAGGGTCCACCTTCACAGTTCTTCACGCTTGATGTGGGAAATGTAGGATGGAAGAAAGGCAGATAAATGCAAGAAAAGTGAAGAAACGTAAGATGAAGATAAAATAATGTTGGTTAATAATAAGGAATACAGAGAAGCATTTGAGAAGTAAGCCCTTGTTGAGCAGTGTCATCCAGAAGTTGTGCATTTATTTCATTATGTTGTCTTCAATACCACCTGGAGCCGACTTGTATAATGCCCTTTCTACATCCTCTACCTGATGTTTTGTGAAACTGTTTCCATCTGTGTAGCTCAAGTTCAGTTTCATAATATTACTCTTTTGTGAGCTATTTTTGTGCATACTGGGTTGAGTGACTCAGTTTTGAGTCTGGCTCAGTCCAGTGGTATTTGAAGGTGTCTGCCGCATGTTTACTACATCTTTTCATATTTTATTATGGTGCGTAGACCTGTTTTCTCAAGATATCTATCTCTGGCAACCATCTAGGAGTGGTAGTAAAGGAAGAAAACAGGCATAGTTAGTTTTTCTATTTCATGTTAAGAAGTTATAATTGATTTATCATGATCTCCCTTCATTTATTAGTTCTGCACAGTTTCCCTCCATTTTGCTGAAGCATTATTTTGCACTCCCCAGTACTACGGCCTATGTTAACCCCTTACTGCTTCAGTGTGTGAACAGCAAATTTAGGGGAAGTATAATATAGGACAAGCAAAGCAGAGCCCATCAAAACCACACGATAAACATAAAAACCAAGAAAACTCACAAGTACAAGGAACATCATGTAACAGACCTACCATTTGAAGGCTACCAAATTCCAGAAATATCCAACTAAAGTGATGGTGAAAACAGCCCCATTCCCTGGAGAGCAATAAAGAGGGTGTGAACAAGAATGCAAAATTAATTGCAGTAAGTTCTGTACATTTGCCTGAATGGAAGATAAGAGAGCAACCATTACCATTAACAATAGCTTTATAAATTAAAATAACTTGAAGAGTACATTTGAAATAGTAAAACACGACATGATTGATGATAACTAGGTTGAAAATAATGAATTTCCTGTAATTAAGATAATGCTTAGGGATCCCTTATAAAATATGGTTTAAGAGAGTTGAATTTAAACATAATTCACAACTCATGGTTATAATCTGATTTAAAATAAAATGGAGAATCCTTAATAAATTCCCAGTTTGTTGAAACCAAGAATACGGCACAAATAAATAAACAATATTATTTAGAAGAAAACTATTTATAATTCAATGTTATCACCAAGAGAAGCTCACAGAATCTAAATCCTGAAAAAATGTCCATAATTTCGCACAATTAAGGAAATAAACTTTTGCCCATTACCACAGACACATCAGTCTCAATTAACAATCCATTTCAATATACAAGAGGCAATCCACACACACAAACTCAAGAAGATACAATAACAGTTGGAAGACAGATACATATTAATCACAGCCCCCAAAGGAAAGAAGGGCAGAGTGCAAGAAAAGCATAAGAACGTAGGAGATCCAGAATGGAATTTATTAGCTTAATATTTAATTTCATTACTTATCCCAGCACAGGGTATGAGGTTACTAGGGCAGAAGTGGGCACATGGTAAGATCTTCTCTCATGCATGAAATGAATGAAAAATGTAATCTTTATAGCACAGTTATAGATTTAATTGGTTAATTAAATGGTTAATTAAAGATTTCTGTAGTTATTTTCATAAGAATTATTGTAGTTTTACACTATTTTATTTACAAATATAGAGCATTCTACATCGTTTAATCAGTGTCACGAACATCTCTTTCACAGGTGACTCCTTTACGCATCTCTGCCAATATGAGGTTGGTATAATGCAGATTTAACTTCGTAGTGTCTGCAGGGAAAAATAAATGCCTTGCTTCCATTGCTGATCTTTCATTTCATGCTTTTTCTCTGGTACTTTGCAGATGTCTCACAAGATTCCTATGTGTAGTAGTATGTGTTGTACTTGTGTTTCTGCAGAGTACATCCCACATTGTTCCTCCATCGTTCTCTGTGTATAGGGTCTGTTTTGTACCACTTGGTCGGAAGTTGTAAGAACAGGTTCTGTTTCAATTCCAGAAAACTTCGTTTAAATTGTCCTAGGCCCTATATTATAATAGCAAATGTCATTTATATAATCTACATCTTCACCTGCTTCTTCATTCTTGTTTATCTCATTTTCCACTTGATCTACTGATTATGACCGTATCTGTGCATTCTCGACAACTGTACTTCAATATTTGCAAATATAGTCAATATATTTACAGTATACAACAATGCCAGAAATACTAATGTAAAAAAGTGCACACAAGTTACCCATTAAACAAAAAATTTAAAAAATAAGGAAGGAAACAAAGATAATAATAATGATATAAAATGGCAAAAAATAAAATGGTAACAAGTAGCTCCAAAAATTGTGAGTGGCATACAATTATACTTGCGGTTTCTTAATGTGATTTGCTATAGTAGAACCCCATACACTGTTTCAAATGTAAGGTGCTCTTTGGGGAGTTTTGATGATAATGGTAGGCCATATTTCCTACCTCCATTCAAAACAGAAATCAGGAGTTTCTAACATAGTGGCAAACTCACTTTCCAATTGCCATTAACAGTAGAAATGAGGAGTTTTCAATATAAAGACAACCCCCTTTTCATAATGCTAGTCAAAATCAAGTTGGAGAGATTTTAATATCCCAGGAATAGAACTATCTTTTAGGTTTGAGGCCGTGTGCATTTGCAGAGTTTCACCCAGACATATCATTTGGGCTCATCAGTTGCATTGACATTCACCTGTAAGCCATTGCTTGGCAGTGGCTGACCAACTGCGTGATCCCGCAGTGTTAGCAGATAGGTATTGCTAACCTGCTAAAGGAGAAGTGAATTCTCTATTTTCAAAAATATATACTGCCAACAGTCAGGCCCAGCCAGTGCCTGTGATATGTTTGAAATAAAAGCCTTGTCTCTGTGATTTGATTTCCAGGGAAGACTATAGGCTGTTTGGCTGTGATAAAGACATTGAAAGCAATGGAGAGCTACAGGCCTGCCTGCTTACTTCATTGGCCAATAAACTATGACCCTAATCATTAAGTTAATAATAATAATGTATATTTCTGGTACCTTTTTTTTTCAGTAAAAGTCAGTGGAAGTAATTTTTGGCTCATTTTCTTATAACAATTTATGTTGCAGTGTGAAGTGGACCAGAAAATAGAGGTAAAGGAGGAACCTATCTGGCTTGAAGGCACAGCAAGTACATCCTTTGTAAGTATCATGCCTGATTATTCTATAGTGATTGGAATGTAATTGATATTCAATACATTTTCAGAGCTACATGTTACAAAGTATTTCATCTGGAATTATGTTCAGTGCATAACAAGAGGCACACTCTCCAACCTTTAAAAGGTACTTTGTCAGATGTTTTATTGTATTCTCATTTCATAGCGTGACATGTCTAGGTGGTAGTCTGGTAGGTGTGCTGTGCTGTATGTTGTCGCTGTCAGTGGCCATCAGATGAGTGGTGATTGCATGCCGGATGTCATTCATTTTTATATGAAATAGTGGATAGTTTTTGACTTTATTTTTCCCCATGTTTAATGTTTCGTTACATAATGCTAATCATTTTCAGTATAAATTAACTGGGCAGGCCCTATTTTTTATACGAGTACCTTCATCTTAACTACATGGCCCTGATAAGATTCCAGTGAGTTTGAGGTATCAGTTCTGATTCAGGATTCTATCAGTGCTATGGACATTTTCTTCATTTGGTAAAACAGCTATAGTCACATTTAGTTTACTGCTCATGACAAAATTACTTGTTGTGACTGATCGGGTCCTTTTCACCTAAAATCTTCGGAGGATCGAGTCCATTAGTTCAGTATTGATCATTCTGTATTATCTTTTTTGGCAACATATTTATATTGACTTGTATATTGGGAGTTTGCTAATTATTGATTTTTACTCAGCTTTCCTGCTGATTGGATAGATTTTATAACATTGATGGTCAACTTTGATAATTGGATTTTTCAGTTAATTATGTAATTGGCCTGTATGGTCATGGAGGGAATTTTTTGGTCTTTTCCTTTAAGTCTTTAATTGTTTTTGTGCAATTTCTTGTGCTGTATTTCCTCTCCTTCCACATTATTTATATTTTCTTGTTTTATTGATAGAGCTACATTAAATTTACTATGAACCATTCTGTTGGGTTTTGTGAATTATATTCATAAAAAACAAGCAGAACATCCAACAACTGTGGAGGCCACTGAAAAACAAATTTAAGAAAGTTATGTGAGGGGGATGGGTTATTTATACTCCTCTACTTGAACATTCTATGGCTTGCTCAGACTGGTCACGGCTTGTTGGCAATGCTGACGGCACTCCTGGATGGAGGAGTTATGGCAGTTCGTGAAATTAGTGTCCTTGCAATTGTAAGTACTCAGTACTGGTACTTAATGAATGCCATCAAAATATGTCCCCACTACAACAAAAGTGATGCAGCCTAGAAGGCTATGTCGTTCTCAGTACTGAGTCCAATCCAGCAGCTGAGAGTTTCTCATCCAGGTAGCAATACAACTTCTATTCATCAATAAGATTCAGTCCCAACTTGTTGGATCATCAAATTTACCAGAATTATAACTACAACTGGAATGCTTCAAGGTATGGCACAACTGTCACAATGCTCTTAAGGCTTCCTACACTATTGCTTTTGAGATTCCACAGATAGATAAATCTAGGGGAGTACTATTCTTATTCCCTCTTATGGTGTGGAATTTACAGGGCTGATGTGGATAGTGAGATGGTTAAGTATTCCACTGATATGAAAAGTCACTTTATACTTCATTTAAAAACCAGTTAATGGAAACATTTCTGATATCCTTTTCCACCATGATATTACAACACAGGTATCACCTGACATGATTTTGTGGCTGTACGTACTGCAACACCTGTATTAACACGTTGAGTGCCAGACCGAATTTCATAGGACTGCCGTCCAGTGCCGTGCGCTAATAACATCGAGTTACTCCCTGGTGACAAAACGTTCACAGGCTTAACCAAGCAAATGATCGCTGAAATGAGGATGTATTTATGATATATTACGTCAACTTATTATGTATATTAGGTAAAATATTGCGACCCCATATGGGGTCGTATTGGTCATTACGAATTGTACACGAACACGTGCCCCCATATGGGGTCGTACTTATACAGTAGTTACTGTCCCGACGCTCGGTCATACTTACCTTTCCCTTTGCAGGGACGCGTTATACGCTGTTGATTATGAGAGATGTGTTAGCTTGTTCATACTGGGGCCGTAAAAAGGTAGGATCCCCGATTTTAGGTCAGGAAATGTTTGTAAATGGCGATCTTCCGATTTTAGGTTAGGAAATTTTCGTATAAAATGTTGTTATATAAAGTAGTGAAAATCATGTAAATTTGGTTAATTAGGATGTAACAGAATATTATTATAAGAAGAATTAGTAGTTACGGAATATTTAATAAGTATATAATTTTATTTGTATAACATTTAATTTGAGTGAGAGAACCCGGCAGCGATGATCGTGCAACATGGGAAACCAGTGACTATATCGTTGAAGACGGTCATAATTGTTGCAACAGCTGGCTTGGAAACCCGGAATACAGCGGCGATGTGTATGCTGAAGACTGTAATTTATCAATATGGATGAACATGCGAGATCGCTATTTGCTCTGTACTGAGTTCAAAATTAATGTAACTATATACTACGTTTGCATCATTGTCTGACTTGTTCGATATATCGTCCAAACTATTTGCACCAAGTACTTTACTGTTCGATTTGCTAGTAACGACTTAAAAAAAGAAAAGGAAACTCGCAGCACTGCACAATTACATAAACAATCCGTGCGCGAGATAGACAATGACTTTTTCACCCTACATAACACCCTTGACGTACCCATATGGGGTCGCGCCAAAACAGGAATTGAAGAATGGAATGTGGACTATGCATGTACTTAAATAGACGACCAGCAGATGGCAGGAAGAGAACTTATACAGCTTCGAATCACATACTTACTGCGCACCCAAATGGGTTCGCACAGTTCTCGATTTAGAACGAACGTACGACCCCATATGGGGACGTGAAGTTAAAAAACTTGACTACTCTCACGTACCCATATGGGGTCGCTTGGCACTCAACGTGTTAATATTCTATGAAATCTGCAACAACTGAATGAATGGTGTGACAACCTTGTTGTTGTTATCATTTCAGAAACAAAGTCCTGCAGGATTTCAGGAATTTATTTTGGGAGCAAGTCCAGAGGTTTACAATGGTAGGGCAGGCCATGGCGTTAGTATTATAAAAGGATTGTAGTAAATATAAGTTCAAATACTGTGCTCTAAGACCTTTTTAATGGACGCACTGCCCTGCCGTGTTTGCAGACTGCCCTTCCATCATAACCCAGATATGAGCTAAGTACACAGTGTAAAACTGTTTTGTTAAATTTACAGTTATTATTTTCAGCACAGTTACATCAATTACATTGGGGTTTAAATGTTGAAAAATGTGTAAATGTCCATGAATTTACTGGGGATTTTATGTGAAACCTGAAAGAGTGATTTTACTCTCCCAAAAAATATACAAGGCCAACCTTATTTGAAATCTATCAATCTTACTGGAAACCTGTTTCTAAGACTTTCTGCTCCTGTACACTATTTCGATAGGAGGATTAATAAGATTGATACCTTTTCAGAATGTCTTAGAGTCTTACTTCCTAAACCACATAGCCTGTGAGAAACAGTCTTTCTACCTGAATGGAACTTCACATTTATTGTAAATCACTTAGTTTTTATATTCACCTGAAACAGTAGATGTGCTGTCATAATAACACTTTGAGGAGTCTGATGAGTCAGACTGTTCATTAGAGTGAAATTTCCTGAGGCCGTCATTAGCTTCCTCATTTGCAGTTTCAGAAGTTGCTGATGTGGACTAGTCACCACACCTGACAATGTTTTCAACCTCATCATTCTTTAAATCTTTTCCACTGTACACTTTCATCACCCGTGTTAATGGCCTGTCTATCCACATCTTTCCATCAGCTACAACCAGCACCACATCCCCTTCTGCTTCTGGATCTAGTGACTTAGGTACTCTTCTCAAATTCTTGTCGCAACTGTTGTAGAAATCATTATCTCCTTGATAATTTCACAGAATCCAGTTGATGTAAATATAGTATTCCCCAGCATACTTCGTCTTGCAAAATACGTGAAGGTGAAAATTGGTTGAGATCTTCAGGCTTCTCAGGCAAGTAGGTAAGAGGTTGGGATTTAATCACAGATTCACACTCACACAGTAGGGTCGTCATCTCATCATAACACAGTAAAGCTCTCCCGAGGACACATCTCTAATTTCTCTTTACTATCTGAATCAGAATTCTCCATCAGCCACTCTCCACCCAGCCTGCTGGGGAGGGGTTAATCCTCTGTGGTATTCATTGCATTGTAGACTCTCTTTCTGTGAGGTTTTAGTCGACAGTTCAAAACAAATTATCTCTACCAGTGAAATTTGTTGGATTGTTGTTGATGCTTGTTGTTGAAAGGGGCCTAACATCTAAGGTCATCGGCCCTCCATTGTTGTTGTAGACACTTGTGATCTTTCTCATCGAGTGATGAACCCTCGAAAACTTTGTAAGAATTCATTTGTTATGAAATTTGTGACCACTTCCAGGTGCACTGGCCTATACACGACAAATGTAAAGAGCATAATTCACACCTTTGTTTTTACATCCAGTATCAGGAGCCGAGCAAAGTCTACACCTCAAATACCACAGCATCTTTTATTCTGTTTTCCGATAGAGTTACAGAATCAGCATCTGCCGCCTTAGCTTCGTGCCATTTTTCATCTCACACATCTTGACAGCATGGCCTGGCTGCTCCTTTTCCATGAATAACTGAAAATCAAATATTCTAACATGTTCTTCATGGATTAGAAGTTGCACCAGACAATGTTTAGTCGTTAGTACTGTGGGGCATCTGAAGTCCTCACTATCTCTCCTTTCAGTAATCTTTGTTTTCATTCACAAATTTCCTTCACAATCTTAGATCATGTGAAGTGACTTCCAGCTTGAAATCCCTTCTCCCCAGAAACTTCTTCTTGAACGAATCAAATGATTAACCTTCCTGATGCCTTTATTTCAATCGTCATTCTCTCTCCCACAAGTCTTTCACTCGCATTCCTTCTTTTGTTAAGAGTAAACCGCAACATCCTGGTGACCATTCTGGCAATCTTGATATAGAAAAAGAATATGCCAGATTCCATGGAGGCTCTGCAGAGGGGAAAACATAAGTTTCCTTACCTCATTCACGATCAACTTCATCCTCTTACACGGCAACTTCATCGCAAGGCCACTTTTCTTCTCCCAGCTTCACCAGGACCTTCCTACCACTTTGATTCCTCTAACACTCATCCACGTCACAATCTCGTGAAGGCAAATCACCTGGAAAAAGTCTTCCTCGTAAATGCTGCCACTCTGCTCTGTGGGAGTAAGTCAATATTTCCTTAACTCTATTTTGTACAAAGACACCCTTCTATATCTGCATCAATGCAGTGTCCAAAGATTTCAGTGCACATCAATGAGACTGAGGCTGTCTTTCATAGTGGTTAACATTCTAACACTAATAAGGCAGGAAAGTAATTCTAGTTGAAGTGATGCAGTTCTCTTAAATGGTGCTACCCTCTTTTTTGTGAATATTAGCTGCAGACTGATTTCATCGTGATGCTTGCTTTTCGACGACACAACTGCAACATAAGCATATTTACTAGCATTACATACTGTATGAAGTTAATAAGACTTCCTTAGAGTTACTCAGAGTAATTCGTCTCGGTATAGCAATACAAGCTCATCAAGGTAATTGTTCATTCCACTTTATGAAGATGTGTTTTGTTTCTTATTGTACCTCTGTGTCCCAAATTATTTTCTGCTCCCAAATATCTTGTAACAGAACCTTTGGCATCGTTTTAACCAATTTATTTATCTAACTAGCTGATGTACCCGTGCTTCGCTACGGAATTCTAAATTTTATACAGAATTCTACGTTAGGTAGTGTAAACGTTGTGAGCAAGATTGTATTAAGTTGCATAGCTCTTAACGTTGCCCTGAAACACGACGGGCAAGTCACCAACGCCTTTTCTCATATCAAGACTGGGTTAGGGAATTTTCATTGTAATGGTAGGCCACCTTGCCTACCGTCAGTCACAATCAGGTTGGGGAGTTTTCATTATAATGGACACTCACTCTCCGCCTGCCTTTATAGAAAGACTCTCTTAGTGGTTTTCCCAACTGAAATGAACATGGGTCATTACAATGACGTCGGTAGGAATGGCGCGATTAAAAGCAATGCCTTCATATGAAATACTCGATCAAATGAAAAACCACACATTTTTTCACTTTTAACGAACAGTACTATGCTGCCGAACTAACAGTCCAAAGCTACAGAGCTGGAAAGACCAAGACGCAGACATCCGTGATCCATGAACAATCTTCGTCCTTTTTTCGGCGGGTGTGTGTGTGTTCAAATAGTGGATAGTACCAGGGCAAAAACTATGCCCGTTTACTTATCGGCTTCCTGGGAGTACCCGATGAGTCGGAAAATCTCAATTCACTACACTGGCGGGGGAAAGAACTATCTGACGTGGAGGCAATTTTTCCTCCAAGCCAGAGAAGAAACCACATCTTCACTGCTAATTTGGAATAAAATGAATGTAGATTTAATGAAAGTGAAGAGGAAGACGTAAGAAACGGCTCTTTTCAAGGTTGAATTTTGAGTTATTTAGAGAATTGTGGTACTATAATTTGGAGCAGGGCTAAATTGTAATTCCAGACCAGTTCATACAACTACTCCTTCTACTACTAACTGAGCCTCTGACGCTCTGACTTAAGTGCGCACACTGCTCATTCAAAACAGCGCGTCAGAGTAGGCATCGAATAGCTGGCATACTATGGTGAACCAGTGTGTTACGTACCAGCAGTATCATAAAATGTATGAACCAGAGGATTGACATGCTAAAGAAGAAAGTTATCTAACTCCTCAGCTATTTCCCGCCAATATTCTGTTAGGCTGTTATACTCGGTACGCAGCAGTAATCCCATCTATCGGAGTTGAATGTCAGCATAAGAGACAAAGAACATTAAACAAACAACGGTCAGTGTAATTTTATTGTTGATCTATGTTACGCGCTTTCCATATTGTAGGGCATCACATTATTAATATATTGTCTTCTGGTTCTGAAATACCACTCTTATCATAGTCGGTACGGTAAAACTGAATAAAACATAAATTATCGGAAATTATATTCTCTATAACTTTTGTTATGTAGTACTTTTCCATAGGACCAAGAACATAGGTATTTCAAAATTAAATTTTAGGTGCCTTCCCTTAAACTACCATTTCACCCAGGGTGAATAACATTGTTTATAGCTTAAGCTGTAGTTTCTTATTCCTCGACTCTATATACCGATTTTCATTAAATTCTGTTTACCCAGTTTGTCGGGGCTCGGCGTTGATATGGACTTAGCAATAAAAATCCAAATCCATGAATATCTCTGTTATCATAGCCGGTACGGTAAAAATGCATAAGACGTAAATGATCAGAAATTTAATTCTACATAACTTTAGTTATGTATATTTATCGATATGACCACTAATAATATAAATATATGAGAATTGAATTTTAGGGCTTCCCCTAAACTACCATTTCACTCAGCGTGAATAAAATAATTTATAGCCTAGATTGTAGCGGCTCACCCCCCGACTCTACATGCCGATTTTTATTAAATTCTCTTCAGCCGTTCTCTCGTGATGCGTGTACATACATACAGACAGACAGATAGACAGACAGACATTACGGAAAAGTAAAAATTGCATTTTCTTGTTATTGTGGACATGACCGATACAGAAATACCATTCTTTTCAAATTCTGAGCAATGTACAGACAAAACTCTTATTTTATATATATAGATTAGTTTTCTTTTTTTAGGCTCCACTATCCCCATTTAACTGAGGCAATCTTATTCCAACTAAAACTATATTTAACCCACCACATATTATATGCTGGCTATGAACAAATAATTATCAGAAGAACTTACTAATCATATTGACTACTGGAATTTTACCTATATCTCCACTGATATTAACAGTGGAGTAGACTTCAATTTTACTTCGACATTTTAATGAGTACATCAAGATTTTAAACTCGCACATCATCAACAGTTTCAAAACCACAGCAGACTATACTGCTCATAATGTGTGTTACAACATCCCACCATACATTTTACCACTTCTTATTTTATTTTTAAGTGTGGATTTGTCATCATATGTTTTTTATATCATATTGCACGTATATTATTTATAGTAATATAATATGTTATTTGCTTAGTTTGCAATTTTATGCTGAAGATGACACTCTTATGTGTCAAAACCGGTATTATGAATAAATAAATAATACGTTGTAAACTTATAGCTTGTATGACATATATTTAGTATTGAATAGGTGGAACCTTCATTCAAATTTTAACAGTTTAATCAGAGACAAAGGACAGGAGAAACCAATGGGGACAAAGATAAAATACTTCGTGTTGTTACAGGTTTGTTATGAATTTTGCATTTTTTTGTGACATGACCTAGCAGCCCTAGTACTGTAGAGACTGAATCTTCTGTCCCTGAAAAATGCATGCTACTTTTCCATCCACTCAGTGATAACGTAAGCTTGTGTGAGTATGATCTTTCCACCATAGAAATTGATCAACCCTCTTTACTGACATTTGTAGGAATGCCTTTCGTATGTCCAGGGTCACACCCACTGGCCTCTCTCTAAGCCTGAACAGAGGGAATAAGTTCGATTAATTTCGAACCTTTGTCATACAGTCATTCAGTGACAACTCCCTCTTCCTTTTACT
This sequence comes from Anabrus simplex, assembly GCF_040414725.1. NCBI lineage: Eukaryota > Metazoa > Arthropoda > Insecta > Orthoptera > Tettigoniidae > Anabrus > Anabrus simplex. The sequence goes on along the minus strand of NC_090277.1, from coordinate 30,898,964 downwards.
GGATGCATCGAATATGGGCCTAATTCGCATAGTTGCACTGTCCTTACATGCACTTCGATGAGATAGAATGTAGCCTTTACCTCTAGCCCCTTCATAATGTCTTTCTTTCACAATACCATTTTTAGCCCATTGTTATAGTACAGCATCATACTCTTCAAATTAATTCTCATGAATAATTTTCTCAGTCATAGAATGTGCTCCCTTTTTTTTTTTTTTTTTTGCAACATCATTGTGTCATATATGACTTGCAATCCCTATTGTTTCTCAACTCTTGTGTCAAGAGGGCAATGATGTTGGTGAAATTACTCTTAAAAAATTGGAAAGTATGGTTGATAAATTCCATTGTCATAAAGCAGAAAGAATAAATGGAATTAGACCTGAAATAGTGAAGTACAGTGTGAAGAAAGGGTTGAAATTGCTTCATAAAATGAGAGTATCATGGAGTGTTTGTAAGGTACCTTCAGATTGGATGAAAGCTCTAATTGCACCTACCTCCAAGCAACCAAAGGGGAAGTATTGCAACAATTTATCAAGGTATCTTAATAATCAGTATACCAGGCAACATGTTGATTGGCATCTGGGAAGGAAGGGTGAGATCAGTGGTTTAGGTGAAGTAGGATGAAAAGCAGTGTGGTTTCAGACCATAATATGGCTGTCAGAGTTGTATTTTCTGTATTAACCAGAATTTTGAAAAATCATTGTTGGTCGTAGTTTACATGATTATCTGCTGAAAGGTATAAAGTGGCAGGATAGGATTCAATAAGGTGAAAATTTAGTATGCAGGCTACTATCTTGAAACTTGAAAATAGATTCAAAGAGTTTGGTATGGAAATTATCCTTTCTAAGACTAAATTGATGTCAGAATGTAAGGAATCGAGGATAAGTGTATATCAGATAGGGGATATGAAGTTGGAACATGTAGATAATTTCAAGTATTTTGGATGTGTGCGCTCTCAGGCTGGTAATATAGTAAGTGAACTTGAATCAAGCTAATGCAGTCTGCTCACTGTTGAAGTCAAGAATATTCAGGAAGAATGAAGTCAGCTCCTGGATGAAACTTTCTTTACATTGGATTGTTTTCAGACCAATTTTGCTTTATGGGAGTGAAAGCTGGGTGGACTCAGGATATCTTATGCACAACTTAGAAGTAAGAGACATGAGAGTAGCAAGAATGATTGCTGGTAAAAGCAGGTGGGGACAATGGCAGGAGGGTACTTGTTATGATGAGATAAAGGCTAAGTTAGGATTGAACTCAATGGATGGAGCTGTAGTCATGAAGCGCATTATGGTGGGGACATGTGAGGCAAATGTAACAGGATAGGTTGCCTAGGCGAATTATGGAGTCGGTCATGGAGGGTAAGAGGAATACAGGGAGACCTAGGCGATGATGATTAGACTCGGTTTCTTATGATTTGAAGATAAGAGATATAGAACTAGTTAGAAGTAGGGAATTGTTTTGGTGAATAGTAAATGCACAGAGGCTTGCAGACTGAACAACTCCTTTAATGGAACATTTCTTAATATGCTCATTGATATCAATTGCATTAGCACAGTGTCCATGTTTGCTGCTGTTGTCAGCATGGTCTGAAGTTATCCGAAGATTCCTCTGTTCTTCTTGGAGTACAAAGTACTAAATGCATTCTTACATACAATCATCATTTTATTGCCTTTATTACATGATATACAAAAATGCTGTCTGATTTGAATGTTGGTTCACTTTTAGTTCACTCCTTGATGGTGATTTTTGATCAGTCAGCCCCATTAAGGAAGAGTCTTGCTATTGGAATAAGTATAAAGCAAAATTTTCAAGGAATGTTTCTTCTCATCTTAATTCAGCGATTCAGAATATAATAATAATAATAATAATAATAATAATAATAATAATAATAATAATAATAATAATAATAATAATAATAATTGTAGCCAGTTGCTAATTTTTTGAGCTGACACTTGTAGGAAATCAGGAATGTCTAAACACTGAGGCAGAGAACAATAAACGAGTCATATCTTCCATTCTGTGCATCTCAACCATGATGATGAAAAAAGGATATGTTTCATGTAGACTCATTACACTGCACAAATCCACATGTGTCAGTGCTTGTGCATTAAAAAGGAATTATATCTTTATAAGACTCTGTTAGATCCTCATATTCAGTACAAGATAAGAGCTGCATTAGTGCAGTGTCCGTGTTTTCACCTATTGCCAGCGTGGCCTGAAGTTATCAGTGATGTTACCAGGAAGTTTGTATTGATTAGGGGGATGTTATGAAGTCTTGTAAGTGTATAATTCAGTACTGCTAGTACGGATATGTAGCTGCTAATATGTAGCACTGCAAAAGATGCAAATACTGCACGTATTTAATTGATTTAGGGGTATATTTTACACACTGCTTGCATTATAATCAACATATTCACTATGAAAAGAAAGGACTACATAATTGGTGACTTAATCTTGATGAAGTCTGACAAAATCAATTTCTTGTTGAATTGTGTGTACAAAAATAGGGTTCAGCAAAACAGCACCTTTCAAGAACATAAGTTAGAATTACAAGATGTGTCGATCTGACCAGTGAGAAACTTACTGTATGCAGCTTTGAGTTGACCAGAATTTTATGTCCATCTCTATTCCTCATACATGATAGGATGAATTCCAGGTGATCCTGGCTTAACTTCCATGTGAGGAGGTATCTTAGTACAGAGTCCTCTCCACAGACATATGTTTCTGTAAGACCTTGCACACTTAACAAATAAAAAATGATACCATTCATTGAAGTTATTTTCTTACAGTTACAGAGTGATAAACCATCAGTTAGCATAATATTATTAGAATAACTTATGCATTTTTAAATATCAGTACAGATTTAGACCTTGTTTAGAATATGTGTTTGCAGCCTTGGTTTACTTACCCATAAGATAGCATGAATTTATTAAATTAAATGCATGATCAAGTAACATTGCAAACTGAATGGTTCTCTCACATTCAGGAAACACTTCAAGACCTAGATAACTGCAAAATTTAAGAGTATTAGCCACAGAATTACTGAAGGTTGCACCTAAGGAAACATTGATCTTCTGTCTCACCCAATCTAAATTCTTTCTCCATAATCTATAACCAGTGTGCACGCCTTTCACTTCTTGTAATTGTACCAAGTTACCCCAGGTGTTTCACCTCACTAATATTTTCTTGGGCTGGAGCACTAATATCTACTGAGAACCTGCTTTTTTGCTAGGGAATGCATTGCAAGTTTTATATTGTGAGCAGCATCAAGGAAAGTTAATGCCTTTTGCTCAAACTCTGCTGGATGAGGAAAAGAACACTGGGAGTTCAGTCCAACAAATTTCATTCCTAAGGCTATTAGTCCCATTCCCATCACAACTGCTGACTATATGATTTTTATTGTATGAGCTCTCCACTCACTGGTACTTGTTGAGACCCTATTCGCTGCTGTGATCATTAAGTCTAATGCTATCTTGGCCACTTCATACTCACCAGTGTCTAAATATCCCTGACCTAAGTCAACCGACACAAAACTGTTTATTTTCCCATGCCAAGTCCTTAACCTTTTCATTAAACATCTAATATCCAAGGGTTGATTGTGAAATTCTTTCTTTTCAAAACTCTCCTCTGTAAAACCTGACTGCCATCAATAGATGTCGCCCAGTGATAAATATTTTGAAGATGTGGTGGTGTAAAAATTTCCAGATGTAATAATAGGGATACTGGCGATATGGATGCACGGTTGGGTTGGCCTGAAGCCTGACAAGGTATTGGATCACCTCTTGGAAAATAGCTACACTGAACATTCAGACCTGAATCATTAGTTTCTTGTGAAGACCTTCAATCATTTCTTGCTGATGGAAGACTTTCCTCCTGTTCCACTTTGCTTGTTTTGCTATGATTTCAGCCATTTTATTTTCCTGGTAGCCTGCACCAATTGCTGCTTTAATTTCGGAAGTATGGAACTAAAGCTGTAGTTTTGGTTGCAGGTTTTGTGATTTAAAAGATAAAACTGTTTAAAGCAATGTCATCCAGATCACTGCATGGTAAATAGGAGCAGCAAATGGTTAGGAAAAAATAATTTAAAATAATTTAATTTTAAAACATTGCCTCTGGTGGGTTTTCTTGGTTATGTTTTATTGGCATTGAGCACTCTGTTTTCTTTGTTTGCAACAGTGAGGGAAAATAAAATGCTTAGAACCATGTTTGGTAGTAATGGCCACTGGTCATTTGATACATGTACTTATCTTCGGAGTGTGCAGAGCATAAGTGACTGTATTGTGTGGGATACCATTTGTCTCTTTTCATCCTCACAACCCATTGTTGAATTAATTCCTTGGTCTTTAAAAAGGAAATCAGAAACATTATCAAATAAATAATAACTGTGTCTCACAGTACTTCCTCTGTTTAAACATTAAAATGGGTTTAATATCAAACAGGAATTACAAAAGCAATGTCTGTTATAATTCAGTTACAATTAGTTGAAACAAAATGTATCCTTGGATTAGTTACACTGATTTGTGCAGCCATATGCTGAACATAGGGCTGGGATTCTTGAGACAGCAATCTGACCTTTTGCTTCTCAATACATGTGCAGTCCAGTCACAATTGACAGTATATCTGTATTCAGCAAGTGGCCATGCAGTTATGGTCATACAGCTGTGAGCTTGTATTCAGGAAATAGTGGGCCAAACCCAGTGTAGGCAGCCCTTAGAATAGTTTTCTGTTGTTCCCTGTTTTCATGCCAGGCAAATGTTTGGGCTTTACCTTAATTAAAGACATGGTCACTTTCTTTCCATTCCTAGCCCTTTCCTATCCCATCGTCACCAAAATACATGACCGACACGAGTTATACAATTTACCACTATATATCCACATTTTGAAAGTTTGGATTCTCTTTTCTGTGGGTAAGAAAATACATAGGGCTTTACAGTATTTAGTAGGGTGTAGAGGACATAACACTTTGTTATTCTCTTTCTGAGCTTTATTCTGAGATCATTTCAGGATAGGAGTTGCCACATACTAATGAAGGTGGACTCTGATTTCTCTATCCACCATTTGATTTCAGCAGAATAGTCCTATGTTACTACCTAGATATACCATATTTTTTAACCCTGTCCTCCTGTATGTTGTACAGAAAAGTATCAGGCGGTGTAGGTTTTTTTACATTGTTTTCGTTGTGTTGAATAAAAAGTCACACTCTTTGGGTAGAGATTTTGCAAAATGTGGAGAACACTCATTTAAGTGCAGGACAGGAAGAATGCTGTAGTGGAAGGTGACAATGACTAGGTTCGAGCTTACATAGGAGAGTATATGTGAGGATATTGTACAATGCATGCCTTATGAAATATTTAATCTTATCATAAATTGTAGTATTTTTGTTAAGAAAACTTTCACAAAAACCTTCCATTAATTACACACATAACTGCACATTGCACGTAACTCAATATGTTAATCACTTGATAGAAGACTATGGATCATTCACTGGCACTATTCTAGGCCCTCGCCCTCTAGTATACATCAGCCTCCCCACTTTAAGAATACATGCGAACATCAAGAAGTACTCACTTTCTCCACTGGAGCGCTGCAAGCGTGTCAAGCCAGAACGAGCGGCACGCAGTTCCCCACAGCTGTTAGGCCTACATTCTGATGATTTTCCTGTTGATCGGCTTAATGTTTAAGTATTTCACCCTCTCAAAACGTTCAGTCACTTCATCTCCAATGTTTTTTAAGATACTCGGGATAAGAGTTTTGCAGATTACCTCACCTAATTTCTCAGCATGATTAGAACTGTCATTTGAGTCGCACTTTAAAACCTCCGAACTCTTCAAAACAGGCAGAACTACGGCAGTTAAAGTCGTACAAGCTCCTGTATTAAAAAAGTTGCAGCTTCACACACGAAATCATTAACAATGTTTATAATCCACACCAACCGTTCTGATGGATAGAAGAAGACATTACACCGATCTTGTTAAAAAAATGATGTCCATTAGTGAAGAACTGCATTTTTCTTGTTGAATTAGGGTACGGCATGATTCACAAGTTACTTCTTTTCTTATTTCCTTCACAACGAAACCACTGAGGAAAGCAAGCGATGCAAGTTTAATAGACGCTACCTCCAGACCTGTTAAATAATTTTTTTGCTACTTGCTTTACGTCACACCGACACAGATATGTCTTACGGCGACGATGGGATAGGAAAGACCTAGGAATTGAAGGAAGCGGTCGTGGCCTTAATTAAGGTGCAGCCCCAGCATTTGCCTGGTGTGAAAATGGGAAACCACGGAAAACCATATTCAGAGCTGCCGACAGTGGGGCTCGAACCCACTATCTCCCGATTACTGGATACTGGCCGCATTTAAGCGACTGCAGCTATCGAGCTCGGTGTAAAAGAAATAAGGGTATTAAGTTTACTGCATGATAACAGTATGGTTATTTACTGTTATCTAATAACCAACAGTAAATGAATGTTGTAAAAGTGAGTATACGTATAATGCGGCTTGTGAAGATTTTGCATGATTTCTGTCACTGTTCCTGGAATGTTAGGGATCACTTCCGATGGGACTGATTGAGATGACTTGATACAGTTAATAACATTCATCTCACGAGTATGTTGATTTCGCCTTTTCAAAGGAATTCCTATCTTCAAAATTTTGTTGAGGGCAAATACTACAGCCCTTGAATCCAGCATGTCATTGTTGCTTGAAATTCTCCTCAAATGCTAAAGAACATGTCTAAGGAATCGCTGTTAAATACTCTAGTTAGCACAAAACGAAAGCCAGAAGACAATGTATCGGATACAGAGAACTGTAGAATACGTAGTTAGCCGAATAGCCTCGTAAGTTTCATTGCTGAGAAAACTCGCTCCTTGCTCATGGCATACTTCCTTCACATCCTCAAGATATACCAGAAACTCTCTCTTCAGCCAGTGAAGCCTGTCATCATCTGTGTTGAAACAATGGATCTTGTCAGGGCAAAACTTAGCGTTGTTGTGACTGCTAACATCGTGGACATTGAACCATTTCTGAATCATTTTTATGAAGTATATAGTCGCTGTGCAGTCTTGTAACAAGTGGGCTTTTTGATGTCCAGAATGTTTTTGGAGATATTCCGGAGCTGTTGTTACTGGTGTAGAAATATATCCTTGGCTCGTTTCACATTAATTTTTTCTATGTTTTTTGGGCTTATATGTTTTCGAGTCAGAAAGCGAACAGGTTTTACCACTTGACCTGCTTCCAATTCATTTAAATTCTTCACGTGAGAGCCACTTATTGTGTCTTTTCCATCAAATTCTCTAAAAATGTGTTTCTTGCGTTCTTTGAAACGTGACATTGGTCAAATGCAAGAAATAAGGGTCGTTTCGGATCATTTGGGTGAGTAAATTGTGGCTTCAAAATCTTGCTGTTGGAAGTCGTCTCATCATATTAACATTGGTCTTATGATTATCGGAAACTAGACGTATTACAAGAAATCCACAAGCCTCAATCTCTCTGATAACAGACAGTGTCAAATTATACATTTCCTTGCCTGAGATTCGTTTGGTAAAGAAGTACGCGGCCGGAAGTGCACAACCCCGCTATCATAAAACAAAGCAAATTATTGGCGAGAATTTCAGATTCCCTCTCATTCTTGACGTTCTTATTACCTGGAACAGATGTGGTTTTGTGACCGAAGAAAGTATCTAGCTCTTTGTCATATTGCAGTTGTTGTTTTATTGCCATATCATCCACTATCAAGGAACATACTCTTTCAGCCTCATTCAAACGTTCAGATTCTAAGGTTAACCTCTCTTTCACAAGGTTCGTAACTCCTGTGTCGCATTAAGTATCACCCAAATCCCTGGGCAGTGTGCTCTTAGAAGGCAACTTTAGTATATTTTTCCTAACATACCTATAACCTTTGGGCGATATGCATTCCCAAACTATACTGTGTTTTACCGTGGATTCTGTCCATCTCGGAGAGTATTTCTCAAAATTCGCTATTTGCTCAAGAAGGAATGAAGACTTGGCATTTGAGGGATCATGCTTGGCTGTTTTAATTATTCGTGACAGGGCTTTATGATAATTATTGTTTTAAATCTCCAACTCCTGATTAGTTTTATTCAGTTCGTTTTCAAGACGTGAAAGTTTAGCCCGCGCTCTCCACAGTTTTAGTCGCAATTTATTTGTTTCTATTTTGAGTAGCTTCTCATCTAAAATGTCGCACTGGACATCAACGGAACGATGAAAGTCATGATTTGCGGGACACTCGTGCAGGGAAACACCTGAAGTATCACTTTCGTCACAGCTTGGCTCAGTTGATTCATATTTCCGTTTCTTACCTTTGGCAATGACTGAATGTTTTATAATAGGTCTACGTTCTGCTTTGATCTGTTGGACTTTGTAAGATGGATAAGAAGTGAAAACAGAGGGAACAGCAGCATCCTGCAGTTTCTTAATTTTCAATCCAGGTCGATAGTCAGACTCACGAAAATGAAGCCTACATACCACAGAAGATCTAGAATTTAAATTGGGCCTCAAGTCTGCTCTTGATATAGCTTTAAGCCATTGTTCTCTAAGGTCAGTTCAGTCGGGAAATGATACTCCTTTCACTTTCCTACTCCGGCTTGTGCAGCTAGGCACGCAGCAATACACCATTCCTATTGATAGATAGAAACCTGCAATAGGACATTAATATGCCAAGTTAATGTAGCCTATGGCAAGATCGTAAGCAATAACTGATTAAAGCAAATATGTTACGATAGCCTTCAGTGAAGTAAAAAATTAGATTAAAAGGGTATGAGAAACTCGAACGGTGCGCGAGATTTAAGCATGCCTTGTAATTACTTCTTTTAATGAATTACTACCATTAAATACCTTCTTATGATGAAATAAATAGTCTGTACTTCCACTAATATCACAACTCAACACAATCACAGTAAACTACATAAAGAAACGACACCCGACACATTGCATACTCCCTCTTTCTTATTGTTCCTAACGTGCCTTCAGCGCGGGTCGCGTCCACGCTTCTAGCGCCACAGCGGCCAAAGTAGTCCCTACGTGATGTTCGCAAAGAAGCACGCAAGCCGAGCGAAGTGGGAAGGCTGAGAGGTATACTAGAAGGCGATGGTTAGGCATAGTAAATCCGTTAGAGAATGCTGCTCTCACTGTTTCATCATGTTCTGTATCCATGTCTATTTCCCTTCCGCTGGCAGTGTCTTTCGTTTTATTATCACTTTATCTTGCGGTTTCAGTATTGCTTCCGTCAATGTCACTATTTCCGTCCATTTCACTTCCGACGTTTATGTTTGCCATGGTCCAACAAACCTTCACCTGATATTACCGATCTTCAAATTTCTTTATATGCTCACAAATTATACTTCCAGCCCTCATTTTTAATAGAAGGAATTTGTTCAACATAAGTTATAGTAATGCTTCCGTTCTGAATATCACATGTTCAGAAATGCATTTCTTGACAATTGCCCATATCAGCTTATATTTATTTTCATCTTGTATTCCTTTGCCAAGACTCGGTCTATACCATTCAACAATTTCTCCTGATCTTCTGAAGATTGAGGTAAAATAACAATATCATCAGCAAATTTCAGAGTTTAATTTCCTCTCCTTTTATTGCGATACCCTTTCTAAATTCCTCTTTGGTTTTCTTTACTGCCTCTTTCTTCTATATGAAACCTGCGGTGCTGCCTCACTCCCTTATGTAATACTGCTAAAGATGGCCTAGGCCACCATAGCTCAATTGGTAGAGCAACCGACGCGAAATCGGGAGGTTGTGGGTTCGGATCCCACTGGTGTCCGGCTGGCCATTTTTGTTCTGTACTTAAAATCTCTTCAACACGTACTACATTTACGTAACACGACCTAATACGTTAAAAGTCTGTTTCGATTACAATGCGGTCGTGAAAATTCAATATTCATTGACATGCCCCACAACGGGAGACTTAAACGCACTCTACAGTGTGCTAGCAGCAGTGCCAGACCTGTAGCTCAGATCCTTTCAAACAGAACAAAGATGGCCTAGGCCACCATAGCTCAATTGGTAGTGCAACCGACGCGAAATCGGGAGGTTGTGGGTTCGGATCCCCCTGGCGTCCGGCTGGCCATTTTTGTTCTGTACTTAACATCTTTTCAACACGTACTGCATGTACGTAACACGACCTAATACGTTAAAAGTCTGTTTCGATTACAATGCGGTCGTGAAAATTCAATATTCATTCACAGCTATTACACCATTCTGCCAAAAAACGTATGGCGATTCTCCATTTTCGTGCATTTTATAGGCTTACGCTAGACGGAATAATTTCACCATGCTGGTTTCTTTTAAGGCGGTCAGTAATTCTGAGGGTATGTCATCAATTCGTGGTGCCTTGTTTATACTTAGGTCTTTCAAAACTTTCTCGATTTCTGACCTCAAATTTGGGATACCCATTTCATCAGCATCAACAGCCTCTTATTGTTCAAGAACCCTATCATCTACTTCTTTACCTTGATACTGCTGCTGGATAAGTTCGCGCCATATTTCTGCTTTGTCTTTTTTTCCCTAGAAGTTTTTCCCTCTGAGCTCTTGTTGAGGAGATTTGCTTGGATACAGTGGGAAATATGCATATATGAAGTGAGCCCAATCGTTGGACTGCAGCTTAATAAGATTATCAGCAAGCTGTTGACTATGTTCCTCCATATCCAATCCATCAGCACTGTCGTATCACCCATCACTACTCTTTCTTACCTAGTTTTCCTTTCTCAAAAGGGTTTCTTGATTTTCCTACATGCAGTTTCTACCTTTCCTAGGACCATTAAGCCTTGAACATCCTTGCACTTCTTTTTCAGCCGTTGTTCCATATATGGTTTTCTGTGGTTCCTCACTTTTAAACCAGGCATATTCTAAAAATGTACTTAAATTAACCCATTGGAACCTGACTAATAGTCTAACCTACAGGGAGAGAAAACTCGATTCGTTTCGAAAATTATGCTTTAATTTTGTTTATGAGGATTGGTCAAAAATGGCTTTTTTCAAAGCTATATACATCACAGATCAATGCCTAACTGTTCATTAACTGTTTCTCAGTCTTCAGTAGTGAATCATCGCGTGATATTTTTTGAAGCAGCTCTCCAGGTGGAGTGGAACGCCACAATTCTCACATAGCCACCTCACTCCGGACCTTATTTTATGACCCTTGCAAACTTCGCAGGCCTCGAAGGATGTTTGTTCCTTTCTGTTGGAGGAATAGGCACTGGAAAATATCCCCATACGTTTGCCTAAAGCCGCAGGTGGCTGTCTTGACTGGGCGTTCTTCCCTTTGTTGTCCTAGGCGGGAGAGCAACACTCTGCAACAATCGCTCGGTAAATGCTGCGAGAAAGCCTGTATAATGCAGCCGCCTGCCAGTGACCTTATTGAACTCAACGTATGAATTGAAGATAGCCATATCCAGTAGATACAACCCTTGATAGTCCTTCGCATTAGCTGGAAACATGCAAGGACGTGGTCTTGACGAATATACTGCACCCGTTCAAAGCCTGAGCCCCAACCAGCATTTATCTCAGGGGTGTTACGGTTCGAATTTAACGCAAATAATAAACAACGAAAAACTATGAAGATACGGAACCTCCTGTTAAAAATATGGGCGCCGTCTAATTAGTACTACATGGTTGACGGTGCACTCAAATTATTAACTATAAGGCCCATCATAAAAACAAACAAAAACACATTAAAACAGATCAAAGGGAAAAATTGGAGGCTCCGTCCTAGGAAAGGGGACGGATATTTTAAATGGTCACTAAGTGTTTACTAATCAACAAAAACAAGAACTTGGATCTGTTTCCTTGCAAATGCTTAAGAAGCATTTTAATTAAAGATAAACTGAAACACACACAAAGATTTGTTGACTTTTATTTTGCCTATAATTTGGCAAATCATTCCTGAAATTTACGTAATGAATTTGGCACTGAGGACCACCCATCCACTTGGGTGGTTGAACCGTTGATTGGCGAGGGTTAAAACACGACCCTCGTGACAACACCACGACCACTTATGGTCGAGACCATTAAACTGTTGGCAAGGTGGGCGCGATCACATGAACTATGTCATCGCCTCCACCTTTATTGAGATGAGACCAACCCGGGATGGTACAATACCGTCCCCGGGTTCCTAACCCAAGATCTGTTAAATGTTAACGGACCGGGCTAGTTGGTCGTGCGCATAGAGGCGCGCGGCTGTGAGCTTGCATCCGGGAGATAGTAGGTTCGAGTCCCACTATGGGCAGCCCTGAAAATGGTTTTCCGTGGTTTCCCATTTTCACACCAGGCAAATGCTGGGGCTGTACCTTAATTAAGGCCACGGCCGCTTCCTTCCAACTCCTAGTCCTTTCCTATCCCATCGTCGCCATAAGACCTATCTGTGTCGGTGTGACGTAAAGCCCCTAGCAAAAAAAATGTTAACGGAAGGGAACGACAAATGGATTCTAACCTAACGGTCCAGATGTAAGGATTTGCCATCACATTTAACCTCATAAACTTAGCTTATAATTTACAACAACTTGGCATTATTACGTAATTTTGCCAACTGATTTCCCTAGCCTCCGTCAACATCATCATCCGAAATAATTCATAAAGATATTTTTATTTTTATCATCATTATTTTCACCAGTGGAGATCAGCATTTAGTAACACTGAATCAGCATTGACTTAATATTTTAATTCCATTTTCACTATATTATTATGCTTAGAAATAACATCGTAAATTCTTCTTCTTATGCTTCTTCAAATTATTATTATGAGAAATTAATTTCACTCGTTACACGGCAGTTAATTATTATTATTTTTAATGCATATTCCTTTACGCTTCCGGTCTTGTTTGGCGCTAATCAATTGGTTAAGAAACGACTTACTTGGAATATTATTATTAATATTATTATTATTAGTATGAATAGTAGTATTAATATTATATTTTAATTTCCAATGTTTATAATTTGGTCATATATATTAATTTCCATATGAACAACCAAGATCCGATTTCACATCGGTCGGGACACAATAACGGTATTTGAACCGCAACCGTACTTCATTTCGTACTGTCATTAATTTATGGGGACACCATGTCCTCCCGAGACAAATCTCAAATCGCATGACACCTCGCGGCTGGGAATCTCCGTCTAGTCCCTGCGAGTGTTAAATTAATCCTTCCTTCTCATTTGAAGTTTATTTATTCCACTGGAACTCTTCAAAATATTGTATTTATTAATCCTCGGTGCGTGGACTCTTCTGCCACTCATAACTCCGGAATCGGCACATAACATCTGCGTAGGCTTCTGGATTCATCTATTTTATCATCAAGTTCAGTACGAGTCAATTTTATCACATGCCGGATTTTTGTTCCGCTTGACTTCGAAAATCAAAAATGGGCTTAACCCACTCTGTGCCTTCAGCATTGCGTGACCATCATATACAAATGCATATATTGCCTTTAAACCATGTTACTATGATTATTATTGAGTCCAAAACATTAAATCAACAATTAATATAAAATCAAATTTACTACCCGAATTATAGGCTTCCACGTACCACATGTTACCTCCACATTTAATTTTAACTGGCAGTAATTCTATAAAATCCGACCCGTGCCTTATTCACAAAGCATTATTATTATATACTCATTTAGACATAACCCGTGGCCATTTATCACTCCGATACGTCTAATGATTATTATTGCTGTCTACTGGCGAAACTTCGCGGTACACATAATCATTGGTATTTACATTCAGAACTATCGGACATCATTCCAGTCCCACAATATTTAAAATTCACTGGCAACCCGGTACCTCTAGATAATCTTACAACATGCCTTAACATCTATAAAATTTACGAGGAACTGACCTAAGTCCGAAAAACATATCTGGAGCAATTCTAATATGAATCTCAGTTTATCTTTACGTGAGACATGCTCCTATACAGTCAATCATGAGCACTTCAAGCACTTGAAGAAAACAAATCAACCCTAATTTACTCTATTAAATTAATCAATACTATTATGATTGCTTGATATAATTATACGATCTTAATTATTTACATATTAATTTGTCCCTTTGTCTACCTATTTGAATTATACCAGCCGGGAAGCGGCTTGCGTGACACTCAAGTTGCGATATTAAATTATATGAATTCCTCCCCCCCCTGTCATCATTAACACATCTACATAATTAAATTGATATTGTACTAATCTCTGTCTGTAGTCTGCTAAACTGAACCAGAAGCACATGCCCCGTCCAGTTTAGCACGCCATCTTGCTGGTCTCCATGCCAGCATGTAGAGGTAATCTTTTACAATTTTTCAATTGGACACATTTTAAATTGAAAAAGAAAACAAATAAAAATTAACACTTGGAATATTTTACACTCTTATCTTTACAGAGGAATTTTTACACTGGTGACCTTTTATCTGGCCCACTTAATGTAAGCATACATTCTCCATTCCATCCCGGCACTAAGGAACGCGTGATACTCCGGTATCACTTTCAACGGCTCGGCACGCACTTGAATTTCGAACCCGGCACTTCCGTGAATGTTCGCATTTCTGCCGGCTTACGTTCGCTTGGCTGACCAGGTATCAGCTTGTAATCGACTGTTCACTGGCGTCTAATTATGCCGAACAACCGTGACCGTTCTCGTGTAATACACTCTGTGCCCTAGATATATTATATCACTCCTAACCGTAGGTATATATTTAATTAGTTCTGTAAATGATTATACATTTCTATTGATTTGTCGGTAGGCAATACTTGTAACTTTCTCCGGTATTCGGACTCATGATACTGTTGAATGTTCAAGTACGTAACGCGTACTACTTCACGTACTGGATCACTGTGCTATTGAGCGTAGTAACGGCTCCAATAAACTTTCACAAGTGTTTGTTACACGCACTGATATCGTGGTCGCTTGACCAAATGTTCACAAGTGTTATGGTTATACGTATTCGGACGTAGTAACCGCTCAACGAACTTTAATCGAGTGTCTCCTCATTCGCCCTGACCAGGCTGTTATGCGAATGTTCATCGCCTCTCCGAGTTCACGAGAGGTCACGTTAGAGTGAGCAGTTACAGTTTCCCCATTTGACTATATGCACACCTGCCGGTGGCTTGAACATGGGATCCACTGATGTGATTATATGACTCTTGCCTCTATGAAAAATCTCAGCTCATTTCGATCGTGGCTAATTGTAATATGTGCGAATTTAGCTCCTGTATTCTTGGCGGGTAAATACGCGCCATTTGTGGCGTCCCTCACCTTCAACAAATCAGCGTACAGCGTCTGTAATTTCTGAGAATTACGACAGTAAAACATCATTAATTAATAACTTTTAACATTTGGTCGTGTTTCTAGAATTTTCCTGTTTAGACATCCGTATTCAGTTTTTCTTTATAAATTTATCTCGCGAAATCAATCCGTATTTCACCTCTTGGCTTGATTGCTTCTCCCAGGCGAATTTTACTGTTGGCTCACAGCTAAGCGGGAGTTTGAAATCTCATGTTATTTCTTTAAATACCAACTGCTCGCTTCAAATCCGTCTCCGGCCTTGGATTTCCCATGACGTCATTTCCAAGAATCTTGCAGGACGTGTTCCCTTCGTTCAGTAGTTCGGCTAGCCCTGCGCAACGTATTTCCCAGTCGGGTTTGGAAATAGCGCTTTCGTTCCCCTTCTAACTTGGCATTTGTTCTGAGAATACTAATTTTGCTTGCCATTGTGTTTCATAACCTCTAGGAGAGACAGAAATCTATGTAGGTTTCACAATACCTTCCGAAGTGGTCGGTAGGCCCACGTACAAATGTAAGAGTTTCTTGCTTAGCGAATATGAAATATATTCCCTAATAAATAACTCTAATTGAATGACGCAGCTGCCACGGCCACTAGGGTATAATACTGCATTCATTTTCCGGTTGTATCTTCCAATATCCTTGGAGATTTTCACCACTTCCTCTCCACCTCGTTTTCTTTGAATTATCACAACATCAAAATCCATCAACAATTGTAAGTAAACGCACATCCTTTCCGTCTTTCCATTTTATGGTGAGAATATTATTAGCTGCCATACTAATAGCCTCACATTTCGTCAGTTTTACTGTGCGGAACACTGGAGGCACGTTCTTCCTGTTACTGCATACGGTACCCACAGCAGTAGTTCCGTTCTCCAACAAGGTGCGAAAAAGTTGAGGAGAAACCAGTTATTAAGATGAAATATATGACCCTGGTTCAAGTTTACTTCTATTAGTTCCAGCAGGGCTGCTTCTGTTGCTGGAATAACACCATGTTTGCCTTGTCTGGTATAAATTTTGAACTGGGAACAGTATCCAGAAGCACTGTCACAGAGTCAATAAGTTTTAATAATGAACCTGGCTTTTTTGGAAGGATTGTATTGCACAAATTGAAGCTTACCTAGAAATTGTATAACACTGTCATAAATACATATACGTCTGTCAAGATTGTAGATATTCTGAAACTTTGTTTGCAAGTATGAAATAACGGGTCTGATATTTCTTAGATGGTCATTTGGAACTGTAAACATGTCATCAGAGAAGTGCAGAAATCGTAAAATTTGACAGAATAGTTCAAATGTCATGGTTTCTGAAAGTATTTTACTTTCTGAATATTTTTATAGACCAGCACAACTTGACTTTAGGTTTTCGTACCTGACTCATGAGAATCATCAGCAAAAACTATCCTGTTATCTCATTAACTGTGCAAGGATACCATTTACTGTCAACTTTCAAATTTTTTCTCATCAACTTATTCGCCTGGAAAGCAGCATATTCCTTAGTTCCTATGGCAATTCCCAGAACTCATCTCCAAGAAATTCGGAACACACATCTAATACACAGTATTCTCAAAACAACAGCACTGAGACCAGAAACAGCAGTGAATGGAATTGTTTTCGGTGTATTGGAAATGTTTGACCAATTCCATGTTGAAGATCCATCTCCTGAAGCAGTCCCGCCACCTCGGTCTTCGTTTACATCGTCCATACTGTTGTAATAACACTGTCATTATTAGTGTAAGAAATAGCGCTGTCTTCTGAACAAAAGTCATTCTCATTATCACTTCTTAACCATTTTAAATTATCTACATAATCATCAGCCATATTTGTTTACTAACAAGCGCAAGCAGATAGCATTTGTTTTTTATACAATATTCTGTGGTCTAAGAAGGGTGGATTCCATTTAGAAGGTTCAATAAACTTCAAAGAGAAATCTACATGTGGCGCAAGACTTATCACTTGCTAGTAACTAAAACTGCAAGCGGTTATAGGTTGGTACGGAACAGTTTGGTCCAAATTGACGGCGTAAGGAGCGCTTCCGTAAGTCGTCGCCAAGGCTGCTTCCTTCCCACTCCTAGCCCTTTCCTATCCCATCATTGCCATAAGACCTATCTTTGCTGGAGCACCATGATGCAAGTTGTAAGCAGAAACTTATTTGACATATACATGGGTTAAAATTTTAAGAGTAGCAAATATTCGATTGCAACTCGTACAAAAGGTATGAGTGTTATACCAAGATTTACTCTCCTTCAGAGTAGTCACCAGCATTATGTAATTGTGTACGTCTTGTTACCAACGGTGTGGACATCATAGGGTATCTGTTGCAGCACCTGTTATGTTGGTATTTCGAATGGAGCAGTTTACTGACTGACAAATCCCTGGAACTGTTCTGGAGCAAAGGCCGCGAAGTGGTTCCTTCGTTGTGTGCATCAGGTCAAAGTCACAACAGCTTAAATCTGTGGATTATAGTATATGGTACAGCAATTCCCAGCCCCATCGACCGTACAAATCAGCCACGTTTGCACTGTATGTGGCCGAGCATTGTCGTGGAAAATGATGGGTAATACGCATTAACGGTATGCTTTGGAGGAACATATTGCGTTAGGATAAAACCATCACAGTCATACATGAGTATAACAATAACTTTCACATGGCTGTGGTTCTCACGAACTCTCAGTCTTTGCAGTTTGCCATAATAATGCAATTGTTTCGATCAGCATTTCACCTGTGGCTCATACAACTTGGCCCATGCCTCATCCAGCGTAACAATATGGCATTACGAAGCCACTTCTTCGTACTTACAGTACTCCAAATGGTTCCGAGCAGCATAATTTCTGCATTTTCCTTCAATCATGCTGAACCCATTTGATGAAATTTTTCTCATGCACAGGTGTTCCTTCTAATATGAAGCACACGCGTCTGCCACTTATTGACTTCCCACTGTGCCACTGTCCTGGAAGCCTATGCAGTTTCGCTGCAAGCTTCTTGAAGACCTTGAGGACACTGTCGTGCTGCACGACCTCTGGCACATTCAGTCTTCGTCCAGTTTCATTGTTCTTATTTCTAAAGCATCGTGACAACACTGTCTTAGATTGCCAGACACACCGAGCCTGTGTTCATTATGCCAGTTTGCATGCGTGTGATGTGAGAAGGTATATTCTGAGGTAAGCTGGTATGAAACTAACGTGTGCTGTCAGTGACATTATTAGATTCCATTGCATGGATTCTCTGCAGCAGTGTGGTAACTATTAAAGTTCCAACCGTCTTATCTTCCATACTTCAGTTCGCTTTCATTTTCTAGAGCTAATTAAACATCATTTCTGTTTTCATCCACCTGTGGTCTACTTAATCTTCATATGACCAGTCCACTGAAAATATTTTATGGATATATCTGGAGAATTGCCTGTTTCAAGCACGTTTCTTCTCATGAGGTTAATATAGGTTGTGGCTTAAAGCTTTTTTGTTGTGAATAAATTGGATTGCCGTTCCGGTATAAAATGTTACACTTTAATCAATATAATTCTGCATGTGCTACGTGGCATATCCATAGATGCAATCGATTTTGAGAAAAGACTCATTTGAGAAGAATTTAGCCTTGAGATTTTCGAGGGCAGTGTTATCCATGTACTATGGATCCTTGATTTCTTTTTGTAGCATTTGCCACACACGACATTGGGAGTTTCTTCTCTTTTGGTAGTTGTTATTTTCAAAATATACGACATTAGTTATGACGCATGCCTTTGCTGGCAGGATGTAGTGTTTACAGTGCACTATATCTTCTCGTATGGGCTGGAATAAATTTGTTACTTTCATTGACCTGTCTCCGTCTCATCCTTGGCTTTGACAATATGAAAGTGACCGAGGCATGAGTGATTCTGGTAACACCGTTCCTTATGCAGCCAGTCCCTGTTATGAATGGTGTGAAAATATCGCTCATAGGGTCTGTTGATGCATGCATTTCAGTGGGCATGGCAGACTGACATGTAATAGCAATTTCTGACTCAGTGAGGAAAGCAACGGGAAACGATCTCACTCCTCATTTCCCTAGTATGTCTCTTCAGTGACACCTAGGCTATTAATGACAGCTGTTGGTGGAGCTGTAGGGGATCAAACCAGCATTCGGGCTGAATACCCAGCATACATACAGTTATGACGCTTCAGCTTTCATTAGTAAGGATTAGATTGATGAATTCATTTGAATATTGCTCTATTGATAAATCAATGTCATTTAACTAAATTGAATCCTTTCACCTTTGTTAGAACAGCGGAAAGTTCACTTGTTAGGAAGCAAATGTTAAGTTTCTCTCTTTCAATGGAAACGAGAGGTAACAATAATGCATACAAAGTCAAGTGTAGACTACGTCAGTTTAATGACAGTTTTTAAACTGTTAGGCTGTTCTGCTCATCAGTAGCGGCGATTGGGAATTAAACTTGGAGAGCGCAAAATGTATGGACAACCAAAATATCCGTTTCCAAGGGATATAGCGGGGGGTTATACATCAACAATGAAAAAAATTTCTATAAAATGTTTTTTGATAGTCTCTGAGCGAATGTCGATAGAGACGTAAAGGTTCAATCAGTCAGTACTGTTCTGCATTTAGGGCTGTCAACCAGGTGGCAGATTCCCTATCTGTTCTCCTAGCCTTTTCTTAACCGATTTCAAAGGAATAGAAAAATTTATTGAACATCTCCCTTGGTAAGTTATTCCATTCCTAGTCCGGCTCCATGGCTGAATGGTTAGCGTGCTGGCCTTTGGTCACAGGGGTCCCGGGTTCGATTCCCGGCAGGGTCGCGAATTTTAGCCTTAATTGGTTAATTTCGCTGGCACTGGGACTGGGTGTATGTGTCGTCTTCATCATCATTTCATCCTCATCACGACGCGTAGGTCGCCTACGGCAGTCAAATCAAAAGACCTGCATCTGGCGAGCCGAACTTGTCCTTGGACACTCCCGGCACTAAAAGCCATACGCCATTTATTCCAATCCCTAACTCCCCTTCCTATAAACGAAAATTAGCCCCAATATGTCCTCATGAATTCCAACTTTATCTTCATATTGTGATCTTTCCTACTTTTAAAGACACCATTCAGGTTGACAGTTTACCATCTTAAGTGCGATAATAATCGTACTATACAATAAAACTTTCACCAGAGGAACAATAGTTAGGCATGTATTACAATTAAATAGAAGTACGGCCTGGTTATACAATTTAAATGTAATTTAGTATACGATTACACACTAAAAAGATATAAGACACTAGAGAGAACTACACAGACACATTGAGTAAGATTGCAGGACTGACGAATGCGCGCAGCAAGCGTGCGACCTTGGCAAGAAATATACCCCTGCTACCCTTCGTCGCGGAACATGCTATGCTTTTCTCCGCGGGTCTTCACTACTTGCTGTGGCGCTGTACAATTCGGTTAGCCGCGACGAACGACATTTTGTGCGTATAATCACTGAGTTTTTTCTTAATAATTGAATAAATTTACGGGGAAACTACAGTGAAATTTCTAACTTATATATTTCTGAATGAATTTTTACTTTTTTCCTGGGTGTAACTCCTCAGATATAGTAATGCACCCAACCTTCAATATCTTATAAATAAAGTTGTAGGGGGTCCGCTGTCTGTAATTTCGTTTGTTTTGCCAATTTTTCACATATTTATCCGTTTTAGGTCAACTCAAGACCGAATCGGTGGTTTATACTTTTCGTGTCTGTTTGTCTGATTGTTTGTTTGTTTGTTCCACCATCACGGCAAAACGGCTGGATAGATTTCAACCAAACTTCATATTTGGAGTATAATCATCCCGGGGAAGGTTTCTATATGCATATCATTTTAAAATCTTTGAAAGGATGGGGTTTTATAGGAAAACCACAATGGTTTTCCTCCATTTTCTCTTATACTATTGATTTTATGTAAACCCTGTGGACCGTATGTGAAAGGTCTCTTCATTATAAACAACTTTCGTTATGTTCATAATTTACCTTAGTCTCAAATGACGGAGAAATTTACTATTTTCTGTCGATACCATGCTCTGCATTGAGTGACCGACAGACCGACAACGAATATGTGGGTTACCATAGCAACGACTCTGACTGCTTGCCAGCAGGGAAGTAACGTATTGCCATTTTCCTCATCATTCCTTTAAATTCGTGTTTGTTCCTTGGGTAGAAAGCAAGAGAGTCGTCAATCGGCCATTCTGTGGGATATTGGCGGAATATCATTGGAGGTTATAACCGTCCTCGAATACCTTAAGAAATAACACAAATATTCATCTTCTTATCTGATTACCTAAGAATCCCTAAGCCTACATTTCTCTCCGATTACCGCTTTCTTATATCCATAACTCACACCGGCATAATTTATTGAGGAGCATTTGATTTTCCAATACATTCACTTGGTATTTACATATTTGTCGTCATCGGGATGTCCTCAGTTATAATCCATTTTCTATTAATTTCAACTTACAAAACTGTATTATTTTCTTCCTTTATTACCACGTACCGAGCTCGATAGCTGCAGTCGCTTAATTGCTGCCAGTATCCAGTATTCGGGAGATCGTGGGTTCGAACCCCACTGTCGGCAGCCCTGAAGATGGTTTTCCGTGGTTTCCCATTTTCACACCAGGCAAATGCTGGGGCTGTACCTTAATTAAGGCCACGGCCGCTTCCTTCCCACTCCTAGCCCTTTCCTGCCTCATCGTCGCTATAAGACCTATCTGTGTCGGTGCGACGTAAAGCAAAAAAAAAAAAAAAATATTACCACGTATGTATGCGAGTGCAAATCCCGAATGCTGAGCACTCTTTTCTTTGAGGAAATATTGTAAGCTATGCAAATGTATAACTTTTGGCCCAGGAAAATTCCGAAATATGGGTGCAATTTTAACGACGGTGCAGACCTTCGTTTCGGGGTAATTGGTGGCTAATCAGTAAGTCGTATCACAAGTCAGAAAGCAAATGGCGTTTCATATTGGAGAGATCTACAACTTTTGTCCTATGACTTTTCGTCGTATTTCTATCCCTAATACGTTAAATACAGCTGTATTTCTCGATTTCAAGTTGATTTTGACTCTTACACGTATATGTTATCATTTGGCACACTTATAGGAAAGGTAGAATCATGATATTCGGCACGCACATTGACATGACCATTTGCCATGTTATAGCCAAATTTTATGATTCTAGCTGTCACATGAGTATCAAAGATATAAAGTAGTATGTGAAAACTGTACAAGATTTCACCCCATTCAATGACTCTAAGTCAATGTAACCCATACATTTAGAAGATACGAGAAGATGTCATTGGACCAACCATGTAGAGCACTGAAAGGGGCGTCTGATAGTGAAGTCGGTTTGTAGATACGTCGTACCGTTTTAAAGCAGTAACTATCGAAATAAAGGTCTGCACTTCTAGAGTGTGTCTGTACATTGACAATTTTGGCGAAATTTCCGTACAGTTATCTGTTTCAGGTGTAATAATGACCATCTGCATATATTCAGTTTTGGTGTCTGTCTGTTTGTTTGTCTGTTTGTCTATAACTTGGAAACCGGATATATTTCCACCAAACTTGATATTTAGAATCCACCTGTCCTTTAGTAGGTTTTAGGGCAAATATTGTTTCTAAATCCCTGAATTGACTGGAGGATTATACGAAACCGAAACCGTGATTTTGCATTCCCACAAAATATACACAACGAAACTTAATGTAAATTTACCTGCCTTAATGGAAATTAATTTCTAAGCCTTTTTCCTCATGTGCATCATTTCAATACGAGGATTAATAAGGGAGATATCATTAACGGACCGTTTTCCGGTGCAAGTCCCACCGGACTTAACCCAAGAGCGGGTGCGTGTAAAGCGTATTTTTTACAACTTGAAAACTACTGAAGATATTTGAGTCAAACTTTACATTAACATCCACGTGTCCGACGGTAGATGTTAATCGTCAATAACATTTCATGTTCCCGGAATGGACTGGCGGTTTATAGGGAACCGAAATGGTGATTTTACTCTTACACAAGATATACAGTACAAGACCAACCTGACTGGAAATCGACCAAACGTGATGGAATTCCATCCCTAAAACTTTTTCATGTGCATTTTTTCGCCAGGAGAATTAATAAGGGAGATATCATAAACGGTCCGTTTTTCAGGTTAAGTCCAGCGGATATAGCCAAAAAGGTGTTGTACGTGGAGCAGGTTCCTTATCTATTTATGTAACTAAAATCGTAACGACTGTGTGCCTGTACATTGACTATTTTGGCGAAATTTTCGTACAGCTACACGTTGAAGGGGTAATAATGACCATCTGCATATTTTTTGGTTTAGTTTCTTGAAAGTCCTAATTTTTACACTCGTCACCGAAACCCCAGATTGCGGCATAATTTGCCAGTCGAAGAAGGATATTAAAATTTGGCAAAATTATACGTTTTAGCCTGTAACGGACGGAAAACTTCCAAGATCTTTAAATTTTTCCCTTTTTATCCCGAAGAATATCGAAATATGGAGGCAATTTTAATGATGGTGCAGACCTTCGGGAAGTATTTTCACATAACGGATAGCAGAATCCCCGTTCAATTTGGAGTGATCTACAACCTTGGTCTTACGACGTTTTGTCGTATTTCTATCCCTTTTACGTTTGATTTTTCTCTATTTCTCAATTTTAAGTAAATTTGGACTTTTCACATATACAATTCATATCTTCCATCATTTGTAGGAAAGATAGAATCATCAAACTGTACACGAAAATTGGTCCACCCAGTAGCCATATGTGAGCCAAATGCTATCTATGTAGCTGTCACTTAATTATACGGAAAGCAATGCAATGTGAGATAATCTTAAACAAATTTTACCCTATTCCACGTTTCTAACTCAATCTGACCCATGAATAGATGAGATATCATAAGACCAGCAATTTAGGCCGCTAAATCCGGCGTCTTATGGTACAATCCTTTCGCGATATGATGTACCGTTTAGCAGCAGTTAATCTGTGAATGAAGGTCTGCAATATTGTAAACAAGCACATACTTTCGTAAGTCGAACTATATGTATTCACTGATGTCGATTTTGTAGCGATCGAGAAAGGGGGTGTCTGCTATTGTAATCAGTACTCCCCACACCGACTTTGACTGGCAGTAGGAATTGGGTCCTTCTCCAATTCCTGTGTAACTGGCATTAATAAGGCAGGCCTACCATTGTAATGAATAATTCACTTCTCGATTTGACTTGCAGAAGGCAAGGGAGCATGCAGTTTTGTTTGGCTGTAGGCAAGTGTTCCCGCAGTTATAAACAGATGTACCCATCTAAAATGTGACTGCATTAGGCATACTGGCCTGCTATTTTGATGGAAACTCACCAACGTGGAGTGACTGGCAGTAAGCTGGCTGGCAGTTGGAAAAGGGGCCTGTCATTATAATGATAACTGCACAAGTCAATTTTGACTGGTTGTGGAAAAGTTTCCTCCCATTATAGTAAAAACTCCTCAATTTGTAATATGTCTGGAAGTAGAAAAGGGGGCTGCCATTGTAACGGAAACTTCCCAAATCGATTGTGAGCGCGCAGTAAGCAATGGAGACTGCAATTATAGTGTAAACTTCGCAACTCGATTGTGAATGGCAGTAGGCAAGTGAGCCTGTCGTTATCATCACAAATCCGTAACAAGCACTTTACATTGGAAACAACGTATGGGGACCTCCCCGTGCTGTTTCTCGGATAACGCTAAGAGACATGCTGTTTTAAAGCAATCTTATTTACTGCATGTACAGTATTTACTTCAATATTCGTATACAATGCAGAATACCGTAGCGAAGCACGGATACATTTGCTAGTTGTACCTATACAAGCTTTTTGAGTAGGAATGTTTTAACTTTCCTTTTACCAGCATCGTTAAAAGTTTGCCTTGCATCACAGTATTTTTCCATTTGGCACCAAATTTTGCACAAATATGCTGCATAGTTATGCCAACACGCATCAGTACCACAGTTTGTTGTTTGAGAAATATATTGGCATGCAGAAGTTTTTAAAAATATAATGTTTAATTAATAAAAAAATATGTGTACACAACATTTTGCAGGTCAATAAATTGAATCACCTTAAACAGCAAAATGCACACTGACATTTTTGCACCAATTATCTAACTACTACTGTGTTCAATTTCACCTACATCAAAGTTTGCAGGATAATTGATTATTTTTCTGAAAAAAAATCATGAAGATTTTGCTAAGCCATAATATGCAAAATAAAAATCTATGCAACTTCACTCACTTTAGAACTGTCCTGCACAATATTTATGTCCTTTAGACTTCTTTTTTCTCTCCTCCAGTAATATTTTCCCCTGAGCTGCTTTTCCTGTTTTGCTGTATGCGCCTTCGGTCTCGCTGGTGACTGATGTCCACAGCAGAAGTTGGTACTGGCTTCCCTCTGATGGACTGAAGGAGTTCAAGTGTTCTAACACACCCCATATTGAACTCACTTACAGCAATAAGATGTACAATATTATAGGTTAGGATCCACCTTTCAATACTCCGTAATACGATGGTAAAAAGTAGTTACAACCTGTTTAATGGGACCGGTTTCAACACATTTTAAGTGTCATCATCAGCCAATTTGCGAAGATCTTAAAACAACTAGCACATTGAATACAGGCAAAAAATTAACATTGTATCATAACGTAGCAATTCAGTAAATGTTCAAAACACAATAATCACAGTCAAGAGAGTAAACAGAACATCACTATCTTGCGCCAAAAACAAATATAGCTGAAGTTCATAAGCAGGTCAAATATTCGCTTATGTAAAGTCGTTGCTAGGCAGGTCTTGTAGGCATTTGTTTCTCCGGCCGAAGAGCAAAAGGTGACGTGAATGAAGTCCTAGGAAAACAGTGTAGGATTTAATTTCGTCAAATTTCAAAGTGGATATATAGGTTTTATAAAATAATTTAAAACGTTAAATATATTTTTTATTTGGCTTTATTCTTTTTTAACGTTTTAAATTATTTTATAAAACCTATATATCCACTTTGAAATTTGACGAAATTAAATCCTACACTGTTTTCCTAGGACTTCATTCACGTCACCTTTTGCTCTTCGGCCGGAGAAACAAATGCCTACAAGACCTGCCTAGCAACGACTTTACATAAGCGAATATTTGACCTGCTTATGAACTTCAGCTATATTTGTTTTTGGCGCAAGATAGTGATGTTCTGTTTACTCTCTTGACTGTGATTATTGTGTTTTGAACATTTACTGAATTGCTACGTTATGATACAATGTTAATTTTTTGCCTGTATTCAATGTGCTAGTTGTTTTAAGATCTTCGCAAATTGGCTGATGATGACACTTAAAATGTGTTGAAACCGGTCCCATTAAACAGGTTGTAACTACTTTTTACCATCTTATTACGGAGTATTGAAAGGTGGATCCTAACCTATAATATTGTACATCTTATTTCTCTATTCAATACGGAACAATAATGAAGTTTTTAACTTTAAATCACTTACAGCACTCACAATACAAAGCTGACGTTTATTTCTAGTAACAAATACTTCTTTTGGACATTTATTCCAAAGAACACTGTGAAGGCTCTCATTTGGATTTTGTGCCTTCCCTTTTGTGCATCTTTGTAGCATTGCGTCTGATGCAAGTTTTTGATATGTTGGCATTATATTTAAAACGACATCATACAGAATACCACATCTGATACTCAGTTCTTAGATTACATTTGAAATCCAAATGAGAGAGACGTAAGAAAGGGATGATTTCTTCGCAGCAACTGGAGGGTCGTGTTCAGTAGAGCATGGGACAGTTATATGCTAGCGGAACACCATTTAAAGAAGACGTTGTGGGCTTTAAAAGCGGCGGTATTTAACACATTGTTGGCCGGGCGCGCACTAGTCCATTATTTGCTGTGGACCGGCAACCGAAGCACACCTAGCTTGAGAAAGGATGAAATATAAATACATGTAACGTTTAAATGACATAGAATAAATTATTGAAACCTGGTGAGAGCACTTTCCAGTGCTCCTAGTACTTGATTTTAGTGTGGTATTGCCTGAATCAGCTGCCCTTGTGCAAGGGAACTTGACAAGCCGAACAGATGTACCTTGTGTCCTTGCGTTTCTTGTGTGCAGTGCATACTCTGCAGGGCTTCTGAGGACACTTTTTCCTTTCATCACATTTATATTTTTCCATTCCTGGGTTTTTGGGGATGTTTTATACCTCCCAGAATTTCGTTCATAATAGAGATTTGATTGTTCCACAAGAAGCTGAAGCAAATCATCGCCTAGGGAACGATCTACTACCTCCGGGATACTCGCGGAATTACTGGCCATATAAGTGAGGCTTGTAAAATATATAAATGGTTCTAGGACTCTGTTTCATCCTTATTTGTCCGTACATCAACCTCTCTGCCACTACTATCACTGGTATCTTCACTCGTATTATTGTCGCCGGCAACAGACTCGTCTGAACTGAATGTCGTACTTGCACTTCCGCGCGTATATTTTGATGTTGACGGACACACATCTTAAAGATCACTAATATTTACATTTTCACAATCACTGGGGACATCAGATAAACTACCAGCATGCAATTCTAGAAACATTTTATCATCGTTCAAGGTGTCATTGCTACGGCGCGCCATGCTGACACCTGACAAAACACTCGTTCACGCGGTACTGAGTGTTATGAAACTACACATCCTGTGCTGAAAGCATTGCCAGGAAAAGAATATATCTATGTAAATTCCGATCAACAAAGACTTTAGTTTGTAAACAACACGAAATAATTCGATTAATAAACAGCGGAGAGGAAAAAATCACACAAGAATGAAGCAATATGAGAAAACGTTAATTTACGTAGCCGGTTGCCCGCGCACCAATACGAAACTACGTTAATTAACGTAGCCCGTCATTAATGTGTTTAAAAATAAAAGCATTTTTCGAAAGAACACACATCAGGATATATTTTAGAGTTCTAAACCCAATTTTGTTATTTATAAATCGTTTTTAAAATAATTCTCAGTTTCAGACGGCTAAAGTGAAAAAAAAAATTGCTCCACAAGGTGGGGGGTGGGCGACTGCCCCCACTCCCCCCTAATCGCCTCTACTGCTGCTCATGTCTAGGAATCACGTTAGGTAGTTTTAAATTCTCTGATCAGAGTCCTTTTAAGACCAAACCAAAACCTGTGGCTCTACAGCTGTGATGAGCATTATCCTGCCAAGCGATCTCTGCTCAGCCTGATGGCCTGCAGTCTATGTGTGGTGAGCACAACAAATTTTCTTGCCTACTATTCCTGGCTTTTTAGAATAAGGACTCTACCTATCTATCAATTAAAACTTTCATAGTTCTCGTATAGCCTGGCTGGACCAGCAACTAGCTATCAGATTGTGATAATAATCTCTGACTTGTCTGAGAATCAATTCTGGGGCTTCCGGGAATGCGGTGTACTTGCTATGCGTAGAAAACACGGCCAGGCTTGTCCTTTAAAATCTGAATGTAAATGTTGTAAATCTATATTGATAAAGCCTTCAGATTTTCTAGATTCAATGAAAAGTCCAACAACTATTTGTTGTACGAACTTGAACGTGGTAGGCAAGAGATTGACTTTTCTCAGGTTAAGATCCAATGTATGTCTGACAATCAGAGTCATCTGTGGGAACGCAAGAAACAAACAAGTGACCAGTAATTTCAGAACATGCAATAGGATGAGCACGATGACAGGAAGTTTTAGGAAGAGAAGAAAAGTTTGCAGAGACTATTGTTGTCTTTCAAGTTTTTCTTCTTCTTTTGCTGCCTCTTCCAGTGCTGTTCTCTTTATCCTGTCATGAGTTCCTTTCCTTGTTCCTGTTCTTCATACAATTTTGACTTGACACTTGTTTGTTTGTTTCCTATTTACATTGGGAGAATAAATGTATATTTTATTGTGCAACTATGCAGTTTATTTTGTCAGGTTTGTCATGTCTATTTATAAACCCTTACTCTAGTTATCTGTTAACTCTAAATTTCTTACTTTGTTGTGCATATTTGTTCCTTACAGCCTTCTGTCGATATTAAGGATGAAATATGCGTAGATGAACACGCAGTTGGTCAGTTGGTCGCTTGTTTCAAAGAAGAAGGCAAGTAAGTACTGTTTAGTTTAATTAGATTTAACACACCTAACCCTTGACAATATGGAATTTGCTATTTATGTGTTCAGTAGTTAGCTCTCCAGACAAGAGGTGGATATCTCAATACCTTGCATTCAAGGCGAGCACAGATCGTTCTCGAATTCTGTCTCCTGTACTTCACTCATGGTCCGAACTTGTTGGTTTCATCGTGGCTCATGAGAAAATTCGACAAAATTAAATAAATCAGCCTGTAGTGTGTCTAGTGATCAGCAGGCCGTGTAGTTGGCACCACTCGGTATCTGAACCTAACAATTATTAATATTACCATCCAACTTTTTTCCGGAATATCTGGTTGACCATGACCTTGCTGTTGGCCATTCCTTTAACACGACCAGTCTAGAGAATCAGCCTGCAGCAAATTAGGCGCTTTCATACCTCTGTACATCTTTGCACTCTTCTATAGAAACCCCGATTTCTTTCATTAGTGACACTTCCCAAATACCTTCTTTCTGTGATATCGATATCATTATATTTAATGGATTTGAAACTTAACAAGCCACTGAATGGCTCATATGATGGGATAGTAGATTTTTATCTTGTTGCTGTTAGGTACATATATTTTAAAGTTGTTTCAGATGAGAGAATGACATCGGACACTTCTCAGGATTCTTCCTTACATTTGTAGACCTGATTGTTTGCAGTTAGTTGACCAAGTTCTGATGTACTCAAATTACTTTCCAGACTCAATAATTTTCTGATCTTTGAAAATTTGACTATGGGTGCTGTGGCTGAAATTACAACACCGATGAACAGAAACTGGTATATTATATTCTCTCTTGTGTATCTTGTTTTTTGTTCTTCACCTCTATCACCTCATTCATTGGGGAAACGGAAAGAGCCTCCCCGAAGAGTGTATGATTTACATTCGGGCGTTCCCTGGGCAACGGTGAGGTGTTAACACCGGCTAATCTTTCCAATCCAGAAGTAACATCAACTATTATATAATGACATTCATAAGTCGGGAAAGGTTCTTTTCAGAACCGAAAATGACCATCATATCTATAAACATAGAAGGTATGTCAACTTGTAAACAACAGCTCTTACAAGAACTTTGCCAAACAACAACTGTGATGTAATATGTGTACAAGAAACTCACAGGGATGTACACCAACCACGTCCTAGAATACCAGGTATGAAATTGGCAGCAGAGAGACCGCATGGACGATATGGTAGTGCAGTCTTCGTCAAGCCAGATCTCCAAATTCTCTCCACATCAATTACAGAAGAAAATGATATAGAATTGATCGCAGTGGAATTGAGCAATTCGGTTATAGTTTCCATCTATAAACCTCCTAATGTAACATTCTCATTCATGCCACCTAACAATCTCGATGATTGGAAGGTATCTTTCTTCATTGGTGACTTCAACAGCCACAGCAGTATTTGGGGTTACGAACAAGACAACGAGAGTGGTGAGAATGTTTTAGAATGGGCTGAGGAACACCATCTGTCTCTTATCCATGATAGCAAGCTCCCTTCTTCTTTTAACAGTGGTAGATGGAAGCGGGGTTATAATCCAGACTTAATATTTGTGAGCGAAAAGATAGCACATCAGTGTGTTAAATCTGTATGTGCTCCTATTCCGAATACACAGCATCGCCCAATAATGTGTCAACTGGTAGCTGCCATTAGACCTCAAGAGGTCTACTTTGAAAGGAGATATAATTTTAAGAAAGCTAACTGGGAAAGATTCACCAACTTACTGGAAGAGAAGATCAAACCACTCAATCCAATTCCAGAAGCGTATGAACAGTTTAATAATATCATCAGGGAGTGTTCTAGAGCTACAATCCCTAGAGGATGTAGAACAAACTGCATACAAGGTCTAACTCAAGAAACCTCTGCCCTCTTAACAGAGTATCATAAACTCTTCGAAGAAAACCCTTTCAGCAATGACACCATCACAATGGGACAACAAGTAATCTCTTCTATTTCTGAAGTAAAACGGGCACAGTGGTTAAGGTTGATGGGAGAGATTGACATGGGTAGAAGTAGTCAAAAAGCTTGGCGATTACTTAGACGACTCAGTAGTTATCCTAATAAAACTTCAACACATTCCAGTGTCACAGCAAATCAAATAGCACATCAACTTCTACGAAATGGACAACCATCAAATCCATGTCGGCTTCAGAATAAAGGAATTGAGAGGGATTATGAGCAGGAGACAGATACACTCACTAAACCTTTTAATTATCTGAGCTGAACAGAGCAATAAATCAGTGTAAGAATGGTAAGGCAGCCGGCCTAGATGAAATATGTGTTGAGCAAATTAAGCAATTTGGACCTGTTGCTAAACAATGGTTACTGGAACTGTACAACAATTGTATAAACACCTGCAAATTACCACGTGTGTGGAGGAAATCCAGAGTAATCGCAATTCTCAAACCAGGAATAGACCCAAATGATCCAAAAAATTACAGACCTATCTCACTGTTGTGTCATCTGTACAAGATCTTAGAACGGATGATCCTGGAAAGACTTACTGTAATCATTGAACCACTTCTTATTCCAGAGCAAGCAGGATTCCGTAACGGAAAATTTGTACTTCACAGGTCCTCCATCTGACACAGTATATCGAAGATGGATATGAAAATCATAAAATCACAAGGGTGGCTTTTATCGACTTATCTGTTGCATATGATACAGTTAATCATCGTATACTGTTGCGCAAATTATACAACATGGCAAAAGATTACAAGATGACTCAAGTAATTTGCAGTCTTCTCCAAAATCGTAGGTTCTTCGTTGAATTTCAGGATCAGAAAAGTCGATGGAGGAAACAAAAGAATGGTCTGCCACAAGGCAGTGTTCTTGCCCCTATGCTCTTTAATATCTATACGAATGACCAACCTCTTCCAGTTGGCACCAGAAGTTTCATATATGCGGATGATCGAGCTATTGCTACTCAAGCAAACTGCTTTGAGGTTGTAGAAGAAAAGTTATCAGAGGCTCTTTCTGAACTATCCTACTACTACAGAGGAAATCAATTGAAGCCTAACCCATCTAAAACTCAGGTATGTGCCTTCCATTTAAAGAACAGGCAGGCGTCAAGGAAATTGCAGGTAGTATGGGAAGATACTCAACTAGATCACTGCCCAACACCTAAATATCTAGGTGTAACATTGGATCGTGCTCTCACCTACAAACAACACTGCATGAACATCAAGCAGAAAGTGTCGGCTAGAAACAACATCCTTCGCAAGTTGTCTGGAACCAATTGGGGTACACATCCAAAGACGTTGAGAACTACAGCCCTGGCTCTGTGTTACTCCGCTGCAGAGTATGCTTGCCCTGTTTGGTACAGATCAAGTCATGCTAAACAAGTTGACATTTCTCTAAATGAAACATGTCGACTCATTACTGGCTGCTTGAGACCAACTCCACGAGATAGAATCTACTGTTTGGCTGGAATCGCCCCACCAGATATAAGAAGAGAAGTTGCATCCATGAATGAGAGAACTAAAGCACTTGCCTCATGTGCACACCCATTAAATGGATATGAACCTGCCCACCGAAGATTGAGGTCTAGGAGGAGTTTCCTGAATACAACCGAAGATTTAAACGAATCTGCCCGATCCACACGGTTGAGATTATGGAGAACTAGAAATCCTCAACTTGCTGATTGGATGCTACCAATTGAACATCTCCCCCCAGGACACGAGGAACATTGGTCTACGTGGAAATCGCTGAACAGGCTTCGCACTGGGGTTGGTAGATCAAGAACCAATATGGTAAAGTGGGGCTTTCCTGGCACATCCAGGCAATGCGAATGTGGTGAAGACCAAACCACAGCCCATTTCGTGAACTGTAGTAAGTGTCCTTTAAGTTGCACAATAGAGGACTTGATGGCTGCAACACCTAATGCCCGTGATTTGGCAAAATTTTGGGCAGACACTATTTGATATGTATGTCATCAAGTAAAATTATGCAATGTAAAATGTATGCTTCTGATACGAATAAATAAACCTCATTCATTATAAACACTTCTCCATGCAGTTTGGAAATAGTTAATTGTCTAAATGTCAAGTCTTTATTCCTCTCTGACATTTAACTTGGCCTCCTGTTGCTCTTTCACAATCATTATTCATACATCTGACACCGTAAGTAGCAGCTGATTTTTGCACAGTCTGGTGATCATGGGCAATGTATGGTAGAAATGCAAAACACCACTGACTCCCTCATCACAATGCTCCAAGATGTATCAAATTAATAAAACTGAAATATGGTCATGAGTAACAGGTAAGCAACATATTTGAGACATGCATCATTGTGTGGTTAAATTAAGTGAGCAATGAAAAGCAACAGTTGGGGTTGATTCAGAGCAAGAGGTTGGCCACGGCATCCTCAGTATTCACGCAGCTGAAAAGTATATTCTGAGATGGGAACGTTGGCAACACTACCTCTTGTCTGGCTATGTTGGATGAAAGTGAAGGAATCAAATGTTTGGTGTTGCTAGAATGTTATTCTCGAATATTTAAATCTGCAGCTCATCACATCAATATAACCAAAAATTATTCCAAGATGGTGGCAAGCAGCTCCGTAGTGATATGAATTCTCAGATTTTGTGTCGTGTTTTTAATGGTATAAAGTGTATTAACGTGTACAAGATCAGCATCAATGTACAGTTTGACAAACATAGAACTGTATACATATTTATAAATTAATAAGTGCTTATTATTAGTGTCTAAATATGAGAATGGGCGTGGTGTAGAAGTGAATGTCAACAGTCCACCGCAGGAATGGGTATCGGACGTCTGGAGTGTTGGCGGGTTGACGGAGGAAGCAAAGTTGCCAAACATCCCGTATCATTTCCCCATCTTGTGATGTGTTCAGTTGCTCTTAGTGGAGATGAGGAATTGTAGTGTAGTTTCATCGAGAAAAAAGTTTAAAGAGCTCAAACGTATTCTACCAGATAATAATTTATTTGTGAATAGTAAACCTTTACAAAATATTTCAAACTCTAAAGTTCTGTTCCCATGCTCACAACTCAAGAGGAAGAGAAGCAAGATAAAGAAGAGGAAGAAAAAGAAAATCTCAATGGTATTTACTATCAGAGTTTTTAAATTTTGTTTCACTGCCTAAGCCTACTATATGTTCTATCGCAGTTAAAACATCTAAAGAAGGAGAGTCGCTGGATGAGGTACAAAATGAAGAAGGCGATGAAAAATAAGACGACCGAGGAGGCCCCAAAGCCTTTCTAAACCAAAAAAGCAGGATAAATACAGTTTTCTACATATCAACTGTCTGCAACAAGCCTCTGTGACCGTATGTAGATGTAAGATCCAAACCTACTCATAGAACGCTTGGAACAGATAAGAGCTGGTCAAGATTGTCGTTACAAAAGTTTGAAGAAGACATTCTAGAAATTGGGCAAGAATTACATTGTGTGGGTATTACTGAGTATTAGCTATTACAGTACACTCAGTACAGTACCTTTCTTTTTTTTCCTGTAGCTCAGAGTACACTAAATTGTTGCAGACTCTTCAATAACCTACATCTCTTATGGTGTAATCTCCGGCTCGAACTGTAGAGCAGGTCTCAAGCCTGTGTAAAGCAAGAGAGACACCTGAAATAGTAGGCTAGCTAAAATGGTACTTTAGGGGGAGGTATAAAATTTAATTCTTGTACAGCAACGTTAGGAGTCTATAATCTTAGGAGTCGTTCTAGTTTAAAATGCTACATAAATAAGTATGTAAAACATAACATTTCTAATCATGCTTGGCTGAACTTGAGTTTTTCGAGTTTTTGTACAGGCTATATTAACACAGATATTTATGAACATAAAGTTAACTAAGTTGTAAGAAAATAGTTGAATAAAATGTAAAAAAGACTAGTAATGCGCACCTCACTAATCCACACTTTTTAGTCACTGCTCATTAGCCCGCAGTCATTAGTAATTGCTCATTAGGTTTAGTTACCAGTAAACTTGAAGAATGCTCATAACTAAATCGCTAAGCATAGCACTCTCACAATCACTGCTTCCATATTGGACTGTCTTAAATTGTCTGGATATGTTCTGGTTAAGTGCATACTTAACAAATGTTCTAATTGGCAATTGGATATTATATGGGCTTATCTGTTTGAACCTTTATCGGAAATTATTCAGATTTAGAGTGCAATGTAACGTGATAAGAAACAGTTTTGCTACATATATTGCGTTTGCTTTTGAATATTGTATTTTATTTTGTTAACTTACGCGTAAAATGTAATAAATGTTTGTGTTCTCTTTTCTAGACTTCCGAACGTTGCATTATTGACCGGACGTTCAGTGGGTACGCGTGAGCGACCACATTCCTGTCATCAGTGTGGTAGAAAGTTCCTTCATAAGTGGAATCTTAGGCAACACGAGCTTATACATACCGGTGAGCGTCCACATTCCTGTGAAAAGTGTAATAAAAAGTTCCTCCAGAAATCGAAATTAAGGCAGCATATGGTTATACATACCAATGAGCGTCCATATTCCTGTAAAGAGTGTGGTAAAAAGTTCTCTCAGAAGTCGAATCTTGGGCAACATGAGCTTATACATACCGGTGAGCGTCCACATTCCTGTGAACAGTGTGGTAAAAAGTTCCTTCAGAAGTCGAAGTTAAGGCAGCATATGGTTACACATACCGGTGAGCGTCCAATTTCCTGTTATGTATGTGGCAAGCAATTCTCTAATAACTCTGGTCTTCGAAA
Source organism: Anabrus simplex (assembly GCF_040414725.1). Taxonomy (NCBI): domain Eukaryota; kingdom Metazoa; phylum Arthropoda; class Insecta; order Orthoptera; family Tettigoniidae; genus Anabrus; species Anabrus simplex. Next base: position 30,862,821 of record NC_090277.1, on the reverse strand, counting down.
ACACCAAGTAATACATAGTGGTGAGCGTCTACATTCTTGTGTTCAATGTGACAGGAAGTTCTTCCACAGGTCCGCACTTCGACAACACGAGCTTACACATATTAATGTACGTCCGTTTTCTTGTGGTCAATGTGGGAGAAATTTCCCTTTTAAGTCGTATCTCGCTCAGCATATGGCAATGCATACTGGTTTGCGTCCACATTCTTGTACTCACTGTGGCAAGAGTTTTCGTAGTAAGACGCATCTCCGACAGCACCATATTATACATACTGGAGAGCGCACACATTCCTGTGACCAATGTGGTAAGAAATTTTCGAACATCTATCTCCGGCAACACGTGCTTACACATACTGGTGAACGTCCATTTTCTTGCGATCAATGTGGTAGGAAGTTCTCCCGTAAGTCTAATCTTCGGTCTCATGTTTTCGCACATTGTGGGGGGCGACCGTATTCCTGTGATCCATGCGGTAAGTAATTTTCGTGCACAACCAGTTTTCGGCTACACATGAATGCACGCACCGCCGTCCGGTTACATGGCTGTAATAAATGTCATAAGGAGTTTTCCCAGAAACATTCCCTTCGAAAACATTACCTCATGCATCCTAAATTGTAGGAATTTTACTCGCATATTCGTATCTTCGATAACACCTCAGAATTCATACAAGGGTGCGTTGACCTTTTTGCGAGCAATGCCGTAGGAAGTTTTCTAAGTTATCCCATATTCTGAATAACCCTCTGCACGTACTGATGAGCATCCGCCTACATATGAAGTTATGGGAAGGAGTTTACTGTGAAACAAATTTTTCGACCCCAGTTGCTATCAATACAGGAGAGCGTTCTTATAAATGTGATTAATATAGTAAGAAGTTTCCTCTTCGCTTGCGCGTACTTACGCATAAGGGAGAGGTAGGATGTTTTCTCGAAAGCTTTTGCTTCTAAATCACCTTCATGCACATATTGGTGAGCGTCCATATTCTTGTGATGACCCTGGGAAGACGTTCTCTGATAAAGTTCTTCGACAACTCCTTTTTACTCGTTTTGGGGAAGCGTCTTCATTCTTGTGGATTAATACGACATTTTGCATTTTTTCCGTAGTCTAGTCTACGAAAACAAGGGATAAGGTAAAATGCAGCTCGTCCATATGTTGAGAACCATGTGTGTACCAGTTTTGGTCGAATGTCTGTCTTGAATATGACCTTGCTTTTCTATATCCTACTTGCGTGAAGAAAGACAGCGATTATTAGATGTGTTCACATTATTTTATTGAATATAACTTATAATACTAAGCGGCCACAAGTTGTACAATACCAAGTACCTGAGCACTCCACAGTTGTAGGTTATCATTACCCTTCACAAACACAATAACGCGATCTTCCATAAATGTTACATCTCCTCTCCTCCGATGTTTGAAATCAAGTTTTCTCCACCGAAGTTTGAAGGCCAGTCCGGTATGAAGCCAAGTACAGTATGCTTTTTTACGTTTCATTACATGCTATATAGGCATCAGCTTCCCCCATTTCTTACAATGAACTTCAACCCACCTGTGTCCAACTCAGAGTGAAGATAATCCCGATAGCATCTAAGGAAAATCTTCAGCAATAGTGTGTTTTTTTGTCGTAGTTTCCGAGAAAGATCGCCTCCCAGTACTTTCTAGGTATCGCTCAATAAATCATATTCCTGTCGGTGAACGTCTCCATTCGACATTCAGTGACAACAAGTCTCAACACAAATGAAAGTGTGACCCTAGCTCTACATATGTCTTTTCCTAATCCAACGTAAATAATAAATCCACTTTAATATTATACTAATTTATTAGCATGCTAATCTGAAGAAAAGTTCAACAAATATTGATAAATACGAAAAAATAACAATGTGCTTTCATACAAAGTCAAAATCTCTAGTAATCATTCATGAAATAATCTTTCTTATTCACAATTTCTCTCTCTGGCGATGACTTATAATTGAAATGGGGTTGTTTAAGATATCAACTGATCCGTCCAAAACTGAAGTTCATGACACACAAATGCATAGAACCAACTTGTAGCATCTAAATCACCAATCGATTCCTCTGTCGGAAAATTTATCTTCAACGACATGAGTAAGGTGCTCTACTGAAAATGTAATTCATGTAGTTTGGTTAGTTTTCATCTAACTTCATTCATATTTCATCATCCGGACCTTCTTACACATTCCTTCATCTTTATAATGTGGGAGTTTTCATAATTGGTGCCTTATCATGTCCAATTTTTTCAAATGGACTTTATTATTTCACACATTACTATCTGGGATTCTTATTATGACATTATCTTACTTGTGAGATTCGAGATATTTGATAAGTTTCTTTAACATGGCCAAAAATTGTTGCCATATTTTCAAAATATTGCTAGAAATGAAATATGCATATATTTCTCGTATATATTAAAATTCATCAGTGATATTTTCAAACATAAGCAAGCTAAATCTACCTTTCATTAATGGACTAGAATAATTAAACAAATATGTGCCAATCTGTCATATATTTTTGCACAGTGAATCATAGTCTAACCTCATTTCATATTCCGTCGTGCCATTCATTGAGTTAGGTCTTGATTTCAATCTACAGATCGTTTGGGAAAGAACGACTCTAAACACGTCGATTCCTCTTACTCCATATCCTTACATCTTCATCAATTATATATGCGGTGGCTAACTACTACTCATAATATGTCACTTTGTGTTTCAAATTGACATAAAATCAGCAGTTCTCTTACTAATACACTTTTCTCAACATGAGACTAACCTTATGATAGTTACTCAATACGATCCTCTGTCGATATATCATACAACTTCACAATATATTCTTCTTACATACAACCTCTCAAAACATGAACTTTTAAAATCTCAATATTTCCATTAATACACAATTCGAATCTATCTCTTCTTAGTCAACATTCTTCTCATTTCATTAACCTTCTTCATAACCCCTCATTTGTTATAATATTAATTTCCTTCAACGATATTGCTTCTGCGATACTCATAGAATTCAGTTAAAATCCATCTCTTCCTTTGATTCTTATAGGTGCAGTCATGTTTGTCAATATAATTGCCTCATAAACCTCCTCTACGTCTCATATAACCTGCATGCTCCAATACTTTCAGAATAATAAATGAATAGCCCTTCCAAGTAGATTGGTATCAAAGATGACATGTAATACATTCACTTACAGCATCAACATAACCTAGTCACTTCCCATATCACTATACATATCATTGAAAAAAATGATATTCGTGTTTTTTATGACGAAGGTCTGTTACTGTTGGTCACGATTTGGCGCTGAAAAAATCTGACTGAGAATTTTGTTGAAAGAAAATATTTCTCGATAATGATATAAATACCTTTAAACAAAAACTTATCTCGTCACTACCCTGAAACTGCCTCCTTCTTCTCAGATGTTACATGTGTTCCATGCGGCCGGTTACTGACTCTCCGGACGTCATCTCTGGTCGCAATGCATTGATGCTGCTGTGCCTCGTTATGGAATCCTGAGCAATCTATTCCCATGTCTCAGGCTGACTCCATGGTTTTACAGTTGTTCACGAAATTAGAAATCAATATTGGAATGACAGAATACATATTTAAATTGCTAATTTAGCCCCTTAATATTATTACTTGTGCTACTCGAAATTGCGTATCTATTACAATCTGGATACAGCTTCTTGTTATTAAATGTAACTTTCCCGGCTAATATTAATTTCAATTACTAATCCAATTTCTATTCTATGTACTGAATTGCTTGAAGTACGAAATTTTGCCCTCGCTTCTTCTCTACAGTGGTCTCAATATCTCCTCCAGCCGGAATGTTAATTTTAAAACATCGGATCTCTCTCGTATTTTAATTTTAGTTCCTGTGCTATATAGCAAGCAATTCCTCTGCAATCATATTTTTAAATAGCTCTTTTGATACGCAGTTACGACTGAATCTCAGATATTTTATGCAATGTATTTTTTCTCTCCGTAAAGAATGGATTAGGATTCAATTATTCTTAGAACAATATTTGTTCCATCTCAACGTTCTTATACATGGCTCTTGCAATTCCATGCCTTCTAGATTTAAGTTTATTTGAGTTTCGATGACAATTTTCATATATTTATTCTACCTGAAGTTGCCGTGCGCCATTTTGTCTGCCCCTTTCTCCTTCGTATTTGCATCTGGACTGTAGCATAATGGTACTGTACGTCTAGATTGATTCTTGTCATCCAATCACGAGTACAAGTTCTTGTCAAGACCATGCCCTGAACCTCTTCCGGATCTCATGACAACATCAACAGGGCCACCACCTCTGATTCTGAGCTAATCACATGACTCATAGGAACTTTCCGACTACAACATTAACAAGGCCACCACATAGGACTCTGGGATATCCGCATGACTCATACAAATTTCCGAGATGTAATTAGCAGTTTCCCATCCGTTTTGTACAAAACTAATTACTGATATCACATATGGGTACCTTTCATTTAAAAAATTAGGAATAAATATACAAATGAATTAATGATAATAACAATAAATCGAACACTGACAACAAAATTATCTCTTCTGAATACAGTGCGAGGGTGTGATATATGTACTATCCCAACACAAACACTTGATACTGGTCACACTCCCGTGTTGACATTTATAAGCCTCCGTACTCTTGTGGTGAACGTTTCGCCTGATATCACTCCTTTTTTGACTGTCTTAGTACGTTTTCTGCAAATATATTTTTCAGAACCATCTGTTCATTCCTACAGAATTTCGCCCTAACTCTGGTAATTTATGTGGTTTCGTGAAAAGTGCAAGCTAAATTTTGTAGAGCTTCCGTACTTTTGTGGTGAGCATTTCCCATAATCATCGAATGCACCAGGTCACTTATAACGGAAAATGTTCACACTGTTGTTACGAATCAGGTAAAAGCTTTAGTGAAGAGGCTAGTCTTGAAAAACATCCGGTGAGCCATCCCAAGCTACGGTTACAGTATTGATGTCATTGTGATAGTAAATTTTCTCAAGCGTGCAATAAAACTACAAATGCTGACTTGTGGTGTGGAACGGGGGCGTTCGTCTGAAAAATATGATGGAACCTCTCTCACTCTTGTAACGAGTGTGGTAATTTTTGTAAACATCTGCTCACTCAGTCTCCAGAATAGGTGCTTCTGTGTAATAAGTGCGGTAGTAGGTTTCTTAGTAGTCTTACCTTAAGAAGAACTCACCCGCTAACACTGCAGAACGGTCAAGCCATTTTAATAAATGAATAAAAAACGTTTTCCCACAAGTCTCAATTTCGGACAAACCTGGTAGCTCCCCTTAGAGAACATCTATCCCGATGTTATGTATCATTGGTCGTTTGTTCTTTTTGTACGTACACTCGCAAGGAGCACATATGTAGATAATATAGGTAACGCCCATGTTGTTATATGGTATGTTTCCACATTATTTTCTGGAATTCTTGATCTTAGAATGGATTTTATAGAACAGCTACACCCTTGAATTTAATGTGCAGATATGTTTTTGTCTGAAGCCTCGTCTTGTTTGACGACAGTTTAACCCTAGAATAATGGTTCCAACCCTGACCCATATTTTGTGATAACCAGCAATCTAGAATTCAGCAGCTAATTATTTAATGGAGAAGAAGAAAGGGACATTGGAGGTGCAACTACGGCTAATTCCAGTTTTACAGTGATTACAAAGGATTCAAATTGATATAGTTCTTCTCGTTATTTCGTTGTTAACGGCTGAAGAAACCAAGGAATGTGACCCAGTTGGAACATATCAAAGTGTCATATATATGTTACATTTTTCTTGCCATGTTGAGAGTCATTGTGTTCATTTTTGGAAAATACCGTTAACAGATAGATGTATTAAGTACGTATTGTTTGCCACAAATTTTCATATAAGTGTATGTTTTGAACGCTAAATGTTATGCTGATTTTTCAGTAGGCATTTTATAGTCTTTAATGGAGTCGACTATTCTAAGCCTGTTTTCAGGGTATAGACATGACTTTTTATTGCAAAATACTTTTATGAATTATTAACCCCTCAGCGCCGACCTCTATACGTGGTATAGACCCCCTTTTCTTCCGTAGCCGCCGACCTCTATACGTGGTATAGACCCATACATGGTTTCGCATTTACGGCTATAGCGCGAAGAGTTTTGGTGTTATGGATATGCAAATTGTTTTGTTTCCAAGAAGACATTTTCGGGTTTATCAGTGTTCTAAATAAGTATTGAAAATCGTTAAAGTGTAGCTGCTTTTGCAAGGATAAATATATGTCAATTATGTCTGAGCACCAATCCCTGCTTTTTAATAGTCCGTTTGCTTCATTCTTTCCCACAGAATAAAATAAAGAAATGATGATCTGAGAAGTTTGTCTTTTCGTGTGATGATCTAATTTTGTATTAAGAGTGCGGTTTATTTATTATATTTGTCTTTATTTCTCAGTTTGTAGTCTTTTCGTAACTCCCTACGAGTATTCTGTATAGGCATCAGTTAGTGCTGCTTTCTGTCATACGACACGAGAAGCAGTTGTGCATGTTATATATCTCGTTTGAAAGACGATGTATCGACCTTTTAATCTGAATTATGTATCGAGTTGTTTTGATTCGTCATAAATGTTATTCCCCTCATTCAGTTTCGTCCTGCCGCTTTGGTCCCGCTGCAGCTTCATCAGTTTGTGTGACGCACCGCGCTCAATGGCTAGCTCCTGCTGAGTGTAGCGTGCTTGAAATATTGTATAATTCAAATGAAAGTTTAGTCGGAAGTAGTAGTGGCAGTATTAGCAGTAGTGATAATGAAATAGATGATGTAGCAGTGGTAAATGATGAGAGTGACGATGAGGAGGAACCAGTACTTGGAAATTTCGTGTAGGAGGCTATAGATACGCATACAGGTCAAACGGAAGCTTTCAACAGTGAATTATGATTCCTAGATTCTCCAATAATATTTAGACAAGTCACAGGGACAAACATTAAGCAGTTATCTTATCAGTTTCAGCTGATGGAAGGTTTGTTTACGTAGTACAAATTACGCTTCTCGGGCGGGAAACGAAATATTCAAGGCCGGCGCGCATCAGATAATACAGTTCCAAGGTTGCAGAAAATACCTTTTATCAGGAAATTAGCACCCAAGAGTGAGAAATCCAAACCTCAGAGACGTTGTATCGCGTGTTCAAAACACGGTGAAAAGAAGACATCGGTGTACTGCTGCCAGGAGTGTGGCTTGGGTCTCTGTCTCGAAGAGTGCTTCGAACTCTATCACACGGAACTAAATTACTAAGGAAATGTGAAACAATTATGTAATTATCTTCATGTACATAGTTCTACCATAAGGAATTCCAAATTTCGTGAATATCGGGCCACTCTTATACTAGTAGTAACGCTTTAAGTGAATCAATGTATTTCTGTCGCGCGTAGTTGAAATCTCATCCGGCCGCGGGATAGGAAGCTCTTTAAACGGCTGCGACGCTGAGGGGTTAATCAATAAAATGGTTTACATAATTGTTTTGATATTCGGTCTATTACACTTAGCCCGACCTTTCATGTTACGATTTTCACCCTATTGTCCGAGGATTAACGTGGCTTGGGCTAACGCCCATCCATAGCGATGTATACA